>NC_079189.1:454401221-455031221 GCF_029499605.1 Hyla sarda | reverse complement strand
AATGTCTTGTCCATTGTAGAAGGTGAGGGTATAAACTTCCCCTGTAAGGCCCTACTCTCGCCCTATTAATACCCTTTTTGGCAAATGTTACTCGCCCTAAAAAGGGCGGCCCCACACAGGAACCTCTCCCTATTTCCACCTAAAAACCCTGGGAAATGGCACTGTTTTTAGGTGGAAATAGGGAGAGGTTCCTGTGGGACTGCCTTCCCTTACAAAGAAGGGAATTAATAGTGTGAGAGTAGGGCCTTACAGGGGAGGTTTTCCCCCCCACCTGTTACAATGGACTATACGTTGTTCCCTTCCATCTTTTAGAGGTCATTGCATCGCATTAATACTTGGTGGTGTAAGTGGCACATGGTGTTTTTTGCACACCTTTCCATTTGTTAGATTAAAAAAAAAAAATGTGGGTCCATATATTTTATTCTAAGAAAAGTTAAAGGGGTACTCTGGTGAAAACTTTTTTTTTTAATCAACTGGTACCAGAACGTTACACATATTTGTAAATTACTTCTATTAAAAAATCTTAATCCTTCCTGTAGTTATTAGCTGCTGAATACTACAGCGGAAATTCTTTTATTTTTGAAACACAGAACTGTCTGCTGACATCACGAGCACAGTGCTCTCTGCTGACATCTCTGTCCATTTTATGAACTGTCTAGAACAGCATATGTTTGCTATGGGGATTTCCTTTTACCCTGGACAGTTCCTAAATATGGACAGAGATGTCAGTAGAGAGAACTGTGCTTATGATGTCAGCAGACAGCTCTGTGTTTCAAATGGAAAATTATTTCCACTGTAGTATTCAGCAGCTAATAAGTACAGGAAGGATTAAGATTTTTTAATAGAAGTAATTTACAAATCTGTTTAACTTTCTGGCACCAGTTGATTAAAAAAAAAAGTTTTTCATTGGAGTACCCCTTTAAGCTTTAACTAATGCATATCCTCAATACTTACTTGTGGTCTGATGCGGAGGAATTTCTGTAACCGAGGAGCAGCCCCTTAATTATGTTTGGCAATATCCATGGCAGCACAATGAGAGAGCCTGGAGGTGGCAGCATCAGCATGAGGAGACCATATGACGGCACAATGACAGAGCCTGGAGGTGGCAGCATCAGCATGATGTGACCATATGGTGGCACAATGACAGAGCCTGGAGGTGGCAGCATCAGCATGAGGACACCATATGGCAGCAAAATGACAGAGCCTGGAGGTGGCAGCATCACCATGAGGAGACCATATGGCGGCACATTGACAGAGCCTGGAGGTGGCAGCATCAGTATGAGGAGACCATATGGCAGCACAATGACAGGGCCTAGAAGTGGCAGCAGCAGCAAGAGGGCCATGCCAACTGAGGGTTGAGTCTGAGTAACCCACCGACTGTTGATTGGGGGTGCCAGATGTCACTTGGGATGAAGGGGATGACCAAGAGTACTAAACAATCACGGCTGCTGGGTTGCTGGTCGAGACATGACTGCTAGCTGACACCGGGAGCTCAGACCTTTCACTGCGACTCCTGCTGCCACATGCCCCTACTCTGCTGCAACCGCTGCCTGCGCATGATGAATTCATGCCTCTGCCACTCTACTGTGAACGTCCTAGCACTTTTCTGCCTGACATACTTATACACCAGCTGAGTACGTATAGGTTACCCTTATGAGAGGAGGACAATACGCTCCACTACGCTTAAAACTGTATTTGGCTACAAAAGTAGGTAGGCTGGCCTTTCAGAGTAACTAGGCCCTTATGACTTTAACAGGAACAAAATCATACACCACGTAGGTGTACGTACAGTATACACTTATGAGAGGAGGACTACAGAAACAAGTGTGTAGCTTTGACATTTCACAGTAACTAGGCCCAAATGATTTTAACAGGAAAAATATAAAGGACACCACACAGGTGTACGTACATATTACACCTATGAGAGGAGGACTATACGCTCTGCTACAAACTGTATAAGGAAACAAATGTGTAGCTTTGGCTGGCCTTTCACAGTAACTAGGCCCAAATTAGTTTAACAGGGAAAAAAACGTACACCACATAGGTGCACGTATAGTTTAAACTTATGAAAGGTGGACCATACGCTCTGCGTAAAACTGTATTAGGCTACAAAGACAATTGTGTAGCTTTGGCTGGCCTTTAACAGTAAGTAGGCCCAAATCAGTTTGACAGGGAAAAAAAAAACATACACCACCTATGTACGCACAGGTTACACTTATGAGAGGACAACACACTCCACTACGCAACCTGTTTTAGGCACTGAAATCAGGAGACTATGGATTTTTTTGCTCACCCTAAATGGCCCCTGTTAGCTTTAGAGTTGTAGTACACACACTAGTGCTGCAGCACAGAGTCTCTGTGTAGAACAGCCCAGTACAGTATTATTATGCACTATTAGTAGGAGACAATGGCTTTTAGAGCTCAGCCTAACTGGCCCCTATAAGTTTTAGAGTTGCTGTTCACCCCACTCCAGCAGTACAGAGTCGCTGTGTAGTACAGCCCGGAACAGTATTATTATGCACTAATAACAGGTGACAATGTATTTTAGTGCTCAGCCTAACTGGTCCCTATAAGCTTTAGAGTTGCTGTACACCACACAGAAGCATTGCAGAGTCGCTGTGTAGTACACCCAAGCGTTTTCTTTCTCTCTCTCTCTCTCCCTTCCCTGTCAGTGCTTTTCTGCAGTGATTTGGGCTTGTGGTGAATCGCTGCTGTGAAGCTGTTTTTCTGTGCAACACACACACTGCTCTATCTGTCTCTGTAATAAAACGCTCTCTCTGACAAAAAACACTGGAATGGCTACCAACAAGATGGCTGCCGATTATATAGGGCTGTGACATCACAGGACTGGCTGGCTGCTGATAGGCTGCATGCTGTGCTGCATGTGATTCAGGGTCATCCCGCCTTCCCACCTTCCCAGAGTTCCTTGCCCCATTTTCTCACATGTGGATCCCCCAATTTAGATGCCCTGGAGCCTGTACTGCACTAAAAGGAGTTTAGTGAAGTGATTTGTTTAATCGAATAACAGCGATATTCAGATTTGTTGCAAATCAAATTTTTTCTGAAATTCGTAACAAATTCAAATTTGTCAGATTCAATTCGCTCATCCCTTCTGTAGAGCTCCAAAATGTAGTGTATAAGCAGTATGCAATGAGCTCCTAAACTCCTTCTAGGGGCAGATGCAGCTAACATGGTATCTTTTATCTACAGATCTTCAGAAAAGAGTGCTGACCACTAAAAGGATACAGTAAAAGAATAACCTGTGCAGAGGTTTAAAAATCCTTAGATTAATATAACCAAAACTATTTTCAATGGTGGAAAACTATAATGTGTGAAAGAATAAAATGATCCAGTTCATCAGAACTCAACATTAAGTGACCTTAGAAAATTGAGTGGAGGACAGAAAAAATGATTCTGTGAAGAATCAGGAGATGATAACACACAGACTTTGTTTTATTAACTGAACTTTATAACAGTCCTTTTTATAGAAATATATGTAATTCATCCCCACTACAATACAGTAAAATCTTTGACTTTGTAAAGGGACACGATAAATGGATAAGGGTATGTTCACATGTGGCAGACTTGTTGCAGAAATTTCTCATTGTCACTGACTCATTGATCTGAATAGGGATTGCTTTCATAATGGCTAGACTTCCATCTCTTAAAACATTTATTCTCATCAGTAAAATATGGTGCCACAAATCAACAACAATAATTTCACCACAAAATGCAATGAAGATAAGGTAATCATGCAAGTTCACCATGAACAGGTGAAACAAATATAAATGGTCCAAAAAGGGGGGGGGGGGGGGGCTCACATAACCAAATATCCCCAGACTACCCAACACATTTCTGCCACAATGGATCTTGTGGCTTCCTTATGGGGAAAAGTCGCTGGGGGGGGGGGTTTGAGCAGTAAGCGGCATGCACTCATGTACACATGTAAAAGTAAGTGAGAGCCTGCATCATTATTAATAGCATCAGTTAACCACGGTAAGTAGGGTATGCATATGCTAAACAAAAAGTTAGAAATGTGAATGAACAACTTGGATGAATCACAATGGCCCTCATTTACGTAGAAAATCGGGTTGTAAGTCTATCTTGCTTTCTTACCCGACTGCTTTTTTTCCCCTGGTATTTATCATTATGTCGCATCCTGTTTGTCGCACGTGGGTTTTGTTGGTTTTGGTTTCCAACTCCTCTGAGTTGTCGGGATAAAATCCACAATTCAACAAATTCGGGTTGGAAAGCTTTATAAATACGTGGGAAACCTCAGAAATGTCGGGTTACGCCCCTTTTTCGGGTTTGGGAGAATCCATATCGGGTCCGTTGGGAAAAAATGTTGCAACGTGTCGCAGACTGGCGCACGATGTCTGCGACATGTCGCAGACAAAGATGCGCCAAAAAAACCCGACAAAACAAGTCGAGTTTAGAATAGTAAATGAGGGCCAATGTGTACGATGGGAGGCAACAAAAGTATGGCGAAAACGGAGGTTAAAAACCGTCTCACCACTAGGCGTTGTCTGGCTACTCACTACCCAGCGGAATGTTCAGTCCAGGCAGGTAAGGCTCCGGGCTGCAATGCGGTATCTGTCTGGACTGAACATTCCACTGGGTAGTGAGTAGCCATACAACGGCTAGTGGCAAGACATTTTTTACCCTTTTCTCACTATACTTTTGTTGCCTCCCATCATATGCCTTGTGATTTATCCAAGCTGGGGACATTGCTTTCATCCACATTTATTTTGGGGCAATGACTGTTGAGGAGGTGTCATATAAATATTTCCTTGGTACTCAGTTTTTGCCACCTGCAGCAGGGCCACATTTATAATAAAGCACCTGTAGACCAGTACCTAGGATAGCAGAAGACAAGGGACAATAATTTGTATTTTTTTGCCAAAATGTATATTACAAATACACTTATAATAGTATTATCTACATTATATCAAAAGTTTTTGTTAATGACAGGTACACTTTATGTAAAGACATAAATAATCTAGTAATGTGAATATACAGCAAAAAAGATACATTGGCCCAGATTTAAGATTTTAAGACTATGGTCCTTTTACCAAGGTCACATACCTTTTGCTAGGCACTGGGGGAAATTGTCTAAAATATTTAAAATGCATAATTAATGTGGTACAATTCATTTTAGACAGCTTTGCTCAATCTGATATTGCTTATATGATTTCTAAAATATTTGTAAATAAATTCCTTCACCAAAAATGACTTCGTACCACAGAAAAAACTTCTAATGTCACTTGGTATCTCATTATTTTGAAATCTGGTGTCCATTGTCTGTTGCCAGGTTTAGGCAGGATGTAGTAAGAGGGTGGGGCTTAGGTGAAAACCTGGACTGTGTTACTGTCAGGGTCCGGACTAGCGGCTGGTGACACTGGAGGTGGATCCTCTGTGCCAGAGAGCCGATGACGTGGGAAGGGAAGGGGAAGTGAGTATTTATGTGTAAGGAGGTGATTAAACTGATTGGGCCAGGCACCAATTAGCGGTGCGCTGGCCCTTTAAATCTTAGAACATCGGTGCGCGCGCCCTAGGGAGCGGGGCCGCGCACGCCGGGACGAGACAGCCAAAGGAGGAGGAGGGAGGTGAGTAGAACGGGGCGCGATCCGTGAGCGGGTCTAACCCGCCACGCGGATCGCGTCCCCGCTGGTATGAACACAGCAGCGCTCGCGGTCAGAGACAGAGACCGGAGCGCTGCTGTTAACATAATGTCGCGAGCGCTCCGGGGAAGCCGCGGGACCCGGAGAGCTCGGCGTTACAGTTACTACAAGCTGATAGGGCTCCTAAGACTTCTATGAGTGATATTCAGGTGTGTGTTTTAACGTGATCCCACCTCTATGTTATGTCACAGAACACAAAAAATATAGCTCCTTGCCATTCATTTTATTTTCCAATGTTTCAAGTAATTTCCATCTTTTTCATATACTGAATTGGATGGAATATACGGTGTGCACTTTTTGGGTGAAATATGTCATAATATAATCTAAATGTATCTGAAATGTGAATCAAGACTTCCCTCTCAATTCTGACCACCCATTAAATTGTCACTGTAATGTATTAATATATGTATTAATGACACCTTATACTTATATGTAAAGTAGGACTCCTGTACTCTATCCTCTGCCAGCCTAGTTGTGGACCAGTGATTTGAGCTCAGACAGCTCAAGCCCAATAAAGCTGTGTTCAGTCAACAAACATGGGTATGGGAATAAACTCAAGGAGTATGGAAAGGAGATAGACACAAGTGGTTGTGTTGGGTTGCGGTCATATTAACCGGCACATCTTTAAGACCCCCTTTTAATCCTTGTTAAAACCCCTCTTAATCTATGGAAAATATTTGGTGAAAGCCAAGCAATGCCAGACAATTTTGTTCCTTGTAGAAATGAATGAGGTTTTTACATCCTTTAACTGCACACGTTAGTTAGTGGTAAGTTCTCTTCCATAAGCATTATACGCTGACCACAGAGGTCAATGTGTAATGTTATACAAAATGCTATGGTAGATTATTATTTCCTTTTTTTTTTTTTTTTTTTTTGGAGAGTCTCATCAGGTTATATTCAAATGATGAAACATTGTATAAAATACCCACATTATTATGTCACTTTTACATGTTGACTTTAGACAGCAATGGCCTTGAGTTTACTTTTGAAGTGCTTTGACTGCAGATAGCAATGCTGATCATTAAAGCACTACTACAGTAAACTCCGGCAGTAAAAAGTTAAAGAAATACTCTTGTAAATTGACCCTTTAGTGCTGATTATTTTAAGTGACATGTTCTTCTCCTTAGAACGTGGTAACTGGAGTGTTTAATGTCACTTTGTGAAGGCAGTAGCTTTGGATACATTAGAACATCACTGTGATCTAAAATACACTCCGAGTGCCGACAATATAATAATAAAACTCTGATTGTTATGAATCTTGATAGCACTACAGTAAAAAGCCAAATGCCATCTATCAAAGAGCTGTCATTTCTCGCTCTGTGTTTTCAACTGTGTTGTAAGCAGTGTGAAGATTTCACATTCTCAGCATGGTTGAGCAATTCTGTGGTAAAATTATGGCTAAAATAAAACTACTTCCATGTAAAAGCCATTTTAAAACACTTATAAACCTATGTATTTGCATAAGCTGACAACTTGTTACTGCTGACTGTCAGGTGTATTGATTATGTTTTTCGGAATATGGTGTAAAAGTTTTCCAATATGCTTTATAAGTGCCATGTGCGTTAAGTCTTAGGTTTGCATGTCTTAAAGGGGTACTCCACCCCTAGAGGTCAGATCGCCGCGGTCCCGCTGCTGGGGAGCCCCGGGATTGCTGCTGCAGCACCGCGCTATCATTACTGCACAGAGCGAGTTCAGGGGCCGGAGCATCGTTACGTCACGGCCCGGCCCCTTGTGACATCACGGCCCGCCCCCCTCAATACGAGTCTATGGGAGGGGGCGTGGCGGTCGTCACGCCCCTGCCATAGACTTGTATTAAGGGGGCGGGCGTGATGTCACGAGGGGCGGAGCCATGACGTCACGCTGCTCCATCCCCCGTATCACCCATAATTCCGCACAGAGCGAACTCGCTCTGTGCAGTAATGACAGCGGGGTGCCGCAGTGGAGATCCCGGGGGTCCCCAGCAGCGGGACCACGGCGATCTGACATCTTATCCCCTATCCTTTGGATAGGGGATAAGATGTCTAGGGGCGGAGTACCCCTTTAAGAAGGCATTGGAAAGGGTTCTTTTATTATCTGGCATCTTGGAAGATGCTGGCAGCAGTATACAGGAAGTATGGATCTAATTCTTCTAGCTCATTTAGTTTTTTGGATGTCAAGATGCATTCTCTAGTGCTGTGGATACACCACTATAAATGGGTTGGGCTCAGCTTCAGCTAGCTATTAACAGAGAATCAATGCAAGCTGGTGGCACTAGGAGAGAAAAGAGTAAAGCAGTACATGATAGTAACAATGCACATTGCTAAGAACTGTATGCATTTTACTACAATCCAACCAGAGTGCTTTCCCCTGTGGAAGAATGTTTATAAAGTTGCAGTATATGTTTCTGTTTTTTTGCCTATTTTTATTTCTTTTTTGGGCATATTCACATCACATTTTGAGACTCCATTACTGGTATGCGCCTAAAGCCCTTCAAAAATATATTTGGATATATATGGTGGCCTTACTGCAGCGTGGCCATAAACTTTGATTAAAACAACATAGTCTACTAGTGACTTTGGCTTGTTCCATGAATGTGTATGTTTTGTTTGTCTACAACCCTTTTGTGTCCCACAAAGAAAATAAGATACATTGCTTAAAGGGGTACTCCGGTGCTTAGACATCTTATCCCCTATTATGCCCTCTCCCATAGGCTTGCATTCAGGGGCAGGGCGTGACATCACACGGGGGAGGAGGTGTGACGTCACACGCCGTCGGCCCTGTGGTCGCTGGTAATCAGACCGCTCCGGGGACTGATTTTAACTGGTGTGCCGCGTGCAAGATCATGGGGGTCCCCAGCAGCGGGACTCCCGCGATCAGGCATCTTATCCCCTATCCATTGGATAGGGGATAAGATGTGTAAGCATCGGAGTACCCCTTTAAACCCAACCATCATCAAATTACAGATTCTGCACACATGGCCACTGTTTTTGGCATCTGCTGAGCTGAAAGTAACTGCATATTACTTATAGATCACCAAAAAGGTGATTCACTAAAACCCTTAATTTCCCATAGATCCCATGCTTATATCTTTATTGAAAAATCACAACAAAAAAGGGTTAAAAGTTAAGTGCTGACTTCTCAAAGTGCAACGATTGCAGTTCACAATGGATCGGATTGATCTCTCAAATGATCAACGTGACACCTCCCCGTGTGTACCTGCAGTGTACACCGGGATTGCAATTAGGAATTAGGAGAAAGCACTATATTAAAAACTCTATCTCTCAGCCCCCCTCGACATGTTTCGCTACAAATGTAGCTTTGTCAAGAGGACATATTAGCGGGAAATATTGAGATTAATACCCTCCATATATTGGTCTTAAATTGAATGAATTTTACTGCATGTCCCTTTATCATGACCTCCTGATGGTAGTCTGAGTTTCAGATACTTACCACAATGTAGAACCACTGGCAGCAGAATGGTTTCCTACCAATGCCCCCCCCCCCCCTGTAGCATTGTTCCACCCTCCTCAATTTGCAGCAGAATTGTCCCCCTTTTCGCAGCCTTTACACAAGGGCAGCTGCAATGTGTGCCCCTTCTCCACTGACAGCCTCATTGTTCCCCTTTCACCTCACCTTCACTCATTGTTCCCCTTTCACCTACTGGCATTACTGTTCCCTCTCCCCTCCCCCCCAACCAACCATAGCAGCAGCATTATTTCTGTAACCTCAGCATTCCCTATTGCTTGCTACTTTCTCCCCATTATCAGCATCATCCAATTCCTTTTCTCCTTTACACCTTTGGCAGTAGCATTCTCCCTTAAGCCATCCTTTTCTACTGGAAGTTAAACTTTTTTCCATTCCTACTGCTTAAAAACCATTATCAGTATGTCCACCATGCAGCTCAAGGCAGACTCTGAATAATGCAAGCAGCAGTAGGAAACAAGCTGAAAGGTGAGAAGAACAGTGTTGGGAAAGCTCTACAAGCCCAAACCAGTTACTTTCAGTTCATTTGTAGTCCCCAAATTACTGAATGAGTCCCTCAGTGCAGGATCTATGCACTTATGATAATGTGATCATCATGTCTCGGCAGGTGCTTACCTGTTCTAGCCACCAAAACTGCACTGGTATTTCCACTGCATTTTCTGCTTTGGAGTTTTTGCCTTGTGCTGATACCTGTCACTGGCAGAGACCTGCAATTCACAAGTCAATACGCTGTACCTCAGGAACTGGAAGTGCACAAAAACTCCAAACGGATGTTGCCTTTGTGGGGTTTGAATCCAGGACTACAGCACGGAATCAACAATTCAAGTAGTCATACATTTGTATACTCCTCTTTGGGGAGCAAAAACATTTTTATAATTTGCTCAAGTGCATTAAAGGTATTATTAGTAAAAACATTTCTATTTGGGTTAATGTGTACTATACATTTTACAATCCATGAGGAGAGGGCAATGTAAACCATTTTGTATTATATAACCCATGAAGGTAAAAGTTTACAATATTCTGACAACCTACTCTACATCACAAATCTTGTGTCGATTGTACACCAAACCCTGAAAATCCAAATAAAGGGATCCCAGGGTAATAAAGAGTATCTTTCATCAAACTAAACTTTTAATATATTGTTCCTTATGTTATTATAAGACGCTTTGCTATTTACTGTTTTTAATATGAATGAAAAAACGGCCAAAGGTGTCTCGGTTCCCTGTTGCAATTCAAACAGTTAGTTTGGTCTCCTCCCGGCCTGGCAGGAGACCAAACTCAGGAAGTGTGTGTGTAGGGCATGGCGAGGCGCAGCTCTCGTATTCTTCAGTGACGTCACGCCTGCTCGGAAACGCCCACTTTCTTCTGCCAGGCGCTCACACAATGTGAGGAAGGGGAAAGGTATGATACAGAGATTTTTAACCCCTTAATGATGCAGGTCTTAAATGTACGTCCTGGTGTGGTGGTACTTAATGCACTAGGACATACATTTATGTCCTTAACATGACCACGAGCATCGGAGCGATGCTTGGGTCATGTGCGACAGGTCCCGGCTGCTGATAGCTTCCATGGACCCACCGGTAATGGCCGACATCCACGATTGCGCGGATGTACGCCATTAACCCCTCAGATACCGTGATCAATACAGATCACGGCATCTGCAGCAATGAGGTCACTAAAATGAATGATTGGATCACAAGCAGCACTGCTGCGGAGATCTGATCATCCAGAAAGGCAGACGGAGGTCCCCTCACCTGCCTCCGCTGCCTTTCAAGGGACTTCTGCTCTGGTCTGAGATCGAGCAGACCAGAGCAGAAGATGACCGATAACACTGATCAGTGCAATGCCCTATGCATAGCACTAAACAGTATTAGCAATAGAATGATTGCTATAAATAGTCCCCTATGGGGACTAATAATGTGTAAAAAATAAAAGTTAAAAAAAGTTTTAAAAAAAGTAAACAAAATTTGAAAAATCCCCTCCCCCAATAAAAATGTAAATTGTCAATGCAACGATACCAAACATATTTGGTATCGTCACATGCGTAAATATCCTAACTATTAAAATATAATGTCAATTATCACGTACGGTGAACGGCGTGAACGTTAAAAAAAAAAAAAAGGCCAAAATTGCTGCTTTTTTTATAACATTTTATTCCAAATAAAATTGATAAAAAATGTATAAAAAGTTTTATATATGCAAATGTGGTATAAAAAAAATTAGAAAAAAATTAGCCCTCATACGGAAAAATAAAAAAGTTATAGGTCAGCAAAATAGAGGGAAAATAGAGGGATTTTTTTAAAGCAGTATAATAATAGAAAGTATGTAATCATGGGTATCATTTTAATTGTTTTGACCAACAGATTAAAGAAAACAGGTCTAGTTTACCATAAAGTATACAGCATGAAAACAAAACCTTCCAAAATTAGCAAAATTGCGGTTTTCTTATCAATTTCCCCACACAAATAGTATTTTTTTGGTTGCACCATACATTTTATGATATAATGAGTTATGTCATTACAAAGGACAACTGGTCATGCAAAAAAAACAAGCCCTCATACTAGTCTGTGGATGAAAATGTTAAAGAGTTATGATTTTTAGAAGGCGAGGAGGAAAAAACGTAAAGGTAAAAATAAAATTGTCCTTAAGGCCCAAATGGGCTGGGGTTAAAGCTCGGAAATTTTTTTAAAGGGCAGGAGGGGTTTTAGCAGTAGTTAGGGAAAATAATCTGAGTTAGTTTAGAAAATATGGTTTGATGACAGGTAATCTTTAAACCCCTTTTATTTTTAGACCCCTCCTTAAAGGGGTACTCTGCTGGAGCTGGCGCCGGGAGCTTGTGACATCATAGCCCCACCCCCTCATGATGTCACGCCCTGTCCCCTCAATGCAAGTCTATGGGCGGGCCGTGATGTCATGATGGGGTGGGGATAGGATGTCACGAGCTCCCGGCACCGGCTCCAGTGTTCGGAACAGTTTGTTCCAAACACTGAGCAGCGGAGTACCCCTTTAATCCAATGTTATATATATATATATATATATATATATATATATATATATATATATATAGTGATTATAATATATTAATATATTTATATATAATGTGATTCCACAAAAATTAGATAAAAAGATTACCAGACATGTATATCAAGTATCCAGTTACATATCTTGCTTCCCAAATATATTGTTGTCATATGGTTGCAGTGCTGTTACTGTGTCTTACATTACATTTACTGCATCATACATTGTTGCCAACGTATATTGCCACATGTTGCCATAAGCTTGTGAAGTATTTACACTGCCAAGTTTACCTCAGCTAAGAATTTTTCGGCCACCTTGAACACCACAGGCCCCAAGACTACCAACCCCCAGATAGTCTCTGGACACTCTGTGCAGGATATCATCATCATCACCATAAGAAATTTAATATTAACACTGTGTATTTATATATATATATATACACATATATATATATATATATATATATATATATATATATATATTAAGGACATATTATATTTGGACTATATATTATTATAAAAGCTATGGGCATACTGATACTGTTATCTATAGATTATCTTGTGTATTGTATATTCCTTGCTTCTTTGAGGGGGTATGTATTTTATGAGGGGTGGGGGGGGGGGGTATTCTCGTCTATGTGTTTGGTGTTGATTGAACAATAATTAAAACTATATTTAGTGATAAATGTGTTTTGTAATTATATTTAGGTAAGCACATTATGTTAGAAAAAACACTAAAAGGACAGTTGATTTAAAATATAGTGATATCTTTATTATTACAACACATATAAAAACAGTATATAATCCAAAATAGGCTATGGAAAGAAAAGGATGGTTACAAAGCACAATAACTATATGCTCATATAAAGTCATAAGATATAAAGGGAGAAAAATATATATTGATAGTTGTGTCTATGCACAGACTCGTGGATAAAGCCTGTAGATGAAACACATCGGAAGTGTGGTAGGTAAATGGCGTTTACTTTCTGCCTGACCACAGTGCTCTCTGCTGACACCTCTGTTCATTTTAGGAACTGTCTGGAGTAGGAGCAAATCCTCATAGAAAAGCTCTCCTGCTCTGGAAAGTTCCTGACATGGACAGAGGTGTCAGCAGAGAGCACTGTGGTCAGACAGAAAGGAAATTCAAAAAGAAAAGAACTTCCTCTGTATTATACAGCAGCTGATAAATACTGGAAGGATTAAGATTTTTAATAGAAGTAATTTCCGAATCTGTTTAACTTTCTGGCACCAGTTGATTTAAAAAATAAAATAAAATGCTTTCCAGTGGTATACCCCTTTAATATATATTTTTCTCTTTTTGTGTCTTATGACTTTATATGAGCATATAGGGTTGGTGCTTTGTGGGATCCTCTTTCCAGTACCGATCATTTTCTTTCTATACCCTATGCAGGATTATGTAGTGTTTTAATAAATATATTACAATATTTTAAAGTTATGGTACTTGTTTAATTGCTGTTCCATTGGATCCTTTCTTTGAGTGCTTCTATACTAATAGGGCTTCTATTCTAGGGTGATTGTTTATAATACATTTAGGTAGTTGTTTGTAGGGTTTCTGTATCTGGTATCTGATGTTTTTAGAGAATGTATTCCAATAGGAGTTTTTTAGGTTATGATAAGCACTGTATATATATACTCAGGCCCTTATTCATTATAAGCTGTAATTGTATTGTATTCGATGAGCATAACTGAACAATGTGCTTTTCTGTCATGTTGTCAAGGCGTGAACTCTCTATCACATTTCTATAACAACATATACAATGGAGAAAAAAGATTAAATACACATGCCTACTTTAGCTTCTATTGTCTGAAACATTGGAAATATGTCTCTGCAATAGAACATTCTGTCATGTTTTTATACGGGTTTTGTCCCTACAAGTTATGAACATCTTGCAGAGAAATCCAAACCAGCACCTTCAATCCCATGTTTTGGCTGCATTCACACATGCAGTTTTTTTTTTTTCCTTTTAGTTTTTGAGCCAAAACCAGTAGGTAATTAAAAACAAATGGGAACTAGTACTTCTTCCTACTGGATCCACTTCTGTCTTTGGCTCAAAACTGACAATTTTCCATAAAACGTCTGTGTGTGCAGGAAGCCTATAGATAGGGCAGTGATGTTACTAACTGTATGGCTGGCAGAGGTGAAAATGCCAATGTGTTAAACCCACTTGGCATTTTTCACGGCATTGTTTTCCTCCCATAAAAGTTTATGAGAACAGAAATGTCAAGACTGTCTGCAAAAAATTGCATAGTCTCAGCATGCTGCAATTTTAAAACTGTCACTGAGCTCAAAAACGGCAATGAAGAGGGGCAAAAAAATGTCTCTTTCCTTCATATTTTCCACAATACTGTAATTCAAACATGTTTTGTTTCCTTTTTTCAGCTGCACGTGATCTCTGCTAAAAGTGAGGGGTTTTATTTGATCATGTGATTCAGGAATTTGTCCTCAAAATGTAAAAAGCCACAAAGAAAAAAAAAAAGAACAAAACTCAACTCATATTTACATATGCATTTTTAAGCAAGAAAAAAGCAACAGAGGTCTATGAGTGAAAAACTGCCACTGACCCAAAATAGATCCCAGGTGAGGAAAAATGCCATAAAAAAATTGTAGGTATAACCTTTAAAATTGAATTGTCTTTTAGCTAACATCTGGTCAAACATTTTCTAACCTAAAAACGTATGTAAGCGTAGATTTCCACACAGGCTTTATCTAGCATTATTTTATTTTTTTTAAACTGCCAGTGCAGTTTTTGAGCCAAAACCAGAAGTGAATTCAAAATGAATGGGGAATATAAAGGAAGGACTTCTACTTCTCCTTCCTACTGGATCCACTTCTGACTTTGGCACGAAAACTGCAGTGGCAGATATTAGAGATGAGCGAATCTAATCTGATTAATCCAAATTCGTTACAAATTTCATGAAAAATTCAATTTGCAAAGAATGCGAATATAGCTGCGATTCTATCACGCAAATCGCTTAATTAAACTCCATTTAGTGTGGTCCAGGCTCCAGGGCATTTAAAATGGTGTTTCCACATGTGAGGACATGGGGCAAGGAACTCTGGGAAGGCAGGAAGGCAAGGCGGCAAGTCGGGTAGGAGGGATGACCCCGAGTCACATGCAGGATGCAGCCTATCAGCAGCCAGCCACCCCTGTGATGTCACAGCCCTATATAATAGGCAGCCTTATTCTGGCTCGTCACTTCATCCTTTCACTGCAGAGAGATAGGACAGCGCTGTGTGTTACACATACAAGATTTTTACAGCAGCATTTCACCTCATAGTCACATCAGAGTTCTGGTGGACAGAGAGCAATTCATTTTTCAAAGACATTTTTTTTACTGCAGCCATTAACCTTCCAATCACTGTCTACAGCATTGTATTACAGAGAGGGGCAGATAGCTGTGTGTTGCCTCATATATTTGAAAAAGCTGTCTCAGCTTGAGAAACAGCAGAGGATGGAGGAATAATTTTTCAGCGCAACCCTGTGTCTTTGTTCCACAATAAATGGTCTGCTGGTTACACTAGTCTGTAGACGGTATAATACCCAGCCATTCATACCTAATAGTATTTGAGAGAGTGAAATTTTGGGTTTAGTACACAGCGACAGTACGCTGCAGCACTGTTGTGTACTGCAAAAATATGATTTTTAACCGTAATGTAGTGCATTTTTCTGCCCTCATCTAAGTTGTGTACTATTTTGTACCTGTTAATCTGTCAAGGGCCTAGATACTGTGAAAGGCCAGGCAAAAGTAATCACCGGCTGGTGTTTAACTCCAATACTTTTTTAAGCATACTGTAGCACATTTTTCTGCCCTCATAAGTGCATACCCAATACCTACATCTAAATAGTGTACTGTTTTGTACCTGTAAATCTGTCAAGGGAATAGATACTGTGAAAGACCAGGCATACGTAATCACCGGCTGGTGTTTTACACCAATACATTTTTAGAGCTTACTGTAGTGCATTTTTCTGCCCTCATAAGTGCATACCACATACCTACATTTAAGTAGTGTACTATTTTGTACCTGTTAATCTGACAAGGGCCTAGATACTGTGAAAGGCCAGGCAAAAAGTACACACCGGCTGATGTTGTACTAAAATACAGTGGGCCCTCAACATACGATGGTAATTTGTTCCAAACGACCCATCGTTTGTCGAATCCATCGTATGTTGAGGGATCTGTGCAATGTAAAGTATAGGAAGCTGTACTCACCTGTCCCCGTTGCTCCAGACCAGGTCCTCACCGCTCCCGATGCTGTCACAGGGGCTCCCGATGCTGTCCCGCTGCTCCGGTGTCTTCTTCGCGATCCTCCGGCTTCTTCCGCATCTTCTGCAGGGTCCGGGCCTCGCTTTCTGGTGACGTTATTACGCTACTGCGCCGGCGTGCCGTGCGTAGTGATGTAATAACGACGCCGGAAAGCGAGGCCCGGACCCTGGAGAAGATGCGCAAGACACCGAAGGATCGCAAAGTGGACCCGGAGCAGCGGGAATAGGTAAGCGAACCTGCCAGGGATGCTTAAACTGCTATCCGACAGCAGCTTAAGCATTTTGCGCTGTCGCATAGCAGTTAATGCGATGGCCCCGACATATAAAAGCATCGTATGTCGATGCTGACATCGTCATACGATGGCCTCTGATAGGCCATCGTATGTCGATTTTATCATATGTCGGGGCCATCGTAGGTCGGAGGGTTACTGTACTTTTTTAAGTGTACTGTAGCACATTTTTCTGACCTCATAAGTGCATACCTACATCTAAATAGTGTACTATTTTGTACCTGTTAATCTGTCAAGGGCCCAGATATTGTGAAAGGCCAGCCAAAAGTACACACCTGCTGCTGTTCTAGACAAATACCGTTTTAAGCATAGTGAAGCGTATTGTACTCCCCTTAATTACGCACTAAGTATGTCAGGCAGAGAAGTGGCAGGATGTGCACAGAGGCCTAAATTCATCAGGAAGAGGTCGCAGCAGACTAGGGGCGAGTGGCAGCAGGAGTCGCAGCGAGAGGTCTGAGCTCCAGGTATCAGCTAGCGGTCATGTCTTGACCAGCAACCCATCTGCCGTCATTGATTGGTTAACACGATCATCCACTTCATCACAACAATTTATTAAAGGGGGGCTCAACTATACATACCTAAATGTGCATAAAACTCAGGGTTGCAGCTCCAATGAAAAAAGGCATACATAACAACAACTAAGCAAAAGTAATCACTGGCAACAAAGCGCACACCACCATATTATTGAAAAATTACAAAAAATCTTTATTTGTACACATATCAGCAAAGCCATATGAAAAGAGACATTTAAAAACACTTAAAATAGCTCATTATAGAGCATAGCACAGCCCTGGGGAAGGGCCATGACCCCCCTCCCACAAGTAAGTGACCCCATCCACAATAAACACTCTGTACAGTAAATGACAAAGAGTAACAATATGTCACAGCCACCTATCCTGCCCCTAAATAAGAAAAAAATTGTAATACTAAAGACAGTGCTAAATAATACTTAGGCAAGAGACAGAGATGGACTTCCAATGTGTAGAGGGACGGGGTCACGCCAGAGTCCCACGCGTTCCGTCGCACAGCAACTTCCTCAGGGGTGTCAAGTGACATCTGATACCCGAAGTCAACAGCCAGTATGTTCTCCAGACACAACCTTCAGATGGCATGGAGTCCCTGTCCTCCCATTGCCTTTGTCCTATGCTGTTCCCTCCCCTAAAGAAGTATCTTATGCTGTGGGTCCAGCTCCACTATTCAGTGAGGAGGATCGAATAGAGGACAGTCAGCAGCTGCTGCCCAAGAAGTGGAGGAGACATCTGCCGCTGTAGTACAAGTAGTGATGAGAAGAGTGACATGGGAGGCGGTGTTGCCAGCATTCAGGGTCCTGAAGCAGACACTGTTGAGGAACCTGAGGAGGATGTACAGACACTTGTTGATGATGATCGCAATTGGGAGCTGGGTGCAGAAGGGGTTCCATCATCATCAGGAGAAGAGGGTTGCAGGTTGCCCGTGAGGCAGCAGCTGAGCCAGCAAGGTGGTAGCATGGTTGGCAGTCAGCATGGTGGCAGAAGTGGAAATTCTGGAGCCAAACGTGCCCGAGGTAGACCACCAGCTTCGCGGCAGCCTACCATCCCGGGAGGTACTGGAACAGGGGTTCCTGGAGACGGAAGCAGTAGCAGTCAATTACTGAGGACTGTTGGTGGGAAAATCAGCCGAAGAGAGCTGTCTGTCATACCGATCTTCTGTTGCTCCAGATGCTCCTGTTCCTCCTACTTTTAGTCAGTCATTCCGCACACAATCCATCGGCGAAGCCATGTCCAAGAGACAACAGTATGCGCCCACTCATCCAAAGGTGCAGAAGCTGTCCAAGTTGCTGGTACTGCAGTCCCTCTCTTTTCAAGTGGTGGACTCTGCACATTTCAGAGAACTGATGGCTTCTGCCAAGCCGAGGGAAAAAGTGCCAAGCCGTCATTTCTTTGCGAAGAATGCAATTTTGCACAATTTTGTGGAAGAGATGGTAGGCCAGTCCTTGAGTCTGTCGGTGTGTACCAAAGTGCACGGCAGCACCGACGTCTGGAGCTGTAACTATGGTCAGGGACAATACATGTCCTTTACGGCTCACTGGGTAAATGTGGTTCCTGCACAGCCACAACACCAACTTGGACAGGTCACGCCGCTTCCTCCTCCACGCTCTCAGGGCTGTTGGTCCTGAGACTGTGTGCAACTCCGCCTCCTCATCCTCCATCGTGTCCTCAGCCTCCACTGACCAGACAAGTCTCAGTGCCCCTTCAGCATACAATGTGTGAAGGGAACGGCGGTGGCGAAGAGAGTCCCACAGGGGAGTAACTGCTAAAAGTCATTCATAAAGAAATCATAGCATGGCTTACTCCACGAAAACTGAAAATGGGAACCATGGTGACTGACAATGGGAAGAACATCTTGTCTGCAACAGGGAAGGCTGAGCCATGCTCCCTGCATGGCACACATGTTCAATCTGGTTGTCAATCAGTTCCTGAAGTGTTCCCTCCATTTGCAAGACATCCTAACAGTGGGAAGGAAATTTTGCATGCACTACAGCCACTCGTACACCGCAAAGCACACCCTCCTTGAGCTGCAGCGTCAGAATGTTATCCCCCAACATAGTCTCATTTGCGACGTTGCAACACGTTTGAATTCCACCCTCCATATGTTGGACCGACTATACTAACAGAGAAAAGGAAGAAGGAATTGGCCAGCGTGGAAAGTGCAGAAAATCCCTTTATTATATAAAATCCAAATCACAGGACAGGATAACCAACAATAACGCGTTTCAGGCGTGGACCACCCTTAGCCATATGACTAAGGGCGGTCCACGCCTGAAATGCGTCATTGTTGGTTACCCTGTCCTGTGATTTGG
Organism: Hyla sarda; assembly: GCF_029499605.1. NCBI lineage: Eukaryota > Metazoa > Chordata > Amphibia > Anura > Hylidae > Hyla > Hyla sarda. The sequence continues at coordinate 455,011,646 of NC_079189.1, read as the reverse complement.
ATTTGATCTAATAAAAGGGATTTTCTGCACTTTCCACGCTGGCCAATTCCTTCTTCCTATGTCTGTTGGTGTTGCCGCACACCGGCCGTGCTGTGGATGGGACCTTGATTTGGTGAGCTGATCTCCACATCTCTGCTGCTAACAGAGAAAAGCCATCACTGATTTCTTGATGATCCAAGCGGATAGGGGTACTCCCCTGTGTAACTTCAATGTGAACCAGTGGCAGCTTATACTTAACACCTGCCGTTTGCTCAGGCCTTTTGAGGAACCACATTATTAGTAAGTCGCCACGATTATGGGATGAACGACATCATTCCACTGCTTCATTTACTACAACACGTATTACAACAATGGCTGGTCAGGGCACTGGAGACCTGGCGCCTACATCTCACGGCCACAATAGCCCTGTGGGGGCTGAACTGAAAGAGGAGGAGGAGGGGTACACTGGAGCATAGTTTATGTTTCACCAAATGGGTGGTTTTTCTAGTCATCTGACAGGAGAAGAGGAGCAGGAGCAGCCTGAGGAGCTAGAGGGTTATGAGGAAGGGTAGACAGAGTACCCAGACACACCGTGGCAGTATGCAATGGAGATGGAGGCAGGGAGTCCCTCTGAGTCACTTGCACAAATGGCACGATGCATGCTCACTTGCTTGCGTAGTTACCGCCGAATTGTCACCATTCGTCAGTGGGATGACTTCTGGTTCTCCACCTTATTGGACCCTCGCTACCACCACAAAATAGGGGCCTTTTTTACACCCACTGAGAGGGAGGACAAAGTGACCTACTACAGAGGCATCCTATGTAGTCAGTTGGCCAATGCCTATCGGCGCCATCGTCCATCCTCTCGTAGGTCTGATTCGGGGGGCCCTCTGCGCTCACCTTCCACTGCCATGGCTGCTGGGGAGGGGTGGGGTGGCAGGAGCAGTACCAGCTCCATTTGCAGCAGCCTGCGTCTACAGTCGCTGATGAGTACCATTCTTCACCCGCATAGTGAAGCAACTCATCAGCAGCAGGTAGACCTGGAGCAGGGCCTGAACCAGCAGGTGGTGGCATACCTTGACATGATCATGCCAACACACCTAGAAGATCCGCTGGACTTCTGGGAAGCCAAACTTCATTTGTGGCCGCAACTAGAAGAGTTTGCCCCGGAAAAGCTGTCCTGCCCCACCAGTAGTGTACCATCAGAGTGAGTGTTTAGTGTGGCGGGAGCCATAGTCACCCCAAGGAGAACTCATCTGTCCACGAAAATTGTGCAGAGACTCACCTTTGTGAAGATGAATCAGGAATGGATCAGCCAGGATTTCCACCCACCAATGCCTGATGCATCAGAGTAGATTGACCATGGTGCCACACCAACACTTCACAAATATGTATAGTGCCAAACAGATTTAAGACGCTGCTCCCCAGTTACAAACATTCCTCTGCTTGAGACCTTTTTTGCACCCACCTTCATCACTGGGTACTGATATTGCCACCCACCGCAACACTCTGTCACCGGGTCACTTTCTGGACTCCTGATACTGTTGCTGCCACCTCCAGGCTGTCTCATTCAGCCACTATATGGTCTCCTCATGCTTCAGCCACCACTAGGCTGTGCCATTCAGCCACTATATGGTCTCCTCATGCTTCTGCCAACTCCAGGCTTTGCCATTCAGCCACTATATGTTCTCCTCATATGCCGCCAACTCAAGGCTGTGCCATTCAGCCACTATATGTTCTACTCATGCTGCCGCCAACTCCAGGCTGTGTCATTCAGCCAATATATGGTTTTTTAATCCCTTAAGGGCGCCGAGCGAATCCATATGCCCCTGTTTTAAAAGTCCTTAAGGACTGAGGGCGTATGGATACGCCTGTGGGAATTCCGTTCCCCACCGCTCGCCGGGAAAACCCCCCTCCCCATGCCGGTGATCGACGCAAATCGCCGTTCAATTCAGACCGGCGATTTGTGGCGATTCCGGGTCAATCGGGTCTCTAGTGACCCGGTGACCCAGGAAAAAAGGGTGAATGGGGCTGTCCGAGACAGGCCCATTCACCCTTACCCAGCAGGAGTGAGGTGGCACAGGTGCCGCCTCACGATCATGTAATTGATCGGTTGGAATGACCGACCAATCACGACCCTGGTGGGCGGTGATTGGGTCGGCGATCATGGCGGCAATCGTGGCCGGCGGGTGTCTCTTACCTTGCCCTGGTCCGCAGGGGTCCTCTCATGTGCATTGGCGGCAACAGGAGCAGCAGGATCGGGGGCCGCAGCGGCGGCGGTTCCGGTGGCAGGATACAGCAGGAGGTGAGGCCTGTTCACCTCCTGCTGTTGCTTAGCAACAACTCGCAGCATGCAAAGCCAAAGGGCATGCTGGGAGTTGTAGTTTTTCTATGAAAAAGTGTGTATCCAGCTGTTGCACAACTACAACTCCCAAGATGCACAGACTACCAAAGGGCATACTGGAAGTTGTAGCAGTGTGCCTCCAGCTGTTGCAAAACTACAACTCTCAGCATGCCCTTCGACTGTCAATGCATGCTGATTGTTGCAGTTATGCAACAGCTGGAGACACATTGGTTGTGAAACCGAGTTTGTTACCTAACTCAGTGTTTTGCAACCAGTGTGCCTTCAGCTGTTGCAAAAGTACAACTCCCAGCATGCACTGAGAGACTGCAAATGCTGGGAGTTGTTGTTTTGCAACAGCTGGAGGCACACTGGTTGCGAAACACTGAGTTAAGTAACAAATTTCCATGTTTTGCAACCAATGTGCCTCCAGCTGTTGCATAACTACAACTCCCAGCATGTATGGTCTGTCAGTGCATGCTGGAAGTTGTATTTTTTCAACAGCTGGAGGTTTGTCGTCCCGTCCCGTCCCCCCCCCCCCCCCTCCCATCTGAATGTACAGGGTACATTCACAGGGGCAGGTCTACAGCAAGTTTTCTGCTACAAGTTTGAGATGCGGCAAATTTTCCGCTGCAGCTCAAACTCCCAGTGAGAAACTCGCTGTAAAACCGCCCATGTGAATGTACCCTAAAAACACTACACTACACCTACACAAAATAAAAAGTAAAACACTACATATACACATACCCCTACACAGTTAACCCCCCCATAAGAAATGTATTGTACGCACTGTTTATGCTGGGAGTTTTGCAACAGCAGGAGACACCCATTTGGGAAACACTGCCGTTGGGTATTTTTGTGGCAGATTCAAATACCCAATTTAGGCCTCAAATGCGCATGGTGCTCTCTCGCTTTGGAGCCCTGTCGTATTTCAAGGAAACTGTTTAGGGCAACATATGGGGTATCTCTGTACTCGGGAGAAATTGCTTATTTTAGGGTGGCTTTTTCTCCTTTTACCCCTTATGAAAAGGTAAAGTTGTGGTCTACACCAGCATGTTAGTGTTGCCCCATACTTCTAATTTTCAGAAGTGGTAAAAGGAAAAAAAAATTCATTTGCACAGCCCACTGTTCTAAAGATCTGTCAAACGCCAGTGGGGTGTAAATGTTCATTGCACCTCTTATTAAATTCTATGAGGGGTGTAGTTTCCAAAATGGGGTCACATGTGGGGGGGGTCCACTGTTCTGACCCCACAGGGGGCTTTGTAAACGCACATGGCCTCCCACTTCTATTCCAACCAAGTTCTCTCACCAAAAGCTCAATGGTGCTCCTTCTCTTCTGAGCATTGTAGTTCGCCCGCAGAGCACTTTACATCCACATATGGGGTATTTCCATGCCCGCAGTGCACTTGACGTCCACTCAGAAGAGATGGGGTTACAAATTTTGGGGGGCATTTTTTCCTTTAACCACTTGTAAAAATGTACAATTTGGTGGTAAATGAGCATTTTAGTGAAAGAAAAATTTCATTTACACATCCGATAACGAAAAGTCGTCAAACTCCTGTGAGGTGTTAAGGCTCACTGGACCCTTGTTACATTCCTTGAGGGGTGTAGTTTCCAAAATAGTATGCCATGTTGTTTTATTTTTTGCTGTTCTGGCACCATAGGGGCTTCCTAAATGGGACATGCCCACCAAAAACCATTTCAGAAAAACTCACTCCAAAATCCAATTGTCACTCCTTCCCTTCGGATCCTTGTAGAGCACCCACAGAGCACTTGACATCAACATATGAGGTATTTCCTTACTCGACCGAAATTGGCTTACAAATTTTGGGGGGCTTTTTCTCCTTTTACCCCTTGTCAAATTTTAAAACTGGGTCTACAAGAACATGCCAGTGTAAAAAAAATGAAGAATTTGCCCAGACATCCCTCATCAGTGCTGTCGATGTGGGGTGGGTTTGGGTACGCTGTTACATATATTCTGGACGTGTCCTCTTATTGGACCATACTGGACTGTGGTTCAAAGATTGGTGCGAGAGGCTTTGGGAGTACTGGTTCCTCTAGACCCACTTGTCTATCTCCTTCATCTCTCCTACCCCACGCTAGCTAAGAAACCCTTTAACCTCTTAAGGACTCAGGGCGTACCTGTACGCCCTGAGCCCGGTGTGAAAAACGGGGTCACGCCGTGACCCCGCATCACAGCGGGTCGGTCCCGACTGCTAACGATAGCCAGGACCCTGGGCTAACAGCGTGCGGCACCGATCGTTGTGCCGAACACTGTTAACCCTTCAGACGCGGCAATCAAAGTTGATCGCCGCGTCTGAAAACGAAAGTAAACGCTTCCCGGCAGCTCAGTTGGGCTGATCGGGACATTGCGATAAAATTGCGATGTTCTGATCAGCTGGGACGCAGGCGGAGGTCTCCTTACCTCTCTCTGCAGTGACCGATCGGGGTTTGATTGCTCCAAGCCTGAGCTACAGGCTTGAGCAATCAAGCCCCTATCTTGCTGATCCGTGCAAAGCTATGGCTTTGCAGGAAACAGCATAAAAGATCAGTATGTGCAGTGCTATAGCTCTATGGTTGCTATAGCACTGCAAAAAAAAAAGTGAAAAAAAGTTAACAAACGTCATTTAACCCCTTCCCTAATAAAAGTTTGAATCACCCCCCTTTTCCCATTAAAAAAAACTGTGTAAATAAAAATAAAAATTAACATATGTGGTATCACCACGTGCGTAAATGTCTGAACTATAAAATTATATCATTAATTAAACTGCACGGTCAATGGCGTACACACAAAAAAAATTCCAAAGTCCAAAATAGCTTATTTTTGGTCACTTTTTATATCATAAAAAAAATTAATAACAAGCGATCAAAAAGTCCGATCAACATAAAAATGGTACCGATAAAAACTTCAGAACACGGCGCAAAAAATGAGTACACGGAAAAATAAAAAAGTTACAGGGGTCAGAAACTGACAATTTTAAACGTATAAATTTTCCTGCATGTAGTTATGATTTTTTTCAGAAGTGCAACAAAATCCAACCTATATAAGTAGGGTACCATTTTAACCGTATGGACCTATAGAATAAACATAAGGTGTAATTTTGACCAAAAAATGCACTGCGTACCATGGTTCCTAGCGGACCGCTTTGAATTGTTCCTAGTCAAATTGTTTTGCTTTATGTTCTGGTGGTTTATTTTGAGCTTATGCTCCCATGCCTTTACTTATGTGTTATCTTGCCTGTTTGGAATGTATTCTAAAAATACATTCTGAATGTATGACACTTTCTGAATGTCATTTTGAATACTTTGGGGGGGGGGGGTGCAGTTTTTATAATGGGGTCATTTATGGGGTATTTTTAATAGGAAGACTCCTCAAATCCACTTCAAATCTGAACTGGTCCCTGAAAAAATTCAGATTTTGAAAATTTTGTGAAAAATTTGAAAATTGCTGCTGAACTTTGAAGCCCTCTGATTTCTTCCAAAATTAACAACATGTAAACTTTATGATGCAAATATAAAGTAGACATATTGTATAAGTGAATCAATATATAATTTATTTGGAATATCCATTTTCCTTACAAGCAGAGCATTGAAAAGTTAGAAAAATGCAAAATTTTCAAAATTTTCATGAAATTTGGGGGTTTTTCACCAAGAAAGCATGCAAGTAATGACAAAAATGTACCACTTTGTTAAAGTAGAATATGTCCCCCAAAAAAATTAACAATGTCAGAATCAGAATAATCGGTAAAAGCATACCAGAATTATTAATGCATAAAGTGACAGTAGTCAGAATTGCAATAAAGGGCTCAGTGCTTAAGGTGAAAAAGGGCTCAGCCCTTATGGGGTTAAAAGGGGTACTCCAGTGGAAAATGTTTTTTTTATTTTTTTTTATCAGCTGGTGCCAGAAAGTTAAACAGATTTGTAAATTACTTCTATTAAAAAATCTTAATCCTTCCAGTACTTATTAGCTGCTGAATACTAGAGAAGACATTATTTTCTTTTTGGAACACAGAGCTCTCTGCTGACATCACAAGCACAGTGCTTTCTGCTGACATCTCCGTCCATTTTAGGAACTGTCCAGAGCAGCATATGTTTTCTATGGGGATTTTCTCCCACTGTGGACAGTTCTTAAAATGGACAGAGATATCAGCAGAGAGCACTGTGCTCCTGATGTCAGCAGAGAGCTATGTATTCCGAAAACAAAAGAATTGCCCCTGTAGTATTCAGCAGCTAAAAAGTACTGGAAGGAAGGATTAAGATTTTTTAATGGAAGTAATATACAAATATTTTTAACTTTCTGGCATCAGTTGATAAAAAAAAAAAAAAATTACACCGGAGTACCCCTTTAATGATGCTGCTGGGTCTGGGACATTACCTACAAATTTTCATGGTAGCACTATCTACCATGAATCTTCAATTAAAATTCAAAAATTTGTCTTTAAATCTTAGGGATTGTGAGGCCCTATGGTCTCCTCATGCTGCCACGAGCTGCAGGCTGTGTAATTTGGATAGGGGATAAGATGTTTTTGCCGGAATACCCCTTTAAACTTGGGAATCTAATATAAATTTTACATTTAAATGTAAAAATAATTGATGTAATCTTATCAAAACTGAGGCCCAATGGTCATCGCCGTAATATTACCTGTGGAATTATCACAAGATTCCAATGAAACAGCTTGGAGTGATAACAATGAACCATAACTGATTAAATGAAACATTTGCACTTTCACAGTCAGGGTGGCGCTGAGAGGCAGGGGCTGGAACATGTGGTATCTCACCTGGCGGAGGGCCGCCAGCTCAATTTTAATATACAAGTAAAAGCTTTTTCACTGCAGCCACTTTTATCTTTATGCGCCCACTTATCCAATGGCACAGAAGCTGAATGAGCTCCTCTCCAAGTTGCTGGTACTGCAGAGTTGTTTTTTAAGTGGACATTCAGAGTATGGGGGTATGCTAAGAGGCAAGGGCTGGAACAGGTGGTAGCTCACCTAGCGGTGGACCGCCAGCTCGATGCTCACCGAAATGGCTAATCAAAAAATGTAAATAAATTAAAAATGTAATTAAATACAAATTACATTAAAAAATCTGCCACATCCAGACGCTCTGCGGCAGTGATTCTAATAGCGATGCCTGTAATCTGCATATCATACTGAATAACAGTATTATTTCACTAACACAGCACACTCCCTATGCATGTTAGAACAAAGCATAGAAAAAAGTGTTCTATGCCCCTACTGAGGCTCTCTGTAGGCCAAAAATAGCTGTTTTTAATACAGATTCGCCATGAATAAATTCGGACCAAACCGAGTTTTTCGGGAAATTCGGCCAAATTGAATTTTTCAAAAGTTCGCTCATCTCTAGCAGATATTTTTTTTAAAATGCCAGAAAAAACCTGTGTGAAAATCTAGCCTGACACACTCAGTCTTCTTGGAAAGGCGCTGCAGGTTTTTGAGGGATTTTTCCTAACCTAAGCCAGAAATGGATTCAGCAAGAATGGGAAAGATAAATAAATGGCTTCTAGCTTTGGCAAAAACCCTGATGGAGGTTTAAAAAAATGCTGTATGTGATACTCTAAAAACACCTAGGATAACACCACAAAAACAGCAGCACTTTTTGGAAAAATACAAGTTGTGAAAACAAAGCACTTTTTGGAAAAATACAAAATTTGAAAGAAAATTTGCATCAGGAATTCAAGGCAGACCCTGAGATTTCTGCTGTGAATATAGATGCGGATCAACTACACTCAGTAAGGCTAATCTGGTACCTGACACACATTTCATGTAGAATCCAGAGATTTTGACCTGTCTCTTTTTTTCCTGTCTTTTTTTTTTCTCCAAATTGCAGACTTCTGACGTAGAAAACAGATTGCTACTTAAAGGGGAACTCCAATGGATTTTTTTTCCCAAATCACCTGGTGTTAGAATGTTAAACAGATGTGTATATTACTTCTATTTAAAAATCTTAATCCTTCTAGTATCCTTAAAGGGGTTATCCACCATAAGGTGATTTTAGTACGTACCTGGCAGACAGTAATGGACATGCTTAGGAAGGATCTGCGCTTGTCTTGGGGCTAAATGGCTATGTTGTGCGATTACCATAACACTGTGGCTAGCATTTTGTGAACTTGTATTTCCTGTTTGACTTTTTTTTACTACAAATCCCACAATTCCATTTTCCTCCCGCCACCCCACCCATCAACCACCCCACCCATTGAAACAAAAGACCTGTGGTTTTCAATCAGGTGCCTACAGCTGTTGCATTAGTTGCAGATTGATCTCTCTCCCACCAAGCGATCCCTCCACCCATTGAAGCAGACAGGCTCCCTGTCATCAGCTGACTAGTGAGTCAGGTCTCGGCCGCATTGCAAGCTGGGAAAAATCTGAGGCAACAGTCATTTTGTATGCTGCTAAAAATAAATAGTGGGGTGAAAATCACAGAAGAATTGTGAGAAAACCGTCACACACACACAGGTACAGACAGTATATTATGAACTACACTAACTTTACAGCCCCTGTAGCATAGTCAAATAAAAAAAAAAATCCTGGAATACCCCTTTAATCCTTCCACTGATCCAGAGGAAGTTGAGTAGTTCTTTTCAGTCTGACCACTGTGCTCTCTGCTGACACCTCTATGTCAGGAACTATCCAGAGCAGGAGCGGTTTTCTTTGGGGATTTTCTCCTACTCTGGACAGTTCCTAAAATGGCCACGGATGTCAGCAGAGAGCACTGTGGTCAGACAAAAAAGAAATTCAAAAAGAAAAGAACTTGCTCTGTAGTATATAGCAGCTGATGAGTATTGGAAGGATTAAGATTTTTAAATAGAAGTAATGTATAAATTTGTTTAACTTTCTGGAGCCAGTTGATATGAAAAAAAAATGTTTTCCACTGGAGTACCCCTTTAAACCATTAGAGCACAGGTTTTACTTTAATGAGACATCAAAACACAGTATAGACCAAAAGTTTGGACACACCTTCTCATTCAAAGAGTTTTATTTATTTTCATGATTATGGAAATTGTAGATTCACACTGAAGGCATCAAAACTATGAATTAACACACATGGAATTATAGACATAACAAAAAAGTGTGAAACAACTGAAAATGTGTCATATTCTAGGTGGAAAGTGTCCCCAAGTGCAGTCACAAAAACTATCAAGAGCTACAAAGAAACTGGCTCACATGCCCCAGGAAAGGAAGACCAAGACCAAGAGATTAGAGATCAGGTCAATGCCACACAGAGTTCTAGCAGCAGACATCTCTAGAACAACTGTTAAGAGGAGACTGTGTGAATCAGAAGACTGTGTGAATATCTGCTAGGAAACCACTGCTAAGGACAGGCAACAAGCAGAAGAGACTTGTTTGGGCTAAAGAACACAAGCAATGGACATTAGACCAGTGGAAATCTGTGCTTTGTTCTGATGAGTCCAACTTTGAGATCTTTGGTTCCAACCACCGTGTCTTTGTGCGACGCAGAAAAGGTGAATGAATAGACTCTACATGCCTGGTTCCCACCGTGAAGCATGGAGGAGGAGGTGTGATGGTGTGATGGTGTGGGGGTGCTTTGCTGGTGACACTGTTGGGGATTTATTCAAAATTGAAGGCATACTGAACCAGCATGGCGACCACAGCATCTTGCAGCTGCATCCTATTCCATCTGGTTTGCGTTTAGTTGGACCATCATTTATTTTTCAACAGGACAATGACCCCAAACGCACCTCCAGGCTGTGTAAGGGATATTTGACCAAGAAGGAGAGTGATGGGGTTCTGCACCAGATGACCTGGCCTCCACAGTCACCGAACCTGAACCCAATGAAGGCAAAAGGGCCAACAAGTGCTAAGCATCTCTGGGAACTCCTTCAAGACTGTTGGAAGACCATTTCAGGTGACTACCTCTTGAAGCTCATCAAGAGAATGCCAAGAGTGTGCAAAGCAGTAACCAAAGCAAAAGGTGGCTACTTTGAAGAACCTAGAATATGACATATTTTCAGTTGTTTCGCACTTTTTTATTTCTATAATTCCACATGTGTTAATTAGAGATGAGCGAACTTACAGTAAATTTGATTCGTCATGAACTTCTCGGCTCGGCAGTTGCTAACTTTAACCTGCATAAATTAGTTCAGCTTTCAAGTGCTCCGGTGGGCTGGAGACTCTCCTAGGACTGTATCCACCTTTTCCAGCCCACCAGAGCACCTGAAAGCTGAACTAATTTATGCAGGCTAAAGTCAGCAACTGCCGAGCCAAGAAGTTTGCAGGAATCGAATTTACTGTAAGTTCGCTCATCTCTAGTGTTAATTCATAGTTTTGATGCCTTCAGTGTGAATCTACAATTTCCATAGTCCTGAAAATAAAGAAAACTCTTTGAATGAGGTGTTTCCAAACTTTTGGTCTGTACTGTATATGTTTAAAAAAGCTGTTTGAACGTACCCTTAGGAATTCATACCCCATGATTAAAACTTAAAAAAAGCTATTTAGTTGGGGGGTGTAACTACTGAGACCTCTAATCACAAAAACGGAAGTAACTTTTTTCCCAAGTGAATGGACTAGTGAGCACAAATGTTCTGCCACTTCTCTCTCTCACAATGGAACTCTTTAGTACAGCACACAAGAAACTTCTAAAAAGCTAGGGGAAAGTCTCTAGTCCAATCTCCTCTTCGTTTTTTTTTTTTTTTTTTTTCAATAATAGTTTTTATTAAATCATTTTTTATTAGCAATCAACATTGGAAAGCCAGGCATACACGGCAAACATTGAACATTATAACCAGATCATAAACAAGAAAGTCGCCAGGTATCTTAAATGCATGAAAATACATAGTAAAGAGAAAGATAATGGCAAGGTATCTACCACACTGCTGAGCAAAATAGTCATGAGAAAGTGTTGGCAGCCTAATAGCAATACATAACGTCCTCAGTAGGTCTTGTCCTGCTGCCATAAGACTGGGCTAGGACAACAGTGGCATGTCTCTGTCGTTCCGAAACAAACAGCTTGAAGGGTTTGTCATAGTCTGGCAGGCACAGTGCAGGTGCTGAGGAGATGGCATCCTTGAGTTTCAGGAAGTTTTAGAGAGGTCAAAGGGATCCGTCTTCAAAGCATCATGGAGAGGTTGCATCAATAGAGAGGCTTCTGGGATCCATGACAGTAGGAGATCAGTCCAAGAAAGGCATGTAAAGCCTTGGGTCTTGCTGGTACAGGGATATCCTGTATGGCTTGAATTCTATCTTGAGTAAGGTGTCTGGTGCCTTGTGAGATGCAGTGGCCAAGGAACATCATTGAAGTTTCTGTTTTGAGGCTTTGCAGCCTTGGTCAGCTAGGTAACAGAGGAGACTTTCAGAATGTTTTTCTGCAGTTGGAAGGTCCTCGGCACATAAAAGAAGATCATTCACATAGCTAAGAAGTACCATGGATGGGTTCTGTTATTGCCCGGTGGATAGGATGAAAGTCATGGTTTTGCCCTTGGATTGGGGAGTATCCAGAGAGCTCTTGAGTGCCATGTGAGCCATTGGGTTGTTGGTATTGGTAATTGGCTGAGTAGTGACCTTGTGGGGGTCCAGATCTTCTTGGGGATCTACAGTCATGTTTATAGTGCCCAGGCTTGTGGCAGTTGTAGCAGACTACAGGTTGGTGCTATTCTGGCAGCGGGCGGTTGGTGGGGAGATCCCCAGTCATCATAAGAGGGGCAGGTTTTTTGGTGAGAGCTTGGCTAGATTCTAAGCTTTTGCCACTAAGAGTAGGGTATCAAGTATCAGTACTCTGTATTCTGGGCGTGATAGAACAAGGCCCTTCTTTACCGGGTCCTTTAGGCCATTGACAAAAGCAGAGGATAACATTTGTGGATATAATTTGTTGGCTGACTCAAATCCAAGATCATGAAAGAGTTGCTTTAGTCAGGCATAGTATTAAAAAATAAAATTTATTAAAAGTTTTTTATATGCAAATGTGCTATCAAAAAAAAGTACAGATCATGGCGCAAAAAATGAGCCCCCATACCGCCGCTTATACGGAAAAATAAAAAAGTTAGAGGTCATCAAAATAAAGGGATTATAAACGTACTAATTTGGTTTAAAAGTTTGTGATTTTTTTTAAGCGCAACAATAATATAAAAGTATGTAATAATGGGTATCATTTTAATCGTATTGACCTTCAGAATAAAGAACACATGTCATTTTTACCATAAATTGTACGGCGTGAAAACGAAACCTTCCAAAATTAGCAAAATTGCGTTTTTCGTTTTAATTTCCCAACAAAAATAGTGTTTTTGGTTGCGCCATACATTTTATGATATAATGAGTGATGTCATTACAAAGGACAACTGGTTGCGCAAAAAACAAGCCCTCATACTTGTCTGTGGATGAAAATATAAAAGAGTTATGATTTTTAGAAGGCAAGGAGGAAAAAATGAAAACGTAAAAATTAAATTGTCTGAGTCCTTAAGGCCAAAATGGGCTGAGTCCTTAAGGGGTTAATCCACAGACACAATTTGGACATGACCTGCCACAACACATATACAGATAACATACAATTTACACACTAGGACAAGTCACAGAGATGTCTTATTATCAGAGAAATCCCGTGCGCGAGCACGTACCAGAGACACTAACTATTCACTGTGTCTCTATTAAACTACTGGTGTCCTGCAAAATTCACTAATATCTTCTCTCACAGACAAACTGGAGTTGATTATTAGCTTTCTCTTGAGCTCAATCTCTCAGAGACTTTCCTTCTGGCTGGGATCCCATTCCCAAACATAAACAGTTATGACAGGGAGGGTCACGGAAATGTCTTATAGGCAAAGGAACTTCTTGTGTTATACTTTCCTGTATACACGCTTGTTTAAGACACACCTTATTGCAGTGGCTTGTTTGAACTACTGGTGTCTAGACTTGTGCAGAACCAAAAATTTAGTTTTTTTCGTTTTGTTCGTTTTCGTTTTTTTGAAATTTTCGGTTCTGTGAATATTCGGAATGCTGTGCATTCGTCATATTCGGTTTTCGGATGCATCCGTGGAAATTTCTTTAGTTTTCGGATGCATTCGTTAATAACATCGAATGCATTTGTTAATTCGGATCTTTCGTTATATCTGTAAAATTCGTTAAATTTAGCATTCGTTACTAAACAAAATGCACATTAGTTTCCCTTGCTGATCCTCTTTTGTAATAAATAGCAGGTGTTACCTTAGGATTCTTGTTGTTTTCACCTATTTTTGCAGTTTTCTCTGTGTAGGAAGGCAAGTTTTCCTCAGGTAAACCCAATGAAAAGAATCTAATTCATTCCTTACATTCGGTTTACTCATAACGAATGCATTCGTTATTCGTTAACATGCATTATTCGTTATGCGTTACTTAACAAATTAATTTGTTAACTGTATATTCGTATTTGTATTCTTTTTCGGAAATATTCGATTTTTTTTCGTGCATTTGGATTGTAACGAACACCCGAAAACGGGAAAATTCGTTACGTTTTGTATTCGTTCCGAAACGAATTGCACATGTCTACTGGTGTCCAGCACATACCTGTTACGCCGAGCGCTCCGGGTCCCCGCTCCTCCCCGGAGCGCTCGCTACACTCTCTCCGCTGCAGCGCTCCGGTCAGATCCACTGACCCGGGGCGCTGCGATTCTGCTGCCAGCCGGGATGCGATTCACGATGCGGGTAGCGCCCGCTCGCGATGCGCACCCCGGCTCCCGTACCTGACTCGCTCTCCCTCGGTCCTGTCCCGGCGCGCGCGGCCCCGCTCCCTAGGGCGCGCGCGCGCCGGGTCTTTGCGATTTAAAGGGCCACTGCGCCGCTGATTGGCGCAGTGATTCCAATTAGTGTCTTCACCTGTGCACTTCCCTATATCACCTCACTTCCCCTGCACTTCCCTGCCGGATCTTGTTGCCATTGTGCCAGTGAAAGCGTTCCTTGTATGTTCCTAGCCTGTGTTCCAGACCTCCTGCCGTTGCCCCTGACTACGATCCTTGCTGCCTGCCCCGACCTTCTGCTACGTCCGACCTTGCTTCTGTCTACTCCCTTGTACCGCGCCTATCTTCAGCAGCTAGAGAGGTTGAGCCGTTGCTAGTGGATACGACCTGGTCACTACCGCCGCAGCAAGACCATCCCGCTTTGCGGCGGGCTCTGGTGAAAACCAGTAGTGACTTAGAACCGATCCACTAGCACGGTCCACGCCAATCCCTCTCTGGCACAGAGGATCCACTACCTGCCAGCCGGCATCGTGACAGTAGATCCGGCCATGGATCCCGCTGAAGTTCCTCTGCCAGTTGTCGCTGACCTCACCACGGTGGTCGCCCAGCAGTCACAACAGATAGCGCAACAAGGCCAACTGCTGTCTCAACTGACCGTTATGCTACAACAGTTACTACCACAGCTTCAGCAGTCATCTCCTCCGCCAGCTCCTGCACCTCCTCCGCAGCGAGTGGCCGCTCCTGGGCTACGCCTATCCTTGCCGGATAAATTTGATGGGGACTCTAAGTTTTGCCGTGGCTTTCTTTCCCAATGTTCCCTGCATCTGGAGATGATGTCGGACCTGTTTCCCACTGAAAGGTCTAAGGTGGCTTTCGTAGTCAGCCTTCTGTCCGGAAAAGCCCTGTCATGGGCCACACCGCTCTGGGACCGCAATGATCCTGTCACTGCCTCTGTACACTCCTTCTTCTCGGAAGTCCGAAGTGTCTTTGAGGAACCTGCCCGAGCCTCTTCTGCTGAGACTGCCCTGTTGAACCTGGTCCAGGGTAATTCTTCCGTTGGCGAGTATGCCGTACAATTCCGTACTCTTGCTTCAGAATTGTCCTGGAATAATGAGGCCCTCTGCGCGACCTTTAAAAAAGGCCTATCCAGCAACATTAAAGATGTTCTGGCCGCACGAGAAATTCCTGCTAATCTACATGAACTTATTCACCTAGCCACTCGCATTGACATGCGTTTTTCCGAAAGGCGTCAGGAGCTCCGCCAAGATATGGACTCTGTTCGCACGAGGCGTTTCTTCTCCTCGGCTCCTCTCTCCTCTGGTCCCCTGCAATCTGTTCCTGTGCCTCCCGCCGTGGAGGCTATGCAGGTCGACCGGTCTCGCCTGACACCTCAAGAGAGGACACGACGCCGCATGGAGAACCTCTGCCTGTACTGTGCTAGTACCGAACACTTCCTGAGGGATTGTCCTATCCGTCCTCCCCGCCTGGAAAGACGTCCGCTGACTCCGCACAAAGGAGAGACAGTCCTTGATGTCTACTCTGCTTCTCCACGTCTTACTGTGCCTGTGCGGATGTCTGCCTCTGCCTTCTCCTTCTCTACCGTGGCCTTCTTGGACTCTGGATCTGCAGGAAATTTTATTTTGGCCTCTCTCGTCAACAGGTTCAACATCCCAGTGACCAGTCTCGCCAGACCCCTTTACATCAATTGTGTAAACAATGAAAGATTGGACTGTACCATACGCTTCCGCACGGAGCCCCTTCTAATGAGCATCGGATCTCATCACGAGAGGATTGAACTTTTGGTCCTCCCCAATTGCACCTCGGAAATTCTCCTTGGACTTCCCTGGCTTCAACTTCATTCCCCAACCCTGGATTGGTCCACTGGGGAGATCAAGAGTTGGGGGCCCTCTTGTTCCAAGGACTGTCTAAGACCGGTTCCCAGTAACCCTTGCCGTGACTCTGTGGTTCCCTCAGTAACCGGTCTCCCTAAGGCCTATATGGACTTCGCGGATGTTTTCTGCAAAAAACAAGCTGAGACTCTACCTCCTCACAGGCCTTATGATTGCCCTATCGACCTCCTCCCGGGTACTACTCCACCCCGGGGCAGAATTTATCCTCTCTCTGCCCCAGAGACTCTTGCCATGTCTGAGTATGTCCAGGAAAATTTAAAAAAGGGCTTTATCCGTAAATCCTCCTCTCCTGCCGGAGCTGGATTTTTCTTTGTGTCCAAAAAAGACGGCTCCCTACGTCCTTGCATTGACTACCGCGGTCTTAATAAAATCACGGTTAAGAACCGCTACCCCCTACCCCTCATCTCTGAACTCTTTGATCGCCTCCAAGGTGCCCACATCTTTACTAAATTGGACTTAAGAGGCGCCTATAACCTCATCCGCATCAGAGAGGGGGATGAGTGGAAAACGGCGTTTAACACCAGAGATGGACACTTTGAGTATCTGGTCATGCCCTTTGGCCTGTGCAACGCCCCTGCTGTCTTCCAAGACTTTGTCAATGAAATTTTTCGTGATCTGTTATACTCCTGTGTTGTTGTATATCTGGACGATATCCTAATTTTTTCTGCCAATCTAGAAGAACACCGCCAGCATGTCCGTATGGTTCTTCAGAGACTTCGTGACAATCAACTCTATGCCAAAATTGAGAAATGCCTGTTTGAATGCCAATCTCTTCCTTTTCTAGGATATTTGGTCTCTGGCCAGGGACTACAAATGGATCCAGACAAACTCTCTGCCGTCTTAGATTGGCCACGCCCCTCCGGACTCCGTGCTATCCAACGCTTTTTGGGGTTCGCCAATTATTACAGGCAATTTATTCCACATTTTTCTACCGTTGTGGCTCCTATCGTGGCTTTAACCAAAAAAAATGCCGATCCCAAGTCGTGGCCTCCTCAAGCGGAAGACGCCTTTAAACGACTCAAGTCTGCCTTTTCTTCGGCTCCCGTGCTCTCCAGACCTGACCCTTCCAAACCCTTCCTATTGGAGGTTGATGCCTCCTCAGTGGGAGCTGGAGCTGTTCTTTTACAAAAAAATTCTTCCGGGCATGCTGTCACTTGTGGTTTTTTTTCTAGGACCTTCTCTCCGGCGGAGAGGAACTACTCCATCGGGGATCGAGAGCTTCTAGCCATTAAATTAGCACTTGAGGAATGGAGGCATCTGCTGGAGGGATCAAGATTTCCAGTTATTATTTACACCGACCACAAGAACCTCTCCTACCTCCAGTCTGCCCAACGGCTGAATCCTCGCCAGGCCCGGTGGTCTCTGTTCTTTGCCCGATTTAATTTTGAGATTCACTTTCGTCCTGCCGATAAGAACATTAGGGCCGATGCTCTCTCTCGTTCCTCGGATGCCTCAGAAGTTGAACTCTCTCCGCAACACATCATTCCACCTGACTGCCTGATCTCCACTTCTCCAGCCTCCATCAGGCAAACTCCTCCAGGAAAGACCTTTGTTTCTCCACGCCAACGCCTCGGAATCCTCAAATGGGGTCACTCCTCCCATCTCGCTGGTCATGGGGGCATCAAGAAATCTGTGCAACTCATCTCCCGCTTCTATTGGTGGCCGACTCTGGAGACGGATGTTGTGGACTTTGTGCGAGCCTGCACTATCTGTGCCCGGGATAAGACTCCTCGCCAGAAGCCCGCTGGTTTTCTTCATCCCCTGCCTGTCCCCGAACAGCCTTGGTCTCTGATTGGTATGGATTTTATTACTGATTTACCCCCTTCCCGTGGCAACACTGTTATTTGGGTGGTCGTTGATCGATTCTCCAAAATGGCACATTTCATCCCTCTTCCTGGTCTTCCTTCTGCGCCTCAGTTGGCTAAACAATTTTTTGTACACATTTTTCGTCTTCACGGGTTGCCTACGCAGATCGTCTCGGATAGAGGCGTCCAATTTGTGTCTAAATTCTGGAGGGCTCTCTGTAAACAACTCAAGATTAAATTAAATTTTTCTTCTGCATATCATCCCCAGTCCAATGGACAAGTAGAAAGAATTAACCAAGTCTTGGGTGATTATTTGCGACATTTTGTTTCCTCCCGCCAGGATGACTGGGCAGATCTCCTTCCATGGGCCGAATTCTCGTATAACTTCAGAGTCTCTGAATCTTCCTCCAAATCCCCATTTTTCGTGGTGTACGGCCGTCACCCTCTTCCCCCCCTCCCTACCCCCTTGCCCTCTGGTCTGCCCGCTGTGGATGAAATTTCTCGTGACCTTTCCATTATATGGAGAGAGACCCAAAATTCTCTCTTACAGGCTTCTTCACGCATGAAGAGGTTCGCGGATAAGAAAAGAAGAGCTCCTCCCGTTTTTTCCCCTGGAGACAAGGTATGGCTCTCCGCTAAATATGTCCGCTTCCGTGTCCCTAGCTACAAGTTGGGACCACGCTATCTTGGTCCTTTCAAAATTTTGTGTCAAATTAATCCTGTCTCTTACAAACTTCTTCTTCCTCCTTCTCTTCGTATCCCTAATGCCTTTCACGTCTCTCTTCTTAAACCACTCATCCTCAACCGTTTTTCTCCCAAATCTGTTCCTCCCACTCCTGTTTCCGGCTCCTCGGATATCTTCTCTGTCAAAGAGATCTTAGCCTCTAAAAAGGTCAGAGGGAAAACTTTTTTTTTAGTGGACTGGGAGGGTTGTGGTCCTGAAGAGAGATCCTGGGAACCTGAGGACAACATCCTAGATAAAAGTCTGCTCCTCAGGTTCTCAGGCCCTAAAAAAAGGGGGAGACCCAAGGGGGGGGGTACTGTTACGCCGAGCGCTCCGGGTCCCCGCTCCTCCCCGGAGCGCTCGCTACACTCTCTCCGCTGCAGCGCTCCGGTCAGATCCACTGACCCGGGGCGCTGCGATTCTGCTGCCAGCCGGGATGCGATTCACGATGCGGGTAGCGCCCGCTCGCGATGCGCACCCCGGCTCCCGTACCTGACTCGCTCTCCCTCGGTCCTGTCCCGGCGCGCGCGGCCCCGCTCCCTAGGGCGCGCGCGCGCCGGGTCTTTGCGATTTAAAGGGCCACTGCGCCGCTGATTGGCGCAGTGATTCCAATTAGTGTCTTCACCTGTGCACTTCCCTATATCACCTCACTTCCCCTGCACTTCCCTGCCGGATCTTGTTGCCATTGTGCCAGTGAAAGCGTTCCTTGTATGTTCCTAGCCTGTGTTCCAGACCTCCTGCCGTTGCCCCTGACTACGATCCTTGCTGCCTGCCCCGACCTTCTGCTACGTCCGACCTTGCTTCTGTCTACTCCCTTGTACCGCGCCTATCTTCAGCAGCTAGAGAGGTTGAGCCGTTGCTAGTGGATACGACCTGGTCACTACCGCCGCAGCAAGACCATCCCGCTTTGCGGCGGGCTCTGGTGAAAACCAGTAGTGACTTAGAACCGATCCACTAGCACGGTCCACGCCAATCCCTCTCTGGCACAGAGGATCCACTACCTGCCAGCCGGCATCGTGACAATACCCACTAATACTCTAACAGAAATATCTGTAGTAGCAGTTATTAGTGTCCTCTCCTATTCAATCTCCCTGAGATCCAGCCCACTTCTCGAGAATTCACACCCACACACACACACACACACACACACACACATTCAACAAATACCCTGACAACAGATTGTCACTTTATGACAGGTTAAGCAAAATGACTCAGAGAAATAACTTTTACCTGTCTTGTGTGTTGGCAGCAAGCCAGTCAGCTAAGTCATAAGGTAGACCAAGCAGGGGAGACAGAGTACTGGCTAAGCTACAACAAGAAATGTGTCCTACCGTACTTTCAGAGTTGATCAGGCTTGTATGTGTCCCGTCTGTATTCGGTTGGTCTGGCTTAATGCCTTGTCTCTCGCCACTGCCTTCCGGTACCAAAAATCGGGGTCCTTGTTTGGACGGCAACTGAAGTGGATCTTTCCTTCAGGGCCTAGTGGATATCTGTTCCCATCCAAATCAATTATTATTTGATGCATGCATCAAAGTAAGTGAATAACACACTGACACATTGTTCAGTACAAAAATTATTCCTTCTTTTTATTACAGGGGTTTATATAGACTTCAGAATTAACATAAATTACCACCCACATTATTGGTTAATTATTAGTGACATGTCTGTGTTTAAGATACATGTACATAGCTTTTTTGTTATGCGCAAGTTTGACTTGTTTTGCTTCTAAGCGCTAAGCAATTATTAACCTTGTTCTTCTCCCCAAATATCCAAATGTCATTTTGACATTACTTTATCTCTCTGCAAACAGTTCAATCTTGATTGTCACGCTACACTGGTGGGGAGAGGCTGATTTCTGTCTGGTCAGCTAATATTGAGCAAATAGCTAAGCAGATGTAAAAGAAGTAATTTTATCAATTAAAATATATATGATTATATATATATATATATATATATATATATATACAAATATATTAAATCCATTACACAGGCATCTAGGTTATAAGCCAGCGCTTCCCAACCACTGTGCCTCAAGCTGTATCAAAACTACAATTCCCAGCATGCTTGGACAGCAAAAGGCTGTCCAGGCATGTTAGACTTTGTAGTTTTGCAACAGCTGGAGGTGCACTAGTTGCAAAAAAAAAAAAACTAGGTTAACCTACCCTAACCTGATCTAACCTATCTATCAGGCACTATGTATGCACTATATGTCAAAACTACAGCCCTTGGCATGCCCAGACAGCCAAAGACTGTCTGGGCATGCTGGAAGTTGTAGTTTTGCAACAGCTTAAGGCAAACTGGTTGAGACACACTGGCTTAACCCCATGATGGCTGTGACAACCTGACTTAGTTAGAGCTGAACGCGGTTTCTTTTTCAAAACTACCACTCTCAGCATGCCCAGGCATGGAGCTGGAGGCACAGCCAAAGACATGCTGGGAGTTGTAGTTTTGCAACAGCTGGAGGCACACTGGTTGAGAAACACTGGCTTAACCCCATGATGGCTGTGAAAACCTGACTTACATAGAGCTGGAGGCGGTTTCATTTTCAAAACTACAACTCCCAGCATGCCTGGACATGGAGCTGTTGGTTGGAAAACACTGGGTTAAGCGAACTCAGGCACTATGTATGCACTATGTATTAAAACTACAACCTCCAGCCATAGGCTGTCCAGGCATGCTGGGAGTTGTAGTTTTGCAACAGGTGGAGGCACCCTGGTTGAGAAAGATTGGCTTAAAGGAGAACTCCAGAATATAAAAATTGTCCCCCATACTGCCGGCAGTAAAAAAAAAAAAAAATGTACATACCTTCCTTCGCTCCCCCGGGGCCTCCGGTAACCAGCTCCGGTCTCTGCCATGATCCTCTTCCAGGTCGCTGGTGGTTGGCGAGTCATACTGCGCTCAGCGGATCACCGGCCGCAGTGAAGTCCCGACTCGGCCGGCGTTAGGCTGAGTGTGACGTTTTCGGCCCCGGCAGCAGGTGTCGGTGTAGTGAAGAATTTTGTGTCTTGAAGTGTTCTCACACTGCCGCTCAGCCTATCGTCGGCCGAGTCGGGACTTCAATGCGGCCGGTGATTGGCTGAGCGCAGTATGACTCGCTGACCACCGGCAACCAGGAAGAGGATCGCGGCGATGACCGGAGCCGGTTACCGGAGGCACCAGGGGAGCGAAGGAAGGTATGTACATCTTAATTTTTTTTTACTGCCGGCAATATGGAGGACAATTTTTATATTCTGCAGTTAACCTTTAACCTTTTGATGGCTGTAACAACCTAACTTACTAAGAGCTGGAAGTGGTTTATTTTTTAAAACGACAAACCTGAGAATGCCCGGACAGCCAAAGACTGTCTGGGCATGCTGGGAGTTTTAGTTTTGCAACAGCAGTAGGTACACTGGTTGAGAAACACTGGCTTAACCCCATGATGGCTGTGAAAACCTGACTTACATAGAGCTGGAGGTGGTTTCTTTTTCAAAACCACAGCATGCCTGGGCATGGATCTGGTGGCACACTGGTTGGAAAACGCTGGGTTAACCTAACACAGGCACTATCTATTCACTATGTATCAAAACTACAAACACCAGCATGCCCGTACAGCCTCTTGCTGTACAGGCATAATAGGAGTTGTAGTTTTGCAACAAGTGGAGGCACTCTGGTTAAGAAACATTGGCTTTACCTTTCGATGGCTGTAACAACCTGAATTACTAAGAGCTGGAGATGGTTTCTTTTACAAAACAACAACCCCCAGCATGCCCGGACAGCCAACAGCTGGAGGCACACTGGTTGAGAAACACTGGCTTTACCCCTTGATGGCTGTGACAACCCATCTTACATAGAGTTGGAGGCAGTTTCCTTTTCAAAACTACAACTCCCAGAATGCCCGGAAAGCCAAAGGCTGAGAGGTTGTAGTTTTGCAACAGCTGGAGGCACACTGGTTAGGTAACACTTGGTTAACCTAACTCAGGCACTATGTATCAAACATTACGTAGTCACTATGTATCAAAACTACAACCCCCAGCATGCCCAGACAGCCAACAGCTGGAGATTGTGAAACACTGGCTTTACCACATGATGGCTGTGACAACCCGTCTTATTAGAGCTGGAGGCAGTTTCTTTTTCAAAACTACAACTCCCAACATGCCTTTGGCTTTCCGGCATGATGGGAGTTGTAGTTTTGCAACAGCTGGAGGCACACTGGGAAGGAAACACTGGGTTAACCAAACTCAGGCACTATATATCAAACTATGTATTCACTATGTATCAACACTACAACCCTCAGCATTCCTGGACAGCCTCTGGCAGTATAGGCATGATGGGAGTTGTAGTTTTGCAACAAGTGGAGGCACCCTGGTTGAGAAACACTGGATTAACCTTTTGATGGCTGTAACAACCTGGATTACTAAGAGCTGGAGACGGTTTCTTTTTCAAAACTACAACCCCCAGCATGCCCGGACAGCCAACAGCTGGAGGCACACTGGTTGAGAAACACTTGCTTTACCCCTTGATGGCTGTGACAACCCATTTTACATAGAGTTGGAGGCAGTTTCCTTTTCAAAACTACAACTCCCAGAATGCTTGGAAAGCCAAAGGCTGAGGTTGTAGTTTTGCAACAGCTGGAGGCACACTGGTTAGGAAACACTGGGTTAACCTAACTCAGGCACTATGTATCAAACATTACGTAGTTACTATGTATCAAAACTACAACCCCCAGCATGCCCAGACAGCCAACAGCTGGAGGTTGAGAACCACTGGCTTTACCACATGATGGCTGTGACAACCCGTCTTATTAGAGCTGGAGGCAGTTTCTTTTTCAAAACTACAACTCCTAACATGCCTTTGGCTTTCCGGCATGATGGGAGTTGTAGTTTTGCAACAGCTGGAGGCACACTGGGTAGGAAACACTGGGTTAACCTAACTCAGGCACTATATATCAAACTATGTATTCACTATGTATCAACACTACAACCCCCAGCATTCCTGGACAGCATCTGGCAGTATAGGCATGATGGGAGTTGTAGTTTTGCAACAAGTGGAGGCACCCTGGTTGAGAAACACTGGCTTAACCTTTTGATGGCTGTAACAACCTGAATTACTAAGAGCTGGAGACGGTTTCTTTTTTCCAAACTACAACCCCCAGCATGCCCGGACATCCAACAGCCGGAGGCACACTGGTTGGGAAACACTTGCTTTACGTCTTTATGGCTGTGACAACCCGACTTACTCAGAGCTGAAGGCGGTTTCTTTTTCAAAATTACAGGCACTATGCTGCAGGAAAGCTGGGTCTTCCCCTTCAGTGCACACTCCAGCTCCTCACACGGTTCGGCAGTAAAGAGGTTAATCCAGCATAGCCTCCGATCACTGGACTGAATGAACACATCCTCAAGTATGCGCTCCCTGGCCACGCCCACATCCCGGACTCGCGCTCTGATTGGCTCTCCCCACTGTCATTCATCCGCTCCAGCCCTCTATTCTTTTTACTATGAAATGAGGAGAGTTGGTGGGTTTGGGAAAGGGAGATGAGGACCAGAGCGGGGAGAGAAGTGCTGCGGGGGCCACCGGCATCTATCTTCTAGTAGAACTACTTCATCCTCTCTGCAGCCGCCAATGGGAGACTAGAAGACTGGGATGGAGGATACACAAAGTTCTGGCTCCTGGGGATCTGACATCGTCTGTAACAATCTACAAGTCCTGGCACTACCCTCCATCTCTCCTGCAGCTAGGTGCATGTGGGCATAGGGCTGTGGACTGGGCAGATCTGCACCCAGGACAGATGGATCTCCTTCCTCCTCTGACAGTGCTCAGCACATACCTGTGAACTTCATCGCCCAGAGCCTGGAGCAGTTTCTTTATGCACCTCCCATGGTCGCTTCTAGCCTGGGAGCCTCATCTTCCATGTGATCTGCATGCTGAGAGCAGCTATGGGCACCCTGGGATTGTATAAGTGGACCTACCAGAGCCTGGCCACACTTGTCACTCTCACACTTGGGATGCTGTTTTGCAGAGGTAAGTCCATAGCCCAGTGATGCCTGACTCCTAATATCTATCTGATCTCCCTAGGACAGTGTTTCCCCACCAGTGTGCCTCCAGCTGTTGCAAAACTACAACTCCCAGCATGCCCGGACAGCCAAAGGCTGTCCGGGCATGCTGGGAGTTGTAGTTTTGCAACAGCTGGAGGCTCACTGGTTGGGAAACACTGCCCTAGGATTTATGTGGCCAGATGAACTGTGCAAGTTAGAAATGCCAGGTAGATAGATGTTCTTTTCATGTGCTGCTCATGACTTGTTAAAGGGCACCATGCATTGCCTTTAATGCCCTATTCTTCTATATCAGGAGTGGGTCATATGTTGGTGCTTCTGTGTATTGGACTCAGTGTATTAAGCCTCTGCCACCCAGATTTGTGTTGTGTTACATGCTAAATACTTATAGAGAGGCACAACCTTACTTTAATAGGAGTACAGTCAGTGTGCAGAGATAGATAGATATATAGAAAGATAATAGATAGATCCATATAGGATAGATAGATGTGGTATAGATAGATAAATCCATATATGATAGATAGATATGGTATAGATATATAGATAGATAGATAGATATGGTATAGATCCATATATGATAGATATGGTATAGATAGATAGATAGATAGATAGATAGATAGATATGGTATAGATATATATATAGAGAGAGAGAGAGAGAGAGAGAGAGAGAGAGAGAGAGAGAGAGAGAGAGATGATAGATAGATAGATAGATAAATATGGTATAGATAGATATATAGATAGATGATAGATAGATAGATAGATAGATAGATAGATAGATAGATAGATATGGTATAGATAGATGATAGATAGATAGATGGATAGATATGGTATAGATAGATATATAGATAGATGATAGATAGATAGATATATAGATAGATGATAGATAGATAGATAGATGGATAGATATGGTATACATAGATAGATAGATAAATAGATAGATAGATATGGTATAGATCCATATATGATAGATATAGTATAGATAGATAGATAGATAGATATGGTATAGATAGATAGATAGATAGATAGATATGGTAAAGATAGATAGATATGGTATAGATAGATAGATATGGTATAGATAGATGGATAGATAGATATGGTATAGATAGATAGATATGGTATAGATAGATAGATATGGTATAGTATAGATAGATCCATATATAATAGATATGGTATAGATAGATAGATAGATATGAGATAGATAGAAATTAGATAGATAGATAGATATTAGATAGATAGATAGATAGATAATAATTATAATCAGTTCATATGTGTAGCTGTTAACTGTTCAAAACATAAATATTATGAATTTTCTAATCTCTTTGGCTTCCGATGTTTACAAACATGACACAAAAGACCAAATACTAAGTAGCAAGTTGTTCCTTATGATACATACAAGACTGATTTCCCCTACAAGGAAAGTGAGTAGGACTTTGGTGGTTGTAGGACATCACCAGAGGACCAGATGATGTTTGACAAGTGGCATCTTTTGATGTTGGCAGAACCTAGTCTGTTCCATGCCTTTCTTGAGCATTGCCCCTGTTCTCATGCCTTGGTGGGTTCCTGCGACCTCAGGGGATTACAGATAAGAGAGTGCTTATTGTTGAGAATGTTTAAATCCCCTGCCAGCTTTTTTTTTTTTTTTCACATGGCACTTGAAGACACCATTTCTCTAAGTTTGGTTCCTGCGGGGACTCAGAGACACCATTTTGTCACATTACTGTCCCAAAAATATAATACTGCGATAAAGCCGCCATTCAGAATATAGCTCAGGGACCAATTGTGTCAATGTGTCAGTCCAATTAAGGAGGCTTTATATGAGAGCTCATGTGCCAATACATATGCATCCATACTCGGTATAGTCTGCATTGATTTGTGGAGACATCCTCAACTTGCCAGAAGCTCCCCATGGTATAGGGAATCACATCATGTTCAAAGTCATGGAAATCATTGAATACAACTACCAGCAAAGTGATGTGGAATCTACTCATTTGACTTCAATTGAATTAAAACTCTACAGCACATATTTCATGCTTAACTGATGAATGCCTGCATACATTTGCATTGAAAATAAGAAACATTACGCTTTCTTGTCCTTGACACAAGACCACTCTGCAGCCTTCTACAGCCAACTAGACCTAGATCCAGAGGACTAAAGATAGATGACGGGCCATATAAAAACTGCATAGTTGAGCAGGTATCATAGTGATCAATCATGTGGCGATTCCTGTCCTCCACCTGGGACATACCTGTAAAGCAGCTGGATCCCACCTTGGTGCTTTTCACTCCGAATTATGTTTTGCCTTAGAACGCTGCATTTCTTTTGTGCTGGGAACGTGAGTGAATGTATCTACAAGAGCTTGGCAGATCTCTGGCAGTCTCTTCATAACATGAACCAAATGTTTTGTTTAAATTCATTGGGTTGTAACTAGAGATGAGCGAACTTACAGTAAATTTGATTCGTCACGAACTTCTCGGCTCGGCAGTTGATGACTTTTCCTGCGTAAATTAGTTCAGACTTCAGGTGCTCCAGTGGGCTGGAAAAGGTGGATACATTCCTAGGACTGTATCCACCTTTTCCAGCCCACCGGAGCACCTGAAAGCTGAACTAATTTATGCAGGATAAGTCATCAACTGCCGAGCCGAGAAGTTCGTGACGAATCGAATTTACTCTAAGTTCGTTCATCTCTAGTTGTAACAGTGGATGTGAACCCAGATCAGGTCCAGTGGTTCCGTCACTGTATTAATCATACAAAGTAATTGGGGTACTTAAAATCCTAAGCTGCTCTTCTTATAGGATCTTTTTATGATCCAATTTTATTACCATTGTTCTAAAATGTAGCGTCGAGTAAATCATTTCTCCCTTCATTGTATTATCTCAGAATATATATTATGGTTATTAGTAAATCAATAGTTCTTTTAGATGATAAAACTGTAAACAGAGTCTATAGGAAATGCTAAGTTTAATTCGTATTTCACCTAAAAGTATCATTTACAAGTAAAGACAATAACATTAGGAATATGCTGTAGGGTATTGTATGTTTTTTAGTATATTTTATACTTTAATAGTGAAGCGGAGATGCAGTAGTGCTGAGTCTGTCATGTGGCACAACTCCTGATATTATCACAATTAATAATTTGTGCTTTTATATAGTGTTGCAGATAAATCTACGGTATAACAATCCATAGCCTTCCATGACAAGTTGGTCTTTGTATTTCTAACCCCACCACATCTATAGCAGTAGCATTTAATACTATATTTATATGTCCCATATAAGGGTTATACAGTAGATGGCGTAAACATGATATTGGTTTATATTTCATTCAGTAACTCCTGTATACAGTGGTCCCTCAACATACGATGGTAATCCGTTCCAAATGGACCATCGTTTGTTAAAACCATCGTATGTTGAGGGATCCGTGCAATGTAAAGTATAGGACAGTGGTCTACAACCTGTGGACCTCTAGATGTTGCAAAACTACAACACCCAGCATGCCCGGACAGCCAACGGCTGTCCGGGCATGCTGGGAGTTGTAGTTTTGCAACATCTGGAGGTCCGCAGGTTGAAGACCACTGGTATTGGAGGTTATACTCACATGTCCCCGCCGCTCTGGACCATCACCGCTGCTCTGGATGTCGCCTTCCATCACTGTCGCCGCGTCCCCGAGGTGTCCCTGACGCTCCGACAAGGCCTCTGTTTCCCCGGCATCCTCGCTCTCCGTCGCTGCCATCACGTCGCTACGCACGCCGCTCCATTTGGATGACGGGACGGCGCGCGCAGCGACGTGATGACGACGATGGAGAGCGCCGACAATGCCTGGGATCCCGAAGAGGACGCACCGTAGCCCCGAGGACAGGTAAGTGATTGTCAGCGGACCACACGGGGCACCGTTAAGGCTATCCGGTGGCAGCTGAAGCAGTCTGCCGTATAGACGTTTATGCGATAGCCCCGACATACAAAAGCAGAGAGGCCATCGTATGTTGAAATGATCGTATGTCGGGGCCATCGTCGGTCGAGGGGGTCACTGTACTTCTAATTAATGATGAGCACTAAGAAGGTGCCAAGGCCAATAAAGAGAAGACGCTTAGTTCGGAGGAAGGTATGTCGGGCCTGGCTTTCGAGATCCCTTAATATTTAAAAAGATTTCCCTGCGAAACAATTGAGCATTGTGAGAGAATGTCACTCTGCAGGAATTAAGATCAGCCTTAGCTCAGTTATACTGTTTAGAAGCAAGGATTGTGCCAGAATCTACCAACACCAACAGCAGCTGCTGAGAGTGCCCGATTATAGCTCATTGAGATAAAAGGGGAAGATATTAAGTTCCTGCGGGGAGCAGGGGACACTGTCTGCATCAGGCGGTGCGATTTTATAGTTCACGGGCTCTTCTGAAAGGCCCTGCAAACTTATTACAATGTCAGCGTGCTTGAGCTCCAAGAGAGCTTTAATTGAGTGATCCTGACCCCCCTCATCCGGCTTGCAATCCCTCTCTGGGTTTTGTCTGCTGAACTGTAGGATTAAAGCTTTTAGAAGGATGTGGTTCTCACAAGCAAAGAACAAGCTAAATCCCAGAAACGAGTTATTTCTTTTAATTAGACGTGTACTATCAACACAAACATTCCCCCTCACCATCGCTCGCGGCTTAGACTGGGTTCACATCACGTTTTTGCCATACTGTTTTCAATCCGTTTTTCTAAAGAAAACTGTATGGCAAAAAAACGGATGGAACAGTATGGGAAAAAGTAAACTGCATGCGGTTTTAAACAGTATATTGTTTTTAAAAGTGCATACAGTTCCGTCCGTTTTTATAGAAAAAAAAAAGTTTTTTAAAATGTTGTCCATTTTTAATGGGAGGGGTCTTGGGTGGGGACTTCAGGATGCAAATGCGCATGTGCAAAGTAAAAAACGTATATGTTTTCCCGTATGGAACCGTATACATTTGCATTTCCCATTGACGTCCATGTTAAAAAAAAAAAAACGTATGCAGTTGCAGTACGGTTTTTAAACCGGAGACAAAAACGTGGTTGGCCATGATTTTGTCTCCGGTTTAAAAACCGTACTGCACCGCATACGTTTTATTTTAACATGGACGTCAATGGAAAACGCATATGTATATGGTTCCATACGGGAAAACATATTTTTTGTCTCCGGTTTAAAAACCGTACTGCACTGCATACGCTTTTTTAACATGGTTGGCCACGATTTTGTCTCCGGTTTAAAAACTGTACTACACCGCATACGTTTTATTTTAACATGGACATCAATGGGAAACGCACATGTATACGGTTCCATACGGGAAAACATATACATTTTTATTTTGCACATGCACATTTGCATCCTAAAGTCCCCACCCAAGACCCCTCCCATTAAAAATGGACAAAATTTTAAAAAACTTATTTATTTTTTCTATAAAAACTGACGGAACTGTATGCACTTTTAAAAACAGTATACTGTTAAAAAACACATACGGTTTACTTTTTCCCATACTGTTCCATCCGTTGTTTTGCCATACGGTTTTCTTTAGAAAAACGGATTGAAAACAGTATGGCAAAAACGTGATGTGTTACTATGTGCCCTTGCATCCCATCATGCAGTATAGATATCCCAGGATGTCTTTCTTTTATGAACCTGCCATCTCTCATATACTGTCGGGGCCTATTTTGCTTTGTCAGTTTCTTTTTCTCTAAAGGGAAAAAAAAAAAACCAGAAGATTTTCATATAATCGCTTTAATAAAACATTACCCTGTCTGTTCTGGCGGTACCATTCCAGGATTCGGATGAATAGTACTCGACTAAATATAATTCCTATACTCAGAGTACGGATATACTATGAAGTGTTCTTCCAGACTGTATTCCGCTTTAGCTATGGCCGACACTAGAATACACAGATTAGAGAAAACATTGTGATGTTATCTATTGTAGTGATTATTCAACCAATGGCATGTATCCATTCACAATAATATAATGTTCATTTATGGTGCTTGGATAATATTCAGAATTTGAGTTATGATTTGGTAACTGTGACTGTTTCATTGCTTATACCAGTGTTTCCCAACCAGAGTGCCTCCAGCTGTTGTAAAACTACTACTCCCAGCATGCCAGACAGCCTTCGGCTGTCTGGGCATGCTGGGAGTTGTAGTTTTGCAACAGCTGGACGCAGCCTGGTTGGGAAACCCTGATCTAGTGAATGGTTTTCCTTCTCTTTCCCATGGGTATAAGGGCCCCTCCTACTTAATAGCTCCCCAAAGAGGTGGTGACCCCCTTAATATCCGCCCCTGAAACAAGATTCAAAGCATGCTGGGAGTTGTAGTTTTGCAACAGCTGGAGGCAGCCTGTTTGGGAAACACTGATCTAGTGAATGGTTTTCCTTCTCTTTCCCATGGGTATAAGGGTCCCTCCTACTTAATAGCTCCCCAAAGAGGTGGTGACCCCTGTAATATCCGCCCCTGAAACCAGACTCAAAGCATGCTGGGAGTTGTAGTTTTGCAGCAGCTGGAGACACACTGGTTGGGAAACACTGGCTTATACTCTACATCATAATCGGCAGATAGCAGACTTAGAATTAGGGTGCGTTCACACAGAGTAATTCAAGAGGAATTTACTTGAATAATTCCTCTTGAATTCTCCGCTCCAAATTAATGCACATCTCCTCTGCTCATTGACTTTAATGTTTTTTCGCTGTCCTGTTCACACTGCGGAAATTCTGCTAGCTGAATTCCGACGCTGAATTCCGTTCCGCTTGAAGAATGAGCATGTTCATTCTTCAAGCGGAATCCGCTAGCAGAAATCAATAGAAGTCAATGGTAAAAAAAAATTCCGTCTGACATTGTTTTCGTGCGGAATTTGCGCGCAATTTGCGCGGAATTCGCACGGAAATGGCTGAAAACCCCTTCACTTCTTTCTCCCCCATTTCCGCGCAATTCCGCGAGAAAATTAAATTATTTTTTCCACCCGTAAATTTTTCGGCGTGAATTACTCTTGATTTACTCCGTGTGAACGCACCCTCATTCAGGTACTCAGGGTATGTGTAGAATGGCATTTCTACTGGGAATGTAAAAACTTGCAGTGTGTATGGTAGCAGGGTTTAAATCTCCATAAGGCAACAGGAGCATTGACAGAGGTCACTGGGTCACCAGGTTGCAGGTGCTGTATGCGCCACTCATCACATGTTACTGACATGTTAAACACTGACAACAAGGGTGCAGTGTTTTTTCATTGACCTTCAGCTTCCAGGTACTTAATATCCCACTGACTTAAGGTCTGGATATAGAGTGTCAGTGCCAGAAAAGGAAACAGAGAATAAATGCTTAGATTTTCCACTGACAAGAAGGGATTACATGACCACTAAGCACCATAGATCATCGCACCACTGGACCACCAGGGACTAGTCAACAGATATCTTCATGCCACTGGACTACCAGGAATATCAGATGACTGGACCACCAAGCGTCATCAGGAACCACCAAGACTCAAGACTTATTGTACCTGTGGCCATGAGAATATTTTACTGACTAACAAGACTAAGTTGCCATCTATTTACATGTACTAGATAAGATAAGCACATACATTTTATGGACAGTTTAGGGTAGAGAGTGGGGGATACTCCGAAATAATACTTTTTTATTTAGTATTTTTAAGCCACTAATCTTAAAAAAAAATGTTAAATCAACTGGTGCCAGAAAGTTAAACAGATTTGTAAATTACTTCTATTAAAAATCTTCACCCTTCCAGTACTTTATAGCAGCTGTATGCTCTAGAGGAAAATTCTTTTCTTTTTGTATTTATTTTTTTCTTGTCCACAGTGCTCTCTGCTGACACCTGATGCCTGTATCAAGAACTGTCCAGAGCAGGAGAAAATCCCCATAGCAAACCGATGCTGCTCTGGACAGTTCCTGATACGGGCATCAGATGTCAGCAGAGAGCACTGTGGACAAGACAAAAAAGAAATTCAAAAATAAAATTATTTCCTCTGTAGCATACAGCTGCTAAAAAGTACTGGAAGGGTAAAGAATTTTTAATAGAAGTAATTTGCAAATCTAGAGAAACAAAGCCATGTGTGCAGCTCACAACTAAAGATCCAAGGTTAAGTGGTTAAAAGCGGATCCCCACCGGCCAGAAAGAGAAATAAATAATGTAAATATTAACCACACCTCAAAGATCTCACCTTATCAATTGGTGCAAAAAGAATGGTTAGAAAAAATGCAGAATTTTATTGCAATATAAAAAATATTTTTAAACATGCATAAAAAACACATATGCGACAATATAATGAAAAATAAAAATATAATAAAATAAAAGAAGTACCAATTAAATATTCCACCACTGGGCCCTAGTGGTAGATGATATATGGTAGTGAGCACTGATTTGTATCGGCACTGCGATGGTTAATCACATAAATGTCCCGACTAGGAATCCATTAGTTGTATTGGATCCAAATAGAATACAAATAGAATGCAGTTCTTAATGATGAAATAAAAGTTCTTGTATGTGGGAGTACCCGTGCAGTCTCGCTGTTGCTGTAATTGAGACAGATATATTAACTCACCAGTGTGGTCCCATTCTGCGACGGACCTCGTGGATGTAGTAGGTATTTTAACACTGGGAGAATTGTTTGCGGAGACAGCCAGTGGTGTGCTGTGTTGCTATGTTGCTACCGACGGCAGATGTCGCATCAGGGCTCCAGCAGGATAACCGTCGGACTGGGGCTCTGGCAGGAGCGCACTGTTTGCAAACCCAATCTGGCTGGAGCTCCGGCAGATAGAGAATTGAAATTGGCGGTCTCACTTGCAGCGGGTGACGTCAGCAGCTGTTAGAAGCTTTGAAGATGGATAAGTCCTTGATAGCTCGAGCAGTGGTTCCTCGGGAATGTCGTTGGTGCTGTATATATGTTATAACTAGACGCGTTTCAGGGTACTTAAAATATCTATATGACCCCTTCCTCAGTAGATAAACTTGTATAAACTGCATTCTATTTGTATTCTATTTGGATCCAATACAACAAGTGGATTCCTAATGGGGACATTCATGTGATTAACCATCGCAGTGCCGCTACAAACCAGTGATCACTACCATATATCATCTACCACTAGGGCCCAGTGGTGGAATATTTAATTGGTGCTTCTTGTATTTTATCCAACCATTCTGTCTTCAATCATTATGCACCATTTGATATGGTGAGATCTTTGAGGTGTGGTTAATATTTACATTATTTCATTTACAAATCTGTTTAACTTTCTGGCACCAGTTGATTTAAAAAAAAATAATGTTTTCCACCGGAGTACCCCTTTAACATACGTTTATGTAAAGGTGTGCAGAATAATTTTCTTCGGTAAGAGAAAGCAAATCATAAGATGATGCATAACCACATTTCCAGCCTCGCGTGTATGTGAAATCCATTTCTTCCAGCAGCAGATTGCACCTATGGTTGGACGGATTACTTCTAGGGTGTTTTCATCAGTTTTATATTCATTTGTCTAGAAACACAACTAGGATTTATTGACACACACTGTCCTGCTCCAGCTAATATTCAGGTGTCTTTAGAAATGCCGAAGCTCTTTTTCACTTCCATCTTGAAGGTAGCTCTTAATTGGACAAGTGAAGCCTTTTGGATTGGATCTGTATGTGTCCGCTGGTGTAAATCTGTCTGCCGCTGTCACTTCTACACGTCTTCTTTGCTGATTTAGATATTTTCTTGCGTCTGATCAGCTTACATGTGTTCCCAGCAAAGCAGCACTTGGTTTCATTCAGCAAATTACACCAGCTATGTAATGTCTATTAACACGGACTGGTAGTAGTAATATGTCTATTCAGTTATCGGTTGGATTCCCTGAAATATTTTACTGAAATAAAATGGATAGAATATATATATATATATATATATATATATATATATATATATGTGGTGTCCCAGTACCGGATTGCATCCGTTACCTTGTGGTGAGGTCCCCAAAGTCAGAGTCCCTAGGTACCAATGGGATCCTCATCTATAGTTAGCCTCTAGTCACCCCTTTAATAATTAAAATTATTCAAATTCTAATTGTCTATATGTATATAAAGTGTACTTACCTTGTTGTTGGTGTCGCAGGACCTGAGGGTCACGTGATGTGTTCCAGAACTCTATGGTTTTTACTCAAGGACCTTTGGAGGTAGTCAGGTGATCACCCACCATGCTTTGTAATGGTGAGTGACAGCTGACATGAACCAATCCAAAACGGCCCTGCCCCTGCCCATATAAGGGAGCGGCGGCCATCCTAATCTCTCTCTTTCATCGTGGGCTGCTGATGAGGACGGATCTGCGCAGCTGTCATCGGCAACCACTAGGCCAAAGCCTTGCGGCAACGGCCATCATTCCAAAACTGTGAGTTACTTCAATTCCCTATTACTCTGCAAGATCACTGGACCTAAACAGACCCCTAAATCCAGCGGATCTCTGCAAAACCTAATTCTACTAATCTCAGGACAACTTATCGGTCCTAAGCAATAGTGTTGCTCGCGAATATTCGCAATTCGAATTTTATTCGCGAATATCGCATATTTGCGAATTCGCAAATATTCGCGAATATAGCGCTATATATTCGTAATGACGAATATTCTTTTTTTTTTTTTTTTTTCTTCACAGTACACATCACAGTGATCACCCCTCTCTGCTTCCAGCTTATGTGGTGTAAGAAGGCTCTAATACTACTGTGTGAGACTGGTGTGCGAATTTTCGCATATGCGAAAATTTGCATATGATAATTTTCGCATATGCGAAATTTAGCTTATGGTACTTTTTGTATATGCAAATTTTCGCATATGACGAATATTCGTCCATATATTCGCGAATATTTGCGAATTCGAATATGGCCTATGCCGCTCAACACTACTAAGTAACTGTCAGTCACTGCCGTGCTGATAATAGACTCTGTTACTAAGACTGTTACCGTTACTGAATATACTGCAATTAATCAGTAAAGTTTCTGCAAGTTCAAGTTCAGCACTGCCATGGACAATCATTTATTTCTGCACGCACCTATGGTTTCTGGGAAGGGTCGCGATAGGCCTAGCAACTACCTCAGCGTATTAACCCCCACCCTGGCGTCACGAGTGACAAGGGTTAAATTAACCCCTCATAGTCCAACACAGCAACACCCAACTACACTATACCCCCCAAGGGCTACCACATATATATATATATATATATATATATATATATATATATATATATATAAATAAATAAAAATGTCATTATAACCAGACAAGGTAAATACTCTGTAATATACAGTATGTAATACATACATATACTATGTGGGAAAGTTTATTAATAATTCAGTGAAACCATTTTCGGATGACCACTAAAAATTTACATTAAAAACAGACTTGAGGGCTGGCGTTCCCAAAGAAGATGGCTAATGTAGATGAAACAGCCTTAAAGATGGAAATCACTGACAGACATAAATACAGTGGCCCTTTAAGTGGTTTGAAATGGGATATATCAAACAGCGAGTGAACAGTCAATTCTTGAAGTTAGTGTATTGCAAGCAAGAAAAATGGACAAGTGTATGGATCTGAGCGACTTTGATAAGGGCCAATTGGAGGTGGCTAGATGACTGGGTCAGAACACCTCCAAAGCCGCATGTGTTGTTGATGTTGAGTTGTTCCCTATTGTAATGATGAGTGACTACCAAAAGTGCTTTGAGGCAGTACAATTTCTCAACCTGTAAGGTTGCGTTCACACGTCGTTGCGTTCTTCTCCCGTCAAAAATAAAAATGGACTTAAAAAAAAAAAAAGTTAATAACGGATGCAAACAGATGTTATCCATTTGTATCCGTTATTGTTCAGTTAATAAACCTAAAACATTTTTTTTTGTTCTGAGCATGCTCAAAAAATGGATTGAAAAACGGATGCAAATGGATGACATTAAAGGCTCATCCATTTTCCATAGACTTCAAAGTTAAATTTACTGTATCAGTTTTTTCTTCAGTTTTTTTGACAAGAGAAAAAAATACTGCATGCACCGTCTTTTCTCCCGTAAAAAAAAAAAAAATGGAAATGAGCGCAGATGGGTGCAAACGGATTGTAGAAAAAATTAATTATTTTACAACCGTTTGTAATCTGTTTACAAGCAACAACAAACGAACCTAAATGGGGGGAAAAGAACGGGGACAGACAGCCGTGCAAATGCACCCTAACAGAATCATGGGCTACCAAGGCTCACTTATGCACACGGGGAATTAATGGGGTACTCCGCCCCTAGACATCTTATCCCCTATCCAAACGATTAATTGCAACTATTGTCTCTAGTTCTAAGTAGATATGGAAAAAGACGGTGCCAGACTTTGAGTTATTGTTTTGTTTAGCACCAAACGTCAACTCCTTAAAGGGGTACTCCAACGAAAAGTATCTTATCCCTATGCAAAGGATAGGGGATAAGATGTCTGATTTTAGGAGTTCCCCCACTGGGGACCCCCGAAATCTCCGGCCCGGCACCACAGTCATCTGTGCACGGAGCGAACTCCCGTCCGTGCCAGATGACTGGCCACTACAGCTGCCACGCCCCCCCATTCATGTCTATGGGAGGAGGAGTGGCGGCTACATACTAGCTGTCATGCTCCCTCCCATATATATGAATGGAGGGGGCGTGGCGTGACATCACAATGCGACGGGATCGCCACGATCAGACATCTTATCGCCTATCCTTTGGATTTCGGCAGAGTACCCCTTTAAAGTGTCGTAGAGACATGTCAAAATTTTTGATCAGCTGGGTCTGAGTGTTCACATTCTGACTGATCGCTAGAATGAGCAGTGAGAAAAGAGCGTGGCTGAGCACTTCTCTCCCTAATCTTTGTGCCTTTGTCTAAGACTTCTCATGGTACTTCTTCCAGCTCGTTCTAGCGATCACTCTTGGTCTGAACACTCAGACTCCAACTGATCAAAACTTTATGACTTTATGACATGTCAAATGTATTTTTAAGTCACGGTGCCCATTTAAGATTTAGTGTATGTCAGGCTAGTCAAATAACCTGTCTCCAAAATGTCACAAGTGTCTAACACATATAATGTCCTTCCTTATGTTTATATATAAAAGCTCTACATTCCGTACTTCATGGCTGCTGCTTTTACATCACGTATACCAGAAAGGATTGTAATTCATTAGATTATTTGTATGATTTGGCTGTAGAAGGTTGATATTATAAGATGGACGTTCAGCAAATAAAATTAAATGACACTTTGGTGAAGTTTCCTTGGAAATAGAGAAGCTGTACAGTTGCACATAATATTCCCTTTTAGCTCAAAGCTAATTTAATAAATGCCTTTCTAGCTCACTAACTTATAGGTCGAGTGAATACATTTGTATGCAGCACACTGAAAATGCTTTAAAACTTCCTACAAATAAGTGATATTGCTATCAAATAACACATATAGTAAGTTCACCACTCCAAATAGAGATCAGACATCCTGATTAGAGATGAGCGAGCCTACAGTAAATTCGATTTGTCACGAACTTCTCGGCTCGGCAGTTGATGACTTATCCTGCATGGATTAGTTCAGCTTTCAGGTGCTCCGGTGGGCTGGAAAAGGTGGATACATTCCTAGGAAAGAGTCTCCTAGGACTGTATCCACCTTTTCCAGCCCATCGGAGCACCTGAAAGCTGAACTAATTTATGCAGGATAAGTCATCAACTGCCGAGCCGAGAAGTTTGTGACAAATCAAATTTACTGTAAGTTCGCTCATCTCTAATCCTGATACATGGGTGTCTCTTCTGCTCAGGTGTGTAGGGGTGTGAACCAAGAACAAGGCAGGTGGTTTGGCTCTGCGACCAGAAAACAGTGCATGCGCAGTGGTCATGTTTAAGAAAATTGCATTTCTTATAGATTAATAAAAGGCAGATTAATGGTGAGATAGCAGAGGTAAAGGCAAGCAAAACCTTCAGAA
The DNA here is from genome assembly GCF_029499605.1 of Hyla sarda. Taxonomy (NCBI): domain Eukaryota; kingdom Metazoa; phylum Chordata; class Amphibia; order Anura; family Hylidae; genus Hyla; species Hyla sarda. Next base: position 454,973,269 of record NC_079189.1, on the reverse strand, counting down.
TGATGTAAACAATTCAAGTCAAATCGTACAACATTTTTCACCTCTTCCACGTCCGTATTTGCAGTGTGGACACTCAATAAACAGTAGTCCCACAAAATGTCCCTATCTGACCCTAATATTCACAATTGGCTGCACACCCCCCTTATCCCAGCGGTCCAAGTGGACCTCTTACAGTTTGTAGAAGTGATGTCGTCCTTCTTTGTCAGTAATGCAAGATCAACAACAATGAAGTCATCCCCTAGCAGACAGGAAAACCAGTTGAATATAATGGAGTTCAATGTTCCTTGGCACTCTTTTCATCCTGTGTATATACTGGAGTGTATATACTGCAGTGTGATGTAATCCGGGATTTTACAGTTACTGTCCGGTACCTCGACAGCACTGGGAGTCTCTTACTGTTGGTAGCAAGTCACACAGCCCAATGTCAGCTCCACTGATCAGTTGTTGCACATAGTCCTGTTCAGCGTGGCTCCACTAAATGCACTATTTCTTTGTACTCCGCCCACCCCTAGACCAACGTTTCTAACACAACACAAAACCTTTTCTGTGTCTGGCCAATATGGCAACTATAATAAAAGAACAAGTGCTCCGTAGTGTGATAGCATAGATGGCATAGATATTAAAAATGAGAAATAAATGGTGCTCACCTACAGTGGTTGTACTGTCCATGTACAACTATGGTGACAGCATAAGATTGTAGAACAGACGAGACCCTGCAGCCGCTCCTGGCAAACAAACAACGGATCCAACAAGCACATCTCCAAGGTAACGTCAGGATCAAGCAGGGCGCTGGGACTCTTCAAAGGGCTAAAATGTTCTATTACCCATAATGCAACGCGTTTCACGGTAACTCCGCTTCATCAGGCATCTTGCTGATGAAGCGGAGTTACCGCAAAATGCATTGCATTATGGGTAATAAAACATTTTAGCCCTTGGGGACAGAAACTTGGGGACATTACATGACTGTTTCTTACAGGGTACAGATGTTGGGTCAGCATAATAATTACACAGCTACTATAGCTTCTATCTGAAAATAGCAATGGCTTTACTGTACAGAAAAGACTGTATTTTGATTATGTTTTACAATGCTATAGTGTTTGATCTGCAGTAACCTAATACTATATATTGTTATAAGACTAGCCGGAGATTCCTGAATCAGTTGGTACTAGGACTGTGCGTACATTGCCGTACCCATACACGACAATGTATCCCAAGTGGATTCCGCCGAAAGAATGACCAAGATCATTCTTTTTGCGGTGGAATTTCAGCGGTGGTGGGATGTCTGCTGCTCAAATTCAGTGGAATCCCATTGACCGCAATGGGGTTCCGCAGCATCGGAATTTCTGTAATGTAGACCTAGCATTAGATTTCAGATCAAAAGACACCCGAGTGATATCTATAACCTGTAAGGCTGTGTTCACATGACAGGATTTCAATGCTTCTGCCCAGATTCCATTCTGCCAAGCTGGCAGCAGATATTTTGCAGTTTTGCAGATTCCATGCGGAATGTGGTAGGAATTTGTGCTTAAAATAAGCAGAATTTATTGTGTTCAACACACAGATTCCTGATTCCTGATCCTATTCAGATTTGCCATGTGAATAGGACAGTGAAAATTCTATTCACCAGAATGTTAACTTCATGTAGCAGAATGTCTGAGCTGAATTTTTCCATCAGATTCCACATGGAAATTCGGCCATGTGAACATACCATAACCCTGCTATATAGACTTAAAAAGTACCTGTCACCAAATAAACTTTTCATAACTAACTCAGGCTATGTTCCCTAGCTACTCCTAACACCCCTCTCACCCTTAAAATAAAATTCAGAGTTTTAAAAATCTTTGTATCATACCTTTATTCTTGCTCACATAGTGCAATCTCCCAGCAGGAGAAAGTGGGTTATCCCAAGCAGGCATGACACCACTGAAGCCTGTTGGGGGACCACTTCACCTTCACATCGTTTCAATGAGGCTTTTTGCAGCTTTCAGTCTGTGCAGCTTTCAGTGAGGCTCTATGCATGTTTCAGTGAGGCTCTGTGCATGTTTCAATGAGGCTCTGTGCAACTTTTAGTGAGGCTCTATGCAGCTTTCAGTGAGGCTCTATTCAGCGTTCAATGAGGCTCTGTGCAGCTTTCAGTGAGGCTCTATGCAGCTTTCAATGAGAGTGTGCAGCTTTCAATGAGGCTCTGTGCAGCTTTCAATGAGACTCTGTGCAACTTTCAGTGAGGCTCTTTGCAGCTTTCAGTGAGGCTCTTTGCAGCTTTCAGTGAGGCTCTGTGAAGCTTTCAGTGAGGCTCTGTGCAGCTGTCACTCAAGCTCAGGGCATGCTAGGAATTGTAGTTTTTCAACAGTTGGAGGCACTCTGGTTGGGAAAGACTGGTCTATAGGTATAAATGGTTTTGGAAAGCCCACTGTCAGGTGTGAACACTTTTTATATTTTACATTCAATAGTTTTTATTCAGATTTTTATAATAAAAACAGAGCATAGAAATCGACAGAAGCAGCTGTCATGAAAAATAGAATAGTTAGTATAACAAGCGCAATAAATGTGCAATGAATAACAAAAGTATAAACAAGCAATGATCCGGTTACATATTATTTATGCATAATCTAAAAATAGCCATAAGTTGTGCATCTATATTTGTGTGCAGTACCTGTACTAAAATGAAAGGTGGGTAATGAGATATAGGTGTAATACCTGAGTACCGTCTTGTGCCACCAATTAGAAAAGTATGTGGTTTAAATGTCTTTGCAGTGAGGGTAGGAGATCCATAAGGCCCACCTATTGTTGAATGCTTTCATTCTACCAGAGCCTAATGCCAGGATCTTCTCGTATGAGAAGGTAGTATTAATTTTGCCAACTATTGTGTCAGCGAAGAGGATATTATTAGTTTTCCATCAACTAGTAAATGCTGTTTTGGCAACAATGCATATGATGTAGAAAAGGTCTCTGTATTGCGAAAGTATAGAATTAATGTTTAGAAATAGCTAGGAGAGCACCAGGGATCAGTTGAATGGAAACAAAGCTCAGATATTAAACGTCTACACATATCCCAAAAAGTAGTAATTAATGGACAAGTCCATAAAATGTGAAACAATGTAACTCTATGCCCACAACCCCAGGAACAAAAATTGGATTAGCCAGGGTAAGCTAGTGCTATTTTGTCTGGGGTAAAATGCCAACGTAGAGCGGTCTTATAAAACGATTCCATATGAGCGGTACAGTGGAGTGCTCTAGACACACACTTGAATGCAAATTGCCAATCATCAATGGTTACCGCAATAACTAAATCTCTTTCCCACATTCGTAGAGGGTAGCTTTTAACACAGGTATCTGAATGTAGCAAGGAGGAGTAGAGTGGTTTTAGACCTTTTTGTGGAGAGGATAGGAGTTTCAAAGTGAGTTTTATTGAGTTTTTCTAGTGCGTGTAGTTGTGACAATAGGGTATAAAAATTTTTGGTCCCTTTGAGAATAGAGCTGTATTTGATACACATTCCCCTAATGACTGCTTTGTGGCAGTTCCATAAGGTGATCGGGAGTGATACAGAGGGTTAATTTAATTGAAAATATTCCTTTATGTCAGCCCTGAGTCTTTTGGAATATTCCTTGTGGGAGAGTAAAGATTGGCTAATAAGCCACATGTAGGAAGTTGCTGAGAACACAGAGTCATTCAAGATAAGAGAAACCAAGAGATCGTGCCTATTTCAGATTGTTGGATTGATTGTAAAAGATGGTTTTCCACAAGGAACATATCCAACCTGGAGTACGTGTTGTGAGCAGCTGACAGGTAGGTGAAGTCCCTTTCATGGTGTGGTGTAAACACCATACATCAAATAATGCATGTTCCCAGACCCAAGGGGGATAAGGAAAGTGAGGGAATAAGAGAGTGGGAGTTGGAGTCTATGGAGGGATCCATTATGGAATTGAAATCTCCACAAATAATTAAAGATCCCCACACTCGCCTCCTGACCCGTTTAAGTAAGGAATTGAGAAACCTGAGTTGCCCTGAGTTGGGAGCATAAAGGGAGACCAATTAGTGGAACAGAGTTAATAGAACAGTACAGACAATATATCTGCCTTTAGTATCCAAGATGCAGTTCTCTAGTGAAGCAACAGTATTTTTAATTTCTATGAAAACCCCCCCTGGATATAGAACTATAATTAGCTTGAAAAGTGTGCTCGAAAACAGGGTGTTTTAACCTGTGTGCATCTTTCTGTAGCAAATGTGTCTCCTGGGCACATATGACATCATCATTTTAGTTGCTGAACCTCTTTCCAAAAATACGAACGTTTGTGTGGCACATTGAGACCGTTGACATTAATGTTAGCTATATGTACAACCATAATTCAGGTAGCAGGTGTATATATGAAAAAGCAGGAAGATCAAGATACAATTAAGAAGGCGTCCCCCACAGCCAGCAAGCACTTCCTTAGTGAATTCAGGTAAGGTACTGATGTGTACAATTGAGATATTAGACCAGATAGGATAAATTAACAACAAACAAAGAAAATATAATAGACAGTGAGATTCATGTGAGAAAAACATTATGCGACTCAACTGGTAGGAGCCAACAGTTGTTGAAGGGGCAACAGTCCATTCAGAGGCAGACAGGACGAACAGGTCAGCTCAGACAAAGAGTCAAAGAACAGAGGGAAGAAGGGATTGACCTTCTTGCATGGATCTCACAGTATGAAGTGTGTCACCTCTTCTGATGAGTAGACGGACAGGGAAGCCCCATCTGTAAGGCATTTCGGAGAGTTTGAGTAATTGGCTGAAGATCTCTGCGGGATTAGTTGCAGCAGACAAGTCAGCATAAACTGAAATCTTGTGGAAGGGCACTGGCAATCCCACATTTTTGCGGGAGAGCTCCATAATTCTGTCTTTCACATTGAAGAAATGGACTCTTGCTGGAATGTCCAATGACATCGAGTCGTCCAGGTGTTTTGGCCGAGGGACTCTATGTGGCCTGTCTACCTGTACTTCTTGAGGAGTGCAAGAAGGGAGAGTTACCTTTATCAGGGACCGTACATATTCAGGGATATCTGTAGGTAAAACAGACTCATGAACTCCGCACAATTTATTATTATTGTGACGACTCCTGTCTTCTAAGTCTGCCACTTTAGCTCTTAGCTCGGCTACCTCTTCTGACATTTCATTGCGAGAATCTAAAAGAACATTATGGGAATTCCTTAAATTTGGTTTCAACATGGACCATTCTCTCAGTGAGATCCGTTATAGATGAGCCCAGAGGGGCAACCATGGCATGCATATCTGCAAGGAAAGTCTTACTTAATGCCAGCAGCATCCCTTTCATCGCAGTATCAGTGAGTGAGGTGTCTGACACTATTATGGTATCTAGCCCAAATGCCCCTTGGTCTGTGGATATAGAGAGAGGGTCCCATGCACATACCTCTGGAGAAGTAGCTTGGGCGGACATTCGGGGTCTCTGTTTAGCAGGGCTCTGTGTTGGAGAGGCAGCAGGGGATCCCCATGAGGTTCCGTGCAGTGTAGAGGGAGCGCTATATTGGTTGATGTCGGCTACGCTGTGAGCCGCGTACAGAGAAACTCCTGGAGAGTGAGAATAGCGATCTCAGGCGATCTGCAATGTAGCGCCGGGTCTGATGTGGACCTGTGTGGTGGGACTCAGGCAGAAGATCCCAGGTTACAGCCATTGGCCATCTTGGGAGCTGCGGGTCGAGCAGACAAAGTAGAATTTGGAGAGCTTCTTCTGACACACCGGCTTTTTCCTCCTCACAGGCATCTATGGCAAGGTTTTAGGCACTGGTGTGGCAAGTTTGGGGGCAGTAAGAGCTAAAAGGTACAGAGCTCTTCAGTCAGGCGTCCATTCAGGCTTCGCCCCCACTTTCTATATTTTACACCTAAAAGTTGATTTATATTTTGGAAATGAAAAATATAACTTGGGTTTAGCCCCAGAGGAAGTATTATTTTCAATTAAGGACCTTTGGTCAGTCAAAATAATCTGATTTTTTTTTCTACCATTTTCTTGTTTCAGGTGCCCCGATTCAAACAACGTTTTTACTTTCTTGTAACAATAACCATAAGGCCATTGTAAAAAAAATAAAAAAAAAAATAAAAAAAAAAATGTAAATTTGCAGTCAGTGCTTTTAATGTTACGGCTGTTACATACTTGCGTGTCTACCAAAGTGTGCATATCTTATGCTCTTAACACGCCATGGCATAAACGTACACCTTGGGTCACATTACCTGGAGGTTCCATAACATTAACATTAGGACGATCACACAAATACAGAAGCTGAGCTATCAACAACGGGTGCCCTGGCATTGACTGCCAACCCTTCTCCTGCTGGGATCACTAAGATGCTGCAGTCAATGGGGGGGGGGGAGGGCATTAGGGTCCTGCAGGTGCCATCTAACAAACTCTGAAAACTTTAGATGACAAGTGCCAGAAGTCAATATCCACAGTACTTTAATGGACACTGAGCTTTTTCTTTTCATTTTGGACAGATTTTTCTCTTCCCATTTCAAATAAGGTAAAAGCAAGTGGATCTTACGGAAATAAGTATCCACATCTTTTGTTAACCTTCTGCATCCCATAGGTTAACTGTGTCTAAGCTGCATGCTGTGCGATTATTCTCATGTATTCTTCTGCTTTTTCATATTTAGCGTGAAGTACCTTTGTTATACTGACTCTCTTATTGTGTCTAGTATTGTGTGTTAACCCCACCTATGCAAAAGTCAGACTGAACATAACACCCGTACCAGCTTTTTTTCTGTATCCTAGTAGTGTATTTGTCACTAGGATGCCTGAGGCCGGATTCACATGGCAGAATTTCTGAATGAAAATTCTGCATGAATGTATAGTCAATTCACTTCAATGGAATTCCTGCAGCGTGAATGGAATTAAGTGTATTGGCTATAAATTCATGCAGAATTTTCATGCGGAATTCAGTGCAGAAATTCTGCTGTGTGAATGCGGCCCTAGGCAGCGTTTGCAAGGTGTAATGTCCACATAGAAAATGTCGGGGCAACAGCAGAATCTGCCGGCGCTAGGATGACACGGAATGCGCCGTCTCATAGACATGCATTCCATGTGGACTCCACGTTCATTCTTTGTGCGAACATGGAAAATTGAATTTCCATGCCAGAAATGTCTGGCACGGAAATTCTGCCAAATGCACAGTGCAGCAGAATCCCATTGAATTCAACGGGACTCTGCTGCAGCGAAAATTCAGTTCGACATTCCAAGCGGAAGTCCGCACAGAATTTCCACCGTGTGAACCCAGCCTTAGGGCATATTCACACTGCAGAATTTATGTGCGGAATACAGGGGGAAAATTTTGCTTCAAAATTCTGCTACATGAAGTTAACATTGTGTGCCTATGCTTCAGCGATCTTAGATGGCACTACCTTGCACCACGCTCCCGGCAGCTAGCTGTTTCTTATGCTCCAGACCTCCGCGGCAACTAAACTCTGAGGAAAGTCCTAGTATCGGACCTAAACGTCAGTAACTGTACATATGATTGCTTGAAATAAATTATTTATACTTCGCCTAAAGTCGTATCCAAGTTTTCATCTTCTGTTGGTCAAGACAGATTGGGAACCTACTTGTGCACCAAAGAATTGAGGAGAGTGACATATTTTTCCTTCTTCGAATTCCTTAAAAAAATCTGCTGCCAGTTTGGTAGAACAAAACCTGAGTGGAAGCACATAAATTCCACCGTGTAAATGCTTAAAAAGTACCTGTCACCAAATAAACTTTTCTAAACTAACTCAGGCTATGTTCCCTAACTACTCCTAACACCCCTCCCACCCTTAAAAAATTTCAGAGCTTCAAAAAGCTCTGTATCTTGCCTTTCTTCTTGCTCACCCAGTGCAATCTTCCAGCATGAAAATGTGGGCGTTTCCCAGCAGGCATGACATCCCTGAAGCCTGCTGGGGGACCTCTTCCACCCTCACATCGTTGCAGTCCAGGCTCTGTGCAGCTTTCAGTGAGGCTCTTTGCAGCTTTCAGTGAGGTTCTGTACAGCTGTCAATCAAGCTCAGCGCAGAGAAGCACTTCCTGAGTTTGGTCTCCTGCTAGGCAGGAAGAAGACCAAACTTACTGTATTAATTGTGGCAGGGAACAGAACAGAGCCACCTATTTTAAACAAATTTATGTTGATAATTTTAAAAGCAAGTGAATGGGAAAGTGTCTGCTAATTACACAAGGAACACTATATTAAAAGTTTTATTTGGTGACCGGTCCTCTTTAAATTGATCCCTGGCCCCATAAATGTTAAATTCACCTATCAGTATGGTTTTGGAGTGTGGGAGGAAACTCACACAACCACAGGGAGAACATACAAACATATTGTAGGGATTTGAACCCAAGACAACAGTGCTAACCACAGAGCCACCGTTCTGCCCCAACATAGCCTTGAAATGAATGTGGAAACCAAGATTATAGAGGGAAAGCTATGAGAAGATTTTCATGGATTGCAAGTAGGTGAGCACATTTTATTTTATAAAGGATGTATAGTACACATTTTGCTAAAAGGGTCCTCTGACCCTTCTTGATCCTAAGACGTCTTGCTGCTCGAACCATTAGCTCTAATCTAACTGGAATTTGGCAACAAGTGTTCATTTCCCCTTACAATAATTCATTTTCTACAGTATTGATTTTCGATGGAAAAATCTTATTAGGTGGATATATGTAGTATAAATGGAAGGTTACATTTTTATCAGGCACTCTAGAGATATCCTTCTGTGTTTATGTCAGCACCTGCTTGTTCATTGACAGAGGTGCAGCCTTTTCAGTTATTGTCTTCATGACAGGACACAGAGATCCTTTTCCATATTCACGACGAGTGGCGCCTCAGCTGCAAAATTTGTTTTGGAATCACGTCCACCTTATACAAATTTCCTATGCAGAATAAATAAGCACCGAGCTGAAGATAATATGATATTGACTTCTTGGGCTGTGTTAATTTCAATTGATCATCACAGCATGGAGAACTCGTGCCGAATGTGACAGACCTCCTACCGTCGGCAGAAACAGTGCTTCACGCTACTTTGTTAACTTAGAGAGGGGTTCTCTTTGAGACTAGATTTATCTAAATGCCTGGATAGATTATTGGATGTATGACTTGGCAATTCCCACAAATAATTTATGAATGACATTAGGGCTCCGCTTGACGCCCCCCCCCCCCACACACATCCTACACTATTATGAGGTAGTCGCATAGTTATGACTCATGATTTTTCATAGCTCTGGGAAAGTTATAATACTCGGCTACTGATAAGGCTACTGGTAAGCTATGTTTCAGTGTTTCCCATCCAGTGTGTCTTTAGCTGTTGCAAAACTACAACTTCAAGCATGCCCGGACAGACTTCGGCTGTCAGTAGCCTCACACTCACTGCTTATGCCGATCACTGCATCTAAAGTGAAAGTTGAAGTTGCTGGAAGCTCAGTGGAGCTCATGGAACCCATGAGTCAAAATGGCAGAGGAGGTTCTCTTACCTGCCTTCTGCTGCCCGATTGCTGATTCAATAATGTAGCCTGGCTTAGCCAGGCTATACCAGTAGATCGCGGATCTAACTGTGCAATGCTATGCCATAGGCATAGCATAGCATTATACAGTGAATGTAATCCAATGATTGCATATAAAATATTTATATAAAATATTATATAAAACCCCCTCCCCTAAAAAGAATCTAATACTCCTTATTTTCCCATTTTACAAAAAAAAAAAGAAAGAAAAGAAAAAACAAATAAACATATTTGGCCGCATGCGTAAATGTCCAAATTATTAAAATATAGTCTTTGTCATTCCGCATTATAAAGAGAGATCAAAAAGTCCCATGAAAAAAAAAATTGACTCCTCATAAATCCCTGTATACTGACAAATAAAAAAGTTATAGCGGTTAGAAAATGACATGAAATGAAATGAAAATTTGCATACCAATTTTGTTTACAAAAGTTAGCATAATTTTTTTTTAAATAGTACAATAAATTGGAAAACTATATAACTTGGGTATCATTTTAATCACATTGACCTACATAATAAAGATAATGTATCATTTTTACCATTAAAGAGGTACTCCACTGGAAAAAAAAAATTAAATCAACTGGTGCCAGAAAGTCAAACAGATTTGCAAATTACTTCTATTTAAAAATCTTAACCCTTCCAGTACTTATCAGCTGCTGTATGCTCCACAGGAAGTACTTTACTTTTAAAATGTCCTTTCTGTCTGACCACAGTGCTCTCTGCTGACACCTCTGTCCTCTGCCTAGAGTAGGAACAAATCCCCCTAGCAAACCTCTCCTGCTCTGGACAGTTCCTAAAATGGACAGAGGTGTCAGCAGAAAGCACTGTGGTCAGACAGAAAGGAAATTCTAAAAGAAAAGAACTTCCTCTGTAGTATACAGCAGCTGATGGAAGGATTAAGTAATGGAAGGATTAAGATTTTTAAATAGAAGTAATTTACAAATCTGTTTGACTTTCTGGAACCAGTTGATTAAAAAAAAAGGTTTTCCAGGGGAGTACCCCTTTAAATGAATTTCCACCCACAAATAATATTTTTTGAGTTGTGCCATACATTTTATGGTAAAATGAAAGATGTGATTACAATGCGCAAAAAACAAGCCCTCATATAGGTCTGTAGGTGAAAAAATAAAAGAGTTATGGATTTTGAAAAACAAGAGGAGGAATAAACTAAAATGTAAAAAAGAAAATTTGCCCGGTCCTTAGGATAAGTTTCCACTTGATTTTTTTCTGGCTGTTTTTGGAATACTGCCACTGCAGTTTTTGACCCAAAGTCAGAAGTGGATCCATAAGGGAGGAGAAGTGTAAGTCCTTCCTTTATGTGTCCTATTCCTTTTGAATACATTTCTGGCTTTGGCTCAAAAACTGCAGTGGCAGTATTCCAAAAACTGTCAGAAAAAAAACCAAGTGGAAACTTAGCCTTAACCTGTTAAAGGCCCAGGGCGTACCTGTACGCCGAGTCCGCTCCCGATCTATAACGCAGGGCCACGGCGTGGCCCCGCATCATAGCGGGTCAGGCCCGGCCTCTAACAACGGCCGGGACCCGTGGCTAATAGCGCACGGCATTGATCGCGGTGCCGCGCGCTATTAGTCCTTTAGATGCGGAGTTCAAAGTTGAACGCTGCGTCTAAAATGAAAGTGAAACCATGCCGGTTAGCTCAGGGAGCTGTTTGGGATAGCCGCGACAAAATTGCGGCATCTCGAACAGCTTACATGACAGCTGGAGGATCCCTACCTGCCTCCTCGCTGTCCGATCGCCGAATGACTGCTCAGTGCCTGAGATCCAGGCATGAGAAGTCAAGCGACAGAATCATCGATCACTGGTTTCTTATGAGAAACCAGTGATCAATGTGAAAGATCAGTGTGTGCAGTGTTATAGGTCCCTATGGGAGCTATAACACTGCAAAAAAAGTGAATAAAGATCATTTAACCCCTCCCCTAATAAAAGTTTGAATCACCCCCCTTTTCCCATAAAAAAAAAACTGTGTAAATAAAAATAAAAATATACATATGTGGTATCGCCGGGTGTGGAAATGTCCGAATTATAAAAAATATATTGTTAATTAAACCGCACGGTCAATGGCGTATGCGCAAAAAAATTCCAAAGTCCAAAATAGTGCATTTTTGGTCACTTTTTATATCATGAAAAAATGAATGAAAAGTCCTATCAATGCAAAAATGGAACCACTAAAAACTTCAGATCACAGCGCAAAAAATGAGCCATCATACCGCCCCATACGCGGAAAAATAAAAAAGTTATAGGGGTCAGAAGATGACAATTTTAAAGTATACATTTTCCTGCATGTAGTTTTAATTTTTTCCAGAAGTACAACAAAATCAAACCTACAAAAGTAGGGTATCATTTTAACTGTATGGACCTACACTGAGGAAAAGCAGGGCTCTATACACTGAGGACAAGCAGGGCTCTGTGCACTGAGGGCAAGCAGGGCTCTGTGCAGTGAGGACAAGCAGGGCTCTGTACACTGACGACAAGCAGGGCTCTGTACACTGAGGACAAGCAGTGCTCAGTGCACTGAGGACAAACAGGGCTCTGTACACTGAGGACAAGCAGGGCTTTGATCACTGTGGACAAGCAGGGCTCTGTGCACTGAGGACAAGCAGGGCTCTGTTAACTGAGGACAAGCAGGGCTCTGTTAACTGAGGACAAGCAGGGCTCTGTTAACTGAGGACAAGCAGGGCTCTGTGCAGTGAGACTCTGTGACATGCTCCCAGCTCATACGTCAGGATGATTGACAAGCCAGGAGTCTGCACAGAGCCCTGCTTGTCCCGCCGACACTTCCTATATTTGGTCTCCTCACAGAGACACACAGGCAGTAGCTGCAGGGGCTGCATTTTTTCACCCAAAAATATATACATTTTTTAATCAATGTATAATACAAATATACAAATAATAGAATTATTTAAATTTTCTCTCTTTTAACCTTATTTCTAGACAGTTTGTAACCCCAGGAAACCCTCTACCAATCAGTACGTGACATTACATTACTGATGCTGAAATGGCTGCAGTCTTTGTCACACACGCATAATTCAATCACATACACCTTGCTCATACTGTAATAGATGCACACAAAACACATGCAGTACCAGTCAATTTTGATTTCAACAGTAAAATACATTTTCATTTCATCGGTTCTTAAGGTTTCTCAATTTTTAGGAAAATGTATTGAACATTAAATGTATAAAGCTGAAATCTCACAATTGAAAGCACACTACTACCGAATTTTAAACCGATTACCAAAATGTCAGAGCAATTTTTGCAGGTACTGATATTAATGCTGATTCTGAAGTGGCAAAGAGCATCCCTTCTTCTGCCAACTACCATATTTATCAATGATGAGTTCCAACACATGAAGAAATAGTTTACTTGTAACATTTGTGTTTTTTTCAATAATTCACTTAGGCTTATGGGGTTGTCCAATTGTGAGAAAACCTCCTTAGAGTGGAGCCACCACGGTCATCAAATGCGTGCCATAGCTGTGTGCATTCACTTTAGAAATACAGTATTATGGGTTAATACTATGATGGCTCTATTCTCTAATAAGGCAATAAATAATCCTTGTAAACTGTCTAAATCTGTATCTGTATTTGTGTTTTTAGTGTTGTACACTTATTATAAGCATAACAGTGCACTTTACAGATCCTAAAATTCAGGGGCCCAATTATTGGCCACAAGTGTTGTCACTGTCCTTTTAAATGAATGCAGATAACAAAGGGGAGTAAGAATGGAAACGGATTAAAGTAGAACTCCAGAACATAAAAATTGTCCCCCTTCCTCCGCTCCCCTGGGCCTCCGGTAACCGGCTCCGATCTCCGCCACGATCCACTTCCTGGTTGCCGGTGGTCGGAGGAATCATACTGCGCTCAGCCAATCACCGGCTGCAGCGAAGTCCCGACTCGGCCGGCGATAGGCTGAGCGGCAGTGTGACATTTTCGGCCCTGACCGCAGGTGCCGGTGGAGTGAAGGATTTTGTGTCCTGAAGCGTTCTCACACTGCCGCTCAGCCTATCGCCGGCCGAGTCTGACTTTGCTGCGGCTGGTGATTGAATGAGCTCAGTATGATTCATCCGACCACCGGCAACCAGGAAGTGGATCGCGGCGGAGACTGGAGCCAGTTACCAGAGGCCCCGGGGGAGCGGAGGAAGGTATGTACATCTTTTTTTTTTTTTTGCTGCTGGCAGTATGGGCGACAATTTTTATATTCTGGAGTTCTCCTTTAAGGCACTTTCTACAGATGCAAATGATCTTTATGGGCCCCTACAATTTTTGTATCTTTTTTTTTTTGTAAATTTTGTGGCTCTGGGTGAGAGCAATAGGATGCATTGTGTACAGAGATATTAATGTACAAAGCATAAACATGGATTAGCTTGAAAATATAAACCTAAAAGTCTGTTTTAGGCCATTTGTACACCATGTTTGTAGTGCATGTTCACCATGTGCATCAAAAAATCTCTCCTAGTAAGTATCCTATATCTGGTGGAAACCTATTACCTGGTGAAGGTGAATAGTCCAATTATGACCTCCTTTTAGAGGATTTACATTAAAATGTATGTTTTTTTTGTATAGAATAGCGGAGGCTGCTATCTATTTCATAGGGTATAAAGAACATATACAGTACAGTGTGGTATGTGTTTTAATATGGCAATCAGTCAATGAAAAATGATACAACCACTGACACGTCACATCGCAGTGTGAAAATAGCATTAGGTTCTGTTCCTCAGCATGTTGAACTGTATGTTTTTTTTTTAACTATTTTAATTTTATTTATTAATATTATTATGTATATATTTTTCTTAGTTATACCAGTACCGGAAAAATGAGTTTTCAAATGATCTCCTGCTATGGCTGAAAGTGCCTGTTTGTGTCAATTTGACAAGTTTCCATTAGAACCTTTTTTCTTTTTTTCAGAACAGGTAAACAGAAAATGTCAAATTTTTCTGTCCTACTAAAACAAGATCCTGATCAATGAGTTTTTATGCACAGTGCAAGACTATACGGTAGCCACAAGATGCTACAGGACAGACAGCCGCCGTATTTATGAGCTGTTAAAAACAAAAAACAACTCCATCCGGAAACTTTTCAGGCTTACACAAACAGATGCTTTAACCATGATGAAGGCTCCATTGTAATAAACTTATGGACCTATTAAGGATCTGTTTGAAAAAAAATAAATAAATGGAATGGATGTTTGGAAAGCACATCCAAATCGTATGTGAACAAGCAATCACTTAACTTGCCAATATTGTTTTGTAGATACACAATCTTTCACACCCATGTCTATATTATTCATTGTTGTTGACATGGATTGTTAACATACTTCTCTAACCTTTATTTGCCAATCCTTCAGGTAAAATAAACATTTCAATTAGCATAATTTCTCGCCCTCACTAGGGAGGTGTTTTTAGCCTTGGCATACCATATAAGGTATGGTCCTTCTGCTAGATTTTTTGGAAGGCTTTCAGGCGTTGGCCAGGGCAGGAAATTCCTTACACGCAGGATGCGGGGGGGGGGACAAGGAGCAGCGTGGGGGATGGGCTTTGTCAAATAGTCTTTTATAATGCATATTACATACATACACACACACATATATATATATATATATATATATATATATATATATATATATATACAGTGGGGATCAAAAGTTTGGGCACCCTAGGTAACATTTTTTATTAATGTGCATAAAGAAGCCAAGGAAAGATGGACAAATCTCCAAAAGGCATCAAATTACAGATTAGACATTCTTATAATATGTCAACAAAAGTTAGATTTTATTTCCATCATTTACACTTTCAAAATAACGGAAATAAAAAAAAATTGTGTCTACGAAAGTTTGGGCACCCTGCAGAATTTATAGCTTGCACTGCCCCCTTTGCAAAGCTGAGACCTGCCAGTGTCATGGATTGTTTTCAATCATCATCTGGGAAGACCAGGTGATGTCAATCTCAAAGGTTTTAAATGCCCAGACTCATCTGACCTTGCCCCAACAATCAGCACCATGGGTTCTTCTAAGCAGTTGTCTAGAAAGCTAAAACTGAAAATAGTTGACACTCACAAAGCTGGAGAAGGCTATAAGAAGATAGCAAAACATTTTCAGATGTCAATATCCTCTGTTCGGAATGTAATTAAGAAATGGCAGTCATCAGGAACAGTGGAAGTTAAAGCAACAGAACAGATCGCAGGATTGTGAGAAAAAAAATTCAAAACTGGAGACACTGGAGTTGTGGTACACTCTTCCACTATAAAGAGATACTTGTACAAATAAGGTCTTCATGGAAGAGTCATTAGAAGAAAACCTCTTCTACATCCTCACCACAAAAATCAGTGTTTGAACTTCGCAAATGAACATATAGACAAGCCTGATGCATTTTGGTTTTCACAATCTCCTGACTTCAGCATAATTGAAAATCTATGGATAGACCTTAAAAGAGCAGTGTGTGACAGACAGCCCAGAAATCTCAAAGAAATGGAAGACTTTTGTAAGGAAGAATGGGCAAAGATACCTCAAACAAGAATTGAAAGACTCTTGGCTTTGATACTTGCCAAAGGGGGCAGTACAAGACATTAAATCTGCAGGGTTCCCAAACTTTTGCAGACGCCAATTTTTTGTTTTCTGTTATTTTGAAAGTGTAAGAAGAACCCATGGTGCTGATTTTTGGGGCAAGGTCAGATGAGTCTGGGCATTTAAAACCTTTGAGATTGACATCACCTGGTCTTTCCAGATGATGATTGAGAACAATCCATGACATTGGCAGGTCTCAGCTTTGCAAAGGGGGCAGTGCATGCTATACATTCTGCAGGGTGCCCAAACTTTTGCAGACGCCATTTTTTTGTTTTCTGTTATTTTGAAAGTGTAAATGATGGAAATAAAATCTAACATTTGTTGACATATTATAACAATGTCTAATCTGTAATTTGATGCCTTTTGGAGATTTTTCCATCTTTCCTTGGCTCCTTTATGCACATTAATACAAATTTTTACCTGGGTGCCCAAATTTTTGATCCCCACTGTATATATATAGCCACTACAATCCCCTCTTAAAATTACTATTTTACCTTTCCCTTATTTCCATCATCCTAACTCATCTGTCCCAATGTGTTTTTTCAAATGCTTCAAATGACCCATGGCTTTTGCTGTCCCTGTGGTTCACTGGTTTTATAGATGGCATTGAAGCTCTGTAATGGGGTATAGGCTTTGTCAGTAGTCTAAGTCCAAATTCGTCCTTACTGGCGTGGCATTCTCCACAGCCTTCTCACACATCATCTTTAAGCAAGGCAAAACACAACACACAACAAAAGCAAAGATTATCAGGATTATAAGTATGGTAGGGCCAAAGTCTTTTTCCATTCTCCCATCCAATCAAAGTACTGATCCCAAGGGTCTGAGATTCCAGAATTCTTTTTAAGTTCTACCGATAGTTTCTTTATAGCTATGGTTACTGAGATTCCAGAATTCTTTTTAAGTTCTACCGATAGTTTCTTTATAGCTATGGTTACTTTACCATTAGGTCCTGTATTGGCTGGGATATATGTGCAATAGGTCTCCCCAACATTTTACATACACACCATATCTATTGCATACGATTTTGGAACGTCATAGTAGATCTGGCACTTAGTTGTTCAGCCTGACCTTTGAGAGCATCCACTGAGAAATGTATGAATCTCTGATGGTTGTAATAGATATAATGAATCCAATCTACATTCTTCTTTATGAAAATCTGGGGTATTATAGACCCCCTTGGGACTCCTATAGCATCAATATATTAATATACACATGGGGGTCAAGGCTCCCAGCAGGGGCTGCACGTTTACTTCTGGAGTGGGGTTTGGGTTCCTCTGTAGGTTCGGTGGTGAAAATGTGTATGTGCATAAGAGTTTTGGCTAATGTGCATTCTCCAGTCCAAGCCCCTTCTAATTGTGTACTGAGCTTCATATTCCCAAGTATCCCATACCTTACGTTAATTAACATTTATTCATCCCACTAAGATGCTTATTTCACCCCGCTATTTGTACAGGACACCAATGTTCACCCACTGATTCTCCTCATACAATGTCACATCCTAACAATCTGGTACATATTCTTCTAGCTTCATCTCTACAGCGGTTAGATACATCTGTACAGGATCATATCTAGACATTTCTTTCCTCACTTGTTTACCGACACACAATCATGGGTTTAAGGAAATGGGTAACAATTACAGAATCTGACCTAGGCACAACTTTACAAAAGGTTCTTAGTTATATTATTTACTGTATCTATAGTTAGGGAATCAGTACAGTCAGACAAGGACATATTGGTCCACCATAGGTAGTTAGATGAAGTTTACTCATAGTCTCTGAAACAGGTAAGATGATTATGGAGTGTGTTGGTCAAGTACCTTTAATGTTTTACCTAGGTCATAACAGATGCAAATAATGAAATCTGTACAAACCTTCTTTCTGCATTGTTGAATCCTGAGGCCACCCAATGTACGGACATTACTACACACATAGCTCCCTTCTGCTTAGTGTATGGGGCCATATGTTACCATGGGGTACAAGACTGTTGGCACACAGTTTCTTACCAACTCTCAAGATGCCATCTCTGTCCCATACCACCTTTCTTCTTCCATTGGTCTCTCTCAGTATGCATTGCTGGTTCCTGTAAGATACCTAACCAGACAGATTCACACTCCCCATCCACCTATACACTCTGTACCATAACTGTGGGAGGACATGAACACTGCAGCCTTGGCAGCCTTTGCTTCTGGGGGTTGTTTCCTTCATGTGGGTCTGATCTTTGTGATGGCCACCTTCTCTGATAGCTCTAGGACTTTTAACACTTGAATTACAAACTACAGATTCTACATTTGATTGGTTTGCCCAAGGGTTCAAGAAAACCTTTACTCCAAAAGACCCATACTTGTGGGCGGTAATAAAAGTTTACCCGTACTCATTATGTCTTACCTTCAGATATCTTAAACATCTCAGTGAATATCTTCAACTCTACTTTCTGAACCGAAAGCTCACATTTACAACTCTGCATCAACCATGGATTCTCTGATATCCTATTATGGTTCTTGAATTTTTAAAGGGGTACTACTGTGGAAAACTTTTTTTTTTAATCAACTGGTGCCAGAAAGTTAAACAGGTTTGTAAATCACTTCTATTAAAAAAAATCTTAATCCTTCCAGTACTTTTTAGGTGCTGTATACTAAAGAGAAATCCAAAAAGAAATGCATTTTCTGTGATGTCCTGACCACAGTGCTCTCTGCTGACCTCTGCTGTCCATTTTAAGAACTGTCCAGAGAAGCATATGTTTGCTATGGCGATTTTCTCCAGTTCCTAAAATGGACAGCAGAGGTCAGCAGAGAGCACTGTGATCAGGACATCACAGGAAATGCATTTCTTTTTTGGATTTCTCTTTAGTATACAGCGCCTAAAAAGTACTGGAAGGATTAAGATTTTTTAATAGAAGTGATTTACAAATCTGTTTAACTTTGTGGCACCAGTTGATTAAAAAAAAAAAAAAAACGTAGTACCCCTTTAACCTCAATCAATTAAGACAATCAATCATAATGGTCTTCATTTTCAGCATCTTCATGTTACACTAAATTATCATTATAAAGTTATCCACTCACAATTGATGTTATTCAAATAAATGCAATGTAGTATGTACAGGTATATCACATTGTGTATACATGTACTATAAACATAATCAATTTCAAACAGTAGATATATATTTCCTTCAAGTCTAATGTGACTTTGTGTTTGAGGAGAGGAGGCTGTCATTCTCCCTATAAGGTCCCACCTTTCTCCTCCCACTCCTCTACGTCACTGGTCACTGCCCCTTTGAGTCTGGCTTTTTGTTTTCCCTCAGCTTAGCTCAGTCATCAATAACCCTTGAATGTCTAGTAACTGACAGGATTTCTCTGTAACTTTACATGAGGACATCAATACACAAGTAACATGTAACAATACCAACATGTAAAAATATTCAACGTACAAAACACAGGGACCAACACACATTCTCACCAAAAATGTAAAAGAATCAAAAATATACAGAGCTCTTTAAAAATTGGAAAAAAATACCCTTCAATGCACATTGTTTATAATCCAATAAACCATTAGTTGATTTTAAATGCTTAGGTAATACTTATCAATTAAATAATGTTCACTTTTTTATATCTTTTATTTTATTTTTCTTTGCCAAACGTCTTCTCTTGTTACTCCTATAATATAATCAGACAATTAATCACATTTTCTGATGTACTTAATTTTTGGCAACCATCCTGCGCAACTGTGAAAACAAAACTTATTATGACATTTATTAAATATCACCAAATAGGTTCAATTAATACCACATGGATTTTCTTTTGTTCTTCACCAATATAAAACCATTTACAATACAAACTTACATAAACAGCATCAACCATGCTCTCACTCAGCTTTCCTAAAGACCTTCCACGCTCTCTGCATTCCATAGCACTAAGAACTCATCATCATCATCTTCACTTTTGCTCCCACCATTGAAAAAACAACTCCATTCCATTGGACTAATAACACATCTGGAAGTTATAATCCACACCCTGAAACAAAGGCTCTCTTCATTCGATATATAATGTATCTCTTATTTAAAGTGGTACTCCGGTGAAAACTTTTTTTTTTTTTTTATCAACTGGTGCCAGAAAGTTAAACAGATTTGTAAATTACTTCTATTAAAAAATCTTAATCCGTACAGTACTTATTAGCTGCTGAATACTGCAGTGGAAATTCTTTTCCGTTTGAAACACAGAGCTGTCTGCTGACATCATGAGCACAGTGCTCTCTGCTGACATCTCTGTCCATTTTAGGAACTGTCCAGAGTAAAAGGAAATCCCCATAGCAAACATATGCTGTTCTGGACAGTTCCTAAAATGGACAGAGATGTCAGCAGAGAGCACTGTGCTCATGATGTCAGCAGACAGCTCTGTGTTTCAAAAAGAAAAGAATTTCCAGTGTAGTATTCAGCAGCTAATAAGTAAAGGAAGGATTAAGATTTTTTAATAGAAGTAATTTACAAATCTGTTTATCTTTCTGGCACCAGTTGTTTATAAAAAAAAAGTTTTTCACCGGAGTACCCCTTTAACATCCTATCAACATGCTACCAAAATGTATGTCTGTACATCAGTGTTAATGTCATTACCTAATTATTTTGATTACAATTATAACAGTCCAGATGACTGCAATATAACTAAATCAAATCATAATTTTCTCCCAGGAATCACACTGTTGTATATGAATACTGTATATAACGCTTTTACATATGAATGCTTCTGTTCATGAACCATCAGTATATTCCAAACATTTAACTGCCTTAATATCCATAGTCCATTCTTCACTCACCACATGCTTTTCCATCAGAACCTTGAGTCTCCATTTTGTTTCTCTCTCCAATCCTACCGTACTCTTGGAGATGATCAGCTTCCGTCTGTGTCCCATCTCTTTGGTCCAACTTAATACCTAGTATTGCACAACTGCCTCATGGTATCTAACCCAGTGTCCCTGTTCGTGTGCCAAAACTGTTATGGATTTTATCAGTGATAGTAAAAATCTAATGCCAGTCTGAATTTGTTATTTTCTTTATCAGATTAAAGTGCATGCACAAGAGTAAATCACACACAGACACACATTGTCAGTGTTAACATACTCCTCTAATCTTTATTTGCCAATCCTTCAGGTTATATAGACATTGCAATTAGCATAAGTTTCCGCCCTCACTAGGGAGGTGTTTTTAGCTTTGGAATACCATATAAGATTTTTTGGAAGGCCTTCGGGCATTGGCCGGGTTAGGAAATTTCTTACACGGAGGGAGGGGAGAAACAAGGAGCAGAGTAGCATGGGGGATGGGCTTTGTCAAATAGTCTTTTTAGAATGCATATATATTTATATATATATATATATATATATATTGTGACGATCCGTCTTGGGGATTAGCTCTGGGACCGTCCTGGACCACGCCACAGGATGCGTTTCTTCTCAATAAACCAGCAAACAAATGCTTATAATGCAAATCTGGCACCTTGCCAGTTTTATTAGACAGGTTGCAGGGAAAGAAATAAACAAAAAGCAGGAACAAAACAAAATCCTAGACCGTCTGGTCACTGACTAAACAGATCAGCTTGTCCTGACTAACAACCGCTGAGCTTCCCTCAGTCGGTTAAACATATTTCCCCTGCAACCTTGTACTCACAATTCATGTCACTCTGTTTGAGCCCCTCATAGCTCGGGCTGTGTACTCCTCAGCAGGCTCTGTCTCTTCCCTACAGCCCACATTCTGTCTCATAGGAAGAGCCCAGATTAGACTGAGTCTCCATCTCATATACACTTCCCTTCCTTCCTGCCTCATTACTTAAGAAGCAGGTGAGAGCTTCTGCAGGGTGAGCCAAGGAAATACACCATTTCCTTGCCACACTGCCACAATATATATATATATATATATATATATATATATATATATATATATATATGCAAAGTCCAGGAATCACAGCACCAATAGGTCAAGGATCTTCATAAGCTGGTTTCTTTATTCTCCCCAAAAATACAACGTTTTGGCAACAATAGCCTTTATCAAGCATGCTTGATAAAGGCTATTGTTGCCGAAACGTTGTATTTTTGGGGAGAATAAAGAAACCAGCTTATCAAGATCCTTGACCTATTGGTGCTGTGATTCCTGGACTTTGCACATATTAACACCAGGCTGGCTGCCTGGGTGTTTCACATGCACGAAGGTTGGTCCCCGGTGCTGTCTCACGCCAACCCTTGTATATATATATATATATACATTATATATATACATCCACTACATTGTCACTGATGTTTCAATGGCCTGGTTAGGCATTTCTTACCTTGTTTGATATATATGTTGCATAGTCAAGCATATCTGTCCCATGTGCAACCTTTGCAGCAGCTTCTCCATGGTGGAGCTCACTGTCACCCTGTCTATTGAATTGCCTATAGTGTATCGAAGCAATTGATTTTATGGCTCTCAATAATTTTGTATGGTTTCAAATAGTGTGACTGATCACAACATCAGATAGGGAATAAAAGCCCTTTATCACTCTTATTTTAATATTTCCAATTTGTGTGCAAATATGCAAATAGACCTTAAGTGACTACAGGGCTGAACTAATCACCTGAAAAACCCAGCATTCTTATCACCTAAAACATGCAACACAAAGGAGGAGAATAAAGCAAGTAGGAGGATATATCAATTCCTTTAGAACACGGTGGTGAATGCCAGGTCCAGATGGCATTCACCTTAATGTTCTAAAGGAATTAAGTGATGTAATAGACAGACCCCTATTTTTAATATTCAGGGACTCGATAGTAACAGGGGCTGTTCCCCAGACTGGCGCATGGTAAATTAGTGCCAATATTTTAAAAGGGGTCAAAAGGTGACCCCTGGAATTATAGACCTGTTAGTTTAACCTCCATTGTATGTAAATTGTTTGAGGGTTTTCTAAGAGATGCTATTTTGGAGTATCTTGATAAAAATAAATGTATGAACCCATATCAACATGGCTTTATGAGGTTTCGGTCCTGTCAAACTAACATGATCAGCTTCTATGAGGAGGTGAGCTTCAGACTGCACCAGGGGGCTATCGCTGGATGTCGTATATCTGGATTTTTCCAAAGCTTTTGATACGGTGCCACATAAAAGGTTGGTGCATAAAATGAGAGGGATTCGGCTGGGGGAAAATGTGCGTAAGTGGATAAGTAACTGGCTCAGTGATAGAAAACAGAGGGTGGTTATAAATGGTCATTATTTTGATTGGGTGACTGTTGCTAGTGGGATACCACAGGGGTCAGTCTTGGCTTCTGTTCTATTTAATATATTTATTAATGACCTTATAGAAGGGTTTAAGAGCAAAGTAGCAATATTTGCAGATGATACTAAACTCTGTAAAGCGGTAAACACTATAGAGGACAGTGCACTATTACCAATGGATCTGGATAGGTTGGAGGTTTGGGCTAAGTAGGGGCAGATAAGGTTCAACACTGATAATTGTAAGGTAATTCACATGGGGAGGAAAAATTTAGGCTAGGATCATGTATTAAATGGGAGCACACTTGGGACGACTGACATGGAAAAGAACTTGGGAGTCTTAGTTAACAGTAAATTTAGCTGTAGTGACCAGTGTCGGGCAGCTGAGGGTGGAAATTCTGGTAACTTGAGGTGATGGACCCCACTCTGTGGGCACTTGTTGCCTATATGCATACTGCTTGGATCACAAGCAGAAGCTGCTTTTAACCCCTACCTGGTACTATAACTAGTTAAACCATGTAAAACTATCTGACATGTTGCACTAAAAGAGACAAAAGGGTATGTATATAGTACAGTATATAGTACAGCTGGAGCAATAGCCTCTACTCTTCCAAAATTACCAACAAACTTCAAAACAACCAATAAAATTTAACTAATATTAGCTCCCCTTCTCTGCTGATAGACTCACTGCAGTCGACTGGAACTTGGGAGGTAATAGATCCGCTGTACCATGGTAGTCTGGAGCAGGAGAGGTAGTAGATCTGCTGGACCTGTGTGGCGGATGATGCGGGCCATGCCAAGGAGCAGAGTCTAAGGTGCTGCTGGTTTTCACCAGAGCTCTTCTTTGTAGACCCATGCTCTTCAGGTCAGGGCAGGAGGCACAAGAACGTAGTCAGGAAGGTAGCAGAAGGTCAATAGGCAGGTGGCAAGGAACATGTTCAGGTCATGGAATACAAGGTCTGATACATGGCAAGGAACACAGAAGAATGCTTTCTCTAAGGTATTGAGGCAAACAAAGATCTGGCAGGGGTGTGAGGGAGGTGCTAGAATTTATAACAGAGGTACAGGTGTGGAGACTAATTACGGGTGCACTGGCCCTTTAAACTTCAGAGCTCCGGCGTGCGTGCACGCGCCTTAGGAGGCGGGGGCACGTGTGCCAGAGCTGAGGAATAGAGGCAGAGGACAGAGGTGAGTGACAGACTGGGACTCGCATGTGGGCGCATCCCGAGATGCGAATCCCAGCCCCGTTGGCTGGTGACATGAAGGAGGAGATGCGCTCACTGCATGTCCGGTCAGAGTGCACTGTATAATATCTGCTGATTGGACAACAAATAGAATGCAATCTAGATTACAAGTGCTGAAAGATAACAAGTTATTATTCTTGTTTTGTATTTCTTTATGTTTATCATAATATTTTGTATTGTATTACTTTTGTTTGGGAAATGCTAAGATAATAATTATTTAAATATTTTTTATATAATATAGTATATGATAAATAAAAAAAACAAGATTATTATATATACATTATGTATAGAGACCACAAGTGCTACAAGGACGGCATATTAAAGGGGTTATCCACCATAAGGTGATTTTAGTATGTACCTGGCAGACAGTAATGGACATGCTTAGGAAGGATCAGCGCTTGTCTTAGGGCTAAATGGCTATGTTGTACGATTCCCATAATACTGTGCAATGGAGAAAATACAGAAGGCGGAACTCAGCATCCAGGAACTTCTTTATTCAAACAGGCATAGGATCTTGTACACAGGCGGGGGAGGCAGGAGGAGGGGGAGATGCCGGCGCGGGCATCTCCCCCTCCTCCCCCCTCCCCCGCCTGTGTACAAGATCCTATGCCTGTTTGAATAAAGAAGTTCCTGGATGCTGAGTGCCGCCTTCTGTATTTTCTCCATTGCACTTCATTCTTGTGACTCGGCTGAGCACCACCGCTACAGGCACACATCAGGACATTGTTTAGTTGCTCATATTTCCATACAGACACTCACAGCTTAGTCCCGCAGTGCCGGAGGCCTATCCCTTTTGCCTTACCTACCATAATAGCTTTTTGTGGTATTTCCTATTTGAGTTTTCTTATTTTGCCTTCAAATCCCATAATTCCATTTTCCTCCCTCCCACACATCAGCCACCCCACCCATTGAAACATAAATGAGCTGCATCCATTCAAAACACCTGTGGTTTTCAATCAGGGTGCCTACAGCTGTTGTATTAGTTGCAGATTGATCTCTCTCCCACCAAGCGATCCCTCCACCCATTGAATCAGACAGGCTCCCTGTCCTCAGCTGACTAGTGAGTCAGGTCTCAGCCGCATTGCAACCTGGGAAAAATCTGAGACAGCAATTATTTTGTATGCTGGTAAAAATAAATATTGAGAGAAAATATAATTGTGAGAAAACCGTCACACACAGGTACAGACACTATATTATGAACTACACTAACTTTACAGCCCCTGTAGCATAGTCAAATAAAATAAAATCCTGGAATACCCCTTTAAATGTAATTGGGCTTGTGTTGTCAGTCCCATAGAGAATATAAGACTTAGTGATTTCTTCTGGTCTTCTGTTTTCATTGTCGGTAAAATAACACTGGAATAATTGGAAGGAATTCACTACTGAGCAGAAAATAGGTCATCACTTCCATGTCAGCACATCACAGAACAAGGTGTGAACAGGACAAGCAGAAATACACTGGGTTTATTATATTTGGTTTAATTTACAAAGTATGCGGTTGGATAGACAAAGTAATAAATTGACATCATATCAATATATCTGTTATTCCGTTGTTATCCAGACAGCCCATAATCAACAGATATTGAACACGTTCTCTTCAACCTTTCGCTTTATCCCCTGGTAAAGACATTTACATGTTGGGAAACCTTGGGGAAAATCTAAAAGTTAAATAAAAATGTCAGTGACTTGTTAAATCCTTTATTGTTTTGTATTGTATATCTTAGAAAATTGAGCCAAAGAAACACTAAAGTATAAATAAAATGTATAACTTGATAAGATAATATTTTAAAAAAGAAGCAATAAAAATAAATGATAAATGTTACATATCATTAAAGGGGTACTCCAGTGAAAAAACGTTTTTTTTTTTAAATCAACTGGTGCCAGAAAGTTAAACAGATTTGTAAATTACTTCTATTAAAAAATCTTAATCCGTACAGTACTTATTAGCTGCTGAATACTACAGTGGAAATAATTTTCTGTTTGAAACACAGAGCTGTCTGCTGACATCATGAGCACAGTGCTCTCTGCTGACACCTCTGTCCATTTTAGGAACTGCCAGAGTAAAAGGAAATCCCCATAGCAAACATATGCTGTTCTGGGCAGTTCCTAAAATGGACAGAGATGTCAGCAGAGAGCACTGTGCTCATGATGTCAGCAGAGAGCTATGTGTTCCAAAAAGAAAATAATTGCCGCTGTAATATTCAGCAGCTAATAAGTACATGAAGGATTAAGATTTTTTAATAGAAGTAATTTACAAATCTGTTTAACTTTCTGGCACCAGTTGATCTAAAAAAAAAAAAAAAAAAATAAGGTTTTTCACCGGAGTACCCTTAAGCTTAATGCCGATATAGTGCACTCATATATACAGCCCACCCAAATACAACAAGTAAATAATCCAATAGTTCACAGAGAACTGCACCTACCCATGTTATGAAACAAGTGCATTTCTCAATGGTCTATTTCATTATTTACCTCAAGTGCATATGCAATATTGTTATATTTGGGTCGGCCATATATGTGAGCGCACTAAAACCATGCCTTCTTTGGTTAGATCTGGATGTAATAGTCAGCTGCTCATATTTCATTGCTGTATGTCGCCGTTGCGCTTACTGAATTATATTTTGGTCACATGCTGACTTGTTTTGATTCTGTCTGGATAATATATATAGTGTCTTTTTTTAAATATGATTTTATTAAATTATACATTTTATTTACACTTCACTCTTATTTTGTATTCAATATTTATTGGAGTCTATCCACTTACTTTGGATGAAGTATAGACATTTTAGCCAATTGGAATTTTTTGTTTTGTTAATGAGCCACTACATTGTCTGACAGGGGACCTAACAGGTTATCTCTGTAACTATCATCTGAGCTCCCATAATGCACTGCTCTCTAATATCTGCAGAATTTTAAATGTATCTTTCTAAACACCATGCAAATTAAAACAACACAATTGTAATTAAGCTAAATATTTATACAGTTACTATTCAATGTGCCTAGTAGGATACGGCCGTACAGTTTGTATAGTAAATATTTGGCCTATTTGGGGTTTATACTTCAAAGGTGCAGTAATCGACTTCATATTCAGTTACCTGCCGGGGCTTTCACATGTTTCCCATATATTGCAACGACAATGAACATTTTCCACTTATTAATTGAATAGATAATATATATGATCATTTGATGCTACATTGCTGGGACTCTCATGATCACTAAAATGATGGCCCCTAATCTCCCTGTTCTCTCTACCTCTCACTACATGTCTACAGTGAGGAAAAAGGGTATGTTCACGTGGTGTTTAAGAGGAGTAAGCCTATGACCCGTTTAAAGGGGAATTCCGGTGGAAACATGTAGAAAACAAATGTCTTCAAATCAACTGGTGCCTGAAAGTTAAACAGATTTGTCAATCATTTCTATTTAAAAATCTTAACCCTTCCAGTACTTATCAGCTGCTGTATACTACAGATATACTACAGAGAAATTTGTGAAGTTCTTTTCTTTTTGACAACAGTACTCTCTACTGACACCTCTGTCCGTGTCAGGAACTGTCCAGAGCAAGAGAGGTTTTCTATGGGGATATGATTCTAATCTGTACAGTTCCTGACACGCACAGGCTTGTCAGCAGAGAGCACTGTTGTCAGACATAAAAAAAATCACAAATTTCTGTCACGATGCCGGCTGGCAGGTAGTGGATCCTCTGTGCCAGAGAGGGATTGGCGTGGACCGTGCTAGTGGACCGGTTCTAAGCCACTACTGGTTTTCACCAGAGCCCGCCGCAAAGCGGGATGGTCTTGCTGCGGCGGTAGTGACCAGGTCGTATCCACTAACAACGGCTCACCTCTCTGGCTGCTGAAGATAGGCGAGGTACAAGGGAGTAGGCAGAAGCAAAGTCGGACGTAGCAGAAGGTCGGGGGCAGGCGGCAAGATTCGTAGTCAGGGGAGATAGCAGGAGTTCTGGTACACTGGCTTTTAAACACACAAAACGCTTTCACAAGGCACGATGGCAACAAGATCCGGCAAGGAAGTGCAAGGGAGGAGGTTAGATATAGTCAGGGACCAGGTGGGAGCCAATTAAGCTAATTGGGCCAGGCACCAATCATTGGTGCACTGGCCCTTTAAGTCTCAGGGAGCTGGCGCGCGCGCGCCCTAGAGAGCGGAGCCGCGCGCGCCAGCACATGACCGCAGGAGACGGGAACGGGTAAGTGACCTGGGATGCGATTCGCGAGCGGGCGCGTCCCGCTGTGCGAATCGCATCCCCAACGGCCGAGACAGAGCAGCGCTCCCGGTCAGCGGGACTGACCGGGAAGCTGCAGGGAGAAAGACGCCGTGAGCGCTCCGGGGAGGAGCGGGGACCCGGAGCGCTAGGCGTAACAGTACCTCCCCCCTTAGGTCTCCCCTTTTTTTTGTCCGGTGACTGCCTCCCCTGGGATGAGGACACCGGGAAGGAATGTATGGTTTCCTCAATGGCAGGCAGTACAGCAGGAGTAGGAATGGGGAGGGATGGCAGAGGGCGAGACCTGGCACGGGGCAGTGTGACACCAGGACGAGGGTCATGAGGGGATACAGAGGTTTGCCTGATGGGACTGGGAGGGGGGGAGAGGCATTTCCTGTGGCAGGCAGAGTCCTTAATGACCTTAGGGGGAGCGGATACAGGAGGAACCACAGGGTCACGGCAGGGATTACTGGGAACCGGTTGAAGGCAGTCCTTGGAACAAGAGGGACCCCAACTCTTGATCTCCCCAGTGGACCAATCCAGGGTTGGGGAATGGTGTTGAAGCCAGGGTAGTCCAAGGAGAATTTCGGAAGTGCAATTAGGAAGGACAAAAAATTTAATTTCCTCGTGATGAGGTCCGATGCACATTAGGAGGGGCTCCGTGCGGTAACGCACGGTGCAATCCAACCTAGCTCCGTTGACCGCGGAAATGTGGAGTGGCTTGACAAGACGGGTCACCGGAATGCGGAATTTATTCACTAAGGACTCCCGAATAAAATTCCCAGAAGCTCCAGAGTCCAGGCAGGCCACGGCTGAGAGGGGAGAGCTGGCTGAAGTAGAGATCCGAACAGGCACCGTGAGACGTGGAGAAGCCGACTTAGCATCAAGAGACGCCACACCCACGAGAGCTGAGTGCGAGCGTGCGTTTCCCAGGCGTGGAGGACGGATTGGGCAATCCACCAAAAAATGTTCAGTACTGGCACAGTACAGACAAAGATTCTCCTCCTTACGGCGATTCCTCTCTTCCAGGGTCAGGCGAGACCGATCCACTTGCATGGCCTCCTCGGCGGGAGGCCTAGGCGCAGATTGCAGTGGAGACTGTGGGAGAGGTGTCCAGAGATCTAAGTCTTTTTCCTGGCGGAGCTCTTGATGCCTCTCAGAAAAACGCATGTCAATGCGAGTGGCTAGATGAATGAGTTCATGAAGGCTAGCAGGAGTCTCTCGTGCGGCCAGAACATCTTTAATGTTGCTGGATAGGCCTTTTTTAAAGGTCGCGCAGAGAGCCTCATTATTCCAGGATAGTTCAGAAGCAAGAGTACGGAATTGTATGGCGTACTCGCCAACGGAGGAATTACCCTGGACCAGGTTCAGCAGGGCAGTCTCAGCAGAAGAGGCTCGGGCAGGTTCCTCAAAGACACTTCGAATTTCCGAGAAGAAGGAGTGTACAGAGGCAGTGACGGGGTCATTGCGGTCCCAGAGCGGTGTGGCCCATGACAGGGCTTTTCCAGACAGAAGGCTGACTACGAAAGCCACCTTAGACCTTTCAGTAGGAAACTGGTCCGACATCATCTCCAAGTGCAGAGAACATTGCGAAAGGAAGCCACGGCAAAACTTAGAGTCCCCATTAAATTTGTCCGGCAAAGACAGGCGGAGGCTAGGAGTGGCCACTCGCTGCGGAAGGGGTGCAGGAGCTGGCGGAGGAGATGGTTGTTGCTGCTGAAGCTGAGACTGAACTTGCTGTAGCTGTGACTGTTGCTGCTGTTGCTGTGACTGGAGCCAGAGAGGGATTGGCGTGGACCGTGCTAGTGGACCGGTTCTAAGCCACTACTGGTTTTCACCAGAGCCCGCCGCAAAGCGGGATGGTCTTGCTGCGGTGGTAGTGACCAGGTCGTATCCACTAACAACGGCTCACCTCTCTGGCTGCTGAAGATAGGCGAGGTACAAGGGAGTAGGCAGAAGCAAAGTCGGACGTAGCAGAAGGTCGGGGGCAGGCGGCAAGATTCGTAGTCAGGGGAGATAGCAGGAGTTCTGGTACACTGGCTTTTAAACACACAAAACGCTTTCACAAGGCACGATGGCAACAAGATCCGGCAAGGAAGTGCAAGGGAGGAGGTTAGATATAGTCAGGGACCAGGTGGGAGCCAATTAAGCTAATTGGGCCAGGCACCAATCATTGGTGCACTGGCCCTTTAAGTCTCAGGGAGCTGGCGCGCGCGCGCCCTAGAGAGCGGAGCCGCGCGCGCCAGCACATGACCGCAGGAGACGGGAACGGGTAAGTGACCTGGGATGCGATTCGCGAGCGGGCGCGTCCCGCTGTGCGAATCGCATCCCCAACGGCCGAGACAGAGCAGCGCTCCCGGTCAGCGGGACTGACCGGGAAGCTGCAGGGAGAAAGACGCCGTGAGCGCTCCGGGGAGGAGCGGGGACCCGGAGCGCTAGGCGTAACAATTTCTCTGTTTTATACAGCAGCTAATAAGTACTGGAAGGGTTAAGATTTTTTAATAGAAGTAATTTACAAATCTGTTTAACTTTTAGGCACCAGTTGATTTGAAAACATTTGTTTTCTACTTGTTTCCACCAAAGTTCCACTGTAAAGAGACTCTACATATGTCTCACCTGAAATGTCAACATATCATGTTCCACTTTTCACCATATAATCTAGAATGGGTCAATTCTCCAATTCACACATTTCTAGTCGAAATGGCATAATTTTAATTGGAATCCATTGCTAAACACCTCTTCAGTGTTTACACGGCTCTTGCTAAAATGGTTTAAGCACTCATTAATGATCAGGCAGTTCTTTCCCCCTCATTGCTTAATTTTTGGTCTAGTATGGATTGTCATTTGTGAGATATTGTATAGACAGGGCAGTGTCTTTCCAAATCTTGTCCAATCACCTGAATTTATCACAGGTGACTTCAATTCTGGTGTAGAAACATCTCAGAGGTGACTAAGAGAAATGGCCGCAGTGTAACAAAATGTGAGAAAAAGTGAAAGGGTCTGAAAACTTTCCAAATGTATTGTAAAAAAAAGTATTAACTCTTCTAAGTCCTAGATAAATTTGGATTTAATTGCCCATTTATAAAAGCCTTAAAGGATTCCTCCAGAAGAAAAAAAAAGGAAGTTGTGTAGATCTTTCCAGTCTGACTACAATGCTCTGTGCTGCAACCTCTGTCCATGTCAGGAACTGTCTGTAGCAGGAGATATTTGCTTTGGGGAGTCATTCATGCTGTGAATAGTTCCTGACACGGACAGAGGTGTCAGCTGAGAGCACTGTGCTAAGACAGAAAAGAACTATACAACTTCCTCTGTAGCATACAGCAGCTAATAAGTACTGGAATGATTAAGATTTTTAAATGGAAGTAATTTACAAATTTGTTTAACTTTCTGACTCCAGTTAATTAGAAAACATTTTTTTATCTGGAATACCCCTGATGCCCTGATACTTAAGGACCGAGGACGTACATGTACGTCCTGGTCCTGTGAGCAGTGCTTAAAGCATTCTCATCAGCGGAGAATGGGGTAAACCCCGTGGGAACCACGGCTAATGCCGGGCACCGTCGATTGGCTTTTGACTCAGCGATCAAAGTTGATTGCGGCATCTAAAAAGAAAGTTAAAGTGTCCTGGCAGCTCAGCGGAGCTGATCGGGACTATCACAACATAATCGCGATGTCCCCATCAGTTTACTGGATGACGAGAAGGTCCTCACTTGCCTCTCTGTCGTCCGTTCGGCGATCTGTTGGATCTGCTGCAGATCGCCTGTTACATTGATCAGTCCTTTGCCATGGCATATCACTGATCAGTAAATGCATACACACCACATGCGTAAATGTCCTAACTATTAAAATATAAGGTTAGCTAAACCGCATGCTCGATGGTGTACACTTAAAAAAAAACTAAAGTAAAAAAAATTGTTCATTTTTGGTCACTTCATATACCATTAAAATATAAAAAAAAAACTATCAAAATTTCACATCAAAGCACAAATGGTACTAATAAAACCACAGACCACAGCGCAAAAAATTAGCCCTAATATAGCCCCGTATGCTGAAAAAAAAAAAATTCTAGGTGTCAGAAGATGACAATTTTGAACATACTAATTTTGGTGCATGTAGTTAGGATTTTTTAAAAGTAGTAAAATAAAATAAAACCTACATAAATTGGGTATCGTTGTCACCGTATGGATCTATAGATTAAAGATCAGGTGTCATTTTTACTGGAAATTGCACTCTGTAGAAACGGAAACCCCCAAAATTAAAAAATTGGCGTTATTTTATTTATTTATTTTTTATTTCACCCTACAAATATATATATATATATATATTTTTTTTTTTGCCGTAGATTTTGTTATAAAATTATTTATGTCATTACAAAGGACAATTGGTGGCGCAAAAAACAAGCCCTTATATCGGTCTGTAGGTGCAAAATTTAAAGCATTATGATTTTTAGAAGGTGAGGTGGAAAAGAGGAAATTGCAAAAGCGAAAAATGGCCTGGTCCTTAAGGTGAAAATGGGCTTAGTCCTTAAGGGGTTAATTGTAGATTTTGAACATGGTTGGTATATAACATTTCAGGTGCTGAAGTGGATACAGCAACAGGAGACCCCCTGTGCAAGAAAAGTAGAGTTTTCTAATAGCTGAACATAGAGCTAAAAATCCACCAGTAGCTGTGAACCACAAAACCCATTAGCCTCGTTCTTCACTTGTAAAAAGTGACCATTCCATGAGACCTCATATGGGACAGTCATTTTGTGTCATCTTATTGTTACTTCTGTAATTGTACAAGCCCACATTTGTAATTGTGAACTATAGCAGACATTGATCAAACCCATGTCTAACCTACGATGCTGTGGAGATACCAGGTTGACAACGCAGCACAATAACCTTTCCCATAATATACATCCTTGTGCACTTTTTCTAATATAATAATCAGCTTAAATTGCAGTCTGTAAAGTTTACAGAGAATTGTTTTACTTATTGTAGCAAATCCTAGATCTGTATGGGTTTTGGCCTTGATATAAAAGTGGACCTGTTTGGCTACTTAGACACTGCAGCTGAGCTCTGCTAAAGAGAGTTGTGTTACAAAATGACAGGAGTTGAGTAGAGAAAAAAATGACTGGGTGTCCGGTATTTTTCTCTGCTTAACTCCTCCAAAATAACAGACACCTGATGGACCCCATGCAAAGTCAATGGGATCCGTCGGGGCCTGGCAGTGCCCGTGGTGCTCCAACCTGTTCAGAGCAAAGAAAAAGAGCCTAATGGACCCTTAACGGGACGACACATAGTGGCAGTGTGAAAGTAGCCTTACTTGTCAAAAGTTTAATCGGGTCAAGGTGTTCAGACTCTTGTGATCAGTAGAACAAGCTGAGGAGAGAAGCACTGATAACTGAGACAATCCTTCATGGATTGACCTTTTTGTTACAGTATATTCAATAGATGTTGGATTGGACTGAGATCTGAGGAATTTGGAGACCAAGTCAGTACCTTAAACTCTTTGTCATGTGTCACAAAACTCTCCTGAAATTTTTTTGTAGTTTATCCTTCTAGAATATTCCACTTCCACAAGGAATACAATTACCATGAAGGGGTATACCCAGTCTGTACTAATGGTAGGTGGTATACAGGATGTCAAAATAACATCTACATAATTTCCAGGAAAAAAAGTTTATAACAATTTTACCATGAGCATCACACTGCCTCTATTGGTCTGCCATCTTTGCATATTGTATACTGGTACCATCTTTTTCTCATGTGATTCATCTGGTCATCCATATGATGTAAAAAGAAACATCATTTATCAGACCTGGCCACAGAGGCATAGCTATAGGGGGAGCAGAATTAGCAGTCACATCGGGGCTCTGGTGCCTAAGGGTCCCCAAAACACATCTTCCCCATAAGAGACCAGTATTATATTTGGAACAGTGGGCGGCGGCGTAGTGATACGCAAACTGTGGGCCAGAGCGGAAGGGACATGTGAGGATCATTGAGCATCCCAAACGCTCAACATACAATGGTTTCAACAAACGATGGTCCGCCTGGAACCAATTACCATCGTATGTTGAGGGACCACTGTACTAACACTGGTTACCAGGCCTACCCCTAATCAGATGCCATAGTAATAGGATAGTATAATTGACCTCACATGTGAATGGGTTCAATCTTCTAGCTGATCAGTGTATATATGACCTACATACAACCACTAATGAGGGATTCTGGAACAGTGTGACTATCTAGCAAAAATACAATTCTAAAGGTTACCAATCAATTAGTTTATGAAATAGCTTTGTGTAATGTTGTATATATTTTGTTTCCAGCAACAGTTCCTTTGATAAAGCCTCATGAAAGTCCATTGCTTATCTCTGTATTCATATATACAGCAGGTCCTGTTTTGTTCACGCAATAGATTACAGGCAGTGCATGTTCAAAGGCTGTACCGTACCTGATGCTGTGTGTATGAAACAGATTTTCCCTTCAAGTGACCTCTTTACTAGCTTTGTCATGTCTTTGATGAGAGCATTTGATGTTGCTATGTACTGATATGTACAGTTTTCAAACCCAAATAGGATTAGATGAGCTTATATCTTATAACATATTCATCACATATCCACTACCTACAAGAAAAAAAGTAGGATATCGCATAAATAACGGTTCCTTCATTTTCAGAAGTGGAAACCAACAAGGGCCCATATGCTATAGTAATAGTATATGGGGCCCTTGTATCCGGCAGACATTTTGATGACAATGGCGTGCTAACCATAGACCTCCTCATTCATGGCTCACCAATGTCCTCATTCCTGACAGTCGTTTGGAGAAATGGATGAGAATGTCAATAGACACCTATATGTGTTGCAGTAGACAGTAGGGAAAATGGGGGGTATTCATCAAGAGAGGTGTAGGTGAACTACTTTTTACCCATGTGATAAATCTGGTGCTGATCACATTTCTTACTTCAGTACACCACTTTGTATGGTGTCCCTCTGCGACTTTTTGTCTCACTCTTTATCCCTTGTGACAAAATGTACAGCTTTTTAATAATGCTGTTTGTAGTCACTTTTGTAAGCCAAGTCAGGGCTAGTGTAGATTTGTGCCTAATTTAGTGCAGTTGTGACAAAAGATGCGACAAACTGAAAAGTTGCATATCCTGACATTTCTTACCACTGCGCGATATCAACTGAAATCATGACTTGGAATGTTCTTTTAGAAAAACCTTCAAAAGCAAAAGTCGCAATGAAAGGGTCTCAAAACAGCATCTGAGACAAACTGTGAGACAAATGTACACCACAAAACCAGGGTAAAACCATGATAAATCCCCCCCCCCCCCCCCACCATATCTTTATTTTATCTAGAAGAAGACTACCCTTACCTACAAACATGCGTAAAAAACACGTATCAGGTAAAGGGGTATTCCGGGCAAAAACATTTTATCCCCTATTCAAAGGATAGGGGATAAGATGTCCGATCGCGCGGGGCCCTCTGCTGAGACCCCCCGCGATCTCCCTGCAGCACCCGCATTCAATGCGGGTGCGGAATCTCCAGTTTCAGAAACCTCTGGGTCATGCCACGCCCCCTCTATTCATGTCTATGGGAGGGAGCGTGACGGCATGAATGGAGGGGGCGTGACATGATGTCCCCAGTCCCAGTCCCGGAGGTTGAATGCAGGTGCTGCAGGGAGATAGCGGGGGGGGGGGGGGGGTCTCAGCAGCGGGCCCCCCGCAATCAGACATATTATCCCCTATCCTTTGGATAGGGGATAAAATGTTTTTGCCCAGAATACCCCTTTAAGGTAATCATCAGGAATGAATATTGATTGTGTATCAGTTGACGTTTCCTATAATGTACAACATATTGGTAAACACCAGCAAAAAAGTTAGAAATTATGGATAGCATCTGTCCAAAAGTCCTGTGACATATCCTACGTGCTGGGAATTGATTCCAATTAGAGATTGTTTGGCCTCCTGGTAATGAATGATTAATACCTCACAGTGCCCACATGTCAATGTTATGTTTTACACATTATAGATTTTTTTTGCATACTGTCTGAAACTCAATCAAACCTCGATTATAAAGAGGTCAGAGGCACATAGCGGCTGCAGACATTTTTTATTTGTATAATGGAGAGAAAGACAAGACGCAGGATTTATTTCCTTATTTGTTTCCTTTTAATTCTGTAGTATTCTGAGGTCAGCTATAATTATAAGCTTTTCTTCTAGACCGGTAACAGAAAAAGTACTGCAACTTCTGGATTTAGAGCTCTTGCACACAAGAAAAGCAAGGTTTCTAGGTGAGCATACGTCGGTAATACACCATGCAATGGAACATACCACAACTATCATTTTGGTGTTGCTTATGGAATCTATGAGAAAAAAAAAACGTTGTCTGCCAAATGACACCTATGACATAACATGAGGTTCTGTATTGGGGATCATTGTAACACATATCTGTAATATGATCTTGTGTATGAGGCCTACAATTATTATTTTTTTTTTTTTGCCAAAAAGGCCTTGTCTACCCTAAAATTATTTGTGCAGTCATACAGTTGCATGTATGGTGTCGTCTGACTCAGTTAGACCTCTATTCACAGTTATAGTATTAACATAATTTTGAGGAAAACATAGCAGCAAACCGGCACAACTGGAAAATGTGAGCCTGGCTTAAAGGGGTTATCCAGGAAAAAACGTTTTTTTCATATATCAACTGGCTCCAGAAAGTTAAACAGATTTGTAAATTACTTCTATTAAAAAATCTTAATCCTTTCAGTACTTATGAGCTTCTGAAGTTGAGGTTGTTCTTTTCTGTCTAAGTGCTCTCTGATGACACGTGTCTCGGGAAATGCCCAGTTTAGAAGAGGTTTGCTATGGGGATTTGCTTCTAAACTGGGCGGTTCCCTAGACACGTGTCATCAGAGAGCACTTAGACAGAAAAGAACAACCTTAACTTCAGAAGCTCATAAGTACTGAAAGGATTAAGATTTTTTTAATAGAAGTAATTTACAAATCTGTTTAACTTTCTGCAGCTAGTTGAGATATATACCGTATTTATCGGGGTATACCACGCACCGGCCTATAACACGCACCCTCATTTTACCAAGGATATTTGGGTAAAAAAAGTTTTTTACCCAAATATCCATGGTAAAATGAGGGTGCGTGTGTGCGCGTGTATACCCTGATATACCCCCAGGAAAGGCAGGGGAAGAGAGGCCGTCGCTGCCCGCTTCTCTCCCCCTGCCTTTCCTGGGGTCTAGAGCGCTGCTGTCGGCCCTTCTCACCCCCTGGTTATCGGCGCCGCTGCCCGTTCTGTCCCCCTGACTATCGGTGCCGGCACCGACAGCCAGGGGGAGAGAAGGGGCAGCGGCACCCATTGCGGGCGCCGCTGCCCCGTTGCCTCCCCCCATCCCCGGTGGCATAATTACCTGAGTCGGGTCCGCGCTGCTGCAGGCCTCCGTCGTGCGTCCCCAGCGTCGTTGCTATGCACGGCGCGGCGCACTGATGTCATGCGCCGCGCCGTTCAGCGCATAGCAACGACGCCGGGGACGCACGACGGAGGCCTGCAGCAGCGCGGACCCGACTCAGGTAATTATGCCACCGGGGATGGGGGGAGGCAACGGGGCAGCGGCGCCGGCAATGGGTGCCGCTGCCCCTTCTCTCCCCCTGGCTGTCGGCGCCGCTTCTCTCCCCCTGGCTATCGGCGCCGGCACCGATATTCAGGGGGACAGAACGGGCAGCGGCGCCGATAACCAGGGGGTGAGAAGGGCCGACAGCAGCGCTCTAGACCCCAGGGAAGTCAGGGGGAGAGAAGCGGGCAGCGACGGCCTCTCTCCCCCTGCCTTTCCTGGGGGTGTATCGGCGTATAACACGCACACAGACTTTAGGCTAAAAATTTTTGCCTAAAAAGTGCGTGTTATACGCCGATAAATACGATATATATATATATATATATATATATATATATATATATATATATATATATATAAAGTTTTTTCCTAGATAAGCCCTTTAAGATGTGTTGCTGCTTGGCTTTGTCATCTCAGCTAAAGTTACTAATACTATGGTGAGTATCCTATAGAATTTTAAAATTATTTCAGACCCCAAGAAAAAAGTTCTTAAATCCTGACTCCATAATTTTGTCCCCAAACTAAACTCACTAATTCAGATCCAAGGGCACACCAAATAATTTAAATGCCAGTATTAAGACTAGAGATGAGCGAACTTACAGTAATTTGATTTGTCACAAACTTCTCAACTCGGCAGTTGCTGACTTTAGCCTGCATAAATTAGTTCAGCTTTCAGGTGCTCCGGTGGGCTGGAGACTCTCTCCTAGGACTGTATCCACCTTTTCCAGCCCACAGGAGCACCTGAAAGCTGAACTAATTTAGGCAGGCTAATGTTAGCAAATGCCGAGCCGCGAGGTTGGAGACGAATCAAATTACCCAATATTTTGACCTGCAACCCCAAAATATATTTAGACATCAGACCATACCCCAGATCAGACTCAAATATTAAGACCCCAGACCCTTCTATTCAGATTCCAGATAACAAAACTGAGCCCCAGATCAGACCCTTCTAATCAGTGATTTTCCCTTTATGGAGCACTCCCTGACCTGCCAGCACTCACCTTCTTGCCAGTATTTATAACTCAGGACCTGTAAAAGACAAGTAAGTGGAACAGCTGATGACAAGCTTTGTAGCCCACTGTGTGTCTAGAAAAGGATTCTTTAAAGGGGTACTCCGGTGAAAACCTTTTTTCTTCTAAATCAACTGGTGGCAGAAAGTTAAACATATTTGTAAATTACTTCTATTAAAAAATCTTAATCCTTCCTGTACCTATTAGCTGCTGAATACTACAGAGGAAATTATTTTCTTTTTGGAGTGCTCTCTGATGACATCACGACCACAGTTCTCTCTGCTGATGTTATTATAATAAAAATAACGCTTTATTTATTGCTTTCCTTAGTGGGATTTGAACCCAAGTCCCCAGCACTGCAAGGCAGCAGTGCTAACCACTGAGCCACCATGCTGCCCTTTGAATACATCTGCATGGTTGCTAAAATGGACAGAGATGTCAGCAGAGAGCACTGTGCTCGTGATGTCATCAGTGTTCCAAAAAGAAAGGAATTTCCTCTGTAGCATTCAGCAGCTAATAAGTACTGGAAGGATTAAGATTTTTTAATAGAAGTAATTTACAAATATGTTTAACTTTCTGCCACCAGTTGATTTAAAAGAAAAAAGGTTTTCACCGGAGAACCCCTTTAATCATTACAGTTATCTACCAAACGTATATAGTGGGATCCAAGATGATAGCTGTAGAAGGGAGCCCGAGATCTCTAAAACATTTGCTTGTATTCCTGCAGGGGACTGTCAGATATTTACCACTTGTGGAGTATTTACTTTAATTGTAAAAGTTGTTCTCAGTATAATGGCCCATTAAACAAAGTTCCTGCCACAGAAGTGACATTTTTTTGTTCAATCTTTTCTCTTTTTTACGTTTTACAGTTTTTGTTTGGTTAAAACTGAAGCCTATTTCTGTATAATTAAGACAATGTCTGACATGTCTGATAAGGAAAAAAATAAATGATTCCAATTAGAGATGACTGCTGGCAAATCACAATAGAAAATAACACATGACATGTCACTGGAGACAGTAATAACCGGATTAATGTAGTTATATTCATTATTTTACCAACACAAAATAACTAAACGATAACCAGATAAACTCCAAGTATTTTGTTGAAATGGGCCATATTTTTGCCAGTCTCCATTCTTGTATGAGATTAGAATTATGTGTCTTTTTTTGCTTCCACAACATCACCACTCTCGTCTTCTGGCTGTGCCTGGTATTGCAGCTCAGCCACATTTACTGTACTTGAACAGTAGTACTTTTCCCAGAAGAAGACATGTTAGAAATTTCTCTCGGCCTTTGTGTTTATATTCCAGGTTAGATACATACTGTGCCCACGTAATATTATTTTGGAGTGTCCCAGCAATACTACTGTAATGTTCCCAAGAAAAAATCAATGTCCAAATAATATCAAATAGTAGCGCTATAAAGCCCTCTCACTGATCTCTCATGCGCTCTTCCCCCTCAGGTATTGTCGCAGCTGAGTTGGTAAATGAAATAGAAAACAAAGGAAACACTGCATTTACACTCTAGAAGCCCTAAACCAAATTTGCCCCTTTTGTCCTCCCTTTTATCCAGTCTTTGTTGTTTACATTACTGGTCACCTGCTCTTGAAGTCCTAACTGTATACTTCACTGATGTTTTCTCATAATATACTGTAAGATTCCATCTTGAGGGTGCGTTCACACGCTCTTTGTTTTTGCGGGTTTTCCGCAGCGTATTCTCGGCTATCCATAGCAGATTGTCCGCAGCGGAATTTACGCTGCGGAAAATCCGCCGCATGCCCCATTGAAGTCAGTAGGGACTACAGCGGATTTTCCGCAGAGTAAATTCTGCCGCGGACAATCTGCTATGGACAGCCGAGAAGAGCCAGCCCCTTTCAAATACGCTGCGGAAAACCCACAAAAACAAAGAGCGTGTGAACGCACCCTAAGATTTGTATTGCCGTAGAAAGTTTGGCTTGGCCTTGTCAAGGATTTACTTGTTTGCTCCAATTGTTGACCATCATTCTCAAAGCTTTTTTTTTAAAGGGGTTATTTAGGAATAGAAAAATAGAGCAATTTTTTTCCCCAAAACAGCACCTCAGGCTGTGTATGGTATTATACAGTAGTTTGGCTTCATTCACTTCTAAGGAACAAGCTGCAATACCAAACACAACCTGAGGACTGGTGTGGTGCAGTTTTTGAAAGAAATTATCTCATTTTCTAATCCTAAAGAACCCCTGTAAATACTTTTTTTCTTTCTCCCTTTGTTGTTGTCCATCACATAAAATGTTTTCCTGCCATTAAGGTATACTTCTCCAAGTTATATACCCATTAGGCTCATGTGGGCTGCCCTTTATTCATGACATCATGTCTCTAGTCCTGGAA
This sequence comes from Hyla sarda, assembly GCF_029499605.1. Classification (NCBI taxonomy): domain Eukaryota; kingdom Metazoa; phylum Chordata; class Amphibia; order Anura; family Hylidae; genus Hyla; species Hyla sarda. The sequence continues at coordinate 454,931,516 of NC_079189.1, read as the reverse complement.
ACCAGTGTTTCAGAGACTGGAGCAGCACCCAGCACAGAATACTGAGTGCTACACAGAGATAGCTGGGGGTAGGGGGTCTCAGTGGCGGGAACCCCCACAATCAGACATTTTATCCCCTATCCTTTAGATATGGGCAGAGTATCCCTTTAATGATATATTGTTTTTAGCTAGGTTTATCATCACACTTTATAATTAATATATTTTGCAGAATATTCTTTGTGTTTTGGGCGTTTTTAGCATTATGTGTTTGTCTGTGTTTTGGAATAATAAATATTTTTTAGGAGTTATTATATACCATGTTGATAGGTGCAGTCTGTGTACTTTTTTTTTGCTATGTTAACTAGCACTCTGATTTTTCTATTTGTTGGTGCCCATTTATTTCTCGCGCTGGTAAAATGCTGAACACCAAGACAGCTACCGAAGGGACCCCACTGGTGTTTGGCATGCTGAAGATTAAATACAACTGTTATTTTTGTTGTTCTGCCCCCATGATGGAGAAGATGATGGAAAAATAAACCATGGTAGTGGGAACCATTGGGAAGAGTGTAGAGTTCTAACTCCAGTAAAAGCAGTAAGGATCAGTACAAAATAAGTAATGAAATGTACGTATGGTTTTGTCACGCCTCATATAGATAAATTACTAGAGAAATTGAGAAGGTCAGCTAAATTTAAAATGTGGTAGAAAATCTATACAATAGCAAGCCGCAAATATAATTCTATTGTTGGATAAGCTTTCTGTAAAAGTGGGAAAGTTCTGGAAATAATCTACAGGAAAGTTAAAATACCCTGTGGTTTGTTGGCAGATATTCATAAAGTACCAGAACAATAGTTATATGATATCCTATGGTTTATTATGGAAAATTCCTACAGTTGAAGGGTGCAGTAGGGGGCGTACATCCGACAATAACGCTACACTATGTAATTACCCATTAAACAGTGTGTTACTTTATGTGGCGCCAATGTGTTTTGTAAATATACATCATTCTGTAATTACAATACCTGTGTTTGGGGGTAGATTTCTCCAAGGCTCAGACTACGGGACATTCCTATTTTTGAGTCCTCATATGAATGACTGTATATTCAGTTGTGGCTGTTTAGAGACATTTTCTGTGAACACAGTCGATTCCGACACATAACAAATAGCTGAACTGCGGCTGTAATATCTATTAAAACAAAGACATGGGTCACTTATTTGTAACATTTTCCTCTCCTCTGGCATGTCAACTAATAGCAGCCTTCGCCTCTGATGCATTTACGTCTTTTGTAGTTGGTTAGCTTTCAAAATTCGCAATGTCTTAAGCTAAGATCTCCCTTGGGAAGGAACGCTACGGGCACTTTCTGAACTTATATGTTCAAGTCCTTTATGGAATTTGCTAAAATCAAATCATTTGCAGTTACAGAAACCCTGTAGATTTACAAGAATCATGACCTGACATTTCCATTTCAAACGATCTTCTGCCTCCCCGGAATATTAACACTGACACAAGTAAGAAAGACAAAGCTAATGTGTATTGCTTTATTAGCCCCTAATTATGTAAATGATACATTTCACTACCTCCACTAAACTGATTCCTTCAGAAGCAGATCGGTAGCATTCATTGACTAATTCTAACACCATTGACATTGATCCTCATTGCGGAAATGAGCACAGAGTATTGATAAGCTGAAATAATCAATAGGGATCTCTATCCTTATGTATATGTCCATACATAATATACAATAATATAACTTCAAAGGTATAGTGGCACTATTGTTATAAAGTAGTCAGGGTCACTGGCCTGCAGTACCACTATCACTGCGGGAGACCGAAGTCCTGAGTGTGCGGGTCTGGCGGTGCTGGGAACCAGAAAGAATGAAATCACACAAAACAAAATAGCATAGAAGAAACATGGTTACCCGCACTCACCACTAGGCTTCAGTCGTCTGATTCCATTTCAACTACTCACACGGACATCAACCGTTCCAGACCTGATGCAGGGCGCTCATAGGCTACTGCCAGCAGGACTGTGTGTCCTAGACAGAGTATTTCATCCCTCACCCTTGGGGTTAGAGATTGTCCAATCACTTGCCGGTGATTTTTCCTCTGACTTCATTCACAGGAACGGGAGCTGGATACATCGTGGCACTTTGTTTACAAAGTGTAGTACTATGTGTCAGCCTCGTTCCGGTTTTGTTTTTTTGTGAATGGAGCTGACGTAAGAGCCTCGTTCTCAAGCCCGACAGCGTCTCGCAATGAGGGAACTACAGTGCTTTTAAAGTAAGAAAATGGGACCCTCACTGAGTATGGCCAGGAGCATAGTAGTAATTGTAGCTAGAAATGTCATGTTTTAAGAATGTTTTATTATGTATAACTATAAATGTGTGATCCGATGTGTGACGTCATGTTAACCTTTGACCCGGCTGTGATTTCTATCCGGGTCTTTTTAAACAGAGTCATTTGTACACTTTTATATGCCTGATGAAGAGCCTGGCGGATGGGCTCGAAACTTTTATGTTGCAAATAAAGTCCTATGTACCATCCTGTAACGGGATTGTTAGCATCATTGATCTTGAGGGGAAGCGCCTGGAATAGTCCAGTTTTGCATAGCCTGTATCTTACCTACCTACCGCTGAGCGACCAGATCGTTCAGGAGGGACTCCGGAGCAGCTGACCTCTGACCGACAAGTGAATCTACGTGCTAGCTGAGGTGTTGTGCCCTTAACAACATCCTTTGGTAAGCCTGCATTTTTCTTTTGGGGCTCGGTTCCAGTAAAGGTTTCTACACTAGGAGCGCACCTCTTCCTTTTTATCTCCCTTTCTATATACTTTGAACTAGAGGCATGCTTGGCTTTGATACTTAGCGGTACTGTTGTGTTACCGTCTCACTTTTACCAAGCTTACTGAAAAAACTGTGCAGTTTTGCCCTGATTATGCAAATCATCATGGGAATACAAGCCATTTTTATAGCAATTTCAGTCATTTTCTCTGCTCTAGAATAGGATCAAGCCTCAAATGTGCAATGGGCTATGGTGGGGTAGAGGAAATTGGCTACGTGAAGAAAACAGTGGAGTTACACTAAAGATTTTACAACCAAGGTTGGTTCTTTTTTTACAAAATGGATGACTACGATTGTTTATGCCTTCTTTTTATAGCAACTGTGGGGGATGACTTGGGTAAATATTGTAGTGATGATGCCCCCATAACTAATTGTGGCTTAAAAATGTGATAAAAGGGGCATTTTGTGTATTAAGGAGTAGCCATTTGCAATGTTTGCAATGTTCATATTGGTAATAAAATCTCATTTAAATAAACATATGTTGGCATCAAAAGCATACATTCTTACCCCAAAGATAGGGCCCAACATAAGTTTCATATATACCAATATCCTCCAGGGCCACTGTAAGCTTTTCACTCCCTGTTGAGTTGCCCCATTTGACATATTACAACATGCAATTTAAAGAGGACCTGTGTTCAGTCCCCAAAAATTGAGTTTGTTATATCCCTGGGTGCCCTGATTCCATTGATGTTTTTACTTTTTTTTACTATATCCACCAGTGCTACTGAGATAGAGGGGTTTTGCTATATGGTTGATGATCTGAATAGTCATATGGGATGGGAATGCTCTGCTCTTGGAGGGGGGGGGGGGGTTGAATAGGAACTTCATAATCAAACCCCTCGAAAATGATTCACTTCCCTTCAGCTTTCTCATCACACAGATGCTGCATCCCTTCTTATTTCTGCACAGCCCTGCTCTATGACATATCAGTAGTTTTTTAAAGTGATAGGTACCCATTAGTAAAACCTGTACCATCGCATGTCTTACCTGAGACCCAGTGCTCAGGGATTATACTTGGCCCTAAAATTAGTAATTTTCTTCAGCAAGAGGGCAATAGCATCCACTATTCTACATAAAGATGGCTGCACTGCAGCAGATACTAAAATAGAGAAAGGACTTGGAGAAGAGACTGTCAGAAGGCTTCTCTCTACTCTAAACACAATCTAAAACTTTCTATTAAATATATTGGAATAATCATGAAATAGGTATATGTTGTTATTTGTTAAAAAATGAGCTAATAAATGAATTATTGGATTTCATAAAGTACTCGTACAGTCTCATGGACTGAAACAATCTCCACAAAAACAACCTTAATATCATTTTTATAGTGTATTGTGTGAGTTTAGGATGATTTGCAGTTGTCATTTTCTCCAGGAACAGGGAAGGCATAGCATAAATATTTAATGGCACAAAAGATTTACAGCAAGTTGTAAATTAGCGTATTGCCAAATGATCAGGAACACAGTGATGTTTAATAGCAATAACAGTGTTCTGCCTTCGACTCCAGAATAGACAAGCAGGCATTATGTGATGTGGATACCTTAGCATACTGCAAGAAAAGCCAGACTAGGACAGGGTCTCCTCCTTTTTCACAGTAGTTTTTCACAGAAGTTCAATTTAAGATAATTTTAAATATTCTTGAGTCTGTATGTATTTGTTAAGGAAAAAGGTGCCCATAGCTTTCAAGATTTGTGCTGGGGGAGCTGGATACAACCCAATTATAATATACTTGACTTTTCACTATGATGCATGGTATTCAATAAACCATTTGTCTGTAAAAGTTATTGGGCTGTAGGATGTTGTCTGAAAGGTAAATCCACTCCGTGAAGCAGGAGATGTGGGGACTGAGGATATATAGGACCATGTTACATCATATGATGTTTTTAGGAATACAGTGGTCCCTCAACATACGATGGTAATTGGTTCCAGGTGGACCATTGTATGTTGAAACTAGAGATGAGCGAACTTACAGTAAATTCGATTCGTCACGAACTTTCGGCTCGGCAGTTGATGACTTATCCTGCGTAAATTAGTTCAGCCTTCAGGTGCTCCGGTGGGCTGGAAAAGGTGGATACATTCCTAAGAAAGCGTCTCCTAGGACTGTATCCACCTTTTCCAGCCCACCGGAGTAACCGGAAAGCTGAACTAATTTATGCAGGAAAAGTCAGCGAGCGCCGAGCCGAGAAGTTCGTGACGAATCAAATTTACTGTAAGTTCGCTCATCTCTAGTTGAAACCATTGTATGTTTAGGGAACACTGATACTATACAAGGAGGCACACAGACAGATGCCCAATGATACTCACATGTCCCCGCCTGTCAGTTTGTCCAGCCTGTCAGTTTGTCCCTTCAATGTGGCCGTATCACTACATCACCGCTGCCTTGCGCTGTCGCTCTCCGTCACTGCTCACGCCGCCCCTATTGGACGACGGGGTGGTGTGGGCGGTGACGTGATTACACAACGGAGAGAGACGGCGCAGGGCAGCGGGAGCAGCAGGAGCGGAGTGACGAACTGATGGGCCGGAGTGGTGGGGACATGTAAGTATCACTGAGCGGGGCACATGGGGCACATTAAACGACTATTCGGCAGCAGCTGAAGCAGTCAGTGCTTTTGCAATGGCCCAGACACACAGAAGCATCGTATGTTGAAACAATCATATGTCGGGGCCATCGTATGTCGAGGTACCACTGTACACCACCTGATGGAACATGGCAAGTTTATCTGAAAGGAAACCAATGTTTCCCAACCAATGTACCTCAAGCTGTGGCAAAACTACAACTCTCAGCATGCTCGGACAGCCATTGGCTGCCTGGGCATGCAGCCTGGGCAAGTTGTAGTTTTTCAGCAGCTGAAGGCACACTGGTTGTGGAACACTGCCTTAGAAGCTACAGCCGGAGTTAAGATAGTGTGGAGGCGGTACAGGTACACCCTGGTGTGTTAAGTCTTAGATGACAAAGATGTACCTGTACCTCCTCACTGCCATCTTTACTATAGAGAGGGAGCAGCTCCCAGTCCTTGTTGTGTGTCCCACAACTCCCCGCATGCCCAGACTGCCAAAGGCTGTTTGGGCATACCTGGAGTTGTCGCTTTGCAACTGCTACAGAGGCAAAGAGGGAGAAAAGATGAGGAGATGAGGAGATGATAAGGAGGTTGGGTCGTGAGGAAACTGCAGCTACCCAACAGATGCTGCTGGCAAGTACCTTTGTCCTGAATGCGGCCTACGAGGTAGATTCACCTTCTTGGTGGATTCCAGACAGAGCCAGACATCACTGGGTTTGGACTGGTGTTTTCTGACTTGCTGCACATGACATGCCACTTTCCATTAGCCACCGCTGTCATAAAGCAGCAATGGCATTGATTGTAAAAATTAATGAACAGCGGCCTGAGACCCGGGGCTATTGGCGGGACACCCAGGGCCCTGTTAGCCCCCCCCCCCCCCAGAAACGCCCCAGGTGGTATGCAGCCTGAAGATACATTGTAAGGCACAGTATAAAAGCAGTAAGTGTACTCATAATACTTTGAGATGGATCATACATATTTCCAGTTCAGACTTTAGAGACAATCAAAAGTTATTTTCACCTGTCTGTACTAGTAATGCTTCATAGCAGGACCCAGATTGTCCTTTGTGTTTATGAACTGATCTAGAATGAGGGAATTAAGCATCTTTGTGTCATTCCCGATAATGTGACATGACCTGTGAGACACGGGGGTGGAAACTTAATTACCTCTTATGTTACAGATTAGCTTTTGCAAGTTATCATTGAGATTGCTGGCAGGCTTATACAAGGATTCTCGCTTGTCGACTGCCAGCTTGTTCCCGGAAAGGTGTCATTTTCCCTATATGTCATCGCCTCCATCCTGATTCAGTGTTCTTTCTGCCCAGTGTGGCCCCCCACATATCTCATAGAAATCACATACTCCTATGTCAAGTTGAAAAAAAAAGATGAAAACCAAAGTTCAATTATTTCTTTAAGACAAAAAATATAGAGATAATTTTATTCCATATTTTTCCATATTCTAAAGTTGTTAAAGTCTGCAGTTAACTTAAAAAAGTTCTTATATTATCTCTATACACTTAGGTACCTGCTTATTTACCTACAGCTGTGGACAAAAAAGCTAGAATACCCCTATATTCTTAGTCCCATAGCTTATTTTGCCATTGGTAAACTGTATCACTTTTGCTGTTCTAAAAATCTATTAACTTGTTTTTTAGGGTGTGATCGAGTTCTAAGGGGGAATGATTGTTAGTGCACATCAGGTGGGGGTGCCTGTGACCCAAATTGAACTGATGGATATTTCAAAGTCTTCTGAATCTTTGAACACATCTCAGTATGCAAAGACCATCAAAACATCTGTAAACAGAAGTAGGAAATTGTTGACATGAAAGACAGTAGATCATTTCGAAGAATTGTAGCCCCCCCCCCAAAAAAAAAACACAACTTTTTGCATACACTCTCCTGATAATGGTGTCCTTAAAGGCTTAAAGGGGTTATCCACCATAAGGGGATTTTAGTACATACCTGGCAGACAGTAATGGACATGCTTAGGAAGGATCTGCACTTGTCATCGGGCTAAATGGCTATGTTGTGAGATTACCATACCACTGTGGCTAGCTTTTTGTGAACTGGTATTAACTGTTTGAGTTTTCTTTTTTTGCCTACAAATCCCATAATTCCATTTTCCTCCCTCCCACATATCAGCCACCCAACCCATTGAAACATAAATGAGCTGCATCCATTCAAAAGACCTATGGTTTTCAATCAGGGTGCCTACAGCTGTTGCATTAGTTGCAGATTGATCCCTCCACCCATTGAAGCAGACAGGCTCCCTGTCATCAGCTGACTAGTGAGTCAGGTCTCGGCCGCATTGCAAGCTGGGAAAAATATGAGACAACAGTCATTTTGTATGCTGTTAAAAATAAATATTGAAGTGAAAATCACAGAAGAATTGTGAGAAAACTGTCACACACATGTAAAGACACTATATTATAAACTACACTAACCTTACAGTCCCTGTAGCATAGTCAAAAAAATTCCTGGAATACCCCTTTCTGGAGTCATCTGAGGCTGTGGCAGTTCTGGAAGACAACTTTAGGCCAATTCCATATATTTTTTTCAATAGAGTTAAAGGGGTATTCCAGGCCAAAACTTTTTTTTATATATCAACTGGCTCCGGAAATTTTAGCAGAATAGTAAATTACTTCTATTTAAAAATCTTAATCCTTCCAATAGTTATTAGCTTCTGAAGTTGAGTTGTTGTTTTCTGTCTAACTGCTCTCTAATGACTCACGTCCGAGGAGCTGTGCAGTTTCAATGGAGATATTCTCCCATCATGCACAGCTCCCGGGACGTGACATCATCATTGAGCAGTTAGACAGAAAACTTCAGAAGCTAATAACTATTGGAAGGATTAAGATTTTTTTAATAGAAGTAATTTACAAATCTGTTTAACTTTCCGGAGCCAGTTGATATATATATATATATATATATATATATATATATATATATATTAAAAAAGGTTTTGCCTGGAATACCCTTTTAAGTTGTAATTCACTGCTGTGCGTGCTGGTTTGTTTAGAGGGCTTCCTAGGGAAATGGGACAAACTATTGGCTATTCAATATATTTTGTATCAATCGCATTAAATAATTGGAATAACGTTGTAGCAGTCTAATACCCCTATGTTGCACCAAATTGATAATGAAAGTATAGTGGGTTTTAAAGTTAGAATATGGGGTCTACAATAGAAATAACTTTACTAAATTCTATCAGATTCTGAGTGCATGGATTAAGTATCATGGGATCAGTATTAACTCACATAGGGAGGATTGCAATTTCTTTTGCCTTTTTTTTATTTTTAGTGTGGCCTCTGAGTCTTAGTATAGTGAAGGGGATTACGGGGTGGGGGTGCTAATTGTTTTCTTGGAATTTTGTTGGAGTTTTTTATGGATTCATTTTTTGCTGTGCTGTTATTGAAGCTATGTGAAATTTTTGTGATAGGCAGGGAATATATATGACATATGCTCTTTTATGTAACAATTTGTTTGGTGGTGTGTGTTTTATGTACAAAAATAATGGAAAAAAGTGGAACAATTTGGCAAAGTGTTCTTCTGTGCCTTGAGGAAAACTTTGACTTTCAACCACGGCTAAAACTTTCTGCAGATGTTTTGTTGGTCTATACTAAGATGTGATCAAGAAAACCTCTACACACCAATCAACTGAGCAACTGCGCACAAACGCCCCTACAAGACATGCATCAACAAGCATCCTCCTGTAGAACTTTGTCAGATCTGACATACCACGCTGCTAAACAGATAGAACAGTGTTGCATTCAATTTCTATTATCTTACAAGTGTATCAAATTGATCAAAAAATTCTACTCTTTCTCCTATTGTTTTTGTACTACATTGATGAAAAAGATCATGATAGTGCATATTGTGTATGTTCTGTTCTTTTAATTGTATACTATTCCGGTGTTGCCCGGTCTTCCTACATAAACCTTTTGAGAGCGGAAAAGTAACAATGACATTCTTGTCTTTATATCCTGGCCTCATATCATGTCCTCATTCTCTGACCTCATATCTCGACCTCATATCCCGTCCTCATATCTCGTTGTCATATCCTGTCCTCATAGCCCATCTCATATCTCATCATATCCCATCCTCATATCCCATCTCATATGCCAACCTCATATCATAACCGCATATCCCTTCTCCCAGTCAATCGCAGTCAATTTCTGCAGCCCTAGAGTAATGCAAACAGGAGATGCACTGAACAAAACCCCCACCCTCACAATGAGTAGGTAAGGGTTGACTTTACTATATTATTAGTTGACATATGTAACATAGTAACGTAGTTCATAAGGTTGAAAAAAGACCAAAGTCCATCAAGTTCAACCTATATCCCTAATGGGTCCCTACTGAGTTGATCCGGAGGAAGGCAAAAAAACCCTCATACTAGAGGTAAAATTCCTTCCCAACTCCAATATGGCTGTCAGAATAAATCCCTGAATCAACGTTCTAGCCCTATAAATCTAAAATCCATAACTTGTAATGTTATTACTCTCCAAAAATTCACCCAGACCCCTTTTGAACTCTTTTACAGAGTTCACCATGACCACCTCCTCAGGCAGAGAATTCCACAATCTCCCTGCTCTTAAAATAAAGAACCCCGTCTGTGCTGGTGTAGAAACCTTCTTTCCTCTAAATGTAGAGGATGCCCCCTTGTTATAGATACAGTCCTGGGTATAAATAGATTATGGGAGAGATCACTGTACGGTCCCCTGACATATTTATACATAGTTATTGTTACGCCTAGCGCTCCGGGTCCCCGCTCCTCCCCGGAGCGCTCACGGCGTCTTTCTCCCTGCAGCGCCCCGGTCAGTCCCGCTGACCGGGAGCGCTGCACTGTCATGGCCGTCGGGGATGCGATTCGCACAGCGGGACGCGCCCACTCGCGAATCGCATCCCAGGTCACTTACCCGTCCCGGTCCCCTGCTGTCTTGTGCTGGCGCGCGCGGCTCCGCTCTCTAGGGCGCGCGCGCGCCAGCTCTCTGAGACTTAAAGGGCCAGTGCACCAATGATTGGTGCCTGGCCCAATTAGCTTAATTGGCTTCCATCTGCTCCCTGGCTATAACTGATCTCCTCCCTTGCACTCCCTTGCCGGATCTTGTTGCCTTGTGCCAGTGAAAGCGTTTAGTGTGTCCAAAGCCTGTGTACCTGAACTTCTGCTATCCATCCTGACTACGAACCTTGCCGCCTGCCCCCGACCTTCTGCTACGTCTGACCTTGCCTCTGCCTAGTCCTTCTGTCCCACGCCTTCTCAGCAGTCAGCGAGGTTGAGCCGTTGCTAGTGGATACGACCTGGTTGCTACTGCCGCAGCAAGACCATCCCGCTTTGCGGCGGGCTCTGGTGAAAACCAGTAGCCTCTTAGAACCGGTCCACTAGCACGGTCCACGCCAATCCCTCGCTGACACAGCGGATCCACTACCCGTAAGCCGAATCGTGACAGTAGATCCGGCCATGGATCCCGCTGAGGTGCCGCTGCCAAGTCTCGCTGACCTTACCACGGTGGTCGCTCAGCAATCGCAGCAAATTGCCCAACAAGGACAGCAGCTGTCGCAGTTGACCGCCACGTTACAGCAACTTCTGCCTCTGCTACAGCAGCAACCATCTCCTCCGCCAGCTCCTGCACCTCCTCCGCAGCGAGTGGCCGCTCCTAGCCTCCGCTTGTCCCTGCCGGACAAATTTGATGGGGACTCTAAACTCTGCCGTGGATTTTTGTCTCAGTGTTCCCTGCATATGGAGATGTTGTCGGACTTGTTTCCTACAGAACGGTCTAAGGTGGCGTTTGTAGTAAGCCTTCTTTCAGGAAAGGCCTTGTCTTGGGCCACACCGCTCTGGGACCGCAATGATCCTGCCACAGCCTCAGTCCAGTCCTTTTTCGCTGAAGTCCGGAGTGTCTTCGAGGAGCCAGCCCGAGCTTCTTCTGCCGAGACTGCCCTGTTGAACCTGGTCCAGGGTAATTCTTCAGTGGGCGAGTACGCCATCCAATTTCGTACTCTTGCTTCCGAGTTATCATGGAATAACGAGTCTCTCTGCGCGACCTTTAAAAAAGGCCTATCCAGTCGCATCAAGGATGTGCTGGCCGCACGAGAGATTCCTGCCAACCTGCAAGAACTCATCCATTTGGCTACCCGCATTGACATGCGTTTTTCTGAGCGACACCAAGAGCTCCGCCAGGAAAAAGACTTAGATCTCTGGGCACCTCTCCCACAGTATCCGTTGCAATCTACGCCTGGGCCTCCCGCCGAGGAGGCCATGCAAGTGGATAGGTCTCGCCTGACCCAGGAAGAGAGGAATCGCCGTAGGGAAGAAAATCTCTGTCTTTACTGTGCCAGTACCGAGCATTTCTTGGTGGATTGCCCTATCCGCCCTCCACGTCTGGGAAACGCACGCACGCACCCAGCTCACGTCGGTGTGGCGTCTCTTGGTTCCAAGTCTGCTCCTCCACGTCTCACGGTGCCCGTGCGGATTTCTCCTTCAGCCAACTCCTCCCTCTCAGCCGTGGCCTGCTTGGACTCCGGTGCCTCTGGAAATTTTATTTTGGAGTCGTTTGTTAATAAATTCCGCATCCCGGTGACCCGTCTCGTCAAGCCGCTCTACATTTCCGCGGTCAATGGAGTCAGACTGGATTGCACCGTGCGTTACCGCACAGAACCCCTCCTGATGTGTATTGGACCCCACCACGAAAGGATTGAGCTCTTCGTTCTCCCCAACTGTACCTCTGAGGTCCTCCTCGGTCTGCCGTGGCTCCGGCTTCATTCTCCCACCCTTGATTGGACCACAGGGGAGATCAAGAACTGCGACTCTGCCTGCCTTAGGAAGTGCCTCTCCCCCCCTCCCAGTCCCGTCAGGCAAGCCTCTGTGCCTCCTCATGGCTCCCGTCCTTGTGTCACCCTGCCCCGTGCCAAGCTTCACCCTCTGCCCTCCCTCCCCATTCCTACTCCTGCTGCACTGCCTGCCGTTGAGGAAACCCTCCATTCTTTCCCGGTGTCCTCATCCCAGGGGAGGCAGTTACCGGACAAAAAAAAGGGGAGACCTAGGGGGGGGGGGTACTGTTACGCCTAGCGCTCCGGGTCCCCGCTCCTCCCCGGAGCGCTCACGGCGTCTTTCTCCCTGCAGCGCCCCGGTCAGTCCCGCTGACCGGGAGCGCTGCACTGTCATGGCCGTCGGGGATGCGATTCGCACAGCGGGACGCGCCCGCTCGCGAATCGCATCCCAGGTCACTTACCCGTCCCGGTCCCCTGCTGTCTTGTGCTGGCGCGCGCGGCTCCGCTCTCTAGGGCGCGCGCGCGCCAGCTCTCTGAGACTTAAAGGGCCAGTGCACCAATGATTGGTGCCTGGCCCAATTAGCTTAATTGGCTTCCATCTGCTCCCTGGCTATAACTGATCTCCTCCCTTGCACTCCCTTGCTGGATCTTGTTGCCTTGTGCCAGTGAAAGCGTTTAGTGTGTCCAAAGCCTGTGTACCTGAACTTCTGCTATCCATCCTGACTACGAACCTTGCCGCCTGCCCCCGACCTTCTGCTAGGTCTGACCTTGCCTCTGCCTAGTCCTTCTGTCCCACGCCTTCTCAGCAGTCAGCGAGGTTGAGCCGTTGCTAGTGGATACGACCTGGTTGCTACTGCCGCAGCAAGACCATCCCGCTTTGCGGCGGGCTCTGGTGAAAACCAGTAGCCTCTTAGAACCGGTCCACTAGCACGGTCCACGCCAATCCCTCGCTGACACAGCGGATCCACTACCCGTAAGCCGAATCGTGACAGTTATTAGGTCTCCCCTAAGCCTTCTTTTTTCTAAACTAAATAACCCTGATTCTGATAATCTTTCTGGGTACTGTAGTCCTCCCATTCCCCGTATTACTCTGTTTGCTCGTCTTTGAACCCTCTCCAGCTCCACTATATCTTTCTTTTACACAGGTTCCCAGTACTGTACACAGTATTCAATGTGTGGTTTGACTAGTGATTTGTACAGCGGTAGAATTATTTCCTTGGACCCCATGATTTTATTTGCCTTGGCAGCAGCTGCCCAACACTGGTCACTACAGCTAAATTTACTATTAACTAAGACTCCTAAATCCTTTTCCATGTCAGTTGTCCCAAGCGTTCTCCCATTTAAGACATAATCCCAGCCCGGATTTTTCCTCCTCATGTGCATTACCTTACATTTATCAGTGTTGAACCTCATCTGCCTCTTCCCAGCCCAAACCTCCAACCTATCCAGATCCATTTGTAACAGTGCACTGTCCTCTATAGTGTTTACCACTTTACAGAGTTTAGTATCATCTGCAGAGATTGCTACTTTACTATTCAACCCCTCTACAAGGTCATTAATACATATATTAAATAGAACAGGACCCAAGACGGACCCCTGTGGTACCCCACTAGCAACAGTCACCCAATCAGAATAAGTACCATTAATAACCACCCACTGTTTCCTATCACTGAGCCAGTTACTTACCCACTTACACACATTCTCCACCAGCCCCATCCTTCTCATTTTATGCACCAACCTTTTATGTGGAACATGTGTACCAAATTTCTTCAAAATAGCTTTAGCTTTTTGGAAGTTATGCTGAAACATACATGCATACATACACACATATGTTGCGTTTTATAGATAGTTGGATATTTAGCCCCAATTTTCCTTTTTTACCTAGAGAAATTGATCTACATTTTTTAGTCAGTGTTTATATTCAAGTGAATAGTAATATTTATCCAACACTGTATGCTGAAGGAAAGCATATATTATAATGTGTTTAACACCAAACACCAACATTAAATGGCTTTTCTGCTTTGGACAATCCTTTTTCTTGCCAGGATCTCTTAAAGGAAAGCTGATTACAGGGCATCCTGATGCTTGGACCCTCAGCGCCCAGCTATAATCTATAAAGGTATTCGGCTGCAAATGTCCAATTCCCCTGTGGTGCGCAACAAGGGAAATGAAGCATTACGCCGTTCCCATTGAAATCAATGCACAGACGTGCTGGGTCTTCCACAGCTAGATACACTCTTTATATCTGCTCTTCACTCTAGCTAGTAGATGAGCATCCTGAATGTAATACCCTTCTAAAGCAGATGATCCCCTCAAGTACAGAACATGTGTACGTTACATATTGTAAAATATAGTGTAGTGCATGCCAAAGCCTACTGTAACTTTTTGTGGAAGTATCAACTACAGATTAGAAAAGCCTTCAATGAACTACAACTCTCAACATATTTTATATTCATCTGAATATGAATGTGGCTTTAATTCAATAGCAGCTTAAGATCCTTGGCTTGCCTTTACACCCGTCAGCACTTTCATTTCTTTCTTGTATTATTACTTTCTCACCTCCTAGCAGCAGCCATTATTGCGAATCCTTCATTCTTTGTGCATCATTGTCCTCCACAGTGGGAAATACTGTAACTATGTACACATCATTTTTTTAAATCTTCCATTATATCTCCGGTTGTTAATTAGATCATGAATTGCATGGAGCAGATTCATTTTGACGGCATTGTTGGAGTATGAATGGCGTGACATGCTTTGTTACAAACTGATATATCCATCATTTAGCATGGTGGATTAAGAAATGCTTTTGACTCTCCCCTTGTTTCTTATATAATTACAGTGACAACAAAGAAGTTTCCATTCATGCCACATTTTCTATTACAGTATAAGCCTTCCATCATCAATATTATGTCAGGGCAGCTCAAGATATATAGAATATAAAAAATAACAAAAAAAACACCCACAAAATCGTACTAATGTGTCATTAACCTCAATGGTGTTTTATGCAAAACTTGTTGCATCGGTTCAGCAAAAAAGAGATATGACCAAAACCATTTACTTTCATTGCCCCATGTCACGTATAGGCAAGAAAACAGTGCACTCTAACTATCTCCCAGGACCACTGTCTCTGCCTATTGCATAACTACCTTACACGGCAATTCCACAACTAGAAGACAGTCCTCAATGTGGACTAAGTGCAGGGATGTCTCTGGTCAAAACAACAAACAATACAGTAAAGGTCTGGGAGAAACAGTCAGGAAACTTGCTCTGCAAGAAGATTATTGTGAAGCGCATGGTATAAATAGTGTTATAAAGCTATCTCCGAAAACCAACAGTTGGAATTATAATCATTATAATGATGTGAATGATGGATAAAGTTACTGGCATTAAGGCTATAATTATGAAGATATTCAGATAATATGAAGATAATTGGTAATAGAATGCACTGTTGGCAGGAACAGTAGTAAGTATTGTATGTGTGTAAATTCGGGTAGAAAAACAGACATGGTGCACATCTACAATCTTGTATAATGATCTGATTGCTTCTCAGCATAATATCAAAAACTAACAGGTTGTTAGTATACATTTTTGATCAAAAAGTACAAGCCCACTCGCCACGTCAAGGCCACCTATCCAGAGTGGGTCCCTAACGTCCCTAGCATAAAATGGCGCAGCACCGGGCGGCGACCACCACCGCCGCGACACCAATGCCCACAGGGGGGAACGACCCACTGGCAGAGTGGCCCCAATGCCACTCAAACCAGTCTATGGGCCGCACTGCCCCCCCCCCCCCCCCGCAGACACGGCGCCACGGCAGCAACGGACACCGCACAGCACCACACCAGTGTGAACAGGGATGTAATAGCTCACTTACCATACTCTCCCAATCAGACTGGGAGGCAGCTAGGAAAGAAATGGCCCATGTGCAGCTAACTACTGCTTATATAGGGTTGGGCTGAGGGGGTGGGGAAGAGTGCAGCACATGTTAAAACAAAGAAAAAGGAGGGGATAGAAATCACAGTGTGAATTCGGGTAGAAAAACAGACATGGTGCACATCTACAATCTTGTATAATGATCTGATTGCTTCTCAGCATAATATCAAAAACTAACAGGTTGTTAGTATACATTTTTGATCAAAAAGTACAAGCCCACTCGCCACGTCAAGGCCACCTATCCAGAGTGGGTCCCTAACGTCCCTAGCATAAAATGGCGCAGCACCGGGCGGCGACCACCACCGCCGCGACACCAATGCCCACAGGGGGAACGACCCACTGGCAGAGTGGCCCCAATGCCACTCAAACCAGTCTATGGGCCGCACCCCCCCCGCAGACACGGCGCCACGGCAGCAACGGACACCGCACAGCACCACACCAGTGTGAACAGGGATGTAATAGCTCACTTACCATACTCTCCCAGTCAGACTGGGAGGCAGCTAGGAAAGAAATGGCCCATGTGCAGCTAACTACTGCTTATATAGGGTTGGGCTGAGGGGGTGGGGAAGAGTGCAGCACATGTTAAAACAAAGAAAAAGGAGGGGATAGAAATCACAGTGTGAATTCGGGTAGAAAAACAGACATGGTGCACATCTACAATCTTGTATAATGATCTGATTGCTTCTCAGCATAATATCAAAAACTAACAGGTTGTTAGTATACATTTTTGATCAAAAAGTACAAGCCCACTCGCCACGTCAAGGCCACCTATCCAGAGTGGGTCCCTAACGTCCCTAGCATAAAATGGCGCAGCACCGGGCGGCGACCACCACCGCCGCGACACCAATGCCCACAGGGGGGAACGACCCACTGGCAGAGTGGCCCCAATGCCACTCAAACCAGTCTATGGGCCGCACCCCCCCCCCGCAGACACGGCACCACGGCAGCAACGGACACCGCACAGCACCACACCAGTGTGAGCAGGGATGTAATAGCTCACTTACCATACTCTCCCAGTCAGACTGGGAGACTGCTAGGAAAGAAATGGCCCATGTGCAGCTAACTACTGCTTATATAGGGTTGGGCTGAGGGGGTGGGGAAGAGTGCAGCACATGTAAAACAAAGAAAAAGGAGGGGATAGAAATCACAGTGTGAATTCGGGTAGAAAAACAGACATGGTGCACATCTACAATCTTGTATAATGATCTGATTGCTTCTCAGCATAATATCAAAAACTAACAGGTTGTTAGTATACATTTTTGATCAAAAAGTACAAGCCCACTCGCCTGTACTTTGTATGTGTGTATGTGAAAATCAGTCAAGGGATCATCATTGCCAAAATGGTTGGTCATTTAAAATGGCCATTCATTTTTCTTGACATTTACCTTACCTACTGGGACAGTATTGTTCCCAAGCTAAGCATGGTGAGATTCTGAACATGCACACCTAACATGAACACAACCATAGGCCAAGCATAATATGGCAGCATGTCTGTGTCTTTATAATACTAAAACAAGAAAGAAGAGCGCTCCCTAGCGTAAAACCGCCACTCCAGGGTCCAATTTAAAGTGGTAAAAAACCCTTACCGAAGGCGGTTGTGTGAACTCACACACAACAATGGTCTGCGTGGATGAGAGAGTACATCTGGTCTGCAGCCTCCCTGACCTGGGCAATATTCAACAGGTGAGGACTTCCAAGGGGCGGGGGGGGGGGGGTTGGGTATCGGCGCTGGCCAAGATCGGACACGTCCGTTGAGTAAAAGATTTTTTATTCAAATGCAACGCACTTCACCGCACTTAGGCGGCTTCATCAGGCAACTTTACAATGACCACAAGTTCTGGATTAATGACTCATAATAACAGCATTATATATTTCTATGATGTCATCAGTTCATCAGGGTCATTAGACCTGCGATTGGTCTGGGACTTAGGTTAAGAAATGTGTCCATTTTTCACTTGCCTAAACAGGACATGACATCTTAAAATTCTCTCTTTACTATAATAAAAATAAAGTTTAGATGATTGTGACAATTTCCTGACAGTGATGTGACAGACACTTTGCTCTGCACTTTCCCTAGTGAATATGTAGTAGCGCAGGTCTGTTAAATGAATTGCTCCTATTTCTGCATTTCAGGTATTAAACATGTATATTAGTGATTTTGATCTCCATTATGTAATCCTCTAATATATTAGCTTAAAGGGGTACTCTGCCCCTATGGCAATAGAAAAAAAGGAGGTATATCAGCTTACCCAGTCGTGTCCAAGATGCAAGAAATCGTAGCACAAAACACCTGAACCAGCGGGAGCTTCGGATGAATCTCTGAGGCCAAGTCCTCAGGTGGAGCAATCACAGGGAAACAAAGGAAGTTCCGGCTCCCAAGGCTGGGTAAAATTCCAAGTTTATTTCTTCATGTAAAATCCAGTGCATGAGCAATAATAAAACAATATAGAAAAATAGCAACACAAAACGCACGGTGCGTTTTGTGTTGCTATTTTTCTATATTGTTTTATTATTGCTAATGCACTGGATTTTACATGAAGAAATAAACTTGGAATTTTACCCAGCCTTGGGAGCCGGAACTTCCTTTCTTTCCCTGTGAGTACTCTGCCGCTAGACATCTTATCCCCTATCTAAAGGATAGGGGATAAGATGTCAGATCGCCGGGGTCCCGCTGCTAGGGACCCCTGGGATCGCTGCTGCAGCACCCCGCTATCATTACTGAGCAGAGCGAGATCGCTCTGCACGTAATGACGGGCAATACAGGGGCCGGAGAATCGTTACGTCACGGCTCCACCCCTCGTAACGTCACGGCCCGCCCCGTCAATACAAGTCTATGGGAAGGGGGCGTGGCGGTCATCACACCCCCTGCCATAGATTTGCATTAAGGGGACAGGTCGTGATGTCATGAGGGGCGGAGCCATGACGTCACGCTGCTCCGGCCCCTGTATCGCCTGTCATTACGGACAGAGCGAACTCGCTTTGTGCAGTAATGATGGCTGGGTGCCGCAGCGGTGATCGCAACGATCTAACATCTTATCCCCTATCCTATGGATAGGGGATAAGATGCCAGGGGCGGAGTACCCCTTTAAGGCATTTATATTCAATTAGAGCAGTCCTAGCAACCAGTCTGTTTAACTTACTTTAGGTTTTTAGCTGGTGGGCAGAACTGCATTGTGATGTATTGACAGGGGAACAAATACTTTTTAAGGTAACCTAAAAGAGGGGTGCGCCAGAGGGGTCATGTTGAGGGTCACACCTAGAGATTCAGGATAATATAACAAAGTGGAAGAGATGGTACAGAAAGAGATGAACAGACACAGTGCTTTGAATGCAGAATAAATGCTTTGCTTGCAAGTGGAACTGATGCTTGGTGGTTATAGTAGAATATATAAGGCATAAAAAGTGCATTTCTCATGAAAAGGCACACATTTAGTTACACTAAGCTTGCACTTCTGTATTTCTGATTCTTAGGGTCTCTCTGGATCCACACACTGAGTCTATGCCCTCTATACCATTGCGACCAGGGCTCTTATATGTTCCTCAATGGCTCTGTTCAGAGCTACCAATAGTTCTTTTTCTTTTTCTCCAGCACCAGGAGCTCTATAATATACATTGCCTTGCAGCTGTTCCTGTCAAGCTATACTTTGGCTCACTCACTGTTGCAGATAAGGTACATTTTTCTAAGCGCAGCACACTACCCAGCCATTTTCTCTAGCAGCTTGTCATTCTCCTGACCCACCACCACACTCACAGGTTACACCACACAGCATTACACACGGTACGAGCAAGAACCCTTTCTGTTTTATCTGGACCTTGGGCCTCACCCACAATTAGTCAACTGCTCAAACCAGATCTAATCATCTAATACCTAATGGGGCTCCCCATGATAGCCCTTGCTACCTCACACAAGCCTAGAATTTCCTGGCACCATGTTACTAAAGCACATGGAAACCTCAGCCAAATGCAACACATAAAGTCATGGCCGTAAATGTTGGCACCCCTGTAATTTTTCAAGAAAATGAAGTATTTCTCACAGAAAAGGATTGCAGTAACACATGTTTTGCAATACACATGTTTATTCCCTTTGTGTGTATTGGAACTAAACCAAAAAAGGGAGGGAAAAAAAGCAAATTGGACATAATGTCACTCCAAACTCCAAAAATTGGGCTTGAAAAAAATGATTGGCACCCTTAACTTAATATTTGGTTGCACATCCTTTCGAAAAAATAACTGAAATCAATCTCTTCCTATAACCATCAATAAGCTTCTTACACCTCTCAGCCGGAATGTTGGACCACTCTTCCTTAGCAAACTGCTCCAGGTCTCTCTTATTGGAAGGGCGCCTTTTCCCAACAGAAATTTTAAGATCTCTCCACAGGTGTTCAATGGGATTTAGATCTGGACTCATTGCTGGCCACTTCAGAACTCTCCAGCGCTTTGTTGCCATCCATTTCTGGGTGCCTTCTGATGTATGTTTGGGGTCATTGTCCTGCTGGAAGACCAAAGATCTCGGACGCAAACCCAGCTTTCTGACACTGGGCTGTACAGTGCAAAAAATCCGTTGGTAATCCTCAGATTTCATGATGCCTTGCACAAATTCAAGGCGCCCAGTGCCAGAGGCAGCAAAACAACCCCAAAACATAATTGAACCTCCACCATATTTCACTGTAAGTACTGGGTTCTTTTCTTTGTAGGCCTCATTCCGTTTTTGGTAAGCAGTAGAAGGATGTGCTTTACAAAAAGCTCTATTTTGTTCTCATTTGTCCACAAGATTTTTTCCCAGAAGGATTTTGACTTACTCAAGTTTATTTTGGCAAAATGTAGTCTTGCTTTTTTATGTTTCTGTGTCAGCAGTGGGGTCCTCCTGGGTCTCCTGCCATAGCGTTTCATTTAATTTAAATGTCGATGGATAGTTCACGCTGACACTGATGTTCCCTGAGCCTGCAGGACAGCTTGAATATCTTTGGAACTTGTTTGGGGCTGCTTATCCACCATTAGGACTATCCTGCATTAACACCTTTCATAAATTTTTCTCTTCTGTCCAAGCCCAGGGAGATTAGCTACAGTGCCATGGGTTGCAAACTTCTTGATAATGTTGCACACTGTGGACAAAGGCAAATCTAGATCTCTGGAGATGGACTTGTAACCTTGAGATTGTTGATATTTTTCCACAATTTTGGTTCTCAAGTCCTCAGACAGTTCTCTTCTCCTCTTTCTGTTGTCCATGCTTAGTGTGGCACACACAGACACAAAATGCAAAGACTAAGTGAACTTCTCTCATTTTTATTTGCTTTCAGGTGTGATTTTTATATTGCCCACACCTTTTACTTGCTCCAGGTTAGTTTAAAGGAGCATCACATGCTTGAAACAATCTTATTTTGCACAATTTTGAAAGGGTGCCAATAATTTTGTCCAACCCATTTTTTGGAGTTTGGTGTGACATTATGTCCAATTTGTTTCTTTTCCTCCCTTTTTTGGTTTAGTTCCAATATACACAAAGAGAATAAACGTGTGTATAGCAAAACATGTGTTACTGCAATCCTTTTCTGTGAGAAATACTTAATTTCCTTGAAAAATTTCAGGGGTGCCAACATTTACGGCCATGAGTGTAGTTAAGCAATGCAATATAGCATATACAGTTTGCCTACAACTTGTAATATGCATATACATTTCATTCTTCCCTGCAGTCGACATAACCACAGCACATATGATATTTTTATAACTGGCATAAAGATGCAAAGAAAAAGATTTGTAGCACTGACCAGGTGTACTTTATAGAAGCAACTTTATTGTGATCCATGCCTCTGAGCGTAAACGACTGCCATTGCACTGTGAAGGCTACTGCCTCTGCTCCCTGCTCTCCACTGTTACAGACTTTTAACCGAGTGGATCACAATAAAGTTGCTTCTATCAAGATTACCTGGTGAGTGCTCCAGATCTTTTTCTTTGCATCTTTATGCCGTTGGAATCTGTTTCTTCCTGTGAAGCACTGCCAGTCTTTATATAGTGCTCTGTCTCACCTGTTTCCATGCGTATGGTAGGATAGCATTTATACTGAAACCGGTGACAGGTACCTGCCTCTTTTTGTCAATATTTTTATAACTCCCAAATTTTCACATTCCCTACAAGATCTACAAGCTGTAATACCTGTGTCCTGATGCCTAAGGGAGCCTATAGTCTCTTCAGTCAGATAAGAATGCACCAGTACTATAAATATCCCATGTTGGCTGTAGGGCCTTGTTACAAATTTTACATTGGGGCCCAGAAACTTCAGGTTGTGCTGATAATGCGAGCTGTATACAGAATGTTCGGCTCAGTTTAGCAGAGGAAAATGGAGACAACAGCACTTGGAGCCAGGCACCTAGGTGAAATGAGAAGTTCCCTTTAAGGGGTTTTCTGAGGCAAACTGCCTCCCTATGCATTAAAACAATAAAAGTCAGCATCGCAAGGTAGAGAGAGGAGTCGGCACTGTTACCTATGAGCGTCCCTAGGTAAGTGCTGATGTGTGTGAAGTGGCAATAAAAAAAACACCTGATGCTAGCTTTATGCTGTAGCGGAGGTGCATATATCCACAGAACAAGCAGTTCATAAATATCACACAATAGAAAGAATGAATGGATGCACTCACCACTCCGGAAAGCTGTGCAAACGGTTTATTCAGTGCAGAGGTAAGGTGCTATACTACGGACAGGTAAGTGGCCAAATTGCTGGAGTCTGGTGCATTGTGTTAAAAATAGAGCTCGCGTCCGGCACCAATTGCAGTGTCCGGTGTATCAGGTGAGCTGCCGCTTGAGTCGTCTGACTCCATATTGAAATCAGTCAAAGTAGCGCGTGTAGATGGAACTGAAGGTGTGCTCTGACTCAGTACAGACAGTGTGCAAACATCGCAAGGTAGAGAGAAAAGTCGAGAAGTTACCTATGAGCGTCCCTAGGTAAGCGCTGTGAGGCGGCAATAAAAAACACCTGAAGGTGCATATATCAGAACAGGCAGTTCATAAATATCACACAATAGAGAGAATTAATGGATGCTTACACCACTCCGGTGCAAACAGTTTATTCAGTGCAGGGGTGAGTGCGTGCATACATTCTCTCTATTGTGTAATAAAAGCATACTTACCTCCCCTGCACTCCTGCTGCTTCTTTCAGATCTTCTGATCACTCCATTGCATATCAATTCTACGAGCTTTCAATGACATCTCATCTATATGACCAGAATACCCCTTTAAGTCATACACAGACAAGCTTACCTTTAAAGGTAGATCAATGTATGGCAGATTTGTGCCATTCATCTGAATAGGGATTACAGAATGCCATGTGCCTGTCACCAATACAGATCCCATTAAAATGAATGGAACTAATTTTCAGTCAGGAAAATTTCTGCAACAAATCTGCCTTATGTTCATTTACCTTCATATTCTTTTTCTACTATTTTATTTATGTATGTGTTTCAATTTAAACCGTGTATTGCATATTTAATAAATGTTTATCAAATCCAATAGATAGGAAAGCACGGCTCATTTTATAACACTATACAGTAAAATAGCATTTATAAAGGAATACTATTTTTTGTTTGTTTTACATTCCAGGCGCACAGGACAGGAAAGAAAAATGATAAAAGGGTCTGTTGATGTGTCAGCAGAAATACTGAATCCAATTATACTGGAGGACATCTATACATTGTGGTGTTAAAGGGAACCAATCATGAGATTTTACAATAAATAATGCATGGCAACATTTTATATATGGTAAAATCTTCTTCCTTACCATCCCTGGGGGACGTTCCTACCCACAGGGTTGGTGAGATATGAAGTTAGTAAATCCCCCCCCCCCCATGGCCCCCTAAGTAGTTCCCAAGACGGGGAGCTATATTTACCTAGTCTATATAGTTAAGAAGAAAGTACAGGCAACTCACCACGCTGTAGTAACTTCGTGTTTATTACTGGGACATGCAGGTAAAGCGGCTCCACGCCACACCGGGATGCTGAACACTAGTGCGTTAACTTACCTAGTCTGTCTTCTCCAGCTGTAGTCACACCCCCTCAGCATCATTGGTAGCCCTTGTCACTGCTCTGCTCCCTAGGCAGACACAGCAGAGTGATAATGGAGGCAGTTCCTGCGCTGTCAGTCAAGCTGTGAGGACGTGATTACAGCCAGAGAAGACGGGACTAGGTAAGTATAGCTCCACGCCCAGGGGACATCTTATGGGGCAGGCGGGGAGACTAACTAATTTCATATATTTCTGAGCTTATTAGCTTTGGTTTCTTTGTATGTATGGATTACTTCGGTTGTTGCAAACATCTGGTGAATTTCATGTCAATAACACCTGTGGAAATACATTTAGTGAGAAAAATTGTGATGTGATCAATACTTATTTCACCTGCTATATATCATTATTTTAGTTTTATCCCTCAGATACTGTGAAGTTTAGATTTACTTTTAGTCAGACTGACCTACAGTGTTACTATAATTTTGAATGTACTAAGCTCAAATACTGTTATCATCCACTTTAGCAGACAGAGGCTTATTACCAATGTTCCTGTCTGAAAGTAGCTATATACACCCCTACAAATACCAGATAGCCTGCAGAACACTATACTCAACCTTCTTTAAAAAAACAAAAAAAAAAAAACAGGTAAACAGGCACTGGTAACAGCACTATAGCCAGCATTTGACAGCTAAGGACACTTGCAATGTTCAATGCATTATTCAATGCGTAACCTGCCAATATAAATAAGAAACGTGATGTGAATGGCCCATAATTAAAAATAAAATGGAGCAGATTGCATTCAAAAGAACTTTTATTTATTCAATTTGCACATAAAATGCCAACAATATTCTAGTTATGTAATTTTTATCTCCTAGCTCAGTTGCATTTATTAATTCTGAACCCTTTCATTATGGCAGTTGTGTCATGTGTACACCTGAAACAAATTTATCCTATGTAGCTCACTTTCTGTGAACTAAGGAAATTGATCAAAACCTGTCCGGAGGAAAACCTGTCCAGTTTTCAGATAACTCCTCTCCCCACCAAGTTCTGTTTATCTATAATGTCCCCTATTTATTAGGTGCTGCTGGATATCTGAGTGTAGGGATATTAAAGATTAGTTAATACCAAAATTATCTGCATAGTTATAAAACTCCCTTGACTCACACTGCTTGTTACCATTATCTGATGGGCACTGAGAGCACAGTGCTCTCCTATGTGATGCAGCTTCACATTGTTCTTTGCTTCTTCTTGCTTGTAAGAGCTGACAGAAGGAAATATGTCAAACAGAAAATCAAATAGAGGTAACTAAGGGTTTTCTAAGAGATGCTTTTTTGCAGTATCTTGATAAAAATAAATGTATGACTCAATATCAGCATGGCTTTATGAGGGATCGGTCCTGTCAAACTAACCTGATCAGCTTTTATGAGGAGGTGAGCTCCAGACTGAACCAGGGGCAATCGCTGGATGTCGTATATCTGGATTTTTCCAAAGCATTAGATATGGTGCATAAATTGAGAATGCTTGGACTGGGGGAAATGTGTGCAAGTGGGTAAGGAACTGGCTCAGTGATAGGAAACAGAGGGTGGTTATTAATGGTGCTTATT
Organism: Hyla sarda; assembly: GCF_029499605.1. Lineage (NCBI taxonomy): Eukaryota > Metazoa > Chordata > Amphibia > Anura > Hylidae > Hyla > Hyla sarda. Next base: position 454,905,848 of record NC_079189.1, on the reverse strand, counting down.
CTGATTGGGTGACTGTTGCTTGTGGGGTACCACAGGGGTCAGTCTTGGGTCCTGTTCTATTTAATATATTTATTAATGACCTTGTAGAGGGTTAGAATAGTAAAATAGCAATCTTTGCAGATGATACTAAACTCTGTAAAGTGGTAAACACTATAGAGGACAGTGCACTGCTACAAATGGATCTGGATAGGTTAGAGGTTTGGGCTCGGAAGTGGCAGATGAGGTTCAACACTGATACATTTAAGGTTATGCACATGGGGAAGAAAAATCCAGGCTGGGATTATGTATTAAGTGGGACAACACTTGGGACGACTGATGTGGAAAAGGACTTGGGAGTCTTAGTTATTAGTAAATTTAGCTGTAGAGACCAGTGTCGGGCAGCTGCTGCCAAGGCAAATAAAATCATGGGGTGCATCAATAGGGGCATAGATGCCCACGACAAGGAAATAATTCTACCACTGTACAAATCACTAGTCAGACCACACATAGAATACTGTGTACAGCACTGGGCACCAGTGTACAAGAAAGATATAGTGGAGCTGGAGAGGGTTCAAAGACGGGCAACCATGGTAATACGGGGAATGGGAGGACTACAGTACCCAGAAAGATTATCAGAATTAGGGTTATTTATTTTAGAAAAAAGAAGAATTAGGGGAGACCTAATAACTATGTATAAATATATCAGGGGGCAGTACAGAGATCTCTCCCATGATCTATTTATACCCAGGACTGTATCTATATCTACATCTAGAGGAAAGAAGGTTTCTACACCAGCACAGACGGGGGTTCTTTACTGTAAGAGCACTAAGACTGTGGAATTCTCTCCCGGAGGAGGTGGTCATGGGGAACTCTGTAAAAGAATTTAAAAGTGGTCTGGATGCATTTTTGGAGAATAATAACATAACAGGTTATGGATTCATGATCTATATCAACTCAGTAGGGACTCATTAGGGTTATAGGTTGAACGTGATGGACTCTGGTCTTTTTTCAACCTTATGAACTATGTTACTATGTTACTAAGGCGCTTCGCATGGATTGTAGTGGTATGCCCAACAAGCTGCTATCTCCCATACAGGTCCCTGTATTCTCGACAAAATGATAGTATAAAACTTCCAAATAATTACCGTATTTATCGGCGTATAACACGCACTTTTTAGGCTAAAATTTTTAGCCTAAAGTCTGTGTGCGTGTTATACGCCGATACACCCCCAGGAAAGGCAGGGGGAGAGAGGCCGTCGCTGCCCGCTTCTCTCCCCCTGCCTTTCCTGGCGTCTAGAGCGCTGCTGTCGGCCCTTTTCACCCCCTGGTTATCGGCGCCGCTGCCCGTTCTGTCCCCCTGACTATCGGTGCCAGCGCCGATAGCCAGGGAGAGAGAAGCGGCGCCGACAGCCAGGGGGAGAGAAGGGGCAGCGGCACCCATTGCCAGCGCCGCTGCCCCGTTGCCTCCCCCCATCCCCGGTGGCATAATTACCTGAGTCGGGTCCGCGCTGCTCCAGGCCTCCGTCGTGCGTCCCCAGCGTCGTTGCTATGCACGGCGCGGTGCTCTGACGTCATGCGCCGCACCGTTCAGCGCATAGCAATGACGCCGGGGACGCACGACGGAGGCCTGGAGCAGCGCGGACCCGACTCAGGTAATTATGCCACCGGGGATGGGGGGAGGCAACGGGGCAGCAGCGCCGGCAATGGGTGCCGCTGCCCCTTCTCTCCCCCTGGCTGTCGGCGCCGCTTCTCTCTCCCTGGCTATCGGCGCCGGCACCGATAGTGAGGGGGACAGAACGGGCAGCGGCGCCGATAACCAGGGGGTGAAAAGGGCCGACAGCAGCGCTCTAGACCCCAGGAAAGGCAGGGGGAGAGAAGCGGTCAGCGACGGCCTCTCTCCCCCTGCCTTTCCTGGGGGTATATCGGGGTATACACGCGCACACACGCACCCTCATTTTATCATGGATATTTGGGTAAAAAACTTTTTTTACCCAAATATCCTTGGTAAAATGAGGGTGCGTGTTATAGGCCAGTGCGTGGTATACCCCGATAAATACGGTAGTAGCTATGGATGGATAAGCGCTATGTGGGACTTCTATCAATAATCAGTCTTATATTTAAAGCTATACAGCACTATAATCAACCTGTTAGATAATGCTGAATGTATATACTCACGGCTGGTGCGAGGTTCTGCAGGCGATAGATGTGACGTTCTGCACGGTCAGTCTGTATATTTCTGGTCCTAGTTGTGTTTGTCAAATGATTATTATTAACTTTTCTGATGTTTGCAATTACAATGATTTGGGAAGCGCTGGAAGACAGCCCCGGCCGGCGGCGTCTCAACCTAGCTTGGGTTTTTCCGAAAATTCAGCAAATCGGCAGAATCAAATTTTTTGAAAAATTAGCTCATCTCTAGTGATATTGGTAGGTGTGTTATAGTCTCTCCTGTCTCACTATACACAGTCAGTAATGACAGACCCAAATCAATCTCACTAGCTGGTAATGACACAATATCCCCCTGTTTTCATCTACTGTATTATATTCTTCTTGTCCTTGTACATTTTCTTTGAACAATTCTGTTATGTTTGGGATAGTGTCTCTAGTAAATTTCCACTGTTTCTTTTTTTTATAATTTCATCCTCCTTTTGTTTGATACTTGATGCAAATCTCTCAATATCAGGATGATTTTTATATGGTTGATTTTATTTGGATTTTACGGCTACCTATAGCCATACTCAGGTAAATTTTTTTAGACCTCAATATACAGATTAAACAAAATAAAATTGTCACCTCCACTTTTACTAAACCTAAGGACAGTAACAGCTATATTCAGAGAAGTAGTTGTCACCTCCCCGGTTACACAATATTCCTAGAAGTCAATTTCTGAGGACTGAATGGAATGGTACAGAATTGGAGGACTTTAGGAAGGAGGCTGAGATTTTATGCACTAAGTTTGAGAATAAAGGCTGTGACAAATGCAGATTAATGGCAACTAGTAAGGAAGTTGAAACAGTAAATAAAGAAACATTACTGGTGAATAAAAGTAATATGGTACAGCAGGACAAAAACATGCAAGGAATCACTGAACAAAAGGAACTCCGTATACCATTAATTACTACGTACTCTAAACACAGTTGTATATGGAAACAAATTGTTCAGAAACACTGGGAACTATTAAGGAAGGATAAAATAGTAGGAGAATTACTACCCACAAAACCCTTTTTCGTGTTCAGAAAAACACAAAATCTAGGAAATGATGTGGCTCCAACAGTAAGGAATATAATAAAGAATTCTATTAGAAATACTCTACTAAGACCAGAACCCGGCTTTTTTTCCATGCTGACAGTGCAAAGCATGTAAATGTACAAAAAACACCAATCCTATTCTCCAGGTACCGGATCAAACAAATGGAATAACACAAAAAAAAAATAAAAAAAAATCACATGCATTGCAAATCAAAGGGCATCATATATGGGATAAAATGCCCTTGTAACAAAATTTACGTTGGCCACACAAAGTGACTGCATAAACGCATGGGGGAACACATTTACAATATACAATATTGAAAGAAGCTTCGAAGGACACCCCTATCGAAACAATACAAGGAAAAACACAAATCCATATTTGTGGGATCAATCTTTTTTGGAATCGAACAGGTTGCCCCAAACTGGAGAGGGGGGGACTATATTGCACATATGTCTTGTATTTGAGTTAAATAAGATTACGTACTTAAAGGGGTACTCCGGTGAATTTTTTTTTTTTAAATCAACTGGTGCCAGAAAGTTAAACAGATTTGTAAATTACTTCTATTAAAAAATCTTAATCCTTCCTGTACTTATTAGCTGCTGAATACTACAGTGGAAATTATTTTCTTTTTGAAACAAAGAGCTGTCTGCTGACATCATGAGCACAGTGCTCTCTGCTGCCACCTCTGTCCATTTTAGGAACTGTCCAGAACAGCATATGTTTGCTATGGGTATCTCCTTTTACTCTGGACAGTTTTTAAAATGGACAGAGATGTCACTAGAGAGCACTGTGCTCATGATGTCAGCAGACAGCTCTGTGTTTCAAACGGAAAAGAATTTCCACTGTAATATTCAGCAGCTAATAAGTACAGGAAGGATTAAGATTTTTAATAGAAGTAATTTACAAATCTGTTTAACTTTCTGGCACCAGTTGATTTAAAAAAAAAAAAGTTTTTCACTGGAGTACCCCTTTAATACAGACTTTAAATTATTTGGATTTTTGCAATAACCCCCATCAACCAATAGATTACTATGATGTTCTTACCCAGAGTGTATATATATATATATATATATATATATATATATATACACAAGTGAAGGACCAGGTGCCGCATCCCTGAGGAAGGAAGCCATTCAGCTTCCGAAAAGCTTCGGATTCTACCTGTCCCTCACTGTGCCCAGTAGTGATGTCACTCTGCCAGTTAACAGCAAAAAAAACTACACTCCGGCGGAAAGAAGCTAAAAACCTACACTCCGGCCGGGGCTGTCTTCCAGTGCTTCCCAAATCATCGTGATTGGATACATCAGTAAATAATAATCATCCGACAAACACAACTAGGACCAGAAATATACAGATCATTGCGGACCGCGTAGAACGTCGCATCTAACGCCTGTGGATCATCGCACCTGCTTGAGTATATACATTCATCAATATCTCACAGGTTTATTATAGTGCTGTATAGCTTTAAATATAAGGCTGATTCTTAATAGAAGTGCCACATAGCACTTATCCATCCATAGCTAGGAAATGTATTAAAATTAGAGAGGTAGAGAACAGTGTGAAGCAGTTTCTCTTAGGAATAGACTTTTACAGCATGAGTTAAGAGACAGAAGTTCTATGCAATTCTATATCATGGGGCTCTATTATTTGCTAAGCTTAGATAGGAGACAGCATAGTTAGTGTGGTGTAATGAGACCCTGCCTCCTTTTTCTCTGAAAAGGCAAATGCATAAGGACACATGCAGGCTGCAGGGCAGCAGCCAAGACTGTATTAGGGGAAAAAGTTATAGGAGAACTATCAGGAAGTGTCCAGATCAGGAGAAACTGTCCAAACCTCTCCTGCTCTGGACAGTTCCTTACATGGACAGAGGTGTCAGTAGGGAGCACTGCAATTAGACTGGAAAGAACTATACAACTTCCTCTGGAACATACATAATTTGATGTGTTTGTTCAGGAAGCGACCTCTACTTTGAGCTGTTTAACATCTGATATTGTACTACAAACACCTTGTAAATAGTTGTAATAGATACAATGACCATACACTCTTCCGCTGAATATTTATTACTAGTATTTATTGGCCATATGCTGACTATCGGGCACACAGTCATGAGAGCCATCTACTAAGGAAATGCAATTCATTATTAAAGGGGCACTCCGCACCTAGACATCTTATCCCTTCTCCAAAGCATAGGGGATAAGATGTCAGGTTGCGGGGGTCCAGCCACTGGGAACCCCTACAATCTTTCTTGAAGCACTCTCTGTTATCTGCTGCACGGAGTGAACTTCGCTCCATGCCTGATAACAGGCAATACAGGGGCCGAAGTATTGTGGCGTCATGGCCCGGCCCCCACGTGATGTCAAGGTCCGCCCACTCAATGCAGAGGGGGCATGGCAGGTCTATGGATAGAAGATAAGATGTCTAGGGGCAGAGTACCCCTTTAAGGGGCAAACTCTTTTATCATGTTTAGTTTTGGTTTTTATTTTGTTTTTGCATACCTATAGATGTCAACTGTTGAAAAAGTCATATAAAGCTAATGTTGCAAATAATGTTATTTGTCATGCTCTGAGTTAGTTTTTCCTTTGCTGTTTTTTTTTTTGCATTTTACTTAACCCCTTAAGGACGCAGCCCATTTTGGCCTTAAGGACGCAGACAATTTAATTTTTACGTTTTTGTTTTTTCCTCCTCGCCTTCAAAAAATCATAACTCTTTTATATTTTCATCCACAGACTAGTGTGAGGGCTTGATTTTTGCGCGACCAGTTGTCCGTTGTAATGACATCACTCACTTTACCATTAAATGTATGGCGCAACAAAAAAAAGACTATTTGTGTGGTGAAATTAAAAAGAAAACCGCAATTTTGCTAATTTTGGAAGGTTTTGTTTTCATGCCGTACAATTTACGGTAAAAATGACATGTGTTCTTTATTCTTTGGGTTAATTTGATTAAAATACCCATGATAACATACTTTTCTATTACTGTTGCGCTTAAAAAAAATCGCAAACTTTTTAACCAAATTAGTATGTTTAAAATCCCCCTAATTTGAAGACCTATAACTTTTTCATGTTTCCGTATAAGCGGCGGTATGAGGGCTCATTATTTGCGCCATGATCTGTACTTTTTATTGATACCATATTTGCTTATATAAAACTTTTAATCCATTTTTTATAAATTTTTGGGGGGAATAAAATGTTTTTAAAAAAAGCATCTATTTTGGGCTTTTTTTATTTTTACGTTCATGCCGTTCACCGTACGGTATCATTAACATTTTATTTTAATATTTCAGATATTTACGCACGCTGCGATACCAAATATGTATATATAATATTTTTTAACACTTTTTGGGGGTGAAATAGGGAAAATGGGACAATTTATGTTTTTATTGAGGGAGGGGGTTTTTCAAATTTTTTTTACTTAGTTTTTTTACTTTTATTTTTACACTTTAATAGTCCCCATAGGGGACTATTTATAGCAATCACTGGATTGCTAATCCTGGTCAGTGCTATGTATAGAGCACAGCACTGATCAGAGATGCCGGGAAGACAGTGGAGCCAGGTGAGGGGACCTCCGTCTGCCGTGCTGGATAATCGGATCGCCGCGGCAGCGCTGCATGCGATCCGATCATCCATTTTAGTGACCTTGATGCTGCAGATGCCGTGATCTGTATTGATCATGGCATCTGAGGGTTAATGGCGGACATCCGCGGGATCGCGGGTGTCCGCCATTACGGGCGGGTCCCTGGCTGCGATCAGCTGCCGGGACCTGCTGCGCATGATCCGAGCATCGCTCCGATGCTCGCGGTTATGCTTAGGATGTAAATGTACGTCCTGGTGTGTTAAGTACCACCTCACCAGGACGTACATTTACGGCGCTCGTCGTTAAGGGGTTAATAACTGGGAGTGTAGTCTTTTTTGTATTTAGTATTTCTTTAGCAAAGCAGATGTTTGTGCTCCCAAGAAATATTTGGCATATATATATAGATAGATAGATAGATAGATAGATAGATAAATAGATAGATATGTAGTGTGCAATGTGAGAAAAAGCGATCGGCACTATCTATTCATATACGGCCCATCTGAGCGGTGCACTAACACTCTGTCTTCGGTGCCTCAAAACCCTTCCAAAGTATATGCAATTCTATATCATGGGGCTCTATTATTTGCTAAGCTTAGATAGGAGACAGCATAGTTAGTGTGGTGTAATGAGACCCTGCCTCCTTTTTCTCTGAAAAGGCAAATGCATAAGGACACATGCAGGCTGCAGGGCAGCAGCCAAGACTGTATTAGGGGAAAAAGTTATAGGAGAACTATCAGGAAGTGTCCAGATCAGGAGAAACTGTCCAAACCTCTCCTGCTCTGGACAGTTCCTTACATGGACAGAGGTGTCAGTAGGGAGCACTGCAATTAGACTGGAAAGAACTATACAACTTCCTCTGGAACATACATAATTTGATGTGTTTGTTCAGGAAGCGACCTCTACTTTGAGCTGTTTAACATCTGATATTGTACTACAAACACCTTGTAAATAGTTGTAATAGATACAATGACCATACACTCTTCCGCTGAATATTTATTACTAGTATTTATTGGCCATATGCTGACTATCGGGCACACAGTCATGAGAGCCATCTACTAAGGAAATGCAATTCATTATTAAAGGGGCACTCCGCACCTAGACATCTTATCCCTTCTCCAAAGCATAGGGGATAAGATGTCAGGTTGCGGGGGTCCAGCCACTGGGAACCCCTACAATCTTTCTTGAAGCACTCTCTGTTATCTGCTGCACGGAGTGAACTTCGCTCCATGCCTGATAACAGGCAATACAGGGGCCGAAGTATTGTGGCGTCATGGCCCGGCCCCCACGTGATGTCAAGGTCCGCCCACTCAATGCAGAGGGGGCATGGCAGGTCTATGGATAGAAGATAAGATGTCTAGGGGCAGAGTACCCCTTTAAGGGGCAAACTCTTTTATCATGTTTAGTTTTGGTTTTTATTTTGTTTTTGCATACCTATAGATGTCAACTGTTGAAAAAGTCATATAAAGCTAATGTTGCAAATAATGTTATTTGTCATGCTCTGAGTTAGTTTTTCCTTTGCTGTTTTTTTTTTTGCATTTTACTTAACCCCTTAAGGACGCAGCCCATTTTGGCCTTAAGGACGCAGACAATTTAATTTTTACGTTTTTGTTTTTTCCTCCTCGCCTTCAAAAAATCATAACTCTTTTATATTTTCATCCACAGACTAGTGTGAGGGCTTGATTTTTGCGCGACCAGTTGTCCGTTGTAATGACATCACTCACTTTACCATTAAATGTATGGCGCAACAAAAAAAAGACTATTTGTGTGGTGAAATTAAAAAGAAAACCGCAATTTTGCTAATTTTGGAAGGTTTTGTTTTCATGCCGTACAATTTACGGTAAAAATGACATGTGTTCTTTATTCTTTGGGTTAATTTGATTAAAATACCCATGATAACATACTTTTCTATTACTGTTGCGCTTAAAAAAAATCGCAAACTTTTTAACCAAATTAGTATGTTTAAAATCCCCCTAATTTGAAGACCTATAACTTTTTCATGTTTCCGTATAAGCGGCGGTATGAGGGCTCATTATTTGCGCCATGATCTGTACTTTTTATTGATACCATATTTGCTTATATAAAACTTTTAATCCATTTTTTATAAATTTTTGGGGGGAATAAAATGTTTTTAAAAAAAGCATCTATTTTGGGCTTTTTTTATTTTTACGTTCACGCCGTTCACCGTACGGTATCATTAACATTTTATTTTAATATTTCAGATATTTACGCACGCTGCGATACCAAATATGTATATATAATATTTTTTAACACTTTTTGGGGGTGAAATAGGGAAAATGGGACAATTTATGTTTTTATTGAGGGAGGGGGTTTTTCAAATTTTTTTTACTTAGTTTTTTTACTTTTATTTTTACACTTTAATAGTCCCCATAGGGGACTATTTATAGCAATCACTGGATTGCTAATCCTGGTCAGTGCTATGTATAGAGCACAGCACTGATCAGAGATGCCGGGAAGACAGTGGAGCCAGGTGAGGGGACCTCCGTCTGCCGTGCTGGATAATCGGATCGCCGCGGCAGCGCTGCATGCGATCCGATCATCCATTTTAGTGACCTTGATGCTGCAGATGCCGTGATCTGTATTGATCATGGCATCTGAGGGTTAATGGCGGACATCCGCGGGATCGCGGGTGTCCGCCATTACGGGCGGGTCCCTGGCTGCGATCAGCTGCCGGGACCTGCTGCGCATGATCCGAGCATCGCTCCGATGCTCGCGGTTATGCTTAGGATGTAAATGTACGTCCTGGTGTGTTAAGTACCACCTCACCAGGACGTACATTTACGGCGCTCGTCGTTAAGGGGTTAATAACTGGGAGTGTAGTCTTTTTTGTATTTAGTATTCATATACGGCCCATCTGAGCGGTGCACTAACACTCTGTCTTCGGTGCCTCAAAACCCTTCCAAAGTATATCCACATGAAAAGCATAAAGTTCAAAGAAAGAGAAAACAGGGGGAGCACTCACGATACCGGGTTTGATGAAAGTGCAGGAAAGCCTTTATTCAGGTGCAGCAGACATAAAACGGCTGGACGCCAGGACAACCCGCAACACGGGTAAGCAGCTTTCACGCTAAACACAGGGCGCTTCTTCGGACCACTCCCCTTCCGACACCTGGCCAGGTAAATACACTTATTTCTTTGTCACATGACGGAAGGAGGCGTTTACAAACACAAGGTAAAAAACACACATTGCTGCGGGAACACACGAAAACAATTTTTAAAAAAACATACACGCTATGCAAGATATTACAGAAAGACGCTCATATCTAATCTATCATTTAATCCAAGATTTCCCTGGGCGTTAGTCTTTAAAATACAGCACCCTTCCTTTTGAAGCAGTGTCGTCTTGACATCCGCTCCACCTGTCGAGAAAACCCATTCAATTCCGAGAAAACGCATCGCGCCGATATCACTATTGTGATTGTCGCGTATATGTGCAATCAGCCGTGGGGAACCTTTTCCCGTCCTAATTGAGTTAGCGTGTTCTCTAAACCGTATATTTACTGCACGAGTAGTGCAGCCTATATAGAAGCGGATACAGCTGCATCTCGAAGTCCTCCACCTGGGAATTTATCCTTTTGAGTCTCAAAAACTGCCCATAAGGGATGGCCTTTTTCACATGATCCGGGTGATAACTTCCAAAATGTAGTAGAGAGTAGCATGCTGTTGGCTTTCGATACCCCTTATTGGTAATGGTGCCTTCTGAGATACTGACCTTAACGTCAAGAAATTCTAAGTCAGGGTCCCCTAACTTTCAAGTGAAATTTAAGTTCATGTTGTTTTCATCATTTAGGGCGGAGACGAAGTCCTTAAAGGTGGACTCCGTTCCCGCCCACACGATGAAAACGTCATCTACAAAGCGGTGGTACTGAACAATGTATCCAGTAAATCGATTAACATTAGTAAGGATGAAGCGTTTTTCCAAACTGGCCACGTACAGGTTTGCTAAGGTGCAAGCCACCGGGGTCCCCATTGCGACTCCGCTGGTCTGCGTATACCAATTGGTGCCAAACTTAAATGAATTACAGGACAAAATAAATTAAAGTGCATGGCAAATAAAATTGATATACTCGGAACTCTTGTCTGAGCACTCTAGGAAACCCCTGATCACCTCAATATTTTTTTGTTGAGGTATACTGGTATAAAGACTTTCAATGTCAATTGACATCAGTATACAGTTGTCAGGGACCAGGAGCCCCTCTAGAGACCTAAGAAAGTCATTAGTATCTTTTATTAGGGCCGGGATTTCATTTAGCAGGGGGTGACGCAACCAGTCTATGTACTGAGACACAGACTCTGTTAGAGTCCCCACCTCGGAGACAATAGGTCTCCCGGGTGGGGACTCCAATGTCTTGTGAACTTTTGGGAGGAAATACCAGACTGCTTCTCTTGGCATGTCTGGTAAAAGTCTTTCGGACGTTTTTTTTTTGGAAAGGACCCCTTTTTCACAATATGTCCTTAACAGGGACTGCAATTTACTTTTTTGGGACTGCAAGGGATTACCGGATAATTTAGTATAATGCAGGGGGTTATCAAGTTGTTGTAAAGCCTCTTTAATATAATAATCTTTAAAATAACAATCTTTGTTCATTAAAACGACATTCCCCCCTTTATCTGATTTTTTAATAATCACATTGTCAGCTTTTTTAAGACGTTCTAGGGCCTGCCTTTCTTCTTTGGTGATATTATCGGGGTCTTTTGGGTGACATAAGGCCTTGATCTCCTCCAGCACTCTTTTCTGAAAGAGATCAAGACCACTACCTGGAGGTAAATCTTGGATTAAATGATAGATTGGATATGAGCGTCTTTCTGTAATATCTTGCATAGCGTGTTTTTTTAAAAAAAATTTCGTGTGTTCCCGCAGCAATGTGTGTTTTTTACCTTGTGTTTGTAAACGCCCCCTTCCGTCACGTCACAAAGACAGAGGTGTATTTACCTGGCCAGGTTTTGGAAGGGGAGTGATCCACGCGCCCTGTGTTTGGCGTGAAAGCTGCTTACCCGTGTTGCGGGGTGTCCTGGCTTCCAGCCGTTTTATGTCAGCTGCACCTGAATAAAGGCTTTCCTGCACTTTCATCAAACCCGGTATCGTGAGTGCTCCCCCTGTTTTCTCTTTCTTTAAACTTTATGCTTTTCATGTAGATATGTTACACCCATTGCCAGTTTTAATATAGCTCGATACTGATTTTGTGTCTTTTTCAGGGACAGATCCTGCTTTCTTTACCATCTGCTCTATGCATGTCCTTAAAATATCTACATTTTATCTATTTATTTATTTATTTCATGCTGTTTGAACCATGAGCCATCAGGGTGGTCCCTGGCTGTTTTACATTGGCTGCCCGCTGTTCTTCATGAATAGATCTTTCCCTGTTTGGGTATGGCAAGAGATTTGTCAGTCAAGGTCACTGGTGTGGAGAGATAACAACATCGGGACCACCCTAATGACTTGTGGTTAAGGCAGCATGAAAGTGAGGACAAGTTCCCTTTAAAATGCTTGTTCTACATTGTGTTACTATTGTGGATTAGTCTCACCATACAGTATATGATAATTATTTTTATGTCTCTTTTTTACTTAATGATAATCCACATAGAGTAAAAGCTTTATGAATATTTATAATTTTTTTCATTTGAATATGTTTTTTGAATGTTATACCCATGTCCCCTCCTTTCCCATGTAAAGTAGTACACAAGAGAGAGCTTTACAATAAAAGTGTGGATACGCCACTGAATATCATCATCACACACCTATTTGCTTCGCTGCCAGGGTTTATTGGAATGCAGATGTGCAAGGCAATAAGTGTTTATTTCCTCCCCTTGTATGCCATTACTATTTAATCGTTGGCATCCCGGCCCACAGTCAGTGACTAAGTTAATTACATTACAATAAGCAACATGTAAGAAACCGTTGCTGATACATGATGTTTGTAGTGAACAGATCTGACAGTCAAGGGATGGCAGCTCGGTGTGCCCAGGAGTAGAGAGAGTAGGACAGATTCATACTCCTGTAGCAAATGAAGGGTCATTTCGGCTGTATGGATACTGAAGCAGTGTGATACTGGTTCTCTGTTACTTACACTCTTAAAGGGGTAATCCAGGGAACTTTTCAGACACTTAGGGGATAGTTGTCTAATCGCAGGGGTCCAACTGCTCGGACCCCCCCTCCCACCATTCTGGACAATAAAAGTGACAACCGGCTGCAGCCAATCACCAGCGGCAGCAATGTCCCACCTCAGGCCTAACGGGCAGTCACTTGCGTTCGTCAGGGAAGGTTGGGGGCCAGAGTGCGCTAAGGACTTGTAAGTAGATAGGGTCCCAAACAGGAGATGGAGGGGGGGGGGGGGGAGGGGGGGAGTTCTCCAGTCGATCAAACACCTATCCCCTATCCATGTCTAAAAATGTAAGTACCCTGAACTACCCTTTAAAAGAAACCTATCATTATAAATGGTAAAAAAGGGTTCATACCATGTCTGGGTGTCCTCCTGTCTGTCTGCTAGAAAATGAGCTTTTATGGTATCCTGCATCATATTCTGATGAGGCTCAAGTAGTAATATAAGTGTACAGCATCACAAAGTAGTCACTGTACCCCAGGCTGTAATAACGCCAATTCAGCTATAATCGGGCCTTCTCAGTCGTGATTAGGCATTATTGGCATCCCAGGCATGGCTGACATCACAGCTCTGCCCCCTGAAGCCTCTTTATGCCCAGGAATATTGCTACTTCTGGGCCTGTGCAAGATATCAATGATGAGTTTATTTTTTCATCCCTGCCTTTCAAGAGCCATAACTTTTTTTTTGTCAACAAAGCCATATAAGGGTTGTGTGATTATGATGATCCATATTGTTTTTTTGTTATGTTTTTCTACTAAAAATACTAACAAAATGTAAGTGTTGTATGATTATAATGATCCATATTTATAAAGCTTTTGTTATGTTTTTTCACTTAAAAAAAAATCTAAAATGTATGGACCTGTGTGAGGGCCTTGGACAAGCGATTACTTGTAATATACTCTGCAATACTTAATTATTGTGACAGTTTTCCTGGCACACCGTGCCTTTGGCAGTACTGGGATGGCAGGTCTAGGGACCTTCACTAGGACCTTGGTGTCCACTTTAGCACACGGTACCACATGATTGATGGAGCAGGGGTAGGTGGGGTGACAGAGGGAGCCCCCTGTGTAAAGCTCAAAGGCCTTTTTAGACAGGTTGATAATAGGGAAAACTTGTGTTCCTAGGAATGCTTGTACCCGACAATCGGCCAGTCATAAACCTCAACATTAAAATGCACTTATATGTTATTGTTATCATTGTACGCATAGAGCACCTCATAAACAAGTAGTATTAAACTATTTTTTAAACCATTATTGTTTAAGAGCCTTGGCCGATTGGAGTCTTCTTTGTTACTTTGGTTAGCCAGTTTTTTAAGCTAATATCTGTATAACATCTTTTGGCATTTTTGCTTATACAGGGATGATATGGAAGGCTACAGATGATCATACTACCTTTAAAGAGTCAACAAACCATAACTGTCGTCAAACCATATTTTCTAAACTAACTCAGATTCTAAACACCCCTCCTGCCCTTAAAAATGTTTTCTGAGCTTTAAAAAGCTGTGTGTCATATCTTTTCCCTTGCTCACATTGTGTGAGCTCCCGGCAGAAGAAAGTGGGCGTTCCCCAGCAGGCCCAACGTCACTGAAGCCTGTGAGAGCTGTGCCTTGCCATGTCCCTCATTCAAATCCTGAATTTGGTCCCCTACCAGGCCAAGAGAATAATAAACTAACTGTTTGACTTGTGCAGGGAACAGAACAGACACCTAGTGGCTGTTTTTTCAATCACATTAAAAACATATAAAGGTTGAGAATTTTAACAGCAAGTAAGTATCAAAGTGTCTTATAATTACATAAGGAACAATATATTAAAAGTTTTTGTTTGGTGACAAGTACTCTTTAAGACACTCAAGTATTGAGAATCAGGTTTTCAAAGATTATGAGCCTCATTTACTATTGCAAACCCTACATGTTTTGTCGGGTTGTGCACCAGATTCTGTCGCATTGCTCCAGAAATTCTGTCTGAGGCTGGGTTCACACTACGTTTTGTCCCATACGGGAGCGCATACGGCAGGGGGGAGCTAAAAGCTCGCGCTCCCGTATGTGACCGTATGCGCTCCCGTATGTCATTCATTTCAATGAGCCGACCGGAGTGAAACGTTCGGTCCGGTCGGCTCATTTTTGCGCCGTATACGCTTTTACAACCGGACCTAAAACCGTGGTTGACCACAGTTTTAGGTCCGGTTGTAAAAGCGCATACGGCGCAAAAATGAGCCGACCGGACCGAACGTTTCACTCCGGTCGGCTCATTGAAATGAATGACATACGGGAGCGCATACGGTCACATACGGGAGCGCGAGCTTTTAGCTTCCCCCTGCCGTATGCGCTCCCGTATGGGACAAAACGTAGTGTGAACCCAGCCTCAGACAGATTTTGAGCCAGAATTTGCGCCAGAATTGAAAAAAAACGACTAACTCTCCATTTAGCTGAGAAAACCCGAAAAAGGGCCGTGGCTGCTGGGGAAGGGGGCGTGGTCTCTGAAAAGGGACATGTTCCTGACATTTTCACAAAAACCCAACATATTTACTAAGGTTTCCACATAAAATGTGGTGGATTTCAGCTGAGGAAAACGCAACAGATCAGAGCATGTGTAAAAAAAGCAAAGTGTAGGGAAAGTGGAAAATGTAGGGAAACCTTAGTAAATACCGTGGAAAATAAATTGTAGGGAATTAAAACCCACAAAGAAACCTACACTCCACTCTTAGTAAATGAGGGCCTATGTGTTGGACAAACTGATCTTCTTTGGCCAATATTTTTGGAGGACAATTCACCAGTCTTTATTTTCTAGTGTTTGAATGCCAACTAATTGAACTTTGTCCCTTTAGATAAATACTAGTACCAGAGTATTTCAACTTTGAAAAAATTATCACGATTTGACTTTTTATTTATATTTTGCTATTCCACGCAAATGTTTACAGATTGTCAGCACTTAAATTAACTCTTGTCACGCTGGGGTTCACTGTCTAAATTCCGCATGAACCTAATGGTAAGTTTCATGGAGTTTGAGATAAAACTAGAGTACACTAAGAAAACACAGAGAAGATATACAAGCTCAATGCAGATGCTGCCCTTGGTTGTATTTGTTCCTGGTGCTGCAAAATAACAGTGCTGCAAACCACTGAGCCACTGTGCTGACAGAAAATGACCGCAAATTGTAATATTGACAGTTCAACAAGTTTGCTCTGGGCTTCAGAACAGGAGATGCACAGGCACGATCACTGACACCACTCACGTGACTGTGGGCGGAGTCAGGAGCGAGTCATGTGACTCGCAGCATTGAAGTGAACGCCGCGACGGTGAGTGTTGATCCGTCCCCATGGCAATAATGTTTTTAATGAGCACCTTTCACATAGACAGCTGGCGCTTTACTACTGTACTGCACTTTATATGGAGATTAATATGTTGTACATGATGATCTGTGTATGTATAATATTGTGAAATATTGCTCTATTTTTGTACTTTATCTGAGTATGAATATGTATGATGGATATGCTGTGATACTGAAATATTTTTATGTTTTCTGTGTATATTGGATAATTGTTTGATGATATGTCACACCCTATATAATGTTAGCTTGATCAACAGTATACCATGCTTGAGAAAGACGGTGTGATACCGTTGAAACATTGCACTGTGAACATGGGCAAATAAAGCTCTATTGATTTTCACCTTACACTATTTGGGTCTGCGACTGGGACCCCGCTTTTTGCTAGCCTGCACCCCTACCCTTGAAGTACTACCTGAGGTTTTGCTGCCTACCTTGTGGCTCTAGATAGATAGATATTGACAACAAATTATGCAACACTCTAAAAATGTAAGGGTACAAATAAGAATATGAATTTCAGAACATAAATTCATTATAAGGTTACACACAAAATATTCAAGAAGAGAATTTACCCAATTATACTTTACATATCAGTCTCGTTCTTCCTGCAATGATAATAAAGACAACTTTTTGTTACACTTCGACACTTGTGTTGTAAGAAGCCACAATGCTCTGTTCTTCTGGATGCGTTGAACGGCAGATGCCACTGGCGCCGATAAACTCCGTTGATTTATCATGCGGTGTGCCATACTCCGGTGCAGGTGCTATTTTATTCTGTCAAATATAACAGAATCTACAACGGAGACTCTGAACTTCTCTAATTTTTGAAGTGTAATTTAAGCTTGTCCTCACACTGACTGGGTTAACTTATAGTCTGATTTGGAACTCTAGCACTCCCTTTGAGACAAGCAGAACAATTCCATTTTAATGGATCCCGAACTTATCAGATATTAATGCCACTTTTATGAGCTTCTCAAGGATCATGTCCTTCTATACAAGAGAGCTTTGTTGTGGAGCAGAGCTTAGCTACGGGGCTTTTTTCCCTTATCTCTTTGGCTTCTGTGACAGTTTGAAGTTAAAAATGATCATAGTGCTGATGGATACCTCTCCATACATGCTCAGGCCACGTTGCGATGGCAATCACAAACTATATTCTTATTGCTTCATACTGTTTCTGAAATAGACAAGACAAAGCGGACATCTCTGCAAAAAATACTGTTAAAGTTTTAAATCCTACTGAGCCGAGATCTAAAGGCCATTAAAAAGTCCCGGGGGGTGTCTTATATCTAATGTTAACAAGAATAATATTTTCCGGCTTTGCAGTGCGCGTTTCTTTCCCTGTAACCTTTTTCTTGTTATAAAGCACATTTGTTCTAATCTTCTAGCCTAGAAATTTCTTATTGTTAATTTTTTTTCTTACAAACGGGTCTAGTTATCTACTGTATTTCATTAAAGTGTAATATGGATGAAGACAGTCACATGCAAATTCTGGGCAAGTATGAAGAGACATTTCATGAAGATAGGAACCTGATAAATGAAAGTCTAGAGAACCATAGCCACTATTTTCATTAAAACAAAAAAATCACTTTTCGACACTTTACTAAAAAGCTCTGTTGCTTTCTTCAAGTAGGCAGGTAGATTTCAATTATCCCCTCCAAGGAAGTACAGAAGTGCACACTTTATTTCCTTTCATTCCATGCTCATTAATTATGACATTTTCTTTTATCTCCTAAAATGTGTTCACTTGCTCTTAATTACAAACATGAGAAATGAGACTTGAAAGCTTTTTCATATCTCAATATCATCTGACTATCAGTGTAAAGCGAAAGCCTTCCCATCTGAAATGGCACTCTTAGAACATGACAGTTGCACCCTATAATAATAATTATTTGTATAGCACACACAGATTCCACAGTGCTGTACACTCACTTTTGTCCCTGTCCCTATTGAGCCTCACAATCTAAACCTATCAGTATGTGTTGAAGAAAGCCCACACAAGCACAAAGGGAACATACAAATTCTTTGCATGTCCTTGGTGGGATTTGATCCCAGGACCCCAATGTTGCAAGGCAACAGTGCTAACTGTGGAGCCACTGTGCTGCCCTATGTGTATAAAGTCAAGGTCCAGTCAAATTCAATCTTTCAACTAACCACCCTAAAGGTATAACACACACAGATTTGTTGCCTCTCAATGTGGAAAATGTGCAGCATTTATTCTAAACCAAAGTAGATTTCATGAATCTCAACCGCACATTACAGAAAAACATCCACACAAAACCATTGCAAAAAGATTTTAAATCCATAGTATGTCAGTTGTTGTGTCTGATCCTGAACATTTCCCCGCGGATGTATTGTAGTTTTTGGTGTGGATATACTGCAGGTCTAAAACAAAATCTGCAACAGCAGAATTCAAAAACATTGCATTTTTCTTTTTTAACTTTTAGGTTAGGGTCACACGTACTGTATTTTGCTGCATATTTTTCTGCTGCATATGTTCCTATCTATTGAAGTTAATGGGTAGCAACATCAGCTTCAGAAAATACGCAGCACAGTACAGCATATGTGACCCTCTCCTTAGAGTAAGTTCACACATCCATACTTTCTACCCATTGAAATAAAAAACCTGCAGAAAAATATGCAAAATACTATAACACAGACCTGTCAACAGGAAAACAGGAACTGAAATAAGATAATGGCTAGATAGGGCTAGTCATCGTGATACCTTATCAATAGTCCTTTTCATCTGTGAGATATAACCCTTTTTATTAATATACAAGTTTGGCTCAAATGCCTAGGAGGCATTCTTCTGCATGTTAAGAGCACAAGCAAGTTGTCCTTGTCCTCTTTATCACTGGCCCTGAACCACTTTCATCTGCCTATCCTGTTTGACTGCCAGCCACTAGGCTTTGTTATCGGATTCATTTCTTTCTGCACATCTCACGCAAGGGCTGTCCAACCATGAAGTGGTGTACGTACGGTAGCTTCCCCTTTGTCTGTCCTTAGGCTGCCATCACAAATGTCCTGTGATCCAGCTTAGAGTTCAAATTTATCTGGCATATCAATTGGGACTCCGGTTTGCCGGACAGGCCGAAGCCGGGCGGGGGAACACATTTTGCTGTGTTTCCCCATCTGGCCTGCAGACATGCCACGACTGATCCACTTGTGGCATCACATACTGTATGTAACAGCAACATAAACTTGCAAGTCACAGAAGCACAGAACAGCTTTGACGTTGCTAAGAAAGGATTATATGACTGCGTATGTACCGGCCCATGGCACATGGGTACCATAGTGAACCGGAGGCCAGTTAAGTGATATGTAAAGGTTTTGCTCATATAACATATTTACCATTGATGAAATGACTGAGGTACTTTAGAAAGTGATTGAATGTTTAAATAAGGATTCAAAAGAATATCAATGTTCACAATTTCACTCTCCCTATCGAAGATACAAGATTTTTCGATTTTTTTAAGAATGATCCTGTCAATTTATGTCATAACATTCAGATTATACTAGAGCATTTAATCATTGCTTATTCCAGGGACCAAGGTTACCGGTTAACCTTTGTGCTTCTCTTCACTATTAATCTGCTATAAATGATGCTATAAATGACTGCACCGATTCCAATAAAAATCTTTTAGATAGACTTAAATAGAGGTAAACAAGGCAAGCTGTCAGTCAGATGAATCTACTGCAGCTGTATAGTCAGAACAGAACATTGTAACTTTAGAAGTCAAAGTTGTCACTTTAAATAGAAACATCTTCAATATAGAAATCTTGAAATGATGGAGATTTGCTCAACAGCCAAAACAAGAAAACAGAAGATCATATAATTTTCTTTTTTTTTTCCCATTATACATCAATAAAGAAGAGTAACACCTGTGATGTATCTTCGATGGTACAAAATACCTGGCAGGATTTAATGTGAAAACCATGTAATTATGAAATGCATTTCTCATGTTCCATGCTAAATGGCATTGTGAAATGAAACCTGTAATGAAAATTTTCACAAAGCTAAAGAAAGTTAGACCTTATTATAAAAAGGAAATCTAGTGTACAATGATTTCCAATAAGTGTTGTAACCAGTTTTTTAGTTTAATCTTAAATGTACTATGAATCTTGCAAAATAATTGTCCTTATGGAATTAGAGCTGTCACCGAAACCTCCGGCCCATTCTACCTGACAAATACGAATCTAGACCTATAAAGGCAGTCCAAAATTTGTCATGCATAGCTCTGTAAAATGGAGTTGGACAGAAATATCAGATTTTTCTGGCTATTGTGAAATAGGCTTTCCCTGCAGTTATCTGAAAATGGTAAACAAAGCAGCTCAATAATCTTCAGGTTTTTTTTCTCTAGGTATTTGCCCGGTGTCTGAAATGACAGACCGCTTGTAATCTGATAAAGCCTGAGTTATAGCATTTTCGACACATCTGTAACGCCGGGCCTGAAAATGACTAATAGAGCACCTTTAATTAAAAATAACAATCCACCAGCATTAACCGAGAATATGCTTTTCCCAGTTAGTTTATAGTATGCTACATCAGCCTTATATCCAAACACTCGAAACATTGGTAGGCATAATGTGAGAGGCAGGTGACCCACCTGTAAAGAGATTGTGTCACATCAATGGGAGAAGATGTACACAGCCAACGCTTGTCAACTTTTACTTTCTTGGAGCACTCATGTTATATGGTTCTCCAACAAGGTTTTCTCTCTTTATTACACAGCAGTTTGTCAGATGACTGGCAAAAGCGACCTTGCATAAGTCTCTAAGCATTGGCCCTTCGGACTATCCACTGCTCTTGAACTCTTGTGAGTAGGTATTATTCCACCTGATACATATCACTTTTACAGCCCCTCTTACACTATTGTGAGGAAGACCATAAAGAAGTTGTCCATGACAAAGGGGCTTTTTCGTGGAAAAGATCAATGCACCTCACTCTATTACAACTCTGTTTTTTTCTTGCCATGCTGCCTTGATGCAACCAATTGCCAGTTCCATAACAAAAGATAAACAATATAAAAAAAATGGGCCCCAAATCAAGTGTTCTTCAAATCTGAGAACCCACTAAGTGATATCCTATTGACTCCCTAACCTTACAAAGTCTAAATAGTGACAGGTGCAATTGAAATATTTGGTACAGTCATTTCTTATACAGTATTTACCTGTCAGAATGAATAAAGGGGAGTGAATAAAATGTAACTTTAACTAAAGTGCGATTATAAGTTCATAATATACAAAAGTGAGTGTACCGTGGGCACCATTGGTTTAGGTAATCCACCAGCCAAAGACACAATTAAATGTAGGACTTACTGTTAAATACAAAGAATGTGCCTAGGTTACACTATGTCACATGCTTTACTAATATTCCCATAAATTAATCCCCACACGTTTCGGTCACTGGTAAAAGTGACCTCCTCAGGGGCTTTACTGGGTACTAGCAGATATATAGCTAATGTGTTGTAGCCAATAAGTGGATAATTCACATGGAAAAGACACAACACCAGAACACATGTAACCCCCGTGGAGGCAGCCAATACAAAAACAGCCCCCTATTGGGATACAGTACAAGGCACCGCTGTCCTCCAAAGGTAAGGAGCACAGCATATAAATATTCAAGAGTGAGCCAGCATCTGGATCTTGGTTGACCACTTCAGCGTCCCGATACAACAGTATTTACCTGTCTCTAAGAAAGATGTTTAGTACAAGTAACCAGTATATAAAACATCAAAGCTTTGAACAGGGATTTGTAAACCCCTTTTTAACATTGAAGTCTTCCTATGATCAAGGGATTGTTGCTGGTCCAGATTTTCTAAACCCAGTTCTATTTTTCTATGTCCGGAAATAATATAAAGAGAAGAACAGTATCTTTCCAAATGTGAGAACCGTGCTACACAGATCATTACATCTCAGCCTCTTGGTCCCCTGTAAGGGTGACATTGGCATTTACTTCATGTTGTACCTGAAGTATGTGCAGAAACGATGTGAAGTCTTTCTATTTGAAAGCTTGGCTCTTTTCTGTACAGCAAAGTGAATCAAGGTCTAGTTATCTTGATGGAGGGGTGCTTGGCTCCCTTGTCCCATGGACTAGAACTTGCTACTAATATTTATTTGCCATTCACTGTGAGTAACCTCTGACTGTCACACCTCATGTGTCCTTAAAAGCACTCTGTAAAGCTTTTTCTATGGTAGGGTATTCACATTTAGCTCCACTAAAACTAAAGAAAAAATGACTACATGTGGAATTTACACCAACCAAATTTATTACCTTTATTTCGAACTCTGTCATGCATATTCTGGCATTTTCTTGTTATAGTCCCTAGGAAACTTGATGTAATATTTAAGATTTAGCACAGTATTCTCTGCCAGCAATGTTTCAAAAACAGATTTACCTAACTAATGTAAAGTAAAATATGAAAGAAAAATAGGCAATAGGATCAAACAGTCAAAATTGTGTCTACCTAGTTCGATATTTGTGTAGTTGATGAATGTCAGTAAGGACATTTGTCTACATGAAAGGCTTATACTTAGAATTATGTAGTTATAATGCAATGTTCCTTATTGGTGCTTCCTATGGACTTCTAAATTGTGCACGATCAGCCATTTAGCCCTTCACACTTCATTTCAGTTTGTTCACATGGCCATAGAGCCTTGCCGGGATTGTTGCATTTAACATCTGACCCCATGTACCAACACATCTGCTAATGAAGGGAACTATTTAGATAACATCTGTATATTAGGAGACCATTCTCAAGAACACATAGCTTATAATACAGAAAAGCTAATAATCTAGCAGCCGCAACTGTACTGTTTTGGGTCATTGCAACTGTACTGTTTTGGGTCATTGGTCTTGTGGTTTTCATATAATACTAATTCATGGTGTTTGTCACAGTATCAAGGTGATAAAAGGCATGCTTAAGTAATATAATCATTGATACAAAGGAATTGGCACCATTTAATAGAAAGTCAGCACACAATACAATTACTCTACATGTATTTGTTATTGGATACTTATTATAGTTTCACCTGGAGTATTAAAATTATAATCAGAATCAAGTTTATGTAAAGTGTACCTCTAGGCATTTACTTCTACTACCTCTTCTAAATGAATCTTAGACTGTGTTCACACATTGTATTTTATCCCCATTTTGGAGATTATTTTGGTCAGTATTGTTACCCAAACATAGTGGTGGAACTAGGAGTGAAAAAACTATGATGGAAAGATTTGCACCTTTTTAAATGTTGTAGACCCAAAAATACTAGCCAAAATGTGGACCATGTACGGACCAAAGTGTGTAATTTAGTGTGCCTAAGTTCGTAAGTTCAACTTTATACTTGCATACTCCACCAACTTCATCATGCAGTAGAGTAGTCTGTGACTTATGTTACTTTATCTCTTTACTTTCTTCCTGCTGAGAGAAGCATAGAGAGGAAAATACAGGAGTGGAATAGACAGCAAGAAAAAGAGGAAAACTAACATGAATATATTACCTAAACAGGGGTTACAAGATGTATGTAAGTCTGGAGAGGGATCTGTCCTTTGATTATAGCGGTGTTGAACTTCAGCAGGCAGTCACTAAATTGTAAGGGTCTATTCACACGTCAGAATTTCCGCTTGTGGAATTCTGCCTCAAATTAAAGCCCATAGGCTTCTATGGGATTCTGCACTCCCATTCACACTTCTGAATTTCAGAAGTGTGAAAGGGAGTGCAGAATCCCATAGTAGTCTATGGGCTTTAATTTGAGGCTGAATTCCACAAGCGGAAATAGACCATGTGAATAGACCTCAAGGGAGAAATTTTCAAGCTTGTGTAAACATTGCCGGAGCTACTACTCTACTGTAGTGGCAATATGTCTGACAATGATAACAACTTCCTGTTAGTGAATTAGAAAGAAATAGAGGTGCAGCACAAATGTTGAGCTTTAATGTTTAACTTTAATTTTTTATTTATTTATTTTCCCTGAAAGGCTCTTTTTCCTCCTACCCCTTTCTAAAATCATCATTCATTGTGAAAAACATACATTTCCCATAGATTAGCATGGAACTTTAAACAATGACCCAAACCCTCACAAATTGGGGTAGTTAAGGGTTAAATTAACCATCCTATATTTTAAGTGGACATATAAGTAACATGTGACCACGTTATATTGAAATATCTCCAGCCGTTTGGAAGTTATTCAGTAACATATATATACAAAAGAAAGTAGGACAGCACTGGAGCCAGATCTCCATGCTCGTGGTCACCTAGGCGGCCAGCCCAGGAGTCTTATGTGCAAATCCAGAAAACACGGCACCAGAAGACCAAGGATCATGCAAAACTGGATAGGTTTATTCCCAATTCAATTGCGACGTTTCGGCAGCAATAGCCTTGAAAAAGGCTATTGCTGCCGAAACGTCGCAATTGAATTGGGAATAAACCTATGCAGTTTTGCATGATCCTTGGTCTCCTGGTGCCGTGTTTTCTGGATTTGTATGTATATATATATATATATATATATATATATATATATATATCCCATAGACATGTATGGGACTTTAAACATAAACCCCGCCCCTGGCAAATGGAGGTGAGTAAGGGTTAAATAACCTATCCTATGTTTGTTGCTCACATATAAGTAACATGTGTGCCAAGTTTCATATTAATATCTTTAGCTGTTTGGACGTGATGCTGGAACATACACACACTCACATACACACATTGAGTATATATATATATATATATATATATATATATATATATATATATATATATATATATATATATAGTAAATTTGAGTAGCTGTATTAGTCCAGTGATGCAGATGCAAATTATAAAATGTTGCAGTATCTTGTAATACAAGATACTGTAACATTTTATGATTTGCATCTATATATAAATATATATATATATATATATATATATATATATATATATATATATAGATAGATATATAGATAGATACATTTGTATATATACACAAAGCTTTCATAGATATGTTGGAGTTTAGCTTGATCCTGGCTTTAAGCTATGTTCAGACTAGGTCACATCTTTTCTTTTACATAACCATAATAATGGCCATAATGGATTGATTGTTTTTGTAAGGGACCCTTAAGTATTCTGTTGACTTTTAATGGGTTCTTCTATTGGATAGACCGGTGCTGGATAGACCGGTGCAACATAATTCTGCCAATTAAAGAGCAATAAAAATCTCATACAAGTGTGAACACAGCCTGACAGCAACTGTATATAGCTAAATAGTAAGAGCTAAAAAAAAAATACCAAATCAGTGAAATGAAATGTATCTCTAAACTAGTGGCAAGTTTATAAGTAAATTATGTAACCTTTGTGTTTACGAAATTATTGTTATTGTTATATTTTTTAGATTTTAAGGTAAACCTCTTTTTACATAAACATTCTACGTTAAACCCCGAACATTATAATATAATTTATTGCTTGCTGTTTTTCTCAAATATCATGCACTGAGAAAAGACAGAGGATATTATCTTCAGCATCTGCAGAGGGAAGGGCAATCTTTATATACAGAGGTCATTGGTGCATGTAGTAAATATCTGCCAGACAGTTGGATACTATTAGCTGTGTTACAGGAATTAATTTGAATTCAGGTGCAGTGCTAATTCAGGAAGAAATATGACTGTCACTTTTATTAGCACATTCAGAGTCCTGGGTACTAAACACAAGCTGTGAAAGGGAACATATACAAAAAGAGATGTTTACAGACTTCAAAATATCTGATAAACAGAGTGATGCTGATCTTTGAAGGATCAAAATTTAAGATAGATATGAATATTATCTATGTTTTAGAATCATATGCCAAATAATAGGCATACATCATACACACATCTATCATGCATACACACATTCATACATCATACATACACACATCATACATACATCAATCTATTTATCATACACCAAACATACACATATCAAACATACACACACATGTATACATACGTTAAAATACATACACCCCCATATCATACATACATTACACACACATCTATGTATCATGCACACATACAGCATACATACATACATACACACATCATACATACATCAATCTATTTATCATACATACATACAGCACACGCATCATACATAATCAATATATTTACTATACACACATACATCATATGTACACACATTATACATACATGCATCATGCATACATACAACATGCATGCATACACACATCATATGTACATTTATCATATTCAGATCATGCATACACATCATACATACACACACATAATACATACACACATACGTCATATATACATCCATTTAAAATGCATGCTTCCCCCCCCCACCCTTTCACTCACCCTCCTGACCTGTTGCCGCCATGGAGATCAGCGTTGCACCCTGTTGCTTACCAGGTCAGGGTATGGATGTAGATGGGTTGGAGGCAGAGCTCACAGCTAGAGCGCTCCGACTGCTACCCAGCCTCCTCTACTTCAGCCCTAACAAGATATGGCCACTCTTTGCCGGTGACCGCCAGTTGCAGGCAGGGACACCTCAGGGGCCAAGGAGTAGAGGTGCATGCCTACGTGGGCACATCTGCTCACAGCAGCCACTGCGCCTCTGCCATATCCCTGCCCTCCACCAGATCATGGCCCCCTCTGGCCCTCCCTTAGCAACACCATTGGTCGCTGCTTCCCACTCCTTTCAGACTCGGACTGGCATCTTACTGTGTACCCTCCAGTGACCATTTAGTGATCACTAGATTCTGCAAAAAAAATAAAAAACCCTACAGCTCAGTAATAATCACTGGTCCCTAGAGGGCACACAGAAAGTCGATAGGCCACAGGCAAGAATGATAAATATATTCACAGGTCTCCTCCCAGGGCTGAGCTGCCAGGTATGGTATGGAGCACATAATTCATTTTACAGACACATTTTTACAAATTAAATATGCCTGAAAAACACTGTGTGAACATAGCCTTACTCTTTGGAGTGTAGCTGATCAGCAAAGTAAAAATAATAATGAGTTAACCAATTGATGCTTCCAAAACAAAAAGCTTCAGCATCAATGAAAAAAAAAAAATCAGCATCAATGAAAGTCCTTTGTGAACTTGCAACTTACAAGTATTTATCTTAAAGGAGTAGTCCAGTTCTGAAAAACTTATCCTCTTTCCTAAGGATAGGGGATAAGTTTCAGATCACGGGGGGGGGGTCCGACCGCTGAGGGCCCCGTGATCTCCTGTATGCAGCCCTGGCAGCGACGGCTGATTCGCCCCCTCAATACAACTCTATGGTAGAGCCGGAACGCTGCCTTCGGCAATCTCCGAATCTACCATAGCGTTGTATTGAGGGGGGGTGTCGGCCGCCGCTTCCTGCGGTGGTCAAAACTCCCCCTTCCCCCGCGCGGCCATGGCTGCGTACAGGAGATCACAGGGGCCCCCAGCGGTCGGATCCCCTGTGATCTTAAACTTATCCCCTATCCTTAGGATAGGGGATACGTTTTTCAGGACTGGACTACTCCTTTAAGATAAATATTTGTAAGTTGCAAGTTCACAAAGGACTTTCATTTATGCTGAATTTTTTCACTCAAATTACATATCAAAACATTGGTCCATTCAGCATGCGCACCACTGCTAAACTGGCTGTATCAATAACAAGCATCCAGTGCATTTTCTAGCCGTGCAATACAGTATCTGGGCTAAGTGTCACTCCTGTGTTTTTCAGTTTTGTTGGGAATAGTTTTTTCTAACCACTTTGTCACGAAAACAATAAATAATGCAAAGCATTTTTTATGTTATTAATGGATACACAGTTTTATTTGCTGGACTGAAAGATATATGCACTGGTATATATGGCATCCATGCTCTGGCATATGCAGCATATTTATTAAGTCATGTGCACCCCTGTATCATTTTTCCTCTTTCTGGGTTTCTTTTGAACTGGTATTTTTTGCATATTTCTCACGCCTGTGCAGTGGTGCCATCCAGCTGTCTTCTTCCTATGCCTATATTTATTAAAGTACCCACCAGTCCTCATAACTGTACCCTGCATAAACTGTAATAGAAAATTTTCTGCAGTAAAGAAACAAAAAACTTTTCTTTGAAGATCTTGGGAGTCACTGCCTGCCAGTTATCTCCTCCTCTGTGTGTGCTCGGTAAATTGTGGCATCAGAGTATTTACTCTACCATAGATGGTAACATCACTTGTGACTGGAGTACGGGATTACAATGTAATATTATGAATTTAAGGATGTAATATACATGTGAGCATATGTTTATGTACTGTATATATCATAGCTCGATCTTCCTCAAATAGAACAGAAAAACTGTGAAGGTACACAGCGAAGAAGAAAACCTTGTGCGAAGGAATATGCACGGCATGAGACACCGCTACCTCTGGTCTACATTCATAACGGCTCTCATTTGTGATTGAAAACCCTTTCAGCATCCTTCTGATTTTCTAAGCTGAAGCGATCATCATAGTGGGATAAAGAATTAGGCAAAAACTCTTTTTTGTTAAGATCTAAGAATGGAATCCATATCCCTTGTTCTTAAACATCTTGCAGAGCTATTCAGACAATGGTATTAAATCCATCCTCCCCTTTGTGAATCCTGCTATGTGATGTAAAGAGAATAAGTAGAGGCAAATGAAATCAAGACCTGGAAAACTGGTTAAAAGCTTTGTGAATCTGCATAGAAAACTGTTTGGCATTTTGAGGGTGTCAGGCCCAAGGCCTGATTATTAAAATCCTATATGTGTATTATAAGTTATGACTGCTTGCAATGGATTGTCCAGGACATGGGTGAGAGGTCATTCGGACGGTGTGTCCTTTTATGTATTGCATTTTATTGGGGGCCTGGCTGTTTGTTTGCCCTTTGAAGTCAGAGGCCCTTTGAAGCAACAGAGATGCCCCCCTGGTGGGATCAGAGGGGAGGGGGGAATGGAGTCTCCCTCCAAAAAGGCAGATATATAATATTTAACAATGCTAGACTTGGGGTGTTCAATGCTGTGCAACAAGCTGACCATCCTAAGAACAGCACTCTCACTCACTCATGGACTGCTATACCATCATGCTGTAAGAACTTCATTTTTGTTTTCTGAACTTGTCTTGCAAAACTCTTTTATATATTTTTGTACCTGTATGTCATTTGTTCCTGTATTTTTATATATTTAGCACTGTGATACCTTTTATCAGATTAAATGTTTAATTAATCAGCTCTGATCTTTGATCTCTAAATATATGAGCTCACCTTTCTGAAGGAGGCTCTGGTAAAACACGTTTATCTAAGGGTTTATTTAAGGGTTTGGTGACTTTCTGGGACTAGTAGTGTATACCCAGAGGTCTGGTGGCTTTAACCTTTGCACCATCACACTCTCTCTAATGTCTTGGCTGCAAGAGGTGAAGATCCCCGGGGCTCCGGTTCACGTAAAAAAAGGTGTGTTCGAGCGCTCACTCCTGTAGAATAGCTTGGCTGGGATCGTGGCAGTAAGAAGTAGCCGGACACGGTTAAAGATATAATAACCGGATTTTATTTGTATAGATCACAGATAACGCGTTTCGAGGGGTGGGACCCCCTCTTCATCAGATCAATGATGTGGCAGATGTGGGAGGCCACTAATTTATGCAAAAAAAGCCCGCGAAATTTAACAGCAATTACCGGGTACAGATTAAAATACAAATATGCATCTGTGCAATACAATTTCCACAGTGTTGAAGATGTCTCAAATCCAAAGCAAAACATAAATTTAAATTAAAATTTAACACATATTACAATTAACATGAATGGTGCTTGGATGGCAGATCAAATAAGGTATTACTGCTATTAGCCTGGCCTTCCGTTCGGGGAGCTGAGCAAGTAGAAAAATCAAAGCGCCGCTCTCCATGTTGTGGCGTCATCTCAAAGATAGAGGCACAACTGGACCCTGGTCTTCCCCTGTATGGGAGACCCCTCATCCAGGTGCTCGGGAGGAAATGTCCCAAATTACAAAAAAGTTCATAGTAGAAGCGCATATCCTGCGCTGGACCGATTTAACAAACACAGGCATCGGCATTGCAATAGAGCATATTCTATGCCGTAGTGTATATTGATGTCATTGATACATACATTTATGTATATATATATATATATATACATATACACATGCGCAGTTGTACACACATCCTCCCATGTATTCTTCTTTGGTTGATTGCTGGGCTGGTGGGGGTCATCTTTATTGGTAAGAGGGCAGGATGACACATTCAGTGAATGAGCTCTGTAGCCTCATTCAGCCCATGGGGTTGGAGCGATTCCAGTCTGTAAATCCAATACATCTCTTTCTTTCCCAGAGCTTCCAGGCGATTGGTAACATGTGCTGGGATGTAGTCAATGGGCAGGATGGATGAAATTCCTGTGGCCCCATTGTGTTTGGTCGTGACGTGTCGTGACAAACCTTGAAACATAAATCCCTTTTTTATATTGCATCTGTGCTGGTTGAGTCTTTGGTGTAATTTCTGAGTGGTTCGACCCACGTACTGTTTCCCACAGCAACAGTTGATAAGGTAGATGACGAACTGGGATTGGCATGTCAGATGGAATGGTAGCTCAAAGGTTTCCCCTGTATGATGGCTTCTAAAATCAGTGTTCCGGTCCGCTATGATGTTGCAGCAGAGACATCTCTTCTTGCCGCATTTGAACACACCTTTTTTGAGAGTGGTCTCAGCGGTGATGCGTTTAGCTGGCCTCTGTCTTTTCAAACGGCTTGGAGCCAGCATATTCCTGAGGGAAGGAGCTCTTCTAAATGTTAGTAGGGGTTGGGTAGGTAAAATTTCTTTTAGGTAGGGATCATTCTTGAGGAGACTCCAATGTTTTTGTAGGATTTTCCTTATGTTGTAATGGCCCGTGGAGTACGTTGTCACAAAACTGCTGTTCTTTTTACCCCAGTTGTGTTGTTGTTTCGTGTGTCTTTTGAATTTTTCTTTTTGGTTTGTCTCCTCTTGATCACACGAGGCCTCTTGGACTGAGGGTGATGACCCTGAAGCTATAGTGGCTGATGGCAGCGGTAAGGAGGGTAGACATGATTCCTGGGTGAGTGCAAGCGCTTTTAAAAAAGCATTCTCTACCAGAGTTTTAGGGTATCCTTTCACAGAAAATCTGTTCTTCAGAATTTTGGATTGATCAATGTAGGTACTGGTGTTGGTACAATTTTTCCGAACTCGGCAGAATTGGCCATAGGGTATATTCTGTTTCCATTTAGAGTAGTGTCCACTCAAAAAAGGTACATAACTATTCGAGTCGACAGTTTTGAAGAACGTGGAGGTGATGATTTGGCTATTTTCGTGAGCAATTAGTAGATCAAGAAATTCGATTTCTTTATCGGAAATGTTTGGTGTTAGGGTAATGCCCCAATCGTTGCTGTTTATTTCATGGATCAGTGTATGGATTTGTTCGGCTGTACCCCTCCAAAGAAAGAACAGGTCGTCTATATAACGTTTATATACGACTGTATGTTCCAAAAAAAGTTTGTTCTTATGGAGGAACTCTTCTTCGAATTGCCCCATGAAGAGGTTAGCATACGAGGGGGCGACTCTGGTCCCCATAGCCGTCCCTCTGGTTTGTTGAAATGTCACCCCGTTATAGGTGAAAAAGTTGTTTTTTAGGATTAATTCCAGGCATGTAATCAGGAAGTCCGCCTGATTCTCAGGTATTTTTGTGTCGCTTCTTAGGTAGCAAGCTGTGCTCTTTAGTCCCAGATCGTGTCTGATATTTGAATATAGAGCAGACACATCCATGGTTACAAACATCATGTTTTCCTCCCATGCCAGATCTTTTAGTATAGTAATTAGTTGGTCTGAATTTTTGAGGTAGCTCTGCAGATTCTGGACATAAGGTTGGAGTATTAAATCCAAATACTGTGATAAGTTGCTCGTGATGCTGTCTATCCCAGAAATAATGGGTCTTCCCGGTGGGTGCTCTTGGTCCTTGTGCACCTTTGGTAGATGGTAGTAAAAGGGCATTTTGGGGTTGGAGATCCATAGAAAGTTTTTTTCCTTTTTGGTGATAACACCCTGCTTGACGCCATCTTCCAATATGGAGGAAACTTTCTGTTTTAGTGCAGGGAGAGGGTTACCATTAATCTGTTCATAGTATTGGGTATCTCCTAAAATCTTCCATGCTTCTTGATCATATTCCGTGTAGTTCTGTATTACAATTCCCCCGCCTTTATCTGCGGGGCGAATCACGATATCTTGGTTGTCCTTCAAAGATTTTAGGGCGGCTCGCTCACTGTTTGTGAGGTGGCCCTCTTTTGTTGTGATCTTACAGGTGTCAGGAAGACTTTTGAGGTCCTCGGCTACCAAATCATGAAATGTCTTGAGAAGGTGACCTTGGCTTTCCACGGGGTAAAATTTCGATTTGGCTTTCACCTCCGGGTGCACTCCGGGTATCACCGTTTCCTCCTGTGGATGGTATTTGGAGCTGACATTCGGCAGGGCAAAGTGACGTTGCAATGTGAGACGTCTTGTGAACCTATGAAGGTCCAAGAATAGGTCAAATTTGTTGGGGTGTGATTTAGGGCAATAGGATAAGCCTTTTTGTAAAAGGGATAGTTCCCCTTGGTTTAATAAATGGTCCGATAGATTAAAATTTTTTATCATAGATTCTTTAGAAGATTTTGATTCCATAGAATTCTTTATTCGTGTTTTCTTTTTGGTGTTTTTCCACTGTGCGTTGCGGGCTCCTCCTCTATTTCCTCTTCTAGTTTTCTTTTTGTTGGTTTTCGAGGTTGAAAGTAGTCCCTTATTGACCCGGTCCGGTTGGGACCTACCTCTAAAAAAGAGGAACCTGATTGGTTGGCTGGGATCCCATCCGGATGTGCAGCGGTGGCCACTGGAAGAGGGTAAGTATTTATTTGATCGTTTTTTTCAGAGAGATTTATAAGATCGGGTTCAGTTGGTTGTTTTTGGGGAACCGGATTCCTCTCATGATAATCTCCACAGGGTTGGGAGGATAGAGGATTGCTTTTATGAGAGGATTGATGGATCTCAGCTGTGATGGTAAAAGTGTGAAGGGAATCCCTTACTGTCTTTAGGAAAGGGACCAGGGCGTCTTCACCTGTTGTGGAATTATCTACCAGAACTGGTGTAGGTCCTGAAGGTAGGTGGGGTGGACTGGTATCATGAACTGTCAGTATAGAGAGATTCATGGAATTCTCTTTTAGCGGTGACGGAGACAGTTGTAAAATTGGTGTGATCTCCTCAATGTTATATACCATATCTTCTTTCAGTTTATCTTTCAAGCGTCTGATAGAATGCCTGATGTCCTTCATATGTTCCTCGACTTGATTGTGTGAGATCTTCGGAGTTTCCAAATCTTGTGTTCCCTTCTTTGGCTCAGTAGGGAGAACAGTGGTTTTTGGTGGGGTGATAGATGGAGGAGTAATCCTATTGTTGATATGGGTTATGGTGTTCGGCTTATTAGGGATGTTGGTATTGTTCTGGTATGTTTTCTTATTCTTGTCATTTTTGTTGGGGGTGTGGTGACCTTTGGGGGTGTTAGTTGATGGTTTCCTGGTGGTATAAGCGGAATTCCGCCAGGTAGATGTTCTTTTAGTGTTAGCCCCAGGGTGTTTCTTTTGTTGATGGTCTGTCCCCGTAGTGGTGCGGTTGGAATGGATTTGGGGTCTCCATGTTGTTCTGTTGTAGTTGTGGTAAGGTTTATTAATCCTCCTGGGAGTTGGGGTGATGGTCCTAAGCGTGTTCCTGTGTTCCGTGAGAACAGGTGATGGTGATGTTGGAACCTCTTCTTCTTCTTCTTGTGGGGTTTTACTTCTGTGCCAATTCCGGTATCTATTCCTGGATTTGTCCATTCGATCCCTTTTGAGTTTCTGTGCTTTTTTGGCTATTATTTCTTGTTGGGCTTTGGAGATGCGTGAAGAGATTTTATTATTGAGTGCCCTATATTCTGTATGTGATGAAAATTGCTCCAGACCTGTTATTAGATCTTGTACTTTGATCATAGCATTTGTTTGCAATTTTGACCTCTTAGTTTTTATGTGATTAATGAGCATTTCAGAACATTTGGTTAATAGACATTCCCATTCATTTTTATACATTACATCATCTTTGAAAGTGGGGTCAAAGGTCAAGCGGAGCCCCCTCGGCGCAAGGCATTCATGTAAGTAAATATTCAAAAAATCAATGTCAACACTATGCCTTAATTCGTCTAATAATACATTTTCAAGATTATTAAACATTTCAGTCATTATCATTTTATCCTCAGATGCCAGAGAATCATGGTCACAGTCAATAGCCTGAGGTGTGACCTGTTCCGTATATTCCGCAATAAGTCTGCCACGGTCTGTGTGGCGTCTAGTAAAGTATTCCATGAGTGCAATGTGCTGCTAGTTAGTGTTTCCAGCCCAAACTACGAAAAGGTAGAGGGCTCCCCGACACTTGACTTGCAGGTGCGGTTTTGTGACACAAAACCGCACCTGCAAGTCAAGTGTCGGGGAGCCCTCTACCTTTTCGTAGTTTGGGCTGGAAACACTAACTAGCAGCACATTGCACTCATGGAATACTTTACTAGACGCCACACAGACCGTGGCAGACTTATTGCGGAATATACGGAACAGGTCACACCTCAGGCTATTGACTGTGACCATGATTCTCTGGCATCTGAGGATAAAATGATAATGACTGAAATGTTTAATAATCTTGAAAATGTATTATTAGACGAATTAAGGCATAGTGTTGACATTGATTTTTTGAATATTTACTTACATGAATGCCTTGCGCCGAGGGGGCTCCGCTTGACCTTTGACCCCACTTTCAAAGATGATGTAATGTATAAAAATGGATGGGAATGTCTATTAACCAAATGTTCTGAAATGCTCATTAATCACATAAAAACTAAGAGGTCAAAATTGCAAACAAATGCTATGATCAAAATACAAGATCTAATAACAGGTCTGGAGCAATTTTCATCACATACAGAATATAGGGCACTCAATAATAAAATCTCTTCACGCATCTCCAAAGCCCAACAAGAAATAATAGCCAAAAAAGCACAGAAACTCAAAAGGGATCGAATGGACAAATCCAGGAATAGATACCGGAATTGGCACAGAAGTAAAACCCCACAAGAAGAAGAAGAAGAGGTTCCAACATCACCATCACCTGTTCTCACGGAACACAGGAACACGCTTAGGACCATCACCCCAACTCCCAGGAGGATTAATAAACCTTACCACAACTACAACAGAACAACATGGAGACCCCAAATCCATTCCAACCGCACCACTACGGGGACAGACCATCAACAAAAGAAACACCCTGGGGCTAACACTAAAAGAACATCTACCTGGCGGAATTCCGCTTATACCACCAGGAAACCATCAACTAACACCCCCAAAGGTCACCACACCCCCAACAAAAATGACAAGAATAAGAAAACATACCAGAACAATACCAACATCCCTAATAAGCCGAACACCATAACCCATATCAACAATAGGATTACTCCTCCATCTATCACCCCACCAAAAACCACTGTTCTCCCTACTGA
This sequence comes from Hyla sarda, assembly GCF_029499605.1. Taxonomy (NCBI): domain Eukaryota; kingdom Metazoa; phylum Chordata; class Amphibia; order Anura; family Hylidae; genus Hyla; species Hyla sarda. The sequence continues at coordinate 454,870,101 of NC_079189.1, read as the reverse complement.
GCCAAAGAAGGGAACACAAGATTTGGAAACTCCGAAGATCTCACACAATCAAGTCGAGGAACATATGAAGGACATCAGGCATTCTATCAGACGCTTGAAAGATAAACTGAAAGAAGATATGGTATATAACATTGAGGAGATCACACCAATTTTACAACTGTCTCCGTCACCGCTAAAAGAGAATTCCATGAATCTCTCTATACTGACAGTTCATGATACCAGTCCACCCCACCTACCTTCAGGACCTACACCAGTTCTGGTAGATAATTCCACAACAGGTGAAGACGCCCTGGTCCCTTTCCTAAAGACAGTAAGGGATTCCCTTCACACTTTTACCATCACAGCTGAGATCCATCAATCCTCTCATAAAAGCAATCCTCTATCCTCCCAACCCTGTGGAGATTATCATGAGAGGAATCCGGTTCCCCAAAAACAACCAACTGAACCCGATCTTATAAATCTCTCTGAAAAAAACGATCAAATAAATACTTACCCTCTTCCAGTGGCCACCGCTGCACATCCGGATGGGATCCCAGCCAACCAATCAGGTTCCTCTTTTTTAGAGGTAGGTCCCAACCGGACCGGGTCAATAAGGGACTACTTTCAACCTCGAAAACCAACAAAAAGAAAACTAGAAGAGGAAATAGAGGAGGAGCCCGCAACGCACAGTGGAAAAACACCAAAAAGAAAACACGAATAAAGAATTCTATGGAATCAAAATCTTCTAAAGAATCTATGATAAAAAATTTTAATCTATCGGACCATTTATTAAACCAAGGGGAACTATCCCTTTTACAAAAAGGCTTATCCTATTGCCCTAAATCACACCCCAACAAATTTGACCTATTCTTGGACCTTCATAGGTTCACAAGACGTCTCACATTGCAACGTCACTTTGCCCTGCCGAATGTCAGCTCCAAATACCATCCACAGGAGGAAACGGTGATACCCGGAGTGCACCCGGAGGTGAAAGCCAAATCGAAATTTTACCCCGTGGAAAGCCAAGGTCACCTTCTCAAGACATTTCATGATTTGGTAGCCGAGGACCTCAAAAGTCTTCCTGACACCTGTAAGATCACAACAAAAGAGGGCCACCTCACAAACAGTGAGCGAGCCGCCCTAAAATCTTTGAAGGACAACCAAGATATCGTGATTCGCCCCGCAGATAAAGGCGGGGGAATTGTAATACAGAACTACACGGAATATGATCAAGAAGCATGGAAGATTTTAGGAGATACCCAATACTATGAACAGATTAATGGTAACCCTCTCCCTGCACTAAAACAGAAAGTTTCCTCCATATTGGAAGATGGCGTCAAGCAGGGTGTTATCACCAAAAAGGAAAAAAACTTTCTATGGATCTCCAACCCCAAAATGCCCTTTTACTACCATCTACCAAAGGTGCACAAGGACCAAGAGCACCCACCGGGAAGACCCATTATTTCTGGGATAGACAGCATCACGAGCAACTTATCACAGTATTTGGATTTAATACTCCAACCTTATGTCCAGAATCTGCAGAGCTACCTCAAAAATTCAGACCAACTAATTACTATACTAAAAGATCTGGCATGGGAGGAAAACATGATGTTTGTAACCATGGATGTGTCTGCTCTATATTCAAATATCAGACACGATCTGGGACTAAAGAGCACAGCTTGCTACCTAAGAAGCGACACAAAAATACCTGAGAATCAGGCGGACTTCCTGATTACATGCCTGGAATTAATCCTAAAAAACAACTTTTTCACCTATAACGGGGTGACATTTCAACAAACCAGAGGGACGGCTATGGGGACCAGAGTCGCCCCCTCGTATGCTAACCTCTTCATGGGGCAATTCGAAGAAGAGTTCCTCCATAAGAACAAACTTTTTTTGGAACATACAGTCGTATATAAACGTTATATAGACGACCTGTTCTTTCTTTGGAGGGGTACAGCCGAACAAATCCATACACTGATCCATGAAATAAACAGCAACGATTGGGGCATTACCCTAACACCAAACATTTCCGATAAAGAAATCGAATTTCTTGATCTACTAATTGCTCACGAAAATAGCCAAATCATCACCTCCACGTTCTTCAAAACTGTCGACTCGAATAGTTATGTACCTTTTTTGAGTGGACACTACTCTAAATGGAAACAGAATATACCCTATGGCCAATTCCGCCGAGTTCGGAAAAATTGTACCAACACCAGTACCTACATTGATCAATCCAAAATTCTGAAGAACAGATTTTCTGTGAAAGGATACCCTAAAACTCTGGTAGAGAATGCTTTTTTAAAAGCGCTTGCACTCACCCAGGAATCATGTCTACCCTCCTTACCGCTGCCATCAGCCACTATAGCTTCAGGGTCATCACCCTCAGTCCAAGAGGCCTCGTGTGATCAAGAGGAGACAAACCAAAAAGAAAAATTCAAAAGACACACGAAACAACAACACAACTGGGGTAAAAAGAACAGCAGTTTTGTGACAACGTACTCCACGGGCCATTACAACATAAGGAAAATCCTACAAAAACATTGGAGTCTCCTCAAGAATGATCCCTACCTAAAAGAAATTTTACCTACCCAACCCCTACTAACATTTAGAAGAGCTCCTTCCCTCAGGAATATGCTGGCTCCAAGCCGTTTGAAAAGACAGAGGCCAGCTAAACGCATCACCGCTGAGACCACTCTCAAAAAAGGTGTGTTCAAATGCGGCAAGAAGAGATGTCTCTGCTGCAACATCATAGCGGACCGGAACACTGATTTTAGAAGCCATCATACAGGGGAAACCTTTGAGCTACCATTCCATCTGACATGCCAATCCCAGTTCGTCATCTACCTTATCAACTGTTGCTGTGGGAAACAGTACGTGGGTCGAACCACTCAGAAATTACACCAAAGACTCAACCAGCACAGATGCAATATAAAAAAGGGATTTATGTTTCAAGGTTTGTCACGACACGTCACGACCAAACACAATGGGGCCACAGGAATTTCATCCATCCTGCCCATTGACTACATCCCAGCACATGTTACCAATCGCCTGGAAGCTCTGGGAAAGAAAGAGATGTATTGGATTTACAGACTGGAATCGCTCCAACCCCATGGGCTGAATGAGGCTACAGAGCTCATTCACTGAATGTGTCATCCTGCCCTCTTACCAATAAAGATGACCCCCACCAGCCCAGCAATCAACCAAAGAAGAATACATGGGAGGATGTGTGTACAACTGCGCATGTGTATATGTATATATATATATATACATAAATGTATGTATCAATGACATCAATATACACTACGGCATAGAATATGCTCTATTGCAATGCCGATGCCTGTGTTTGTTAAATCGGTCCAGCGCAGGATATGCGCTTCTACTATGAACTTTTTTGTAATTTGGGACATTTCCTCCCGAGCACCTGGATGAGGGGTCTCCCATACAGGGGAAGACCAGGGTCCAGTTGTGCCTCTATCTTTGAGATGACGCCACAACATGGAGAGCGGCGCTTTGATTTTTCTACTTGCTCAGCTCCCCGAACGGAAGGCCAGGCTAATAGCAGTAATACCTTATTTGATCTGCCATCCAAGCACCATTCATGTTAATTGTAATATGTGTTAAATTTTAATTTAAATTTATGTTTTGCTTTGGATTTGAGACATCTTCAACACTGTGGAAATTGTATTGCACAGATGCATATTTGTATTTTAATCTGTACCCGGTAATTGCTGTTAAATTTCGCGGGCTTTTTTTGCATAAATTAGTGGCCTCCCACATCTGCCACATCATTGATCTGATGAAGAGGGGGTCCCACCCCTCGAAACGCGTTATCTGTGATCTATACAAATAAAATCCGGTTATTATATCTTTAACCGTGTCCGGCTACTTCTTACTGCCACGATCCCAGCCAAGCTATTCTACAGGAGTGAGCGCTCGAACACACCTTTTTTTACGTGAACCGGAGCCCCGGGGATCTTCACCTCTTGCATTCTCCAGACGTCCAGGAATCCCAGGACGCCATGGTGTGAGCTGCACCCCCTGATTTCACTATTCCCTTTGCAACGGGATACAAGCGCGATATGGTGTTGTGCCCACTGCACAACACCAGAAGGTGAGCAAGTTTTTTTCACCTCTTTGTCTTTGTTATATCTGAAAACTTTTACGGCACATTGTTGCGCTTCCCTTTTGTGTTTCCAATTTTTTCTGCATATCGAGCATAATGTCTTGGCTGGACAGATAGGGTGTGATTGTGACAACTGGTGGCAGCAGGGGGATATATTTAGAGATTTTTAGTGCTTGCTGGATTTTACCTGTAAGGAAATCTTAGCACTAAAAAGAAATTGCATACATCTTCTTCTGTGTAAATTCAAAAGACAGAGCTCAGTGCTGGTTTAAAAGACATACAAAAAGAGTGCAAGACAGTTCTGTCCTCCCCATCTCCTGTTATACCTTCTCTGTCTCATCTCGGAAATATGGAGGGATATTGCAAGCAGTCCAAGCCTGCACTGGAGCTAATGTGCCAACAAAAGGACATCCCTACTGCAGGAAAGAACAAGGAACAACTTATTGCTGATCTTGTGGAGTATGATACCCGTGCAGAAGAGCTGAGTGACATGAGACAAAGTCCTACAGTTGGAACTGCCATCCAAGGACTGATATCTCCTGGGGAATACAACATTACTCCCCATCAGGACAGTACTCCACATTAGGCCTTGGACTCTTATATGCGGACTGCCTTACAACACCTTGGGAATGTGGATGCCAATATGAAACTCTAACTGCTTCTCCAGAACCGAACTGCAGAGAGAGAGGCACGAGCTGAGAGAGAGGCTCAGGTAAGAGCCGCAGAAAAAGAGGCCCAGGCACAAGCCGCAGAAAGAGAGGCCCAGGCACGAGCCGCAGAGAGAGAGGCGGCAGAGAGAGAGGCCCAGCGAAGGCATGAACTGGAGGTTCTGAGGTGAGAGGGGATGCTTCATCCGCACAGAGTGATGTGCAGGATCAAGGAGACCACAAACCCCGCTTGGAACATTTCCCCATGTTGGAGAAAGATGGTGATCTGGAGTGTTCCTGAGGGGATTTGAAAAGGATTGCCGGCAGTTCCATCTACCTAAGAAATAGTGGGGACGATATCTAACCCCACGGCTGCGAGGGAAAGCTCTGGATGTGTTTGCTTTGCTTCCCTCTGAGAGTGACCAGGACTATGAGGCAATAAAATCTGCCCTGCTAAAAAGTTTTAATCTGACTAAAGAGACTTATCGTAAAAAGTTTTGGACTTTGCAACAAAGCACCACAGAAAGCTGCACTGAACATGCAGGTCAGCTAAGGACTGCATTCAGGCAATGGACTGGGGGCCTACAAGTCACTACCCATGAGGCCCTGGAGGACTTGATGGTCCTGGATGAGTTTCTCCAAACATGGAGCTTTGAAGCCAGAGAGTGGATTTTGGACCGCAAGCCCAAGACAGCCATGGAAGCAGCAGAACTAGGAGATGACTTTGCCAACAACCGGGCACCAGCAGCAAAGCGTGGATCTGCACAAGCTGGAGCAAGTACCTGGAGGGGAGCCACACAACCACAAAGCACCACCAGGTCAGCCGGGAAATTCTTGCCATCATTCCCAAAAGCAACAGGAGCCACATTGGGTCGGGGACACCCGCCGATGTTACAGATGCAACAATATTGGGCACCTGAGTGCCACTTGCCCCAACAAAAAGAATTCTCCACCAGTAGCTGGAGGACACACAGCCGTTCTTCTGGTGTCCGGAGCGGTGGAGAAAAGAGCGGATAACCTACAGAGTGTAACTGTGTGTGACCGGGTGACAGAGGGGTTACGAGATTCTGGAGCCTCATTTACCTTGGTAAGGCCTGAAGTGGTGGATACAGAGGACATCATCCCTGGAAGAACCATGGCTTTAAAAGGAATTGGAGGTGTGCGGCCTGCTGTGCCCATGGCCCGTGTGTACCTGGATTGGGGTACAGGCAAAGGTTTGCGGGAGGTGGGGGTCTCTGAGGACATCCCTGTTAATGTTCTGCGGGGAATGATTTGGGTCGGATGCTCTGTCATTATGCTCCAGAGGACACTACCTGCACACAGGATGGGCTAGGAGAGAGCCCTGTTCATTCTGAGGTACTGTGCGAGACTTTGGGAGACACTGTGAACTGTGGTAACTGGGAGGGGGTGCAGGGGATTGATAATTGTTTACCTGTGACTGAACCAGTAATGTTTTCCAAAAGTGGAATGGGGTGTATTGTAAAATGTGGTGACAATGCATTGCCAATGCCAAAACCTAGTGGAGATGGGCTAGGGGCTAGGGGATTGGTGTGCCCCTGGTGACATATAAGGATGAGGGACCAGCAGTGAGTGATATGTCCCAATCCTGCGAGCCTAAGGAGGAGGAGGGAATGAGTGATAGCCCTGTGTATGATGCCTGTATTGTTATGTCTGGAACTGAGGGGGAGGAAGGTAAACCCCAGGGAGGCATACCAATGGTGGCAGTGGTAACGCGTCAGCAGCATGCCAGGGCTGCAGCTTTAACAGGAAGGGAGGATGGTGAGGCAAGGGGCAAGCTCTGTGACTTGCAAGCCCCAGCAGAGGAAGGTGGAGATGCTAGTTCACCTGGGGGAAATGTGCTCCCTGATGCCACAAGATGGGGGGAGGGAAATGAGCATTTACGGGAAGCTCTGCGCAGTGATCCTTCCCTTGAAGGGCTGAGACAACGTGATGAACATACAGGTGTTGACACAGATGGGCATTGGGTATATAGGGAAAATGATATGTTGTACTGGGAGTCCCTTTCCAAAGGCATGTTAGGGGCCCAGGAGAGAGAAAGGCAGTTAGTGGTTCCTAGGCAGTACAGGAAAGAGGTGCTGAGGTTGGCCCATGAGACCCCCCTGGCAGGACATTTGGGAGTGGCCAAGACAAAGTCCAGGTTGGCACACAATTTCTATTGGCCAGGTATGGGTACTGCTGTTGCAAGTTACTGTAGATCCTGTCATGTCTGCCATAGGGTGGGTAAGTCCAGGGATGTAACTTGTGTTCCCCTAGTGCCCCTACCAGTAATATCTGTACCTTTTGAATGAGTGGCAGTGGATATTGTGGGGCCTCTGGCTATACCCAGCAGCACAGGGAAACAATTAATTCTTACTGTTGTAGATTATGCAACCAGGTACCCTGAGGCTGTTGCCTTATCCTCCGTCCGAGCAGATAAGGTGGCAGATGCTCTGATCAGTATTTTCTGCAGGGTAGGGTTCCCCAGAGAAATGCTCACTGATCAGGGCACACAGTTCATGTCCAATCTCATGCAAAGTCTCTGTAAGAAGGTTAATGTACAGCACTTGGTAGCAAGCCCATACCACCCCCAAACAAATGGTCTTTGTGAGAGGTTCAATGGGACCTTGAAACAAATGCTAAAAACCTTTGTAGAATCAGAGGGCAGGGACTGGAAAAAGTATTTACCCCATCTGTTATTCGCTTACAGGGAGGTACCCCAAGAGTCTACAGGTTTCTCGCCCTTTGAATTATTGTATGGTCGCAAAGTGCGGGGACCTCTAGATTTAGTAAGAGGGGAACGGAAAGGGGGGCTACATGCCCCTGAGACTTCTGTGGTGGAGTATGTTCTGAGATTCAGGGACAGGATGCAGGCATTGACTGGGCTGGTACATGACAACCTCACAGCAGCACAGTCCAGGCAGAAGTACTGGTATGATCACAATGCAAGGGACCGGGTCTATGAAGTGGGAGAGAAGGTAATGGTTCTGACCCCATCAGGCAGAATAAGTTGCAGGCGGCCTGGGAGGGTCCCTTCCCCATTTTGCAGTGCCTAGAACCCACCACATATGTAGTTGCCCTTGATGAGAAAGGTCAGAGGCAGACAGTACCTTATTTATATGGCATACTATGACCCTGAGAAGGTGGTACTCAGTGTATGCAGTGCACCAGAGGAAGGGCTGGGTAGTGATCCCCTACTAGACCTAGTGTAGGAAGCTAAAAGCCAGGGATCCCTTCAGGATGTGGAAATCAATCCACAGCTCTCAGAGGAAAGAAAAAGGCAGCTAAATGAGGAAATAGGCCCATTCAGTGCCATCTTTGCCTGGGAATGCAGGGCCTGTGGTGTCAAGAAGAGAAATAGATGGTTAAGGGAGACAGATCTATCAGCCTGGACAGGCAAGATCTCTCTATCCCCATCTTAAGGGGGAGGTGTCAGGCCCAAGGCCTGATTATTAAAATCCTATATGTGTATTATAAGTTATGACTGTGTGCGATGGATTGTCCAGGACATTTGTGAGAGGTCATTCGGACGGTGTGTACTTTTGTGTATTGCATTTTATTGGGGGCCTGGCTGTTTGTTTGTATCGCCTTTAAAGTCAGAGGCCCTTTGAAGCAACAGAGATGCCCCCCTGGTGGGATCAGAGAGCAGGGGGTAAAGGAGTCTCCCTCCAAAAAAGGAAGAAATATAATATTTAACAATGCTAGACTCGGGGTGTTCAATGCTGTGCAACAAGCTGACAAGACCATCCTAAGAACAGCACTCTCATGGACTGCTATATCATCATGCTGTAAGAACTTAATTTATGTTTTCTGAACTTGTCTTGCAAAACTCTTTTATATATTTTTGTACCTGTATGTCATTTGTTTCTGTATTTTTATATATTTAGCACTGTGATACCTTTTATCAGATTAAATGTGTACTCTATGTTTAAATGCTCACCTTTCTGAAGGAGGCTCTGGTAAAACACGTTTATCTAAGGGTTAATTTGGTGACTTTCTGGGACTAGTAGTGTTTACCCAGAGGTCTGGTGGCTTTAACCATTGCACCGTCACACTCTCTCTAATGTCTTGGCTGGACTGATAGGGTGTGATCGTGACAGGGGGCAGAATAGCTCTTACTTTCAGTTCAATGCAGTTTACATGGAATCCCTAAAAAATGGATAAATATTGCTTTAGCCCCTTGATTTTAATGAAAATGTTGGCATTGGAGAGTGTCTTAAAGGGGTTATCCAGAAATAGAAAATTAGAAATAGTTTCTGTTTGTGTGTGGTATTATTCAATGGAAATGAGCTGCAATACCACATACAACCTGGCGGTATGTGTGGTGCTGTTTTTGGAAGACATAAGCTTATGTTTTTTTTTTTTTTTTTTTTTTTTATTCTGGATAACGCCTGTACATCTAATATGTCACAGTAAAATTTTAAAATATGATTTCAAGCTTGATTTATGCAAAAAACCTCCTTACTACCACCAATTGGAGGAAACATCCCTTCAAACCAATGTTTGTCCCTTATAGATCTTTAAAACATAACTGAGGAATATATTCCAAGCCAGAATCTTTCCCAAAAGGGAACATTTGTATTCAACTGTTTCAGGTTTTTTTTGCTCCTCCTCACTGGGATTGAAGGGTTTTTGACATGGGACTGAATGGGTAGCGTGTTTCTCCTTTTGAGAGAGATTCTGGATTGGCATCTGATCCCCGGTCATGTTTCAGAGATTCTTCTTCCAACAGGTGGCATGCTTTTTTCCCTATGGAGGGGAAGTAATTTGGATATTATTTCCCCTGGAGAATTGACATGGTATATAGGACTCCATATGCCAGTTTGGCACTACCCATTCAGTCCCAAACTGGATTTATAGCATTTTGTTCATCCCTCAATGGTCACGCTACTATTAAGTAGGGTAAGGCGTAACATTCAAAAATTAGCAAATGAAAAGGTTCTGATTGATTTCATTATTTCCTAAGAGAGAAATAGATACAGTAGGTTAGATCACATTGGTGACCTGTAATTCCAGACCACAACTAATTTTTCGAATGAATAGACTCTATAAAGTGTTTTCTGGCCGAAGGAAAAAATGCCATGGGGCAAGTGATGGTAGTAAAAAAAAAAAAAAAAAAGCATACTTCCTCACCCTGCTGCTCCCTCTTAATCCAGCACTGCTGTTCCATAGTCCCCGGCAGAAGTGCACTGGTGATATCACTGTAAACTCTAAATCCCTTTGGCACTGCTTATAGATTTCTTGGGCCACCAGAGATTTCAGTAAGGAAAATACTCTATACAGCACTTAAAGGGGTACTCGGCTGCTCAGCGTTTGGAACAAACTGGTCCGAACGCTGGAGCCGGCGGTGGGAGTTCGTGACATCATAGCCCCGCCCTCTCATGATTTCACGCCCCACCCCCTCAATGCAACTCTATGGGAGGGGGTGTGGCAGCTGTTACGCCCCCTCCCATAGACTTGCATTGAGGGGGCGGGGCTATGACGTCATGAGCTCCCGGCGCCGGCTCCAGCGTTCGGAACAGTTTGTTCCAAATGCTGAGCAGCCGAGTACCCTTTAAACCCTTGGCACTGTTTGGAGATTTCTGTTACTTAGAATGTGATACAGCAGTAAAAGAAAATACGGGTAAACATTGGTCCTTCTGCATCCATCTTTAAAATGACAACACTTTGCCTGTATACAGAGAGTATTCTTTGTTTTATTTCAACAAAGAATCCTATCTTAGCCTCCATTATCTTATTTAGAGGAAATATGGCTTTGTAATAGAAACTGGCTTGTCAGTGAAATGTCATTGAAGAAGCTTTTACTGATGTGCTCATCTCTGCTTTGGAGTCCACCCTTTACTTTTGCTACATTCACTATTTAAATATTAACGCTGCTTCATCTCCTGGAAGTAAAAATCACACCACAGATCGGTATGTTGTGTTGGTTGTCACATGCACAAATAAATCAAGCAGAAAAAAGTTCTCCTCATCTGGGTTCAAGATCTTAGTTAAAGCAGTTGTGCAGCAAATAGTACCTTATTCCCTATTCCCTAGGAAAAAGTGTCTGATCGCGGGAACCCCCCCCCCGGCCCATCCCCCTTGCGACCGCCGGGACCTTCCCCCGTGTTTGTCTGAACAAGCCCTGAGTCTCTCAAAGGAGGTTGTGCTGGGGACAGAATGCACTCCATTCATTTTATATGGAAGTGCCGAAGAGACTAGAGTGCTGTACTCGGGCATCTCTGGTGCTCCCATTGAGAGGAATGGAGCGTGTGCCATCCCCAGCACAGCCTACTCTGAGAGACCAATGCCTGCCTAAGAAATCGCAGGGAGTCCGGCAACCCTATTATCAGACACTTATTTCCTATCCTGTGGATAGGGAATAAGTTACTTTTTTGCTGCACAACCTCTTTAATGGGGTTGTCTGTGAAAAAAAAATTTGAAACACTAAATAGTTATAAACATGCTATACTCAGCTATCTTGGTTCCCTTCAGCTGCGGCGCCGATGCTCCCAGTCCATCGCTGTTCACCAATTCATCCTGCTTTTGTGCCAATCCCAAGTATTAAGTATTTTTAAACCATCCCCTGCTTTGCATAAAAAATATTTATTCCCCAGACAACCCCTTTACATTATCTGAATCATAGCATAGTCGTATCCAGGTGTAAGCATTTACATTTTTATGTTCGTAAGATTATTTGTTTTGTAATTTTACACAGTTACTCCATCATTTCCCAAACTTTAATGAATTCTTATCATGGGCAAATATTCCTTATTGCTTCCACAGCAAACCCATCCTTCCTTCTTTATGCCGACATGATAAAACTGTAAGAAAAATTTTGCTTTAATCTGTTAATTCTGCAGTTTGAAATGTGGAAAACAAACAATCCAATTTAAGGATTTCTAATAGGAAAAATGTACACTGTCCCAGGAAAACTAGGACACATTATCCTGCATAAGCAGCAATTCGTTTGAGAGGTTTCTGGCCAAAAAGCTTATGTTATATAACATTTCTTATTAATATAGGCCTTGCTAATACTGTAGATATTTTCTGTGTAATGTCCTCACATAAATAAAGGACTCTTTCTGACTTAGTTCTATGGTCTTATAAGGTGTTATACAAATATTATAGGTGATTAAAACTGGCATTTGAAACAACTTATACAATGACCCCTTCGACCTACGATGACCCCGACATACGATCATTTCAACATACGATGGCCTCTCAGAGGCCATGGCATGTTGAAGGCAGCATCAACATACGATGCTTTTGTATTTTGGGGCCATCGCATAAACGGCTATCCGGCAGCGCAGACTGCTTCAGCTGCCACTGGATAGCTGTTTACGGTGCCCCATGTGGTCCGCTGACGATCACTTACCTGTCCTCGGGGCTACGGTGCATCCTCTTCAGGATCCCCTGCATCGTCGGCGCTCTCTATCATCATCATCACATCGCTGCGCACGCCGTCCTGTCATCCAATTGGAGCGGCGTGCAGAGCGACGTGAGGGTGGCGACAGAGAGCGAGGTTGCTGGGGAAGCAGAGGCCTTGCCGGAGCGTCGGGACACTACAAAAATGTTTAATCGATCTAATAATTGGCTTTTATATGAGTGGTGGATTTTAGAGCTTTGAGTGATACCAAATTGATCAATATTAGACATAAGCCAGAGAAAATCCAGAGTATATATATATCTGCCTTTAGCCAGCTTTTGGTATTAGTTAAATGAGGTTCAAGAAATTTAGAGGCCTTGATAAGAATAGGATTCCTCCATACTGTGGGCATCATGTACTACCTGTATGTGATATGATAACGTGGTTAGGTGAAAATAAGGATCACAATAACCTGGGTATTTGCCAGTATAACAGTTTTTTCATTTTGGAAAAGAGACTTAGAATAGTCTTCTTTTTCATAAAATGGTTCACACAGTAATACAAAGCATTATCTGCAGTGATCTGAGCCATTGAGTCACAGTTCTCACCATTAAAATTTTTTGGGATAATTATGAGATTGAGTAGCCAACAGTTTCTACTCTCAAAAGTGACATTGGAGCATGTATAGTAAAAGTATAGTAAACTCATTTTCTGCAGTAAGAAAAAACATATTACAATATCATAGCGGTTTTTGAAAATCACTTCAAAGTTTATCTTAATTGACTTATTTTTCCTCATATTACCCTCCATTTAGTTCCCTTTTGTTTCTCCCTACTGGTATAATTACTTTCTTGTATGTTCATGGGAAAATAAGGGAAGGCTAAACCGTGGTTAATTTTAACATATTAAAAGCACAAAGGCCTCGTTCTGATGTAGTGATCCATGCTCTAATTCAGCAGTCTCCAAACCCTTTAAGGGACCAAAAACTCTGCCTGACTTTGTAATTAATCTCACAGTCATTTTGCTCACTCCACAGGGAAGGTTTTGTAATCTGAGACTGGTATTGGTCTTAGACTATCCATGATACATATAAAGTATCCCCTAGTTACAAGTCCTGGACCTGATGCTAACTTCTGGGGGGGGGATCAACATAAAATGACTATCAATAAATAAAAAAGACAAATGGGCAAATGTGCATTAAATGTAAAATAAATACAATTGTATAAACAAAACATTGTACAGTTAACTGACACATAAACTAATGCTATGGATGTTGTGCCTTTATGTGAGGGATATATTCTTCATAAATATTTATAGATACCAATAATCCTTTGAGGAATGTAAGGAGAGAAATTGAGGAAGTTAGTCTTTCAAAAATTCGATTAGGCTGATTCGCCGAATTTTCCGGATAAATTTGGTTCGGTCCAAATTTATTTGCGGAGAATCACTATTAAAAAAATGGCTATTTCTGGGCTACAGTGAGCCTCAGTAGGGGTGTAGAACACTTTGCCTTGCCGTAAAACACATAGGGAGTGTGCTGTATTAGTGAAATAATACAGTGACCCCCCAACCTACGATGGCCCCGACATACGATCATTTCAACAGGCCATCGCATGTTGAAGGCAGCATCAACATACGATGCTTTTTTATGTCGTGGCAATCGCATAAACGGCTATCCGGCAGCGCTGACTGCTTCAGCTGCTGCCGGATAGCCGTTTACGGTGCCCTGTGTGCTCCGGTGATGGTCTTCTACCTGTCCTCGGGGCTCCGGAACGTCCACTTTGGGATCCCCTCCATCGCCGGCGCTCTCCATCGTCGTCATCACGTCGCTGCGCACGCTGTCCCGTCATCCAATAGGAGTGGCGTGCGTAGTGACGTGATGATGGCAACGTGAGAGCGATGTACCTGGGCAGCAGAGACGTTCCGGGGTGGCGTGGACACCACGGGGATGCGGTGACAGTGATGGAGCACAACATCCAGGGCAGTGGTGACGGGTCCGGAGCGGCGGGGACAGGTGAGTATAACTTCCTATTCTTTACATTCCACGGATCCCTCAACATACGATGGTTTCAACAAACGATGGTTCATTTGGAACGGATTACCATCGTATGTTGAGGGACCACTGTACAGTTATTCAGTATGACAGGCAGATTAGAGACATCGCTATAAGAATCACTGTTGCAGAGTGGCACAATGACAGGGCCTAGAGGTGGCACCAGTATGAGAAGACCATATAGTGGCTGAATGAAACAGTGTGGAGGTGGCAGCAGCATGAGGAGACCATATAGTGGATAAATGAAACAGTGTGGAGATGGCAGCAGCATGAGGAGATCATATAGTGGCTGAATGAAACAGCCTGGAGGTGGCGGAAGCATAATGAGAATATATGGTGGCCGAATGAGGCAGCCTGGAGCTGGCATCAGCATGAGGAGAACATATGGTGGCAGAATGAGACAGCCTGGAGGTGGCATCGGAATGAGGAGAACATATGGTGGCAGTATGAGACAGCCTGGAGCTGGCATCAGCATGAGGAGAACATATGGTGGCAGAATGAGACAGCCTGGAGCTGGCATCAGCATGAGGAGAACATATGGTGGCAGAATGAGACAACTTTGAGGTGGCATCAGCAGCATCAGAAGTCCTGAAAGTGGGGCGGTTGGTGGCAATACCAGTACCCGGTGACGATGGTGGCATCAGGTGGGTGGCAGGATCAGAATAGTAGCTGAGGCAGGTAGGCAGAAGAAAAGGGTCTCTTTTGTAAAAGTGTTAGTGTGCACAAGTAAGTATTGAGGATATGCATTACGTAAAACTTAACTTACTTAACTTTTAATAATATTCTAAGGATAAAATATATGTTTCCATGTTTTTTTTTTATTTAACAAAAGGAAAGGTGTGCAAAATACATCATGTTCCACCTACACCACCAAGTATTGATGTGATGCAAAGACCTCTAAAAGGTGGAAGGGAACAACGTATGGCCCATTGTAACCGTCGGGGGTAAAATCTTCCCTTGTAAGGCTCTACTCTCGCACTATTAATTCTCTTCTTGGAAAGTGTTACTCACCCTAAAAAAGGGTGGCCCCACACAGGAACCTCTCCCTATTTCTACCTACAAACACTGCCATTTCCCAGGGTTTTTCCGTGGGGCCGCCCTTTTTAAGACGAGTAACACTTTCCTCGAAAAGGTGGAAGGGTCCATTGAAGCGTACGTGGTATGCATTTATGAGGGGAGGACAACACGCTCCACTAGGCTTAAAACAGTATTTGTCTACAACACCAGCAGGTGTTTACTTTTGGCTGGCCTTTCACCGTAACTAGGCCCTTAAGACTATAACAGGAACAATATGGTGCCCCACGTAGATGTACGTATGTGGTATGCACTTATGAGGGGAGTACAATATGCTCCACTACACTTAAAACAGTATTTGTCTAGAACAGTAGCAGGTGTGTACTTTTGGCTGGCCTTTCACAGTAACCAGGCCCTTAGGACTATAACAGGAACAATATGGTGCCCCACGTAGATGTACGTAGGTGGTATGCACTTATGAGGGGAGTACAATATGCTCCACTACACTTAAAACAGTATCTTTCTTGCACAGCAGCAGGTGTTTACATTTTGGCTGGCCTTTTACAGTAACTAGGCCCTTAAGACTTTAACAGGAACAAAACCATACACCACCTATTTACACACAGGATACACTTAATAGAGGACAATACACAACCTGTATGTTACGCCGAGCGCTCCGGGTCCCTGCTCCTCCTCCCCGGGGGGCTCGCATCGTTCCTCTCTCTGCAGCGCCCCGGTCAGACCCGCTGACCTGGAGCGCTGCACTGACAATGCCGGCGGGGATGCGATTCGCATAGCGGGACGCGCCCGCTCGCGAATCGCATCCTAAGTCACTCACCTGTCCCGGTCCCCGGCTGTCACGTCCTGGCGCGCGCGGCTCCGCTCCTTAGGGCGCGCACGCGCCAGCTCTCTAAGATTTAAAGGGCCAGTGCACCAATGATTGGTGCCTGGCCCAATCAGTCTGATTAGCTTCCACCTGTGCACCTGTCTATATAACCTCACTTCCCCTTCCCTTCCTCGCCGGATCTTGTTGCCTTGTGTCAGAGAAAGCGTTTACAGTGTTTGCCTTACCAGTGTTCCTGACCTCTTGCTATCTCCATTGACTACGAACCTTGCCGCCTGCCCTGACCTTCTGCTACGTCTGACCTTGCCTCTGTCTAGTCCTTCTGTCCCACGCCTTCTCAGTAGTCAGCGAGGTTGAGCCGTTGCCGGTGAATACGGCCTGGTTTCTACCGCCGCAGCAAGACCATTCCGCTTTGCGGCGGGCTCTGGTGAATACCAGTAGCAACCTAGAACCGGTCCACCGACATGGTCCACGCCAATCCCTCGCTGACACAGAGGATCCACATCCAGCCTGCCGAATCCTAACACTGTATTTAGCACTAATAGCAGATGATTATGGCTTTTAGTGCTTTGCTCACCCTAACTGGCTGGCTACTATTAGCTTTTCAGTTGTTGTACACACCAATGCTGCAGCACACAATTGCTGTGTAGTACACCCAAAATTGCACTTTTTTTCTCAATCTCTCTCCCTTCCCTATCAGTGCTTCTAGGCTGGATTTGGGCTTGAGGTGAATTGCTGCTGTAATACACAAACAATTGCACTTTCTTTCTCAATCTCTCTCCCATCTCGATCAGTGCTTCTAGGCTGGATTTGGGCTTGAGGTGAAACACTGCTGTAAAAATTATTTCCTGTGCAACACACTCTGCTCTCTGTCCCCTCTCTCTCTGCAATAAAACGCTGAAATGACTGGCCGCAGGATGGTTGCCGATTATATAGGGCTGTGACATCACAGAGGTGGCTGGCTGCACGCGGCATGCTGGATGTGATTCAGGGTCATCCCGCCTACCCATCTCCCCACCTTCCCAGAGTTCCCCATGTCCAGACATGTGGAGCCATGCCCTGGAGCCTGGACCGCACTAAATTGAGTTTAATGAAGTGATTTGTGCGATTAAATCTCGGCAATATTCGGGTTCGCTGCGAAGCAAATTTTTCGATACGCACATCCCTAGTCATGATGTTTCGGTGCCTTGCCAATTTCAAATTTCTTCAAGTTTGACCATAGGTAATGTTTCATTCAATGTCCAATGAGGAAAGAAAAGTGACAACTACATACCTGGATGTTAAAATTGCATCAGCTCAAAAGCTATTTTGTCCTAATCTTTCATCTAGAAAGGGAAGTAGATTTAGGAAATGCATCCAATAGGCTGTAGTAGAAAAGAAGACTATAGAATAAAATGTCATGTTTTAGACTGAAGCCAGTGCTGTCATAGTACAAGTTCCTTGAGGTTGGTCTAATTCATATTTTACTGTTGAAGGAACTCCTATGGGTCTGGACCATGTGCACAGAAAAGCCAATTCATTTGCACACATATTCTTTGTTCTCGCAGCTTCTCACCATTAGCATAACTGTTGCTTTAGAGAATATGTTTTCATTCAGTACAGCCCCAGTGTGGTAGTCAACGCATTGATTACTCTATGCAGGAATCGGGTTTCTTTTAAAGAGTTTCACAACTTTAGCTTTTAATGGCTCTCTATCCCCTGCTGAGGCTATGCTCCAAGTTGTCAAAGCATTTGCTGAGGGTGTATGGGTCAATGCTTTCCAATAGTCAGACAAAGCTGCTGAAGACATTGATTTCTAAGTCTTGATTTTCTTCAAGTTGGGCAACTGGGAAAAATGGAATTGAGAGGCCAAGGTCAATGTTTGTTCAGAGGAACACAGAGGGGAATGCTTTAAAGCATTTGTCGCAGTCGCACATTGGTGTCAGTTTATGGATGTAGTCATCAAAAAGAGCTGTTATTTTCTATGTGCATTAAAGGTGGCTTTTCTGAAGATACTTAACTAAATAACTGAAAAAGTGGGGAGTGTGTGTTACATTTTATTTACTGTATCGGGAAATTTCTTCTAACTTACAAGGAAAATCTGTGTTATAGTTATAGACTACGGGAACAAATTACACTTTTTTATATCTGTTGGTAAAATAGACAGCCTGTTCAGTAACACAGCATTGATTTGTTACAGAATAAAAGTAAAACAAATATAGAATGAAAATGTGTATATATATATATATATATATATATATATATATATATCTCTCTCAAATATTTTTTAACAAATTCATTGAGTTATAATGCCATAGGTGTGGAACTTAATGTAGCAAATTATTCACCTACTCCTGTTAGTAATGCTTATAATACAATATAACTAGCCCCAGTTACAATGAAAGGAATAAAGGCAACTTCTGCTAATAATATCAATGATAATCCTAACATTTTAAAGAAAATTTGGCTTCTTTAAAATACAGATGGTTTGCTATGTTACCTTGTTCTATTATTAAATTTCCTTTGCATTTACAATTGCTTTGCATGGCCCATTGAATAACAATAAACCCTTCTACCACATGCTGCTCATATCATGCATAGACAATTTGCAGCAATTGCATTTGATTATATGGTAAAAATCCTTAATACAAAATTTTGGCATTAGCAAGAATAAACCTTCAAAGAACTATGATTGCAGCAGAAAATTGTAATCAAAAATGAAAAATCTTTATAAATGAATCTGGACATTCAGATTAAAAACATCATAAATATACATAAAATGAGATGGTGGCAAAAGAAAAACATGACAGGTTGACTTTAAAGAGTACCTGCCTGATCCCACAAAAAAATTATAATAATATTAATAATATGTTACTCAGTACCAGATCCTGACCATGTACATTTTTTTGCCTCTTTCACCTATATGTATTATAAAAATCCCTCTTTTCATTAGCTCAAAGTGTTTGAAATCCTCCAGGGAAAGGGGGTCTCCAAATTGTTTTCCTCCAGTTGTTGCATAACTACAACTCCTAACATGCCCTTCGGCTGTCTGGGCATGCTGGGAATTGTAGTATTGCAACAACTGGAGGCACACTGAGTTAGGAAACAAACAGTTGTGCGGAAACACTGCGGTAGTCTGTTACCTAACTCAGTGTTTCCCAATCCCAGCCAGTGTGCCTCCAGCTGTTGCATAACTACAACTCCCAGCATGCCCGGTCTGCAAATTTTCACTGTAAACCCCCCCTGTGTGAATGTACCCTAAAAACACTACACTATAATAACCCTAAATAAAGAATAAAACACTACATATACATTGCACCCTTACATTGTTGCCGCCCCCCCTCAATAAAAGCGTCTTGTATGTCAGTTTATCCAAAACGGAGCCTCCAGCTGTTGCATAACTACAACTCCCAGCATGCACGGTCTGCAAATTATCACTGTAAACCCCCGCCTGTGTGAATGTACCCTAAAAACACTGCACTACACTAACCCTTTTTTTTTGTATACTTCTAAAGAAACACTAGAGCCATGACTACTGATAAAACTAAAATAATTTTATTAATACTCTTTAAAATCACAAATATGACTACTAAATATTGTCATTATATAGGTCAATGATTGTAAACAGATAACCAATCCGAAAAGAAGGTGGTAAGACAGGTATGATTAGTATAACCGTGCTCATATATAGTGTATAAACAGTGAGATCTACAGCAGCAGTAATGGGTATCCAATAGTAATGTCCGATAGGACAAGAGAAGGGGTATATAACCTCTACTACTATAATGTCCAGCTACCCACTCAGGATAGCTGGAATAGACACTAACAGTGCATGAAAGTAGTAGCACTAACAAAGCTGGTACTCACTTATCCATAATAGAGACCTGTCACCACCGCCCCAACGTACGTTTCGTCAGCCTGGACTTTCTCAAGGGAGTAAAACACTACATATACATTGCACCCTTACATTGTCGCCGCACCCCCCCCCCCCAATAAAAGCGTCTTGTACTTCAGTTTTTCCAAAACGGAGCCTCCAGCTGAACTCCCAGTATTGCCGGACAGCCAATAACTGTCCTAGCATGTTGAGTGTTTTGCAACAGTATTTTTGGTGGAGGAGGCAAGTGTGATGCTTGCATCCGGGTACACCCCTATGAAAATCTCTAATTTAGTCCTCAAATGCGCATGGCGCTCTCTCACTTCAGAGACCTGTCGTATTTCAAGGCAACAATTTAGGGCCACATAGGTAAAAGGAAATAAAGACCCCGAAATTTGTAGCACAATTTCTCCCAAGTAGGAAATATCCCATATGTGGGTGTAAAATGTTCTGCGGTCGCACAACATTTGAGGCCAGAACTGGTGATTTGCGGTATAGTGAACCTTAACACCCCACTGACTGACACATTTTTGAAACAGTGGTCCGTAAAATTAAGAATGTACATCCACATATGAGGTATTTCCTTACTCGAGAGAAATGGTGTTTCAAATTTTGGGGACATTTTAACCTATAGGGGACATTTGGGGGACATTTTAACCTGTAGTTTCCCTAAAAGTATGCCATGTGTTTTTTTTTTTTTTTTTTGCTTTTCTGGCGCCATAGGGGCTTCCTAACTGTGACATGCCCTGCTAAAACCATTTCAGAAAAATTCACTCTCCAAAATCCCATTGTCGCTCCTTCTCTTCTGAGCCCTCTAGTGCGCCCACAGAGCACTTTACATCTACATATAAGGTATTTTTGTACTCGAGAGAAATAGGGTTACATATTTTGGGGGGCTTTTTCTTCTTTTACCCCTTGTAAAAAAAAATATTAGTGTAAAAAAAATCAAGATTTTGAATTTTCGCCTACACTTTGCTGCTATTCCTGTGAAACACCTAAAGGGTTAACAAACTTTCTGAATGTCATTTTAAATATGTTGAGGGGTGCAGTTTTTATAATGGGGTCCATTATAGGGTATTTTTAACATAAAGACCCTAAAATTCACTTCAAATCTAAACTGGTTCCTGAAAAATTCTGATTTGGAAATGTACTTGAAAAATTTGAAAACATGCTAACTTTATGATGCCAACATAAAGTAGACATATTGTATATATGTATCAATATATAATTTATTTGGAATATCCATTTTCCTTACAAGCAGAGAGCTTCAAAGTTATAAAAATGCTAAATTTTCACATTTTTCATGACATTTTTGAATTTTTCACCAAGAAATTATGCATCTATTGACAAAAATTTACCACTAACATAAAGTAGAATATGTCAAGAAAATACAATCTCGGAATCAAATTTATAAGTATTACCATCCCAGAGTTATTAATGCTTAAAGTGACAGTGGTTAGAATTGCAAAAAATGCTATGGTCTTTAGGGTCAAAATGGTCTTGGTCTCCAAGGGGTTAAGGGTTCCTTCATACAGATGGTTATCATTGCAAACTCGCAGTGTATTTCCTGCTGCGAGTTTAAATAGGGACGGGCTCTCCGCAGCAGATTTTCAGCAGCAGAACTTTCTCTGCTGAAAGTCCGCTACAGACCTCATTGAAGTCAATGGGGTCTTCGGTGGATTTTCGGCAGCGGAATTTCTGCTGCGGACAGCCCGCAGAGTACCCTTCCCTATTCAAACTCACAGCGGGAAACATGCAAATTTGCAATCAAATCTGCCCGTGTAAACAGGCTTGAGGCTCGAAAAAGACTGAAAAGAAAAAAAGAAATACATCTTTTGCTAACTACTGCTGTCAATGTATATTTAGAGGAGGTTTCATTGTGTATAATAAAATAAGTCACCTGTAGTGCCATGGCAAGCACAAGTGTATCCTCCTTCCTGTAGATGATAGTAATGGGTATTGCATGCTTCATTAATGCCAGCTGTCATAAACATAAGATGTGATAAGTAGCGCGTGGGACGTAACTAATTAAGAGTATTTACTTTGAAGCCCTCATTCAATTGAAGTGGCAAATCATTTTTCATTTAGTAATGCATATGAGGCTATTAATTTAACATCAGTGACTTCACTATGAGTTATATGATCAAGGGGGAGTATTTGATGAATTAAAGAGGTACTCCGGTGGAAAACCTTTTTTTTTTTTTTTTAAATGAACTGGTGCAAGAAAGTTAAACAGATTTGCAAATTACTTCTATTTAAAAATCTTAATCCTTTCAGTACTTAAGCAGCTGTATGCTACAGAGGAAATTATTTTCTTTTTGAATTTCTTTTTTGTGTTGTCCACAGTGCACTCTGCTGACACCTTTATCCGTGTCAGGAACGGTTCAGAGCAGCATAGGTTTGCTATGCGGATTTCTCCGCTCTGGACAGTTCCTGATATGGGCATCAGGTGTCAGCAGAGAGCACTGTGGACAACACAAAAAAGAAATTAAAAAAGAAAAGAATTTCCTCTATAGCATACAGCTGCTAATAAGTACTGAAAGGATTAAGATTTTTAAATAGAAGTAATTTACAGATCTGTTTAACTTTCTGGCACCAGTTCATTTGTTTAAAAAAAAAAGTTTTCCACCGGAGTACCCCTTTAACTGTTTAGATTGTCAGTTGTGGTGATGTCCTGACTTGTGCTGTAAAGAGAAATCAATAGAAACTGAAGTATACCCAATTATATTACAGTTACGGTATCATTTCTACTCTGCAATCCTCTACATAACATCAAAAGTATATATAAACTAAAACTAAAACATTAAGTATTTATAAGAAATGCTGAAAGTTAAAATGAAATTGGAAGCAATTCAAAATTTCCACTGAGGAGTAAATAAAGCACACATATAAATGATAATAAAGGGGTATTGCCAGGGCTGTATTTGTAGCTCGTGTTGCCCTAGGCACCAAGTCTGAATAATCCCTATTACAGGGGTAGATGAGGCAGGCGGCCAACTGGGGAAAAAAAAAGCTGCAAAGGCTGAATATTTATTAAACTGTTGTGTCTTGAATGGCGCAACCCTATTTTTTTTTTTTTTTTAAACTGGTCATTTCAGGATAACTCATGCCAAGAGAAAAGGTAAGGAAGGGCACAAAGGTATGTACAGAAGGAGCACAAATAAACATACATGTGGGAATGTCCAAATGACTTTAATGGGAGTTATGTAAACAGTGTAGCACAGCGATAATGCCAATAAGAGTATGTAAACTTTGTGAATCAGCCAGATCATCTGTTTTAATCAATAAAACCCCAGCTGATGGTTTAGAGGCACGGACAGCTTTTCTGTAAACACATAGGCGGTCAAATTCAAAACTCTTCACGTCAAAAATATTTTGTTTTTGCCTCCAGAATGTTGGCGTTCAAAAGTTTCCATCAGAAGTCTTACATGAGAATGATCCAAGGTTTACACTAGTCACACCAGTTTTTCAAAAGTGAGCGTGGTTATGTAAATTTCTTGTTTTACATGATATTTTCGAAGGCGTGAGAGTCCATTTTACATCCAAACCGGGCGGACTGACCGGCCATTCATTCGGCCGTGGTCCGAAGGCCCGGCCGGGTAAAGGGCCCGCTGCAGCTGCTGAGGATTCAGTACACTTGTCCCGGATCCCCAGTCAGACAAGCGCTACTTTCAGGCGATGTCTTTCGCTAAATTAATAGGTACCTGATTGTTAGCTCCGCCCCCAGCACAGGAAGAGGACAGGGGCCAAGAGCTGACAGGTCTCCCGGGAACACAGAGCGGCCGCTTCATGTGAGGGTGAGTGATGACCCTGTGTGCTGCCTCTCTCCCCCTGACTAGTAGCATAACCTGGGGCTGGGTGATTTGTATAGTAGCAGCCCAGTGAGGTCACTTTCCCTCCTCCAGTATCCACAGGTCACCAACAGGTCACATTACCAGAACATTTTTTGGGAAAGATCACAGCAAAACTGGCGTTGTTTTACCGCGATGTTTCGAAATCACGATGAAACCGTGCCATTTTTGCCGTGATTTTTCAAAAAAATAGTTCTGGTAATGTTTCATGTTGGTGACCTGTGGACACTGCAGGATGGAAAGTTACCCCACTGGGGCGACACACTGATTGTTTATTAATCATTAACCCCTTATGGGTACATTCACATGTACAGGATCTGCTGCATATTTTTCTTCATATTTTGTGCAGCTGACTTTGCACCCTACAGTGCTGCCTCTATCTGTGTCTGCTCATAGTGGCAATCCACCCATACGAGCAGACACGCTTCAAGGTGCATGTTCGCCACGCACATGTGCATGCAGTATACTCACACACATTGCAGCCTCTCATCTTGTTCCCTGAGCTAGGCTGAGAGCAGCAGCGATGTGTGCGAGTATACTTCACACATGCAAACATGCACCTCGAAGCACACCTCGTGGCGTGTCTGTTCGTAGCGGTGGATTGCCGCTATGAGCAGACACAGATGGAGGCAGCACTGTAGGGTCCATTGTCGGCGGATCCGTCCATGTAAATGAGCCCTAAGGACACAAGGCCTACATGGATGCACAGTGCCTGCGCCCACTCCCTCGGCTAATGCCAGACATCACCAATCAGGCTGATATCTGACATTAACCATTTAGATGCCGCTTTCAAAGTTGATGGCAGTGTCTAAAAGTGTTAAAACGCATGTGCTAGTCAGTTAGGGAAGCTGATCGGGACCACAGCGGCAAAATCACAGTCCCAATCAGATGAGAGGAAGGCTGAAGGGACCCTACCTGGCTCAGTGCCATCAGATCATCGCTCCAAGAATATAGGCAGCCTGTATTAATATACACCAATAACACTGATCAATGCTGTGCTATAGTACAGCATTATTCAGTGTTTGCAAACAAAAGGTGACATGTGACAGTTCCCTAAAGGGACTAAAAATGGTGATAAAACTTTAACATAGGACTCAGGGCTTTTTCATTTTTGCACTTTGTTTTTTTCCTCCTCATCTTCTAAAAAGCTAAACGCTTTAAATTTTCTACCTACAGAACTATATGAGGTCTTGTTTTTTGCACCACCAATTTTGCTTTGGAATGATATCAATCATTTGTCCAGAATTGCTGATTTGTGGTCACTTCATATACCTTCATACATAAAAGTTAATAAAACAAAAAGATCAAAAAGTCCAATCTGAACAAGAATGTTACTGATAAAAACTACAGATCATGAGCCCTCATCAATCCCCATATATGGAAAAATAAGTTATAGGGGTATGATGATAATTTGAAACATACACATTTTCCTACAAAAAGCTATACTTTTTTAAAAGCAGTAAAATAATGCAAAACCTATATAATGTGGGAGTCGTTGTAATAATATCATATTATTATCATAAATATAATGGAACAGATTTATCAACCTGTGTTCGAGAAAAAAATAGAGTGACTTTAAAGTGAAAGCTGAGCTGTGATTGGTTGCTGAGGGAAAATCTCTCCACTTTTTCTCTCACGCAGTTTGTTAAATCTTTGTCATTTGTAATTTCTGTTTAGTAACAAACTACTCCAAAATTAGCAAACTGCTCTGTTTTTTAAAGAAAATTTGACCAACAAATATTATTTGCTTTCGCCATAGATTTTATGGTAAAATGAGTGATGTAAAGACAAACTACCTAGCTAGTTAACCGGGTACTTATATACCTGGCTACCTAATTACACACCTACCTACATACCTGGCTGGTTACCTACCTATCTGGCTAGTTACCTACCTGCATACCTGACTACCTAACTACCTAGTTAACTACCAACCTGGCTGCCTACCTACCTGCCCTTTTACTGTGCAGGAGGGCATTATAACAGTTCGGGGCCTATAGATGGGGAGATTGTGTAGAGGAGGGGAGGGCACAGTAAAAACGCAGAGTGTAACATGTTTTTCTTACAAATGTTTTGGCTTGAAGAAGTCAATATGGCAGTCTGATGTGGACAGAGAAGAAAACAAAAAAGAACAACAGTGATCAGAAAAAAATGTTGATTGTGAGTCCTCAAATGTAACTGTAATCATTTATATGGTATACACATCCTGTATACAGCTGGTGTCTATCTCTATATGGCCCTGTATATAATCACTTATATAGATGAGGGGATAGCTGTGCTATCCAAAAAAATGCCGGGATGGTGAGGCGCAAACCGCTTGGATGTAAAACAATACAATTGTAGTATTGTACAAAGATTTCTTTATTTAACCAGTATCAGACGCGTTTCGGGACCACACATCGCTTTCTCAATAAAAAATGGCTTTTATCTTTATAGTACTATAATCACTTGGTATATAGATCCTGTGTACAGCTGGTATATACCACTATATGAGAACTGTATGGGGGAATACTTGTGTGTGTATAGTAGTTTAATTCAGTACAGAATGTTGGTATTATCCAGTTATTATGTGGTGGTATATATTTCTTCCTTGTATACTGGTATTATTGGTGATGAAAAATTCTTACCTACGTTATATATATTTCATTTTATTTTGTATGTAGAAGTGGTGTATGAGGAGGGATTTGTATAGAATAGGGGTGGGGCAAAAGTGTGGTCCGGGGGCCCTGAGTGTTGTCAGTCCGCCCCTGCATCCAAAATTTCTCACCAGCTCTTTGCTAGTGTTGAAATCACAGAAATATTATTATTATTTTTTTTTTATTATTTCTTTTTATTTGTATTATTTTTTGGGGGTGGGGGGTGTTATTTATTCAATTATTAAAAAAATTATAATTAGTATTAGAAAATGTTAATATATATTTTTTCTTATTTCTTTTTTTATGGTCACTGCACCTGCACTAACATTTAACCCCTGGAAATGTTTTATTTATACAGTTATTGCTTGTATGAGCACTGGTAATTATGGAATATTATATGAGATGCTTCCCACAGAATTTACCATAATATATAATTTGATACAAAAATGTGCAATTTTTGTGGCAAAATTGCAGATTTTGGCTCCAAACTCTGCAATTTTGATGCAAAAAAATATATATGGTGGCAAAAAAAAATTGGCGCAAAAGGAACTCTCACATATTTTCATATTTTCAAAGCAGCACAAGAGACCTTTGGAATTGTGAGGAAAGAAGGAGAAAAATAAAAAGTGTGATTAATATCACTGTAACAGAAATTACAGTAGTTTTTGAACAATTCCCCCATAGATTTTTTTTTTTTAATTAACTTTACATATTCTACACCAAAATCCACGGAAAATCTGCACAAAATGTGTCACTTCACCTGAAAAACAAACAAACCACTATTAACATGTCATGCTGACATATAAAAAGTTTTAATAAGGCGGGGTCTCACTGCTGAAACCATGACTGATTAAAACTTTTGACATGTTTGCATCACTAGATGTGTGACAGGCTCTATAGACAAAATAATGGAGCCCATGTCTTGCAATACAAGCTGAGCTTGGGAGTAAAGCATGCTGCCTAGCAATTGGAACACAACCAGTCAAAACTTTGGACATTTTAACAAGGATATTTGAGTTAGGGAAGAAGTCTGGAGATGGGGCCCATTATAGAATTAAAGGAGTATGCCATTGGAAAAGGAATGTTTTCAAATCAACTGGTGCCAGAAAGTTATACAAATTTGTAAATGACCTTGATTAAATAATCTTAATCCTTCCAGTACTGGTCACTGGTAACTGGTAAGCATGTGTCCAGCATTATGGCTGGTGTAAATTAGGCAATGGAGAACATTAGATGTCAATTGCCAGCAAACCTTAAAAATTGAAGTATTTTGCAAATGGCATACAGGCTTAAAGAGGGTACTCCGGTGGGAAACAAATGTTTTCAAATCAATAGGGTGCCAGAAAGATAAACAAATTTGTAAATTACTTTTATTTTATGATCTTAATCCTTTCAGTACTTATCAGCTGCTGAATGCTCCAGAGGAATTGTGTAGTTCTTTTCAGTCTGACACCTCTGTCATTATCAGGAACTGTCCAGAGCAGGAGAGGTTTGCTATGAGAATTTGCTCCTACTCTGGACAGTTCCTGACATGGACAGAGGTGTCAGCAGAGAGCACTTTTGTCAGACAGAAAAGAACTATACAACTTTCTCTGGAGCATAAAGCAGCTGATAAGTACTGGAAAGATTACAATTATAAATTAAAAGTAATTTACAAATCTTTTTAACTTTCTGGCACCATATTGAATTGAAAGCATTTGTTTCTCACCGGAGTACCCCTTTAAGCCTGTATGCCATTTGCAAAATACTTCAAGTTTTAAGGTTTACTATTACGTGATGTCTAATGTCCTCCATTGCCTAATTTATACACCAGCCATAATGCTGGACACATGCTTACCAGTGCAGCAAAGACAAAACCATCTTTGGATATAGGTTTTGGTCTTTATGTCTCAATAATCTTTTATGCCTATGAAACACTTAAATTAAAATATGTGCTTATATCATATGTGAGTCAGAAGTTATTTCTGAGGAGAATAAGGAACTGTTGAAAAGTCAGGTTCTTTGAACATTTTATCTGCTTCTTGTCACCATAGCATTCAGGCTATTCATTAAGGGGTTAAACATTTCAATTACTCCTGAATTAGGATGTGAACAAACTTCAAAGAAACAATCTCGTATCCAATGCTTCTTTGGTATATGATGTTCATTTTAGAAAGAGATGAATTCCTTCAGGTGACAAACACATTGCTCTTTGTGAAGTCATGCAATCATATAGTACACGGAGCCTAGTCTTCATCATGCTGCTGCGTTTGATTTGATGTTTCAGGCTAATCCATCTTTTATGTGGGCATAGCTTTATAAGGATGGGGTGTGAATTTTACATTCTGAACTGAACCTCCATCTATTCAGTTCTTGGATCAATGTTTCCTTTGTTCTACAAATGTCAGCTTTTCTTCGTATAGCTTTAGGTGTACATTCATATGTTTATTTAAATTATCAATTACAATATTCTGCAGTTCTGTATGACTATGACATCTTTCATTCTGATATTCATGAGACTACCCACTAGACTTAATCTGTGCTGATTTCATGTGACGTTTTCAATCAAAGTTTGGATTTTGTGGATGTGCCATCTGAACCTCCTTCCATTGCATTTGCCATGCGTCTGAGTCCAGTGCAGGACTGCGTACTTTGATCATATATACAGTTGAGTTGTTTGACTAAACATATGGACACGATGTAGAGAGGGAGAAATAAGTACTAAATATTTCATAATTTTTCTTACTTGATATATTAGGTGCTATTGACATGAAAATGTATGCCAGATGTTGGTGTGGTGTCCCGGTACCGCATCCTATCCGGTACCTGTGTGTATAGGTCCCCATAGCCAGAGTCCCTAGGACTTGGTGTGGCCAAGTTCGACAAGGTCAGAGGTTATGGGACACTCCTTGACTGCCATACTGGGCAGACCATCCTCGTAAATCGGCGAGCAGTGCAAAGGCCATATCTCCATAAGAAGTTCTACACCTTGGAGGTGGGTGAAATTGTGGAGTACAGCCCCATCCAGAGCCTTCGGGGAGAATGGGCTGCAGCGGTCACCAGACCAACAGCCCCAACATCTTCCTTTCAAGTATTTCCCGTCAACGGATTGGGAGTCTGACCCCTTCAACTTGAGGCCGAAAAGATCTGCTCCTAAAGCCTCCACCAGCATACCCAAGGAGGAGGAGCTTCAACAGCCAAGTTCATCATCTTCTATGTACAGCAAAGAGTCAAGTTCATCATCTTCTATGTACAGTAAAGAGCCAAGTTCTTCATTTTCTACAAATCGTCGAGAGTCAAGTCCTGCTCAAGTTCAGGAAAGTAAGCCCAAATTACGTGCACCAAAGACTGTACCTAGGCCCTCTTGGAGCAATGAGAGTTTGCCTCCTGCACAGGTACCAACATATGTATCAAGGCCCTCTTCTGACATAGAGAGTTTGCCTGCTTCCAGGGTACCAACGAAAGAGTCATGGGTCCATCCTAGTTTGGAGATGGTACACAAGCCCTATTGCCCCACTTTGATCCCAGATAGTAAGCCAATAACCCCTGCTAATGCTGCCTTCCACCACTCCATCCTCACCAATGTGGTGTGGCAAAGCTATGTCAAATCCAATCCTGCCCCTGATGTTGGCAGGTACAGAGTAACCCAGAGAGGCACTAGAAGAGTGAAGAAGAATATTCTTTAAAGAGACTCTAAAGTAATGTCCTATTGTTTCTTATGTTAACCACTTTTATTTTGCAGCAACCAATTTCAAGAATTGTGCCTAGCAGGACTGTGCTAAGATTGTTCCAGTTCAAAGTTCAGCAACGTAACCACTAAGCTTGTGCCTGACTATTAAGTCAAGAGACTTCTAGCCTGTAGGAGATTCATTAAGTACTGTACCTGGCTTATTTGTGGTAAAGCCGTGTTTCCTTTTCCCTTTAATCGAACTCTTAGTGTAGGTGGACTGCTGATCCTTACACGCCACTTTGTATATTTTCCTTTAAATTGGACTCCTAGTGTAGGTGGACTGCTTATCCTTACACATCTATTTTATGTATATACCAGCAGCTTCATAAGAACTCTTATGCTAAATGTTGCACTTATCAGGTGAATGCGCCTGAACCATATTGGAGTGTTGATAATTGTGTAAATTGTGTAGTAAATATGTACATGGTTCTTGTATACAGGAAGGTATCATCTTGTCTGTGTACATAAAAAAAATAGGTAAGGGTTGTACATAGAAAAATAGTCTAATGTTTATGTACATAAAAAGTGAGTCAGAGCTGTACACAGAAAATGTCGGTGTGCTGCACGTGTACACTCAACACTAAAAACATAAATAATTCTTGTGCATTTAAATGTATAGAATGCTAAAGGTGTTTAGTAGGTAACTCAACAGGTGACATCCCGGCTTCTCCGTGGGTAGTATTATTGCTGTCGCCCATCGCTAGCACCTGTCTCAACAAACATAATAGGGAAGATTACCCTTAAAATAGTACTTGCACACATAGTAATTTAACTTACTGACTTAAATGTACTACCTCAAGTTTCTCTAGTACATACACCAAAATAGATGTCTCACTTAAGTAAACACTTAGGAGTTGTAGCCTATTGAAATTCAATTCCTGCCACTGTTATGTACACTTCTTCTTCTCCTTCTTTGCATGTGTGAGATGCTCTGCCTGGCCATTAGGTGCTCTTGCGAATATAGAATTAAACACGTATTTCTAAGAATAACCTAGTTAGGATGTTTTGAAAGTCCTCTAGGGGTAAGTAGCGTGTAGCCGATAGACCCTAGCAGCCAACCTTACTGTGACCTAGCTTCTGGCTAGCCAGTATAACCTTTCGTGTACTAAAAGGTAACTTGTTGTTGGCAAATAAAATGTGTGAGATAATAAAAATGTCTAGTCAGTTTGAAGCTAAAGGTATATAGAGCTGTACTAATGTTTAGTTAGCCTCATAAAAATGTGTAGAGAGCTAATAAAATGTCTTAGGAGCTAGCAACTACATGTCAGATAGCTGCCTAATTGTCTAGTAAGCTTTAAAGTGTATAGTAAGTTTAATAGAATGTTTAAGGAGCTAGAAACTAAAGGATAGATAGCTTCGTTAATGTCTAGATAGCATTTATGTCTAGATGGCACCAATGTCTAGATAGATTTCTATTGCCTAGTCCAGATACTAGTAAGAGTATCAGAGAATGTAAATGTGTTCAATGTCTACTTAGAATGTATAGCAAATTTATAGATCATCCTGTTCTAGTCCTAGTCCCTCTGTCTTAGGGGACAGACGTCGAGGTCTACTTATCTTAAGTAAGGGGGTTTGTGGTGTCCCAATTACGCATCCTATCCTGTACCTGTGTGTATAGTTCCCCATAGCCAGAGTCCCTAGGGCGTGCGGATCCTTATTGTCTAGTCCACCCCTAGTCACCTCTCATCTAGGTATTAGTTATCTAGTAATTATTTAGGATTTATATATAAAGGATTGTATAAATGTATATAAATAGTTAATTACCTGTACGGAGCGTGGCACAACCTGCGGGTCACGTGATCAGGTAAACTCTGTGCTTTTTGCTTGAGGACCTTTGGAGGTCCCTGTGACTTATTGCACCCATCATTCTTTGTGACGGTGGGTGACAGATATTCGGACCGGTCAGAACGACCCCGCCCCTGCCCATATAAGCTTGTGCCTGACTATTAAGTCAAGAGACTTCTAGCCTGTAGGAGATTCATTAAGTACTGTACCTGGCTTATTTGTGGTAAAGCCGTGTTTCCTTTTCCCTTTAATCGAACTCTTAGTGTAGGTGGACTGCTGATCCTTACACGCCACTTTGTATATTTTCCTTTAAATTGGACTCCTAGTGTAGGTGGACTGCTTATCCTTACACATCTATTTTATGTATATACCAGCAGCTTCATAAGAACTCTTATGCTAAATGTTGCACTTATCAGGTGAATGCGCCTGAACCATATTGGAGTGTTGATAATTGTGTAAATTGTGTAGTAAATATGTACATGGTTCTTGTATACAGGAAGGTATCATCTTGTCTGTGTACATAAAAAAAATAGGTAAGGGTTGTACATAGAAAAATAGTCTAATGTTTATGTACATAAAAAGTGAGTCAGAGCTGTACACAGAAAATGTCGGTGTGCTGCACGTGTACACTCAACACTAAAAACATAAATAATTCTTGTGCATTTAAATGTATAGAATGCTAAAGGTGTTTAGTAGGTAACTCAACAGGTGACATCCCGGCTTCTCCGTGGGTAGTATTATTGCTGTCGCCCATCGCTAGCACCTGTCTCAACAAACATAATAGGGAAGATTACCCTTAAAATAGTACTTGCACACATAGTAATTTAACTTACTGACTTAAATGTACTACCTCAAGTTTCTCTAGTACATACACGTTATGAATTATATTTAACTTGTTTTTATTAGAGGCTGGCCTCTGGGGGCGATGCACTTGACACTTTAACACTATGTTCACTGAGCGCATCGCAGTGTGCGTGCGCTAATCCGCCAAGCCCCGTAACTCCCTGTGAGCCGTGTCATGTGATCAGGTCAGGTGACAGGGCTCTGTGGCGCTGCTTCCCGGAAGTCGCAGGGGCTGACGTGTAATCATCGACCACGTCGGACCAGCTATGTGCTCAAGTGAAAGGGAGGAGGTAATTTTAACCTCAGGAGCCCATTGGACAGTATGTGTATACATATTTTCTTCACACAGAGAAAGAAAAGTAGCAGAGCACTCACCTTTCTAGTTGCAAGCAGACCGATCGGATACAATAATCCATAGTTATATTGAGCTCTGTGATTCTCCTGTCGTGAAGCGCCACCTTGCTATTGCTTGATTCACACACCTGGACCCAGTATCTCGAGCTGAGTTTGAGTGTTGGATATACATAGCGGCGGTGCTGGCTGTGCCTGTTAGTCTTTGAGATTATACATTGTATAAATATTTTACCTTGCTGAAAGGACACCACCCCTTGACAAAGGCATTTTGCCGAAACGTCAGTGTTGGGGTGTTGCTCTGGAGTTTGCCCTGCTACTCCTGGTAATTGGTTTGTAACAGTGCTATACAGTGCTAACTTCATCTTTTGATTTTGTGAGAGACTGCTCTTTGTATTTTTGAGGAAATGTATGGTACTTTTTGATGTATATGCAGACTATGATTAGGCCATTTTTATGACCCTGAATTTCTTCCCCCTCTTGGATGGAATCCTTCCTTTTTTATTCTGGAAATAACTAACAACATTTATATATGTTGGAATAATTTTTTGTAAGTGACTCAATTTTCCTTGTTTGTGTGTTTGTTTTATATTAAACAGTACGAATACATAGGCTTATCATAGACAGATGTGTCCACCCTTATCTTTTCTTTAGTTTATCTAAAGGAAACTTAACTAATCAGACACTTTCCCCCTATCTACAGTGTCTATGGGGGGGGGGGGTCTAACCGATGAGACCCTATGTGATCTCATGTACGATGCCCAACTACTAAACCGTTTAGAGTGTGCTAAGAATATACATTTAGTGACAGCGTGTCACAAACTCATGTTGTTGTGAAAAGCTGGTAATCTTATATCATACATCTCAGAATATATTAAGTTTCCAGATAGGTTAAAGGTGCCCATATTCTTTCAGTAGCTGACAGCTATCTCTCCCACCCTCCTAATATGTTCATGTGTTCTCTGTGGAGAGGGGAGCTGTATCATCTGAAGGGCACCTTAAGAAAGGATTCATCTGCACTTTTCAAATGACCATATAATTGCTAAAATATGTGTAAAGCATGTATTTGTATAGACCAACATATTTTTCAATATGCCTTTAAAGCAAAGAAACATAAAATGCACAGTGTTTTTTTTTGTTCAAAATATAAGCCTGTGGGAAACATCTTCAACTATATGGTATATAGCTGTATATGCAGCTATACGTTCAACACATATAGGAGGTCTTCCTGGTAGATTTGCTGAACATAACTGAGAAACATCATGTTGTCATAATCATACAGATGTTGTTTGCTCCACATACATTGACACTGACACTAATTACTTGCTATATATAGAAAGTTCAATGATTATTGTCTAATGAAGCTCATAGAATACTGTGTGTATATATATATATATATATATATATATATATATATATATATATATATATATATATAGAAAAAACTATAATGATCCAAAGGATGTAGGTCTCCCGACTCGTATAAATATATCAAAAATGAAAAAAATAGGGAACCTTTAAAATGTTAATATTTATTGTATCCATTAAAATATGAAAAAAACTTTTTTGGAAAAAATCACACCACGTGAAAAAACTAAGAATGTATTGCCACCGCCATATGTTGGTATCTTTCTTGGTGCTCACCTCTCCACATTAATTCATACAGATGAGAGCCCCAACATTGTATTCTTATATTCTTATATTAACGCCACAGTCTATTTGATCACTGTTCACACTTCTAGTAACGACACAGTCTTTTGATCACTATTCACACTTGGTTTTTAGAGCCAAGCGAAAATAATCATGCAAATTTCGCAATTGGAATCCATAAAACTGTTAGTAATTTACTGCATCCAGTGCCATATACTTTAGATCACTGTTCACACTTCTAGTAACGCCACAGTCTTTTGATCACTGTTCACACTTGGTTTGTAGAGCCAAGAGAAAATATTCATGCAAATTCCGCACTTTGAATCCAAAAAACTGTTAGTAATTTACTGCATCCAGTGCTATATATTTTAGATCACTGATCACACTTCTAGTAACGACACAGTCTTTTAGTAACGACACAGTCTTTTGATCACTATTCACACTTGGTTTTTAGAGCCAAAAGAAAATAATCATGCAAATTATGCAATTGGAATCCATAAAACTGTTAGTAATTTACTGCATCCAGTGCCATATACTTTAAATCACTGTTCACACTTCTAGTAACGCCACAGTCTTTTGATCACTGTTCACACTTGGTTTGTAGAGCCAAGAGAAAATATTCATGCAAATTCCGCACTTTGAATCCAAAAAACTGTTAGTAATTTACTGCATCCAGTGCTATATATTTTAGATCACTGATCACACTTCTAGTAACGACACAGGGGGGCATTTACTAAGGGGTTTAGTCATTTTTTTCTGACTATTTTTGGCGCAAAATTGTCGCAATTGCGCCTACCCTATAAATTGTGCGACTTTCCCTAGCAAGAGCTAGAAAGTCAAAAAAAAATTTCCCGCTTAATTTACGCAAGTTTTCAGTTTTTACTTGCAGTGGTCAGGAATTTATTAACTGAGACAGTCGCAGTTGCGCAATAAACTGTCGCAACGGCCATAAAAATTGACTAAATTTACTCCAGCTCCAACATGGAGCAGGAAAAGCTGCTGCCGCCCGGGCTCCGACATACTTTCTCCCCGCTACCCTCACTGCGCTACCGGGACACTACAGTGATTTATATCCCCCCCCCCTCTCACCTGCCAGCGCCACACAACTCCCATCTGTCTGCTGTTGCAAGACTACAAGTCCCAGCATGGCCTTACAGTGAGGACACGCTGGGAGTTGTAGTCTTGGAGCAGCGGGAGCTGAGCGGCGCGGGCGGGAGACAAGGGGGGGGGGGGCAGCGGGGAGGCCGTATGAGGAGCCCGGGCGGGAGACAAAGGGGGTAGCGGGGAGGCCGTATGAGGAGCCCGGGCGGGAGACAAGGGGGGTAGCGGGGAGGCCATATGAGGAGCCTGGGCTGCACTGTAATGTCAGCCCGGGCTCCTGCCCTGAGAGCCATAGGCTTTGGCTGTCAGGGCATGCTGGGTGTTGTAGTTTTGCAACAGCTGGAGGGCCACAGTTTGCAGACCACTGGTGTGTGGTCTGTAAACTGTAGTCCTCCAGCTGTTGCAAAACTAAACAGCTGAAGGGGACCGGCGAAGAAGTTCACTTACCCTTCCGAGGCTCCAGCGACGATCGCTGTCGGAGATCGTCGCGCGGCACTGTCGCGCGGCAGTGTCGTGCAGCGCTGGATCCTACGGAAGCCGGTAAGTTGCGCAAGCTTCCCAACCAGGGTGCCTCCAAATGTTGCAAGACTACAACTCCCAGCATGCCTGGACACCCTTTGGCTGTCCGGGCATGCTGGGAGTTGTAGTTTTGCAACAGCTGGAGGCACCCTTGTTGGGAAACACTGGCCTAAAACAGTGTTTCCCAACCAGGGTGCCTCCAGATGTTGCAAGACTACAACTCCCAGCATGCCTGGACAGCCATTGGCTGTCCGGGCATGCTGGGAGTTGTAGTTTTGCAACAGCTGGAGGCACCCTTGTTGGGAAACACTGGCCTAAAACAGTGTTTCCCAACCAGGGTGCCTCCAGATGTTGCAAGACTACAACTCCCAGCATGCCTGGACAGCCATTGGCTGTCCAGGCATGCTGGGAGTTGTAGTTTTGCAACAGCTGGAGGGCCACAGTTTGCAGACCACTGGTTTGTGGTCTGTAAACTGTAGTCCTCCAGCTGTTGCAAAACTAAACAGCTGAAGGGGACCGGCGAAGAAGTTCACTTACCCTTCCGAGGCTCCAGCGACGATCGCTGTCGGAGATCGTCGCGCGGCACTGTCGCGCGGCAGTGTCGCGCGGCAGTGTCGTGCAGCGCTGGATCCTACGGAAGCCGGTAAGTTGCGCAGGCTTCCCAACCAGGGTGCCTCCAGTTGTTGCAAGACTACAACTCCCAGCATGCCTGGACAGCCTTTGACTGTCCAGGCATGCTGGGGCTTGTAGTTTTGCAACATCTGGAGGCACCCTGGTTGGGAAACACTGTTTTAGGCCAGTGTTTCCCAGCCAGGTTGCCTCCAGATGTTGCAAAACTACAACTCCCAGCATGCCTAGACAGCCTTTGACTGTCCAGGCATGCTGGGACTTGTAGTTTTGCAACATCTGGAGGCACCTTGGTTGGGAAACACTGTTTTAGGCCAGTGTTTCCCAGCCAGGTTGCCTCCAGATGTTGCAAAACTACAACTCCCAGCATGCCTAGACAGCCTTTGACTGTCCAGGCATGCTGGGGCTTGTAGTTTTGCAACATCTGGAGGCACACTGGTTGGGAAACACTGGCCTAAAACAGTGTTTCCCAACCAGGGTGCCTCCAGATGTTGGGAAACACTGGCCTAAAACAGTCACCCTGGTTGGGAAACACTGTTTTAGGCCAGTGTTTCCCAACCAGGGTGCCTCCAGATGTTGCAAGACTACAACTCCCAGCATGCCTGGACAGCCTTTGACTGTCCAGGCATGCTGGGGCTTGTAGTTTTGCAACATCTGGAGGCACCCTGGTTGGGAAACACTGGCCTAAAACAGTGTTTCCCAACCAGGGTGCCTCCAGATGTTGCAAAACTACAAGTCCCAGGTTGGGAAACACTGTGCCCGGCCTCCACCCCACCTTACTGTAAGGGCATGCTGGGAGTTGTAGTCCTGCAGCTGGGGGCAGGGGACAAGCTTGTCACTTGGCCACACATCTCCTGCACCACACAACTACAACTCCCAGCATGTCCTTACTGTAAGGGCATGCTGGCAGTTGTAGTCGTGCGGGGCGGGAGATGTGTGAGCAGGTGATAATAAATGTACTAACCCATTTTTTTGTTTTCTTCTCATTTCAGATCCGTTTATCCTGTGGACTCCTTCGGATTCGGTGGACTACTTCGATGACCAGCGTTTTTCTTTGTTTGATTTTAATAAAATGGTTAACGAGGGCTTGTGGGGGAGTGTTTTTTGTAATAAAATTTTTTTAAAACCTGTTGTGTTTTTTTCTTACTTTACTAGACAGGCGTAGTAGTGGAAGCTGTCTTATAGACAGAGTCCATTACTAACCTGGGCTTAGCGCTAGCCACAAAAACAGCTAGTGCTAACCCCCTATTATTACCCCGGTACCCAACGCCACAGGGGTGCCGGGAAGAGCCGGTACCAACAGGCCTGGAGCGTCAAAAATGGCGCTCCTGGGCCTAGGCGGTAACAGGCTGGCGTTATTTAGGCTGGGGAGGGCCAGTAACAATGGTCCTCGCCCACCCTGGTAACGTCAGGCTGTTACTGTTTGGTTGGTATTTGGCTGAGAATGAAAATAGGGGGGACCCTATGCGTTTTTTTTTTTTTAAATAAATAATTAAATATATTAAAAAAACGCATAGGGTCCCCCTATTTTTATTCTCAACCAAATACCAACCAAACAGTAACAGCCTGACGTTACCAGGGTGGGCGAGGACCATTGTTACTGGCCCTCCCCAACCTAAATAACGCCAGCCTGTTACCGCCTAGGCCCAGGAGCGCCATTTTTGACGCTCCGGGCCTGTTGGTACCGGCTCTTCCCGGCACCCCTGTGGTGTTGGGTACCGGGGTAATAATTGTGGGTTAGCGCTAGCTGTTTTTGTGGCTAACGCTAAGCCCGGCTTAGTAATGGACTCAGTCTATAAGACAGCTTCCACTACTAAGCCTGTCTAGTAAAGTAAAATAAAAATAAAACACAACAGGTTTTAAAAAAAATTTATTACAAAAAACACTCCCCCACAAGCCCTCGTTAACCATTTTATTAACATCAAGCAAAGAAAAACGCTGGTCATCGAAGTAGTCCACCGAATCCGAAGGAGTCCACAGGATACACAGATCTGTAGAAGAAGTAACCAAAAAAAAAAAAGTGTAAGTACATTTAGGGAGAAAAAAACTGTGTTAAAAAAATGTAATAAACACACACACACACTAAACGCCGTTTACCACTTCTGAGCCATGACTACAATTTACAGTGATCCCTCAACTTACAATGGCCTCAACATACAATAGTTTCAACATACAATGGTCTTTTCTGGACCATCGTAAGTTGAAACCAGACTCAACATACAATGCTACAGACAGTCCAGATCTGTAAAACGTGTCAATGGCTGGAAGAACCAACCAATCAAAATGGGCATTCACTGGTAAAACCCCTGTATTACTGAAGTGTATGCACTGACTGGTATTACATGTTCTGTACACTTTACCTGTATCAGGGTTAGCTGCTCTTTTGGACACCAGGTGAGGGCAACTCCATTACTTGTTTTGGACATTGCCTGTACTGTACAGGACCCCTGAAGAAGCTCCTGTCCTCTACATAGACCAGTGTTTGCCAAGCAGGGTGGCCCCATTTTTTGCAAAACTACAACTCCCAGCATGCCCGGACAGCCTTTGGCTGTCCAGGCATGCTGGGAGTTATAGTTTTGCAACAGCTGGAGGCTCCCTGCTTGGGAAACACTGACATAGACAGTGATTTACAGCTCCCAGCAGATCTTTATTACTTTTATATGTAAGGATTTGCTTTATCTATATCAGTTATCTACTTATTTTTCTTTGTCACTTTTTCCTATTTTTGGATGACATTTTGGTGCCTTTAGAACCAATTACCCTGTTTCCATAGAGTTATGGTCTCAACATACAATGGTTTCAACTTACAATGGTTTTCCTGGAACCAATTAATATTGTAACTTGAGGGACCACTGTAGTTATTGAATTATTTAGATGTGGTGAAAAAGCTAAAAAAAAACTCAAAAACAAAAGATCCAGAAGGAAACCAGCAGCCAAACCTATTCAGACAGCAGGAAAAAGGAACAGACTATTTTTTCTACTACATGAAGTAAATTTCCCACTTTTGCCTATGTGTGCCAAATTTATTAATGCCGTGCAACAATTTAGTAAATTTGTCGCACATAGTCAAAAATGAAGTAGAAAAAAACAGGGTAAAAACCAGACTACATAGTAAAAGATTAGTAAATGCCCCCCACAGTCTTTTGATCACTGTTCACACTTGGTTTGTAGAGCCAAGAGAAAATATTCATGCAAATTCCGCACTTTGAATCCAAAAAACTGTTAGTAATTTACTGCATCCAGTGCTATATATTTTAGATCACTGATCACACTTCTAGTAACGCCACAGTCTTTTAGTAACGACACAGTCTTTTGATCACTATTCACACTTGGTTAGAGCCAAGAGAAAATAATCATGCAAATTCCGCAATTTGAATCCGTAAAGCTGTTAGTGATTTACTGCATCCAGTGCCATATGTTTGAAATGGATGATTTACTACATGCACTGTTCCTTTTGATGTTATGGGAACACGCTTCAGTGATTGTCCGTAATATTTATTATATATGAATGTCTGCGTTTTTACAGTTATTTAGCACCAAGCTCAATCATCCACACACAACAAATTGGTACAGACTGGAATGTCTAATATAGATGTTGCACCAGACTATTCATCCATAAAAATCGCATCAATGTGAACAAGGTGAAGGCGTTTTATATAACTTTTTGTGCAAAAAGCTTCCTTGTCCCATGGGTGTTTGTACAAAGTCCAATAGGTCCACTATCTGCATGTGTATCAGCGCCTTATTGGATATTGCACAGTTCCTCTTAAATGAACTTCACTTAATCCCAGATATATTTAAACCAGTATTTTTACATTTGCAAACGTGTTACTAGTTTAGTTATTTTTGTTAATAGACATGTTTAAGCTTCATATATTATTGCACTATCCCTTTAGAATACTAAGATGATTTCATTTCATATATTCACACACATGGTGGCAAATTGATAGAGGACGTGAGAAAAAAAACCTGATGTCTTCTCCTTGTGTTCGTTCACACAGCTCCTCTGTAAGATTTCGGTTCAACGCGTTTCCTTCAGCCTTTAATTCATCAGGAACCGTACTTAGGCTTTGTTATTCCAGCATCTCCTTTCTTTTTGTTGTTTGTTTGTGGAGTGAGCTTGTGCATAACTCTGATGGCGGTCGCACACTGATTCAAATCTCCACTTGCTATTTATACAGGTGTGTAACCCTCCCCTTCACCGCATCATCACTGGATCCTCCTATCATTCCACTACACGTCACTGTGTTCTTTTAGCAGAAAGGAGGTATTAGATCCAGGTGCCTGGAAGGGGATCGTTAGATACGTATCCAGGGGAAAAGAGTTTCCTCTTTCCAGAAATCTATTGTCCGTACTTTACAATTGAATTTTGTTATTGGTCTATTGATGTTAAATAAGTTTGTTTAAATACTTTAAGATGACTTTGGACTGGATTACACCCAAAATCGGTATTTTAGGGAACTGAGCACTGTACCAATTAAATGAAGCAGGAAAAACATATAGAGTCATTCAGCCCCCGTGGTTTCACCGTTTCTAGCTGAAAAGTCCAAGATGCTTCACATTGTAGGAGCTGTCTGTCCCAACTCCCTCCTCTTTTTGGGGGAGGGATCACTTCTATTACCTGAGCTTGCAGGCCTTCTGGGCAGCTATCATGGAACTTAGAAAAATGATTTCCAATTGGTGTGTCCTTGCTATGTACAATGTCTGCTACGTGTTCTTGGAGTCTTTTTTTAAAAAACCTGAATGTTTTACCCACGTAGTTCGCTGGACATGGACAGGTTAGCATATAGACTACCCCTTTTGTGTTACAATTTGCCAGTTGTTTAATCATAAATTCTTGTCCTGTACTTGCACTGGTTATCTTTTTTCCTGTTTTAATGAAGGGGCACATCACACATTTCCCACATCGGTATGTACCCGTCACCCCTTTTTGTAACCATGTTTCTTTAGATGTTAATGGTTCAAAACAGCTTTTAGTAAGTCTATCCTTTAAATTCTGACCCATCCTGTATGTTATCTGGGGTTGTTCTGATAGAGTTTCTGCTAGGGTCTTGTCACTTTTTAAGATTGGCCAATATTTCTGGATTATGTTTTTTACTTCAAAGTTTTTATCATCATAAGTTCCAATAATTCTGACTGTATTCGTGTTCTCTTTTTCTTTTTCTTTTTGGGGGATAAGTAATTTCGATCTTTGACTCCTTAAAGCTCTACTATAGGCTTTCTTCAATATTTTATTTGGGTAGCCTCTTGCTCTCAGCCTAGTTCTTAATTCCTGCGCTTTGATTTTAAACTCTCCTAGGGTGGAGCAGTTACGGCGCACCCTCAAGTATTGACCGGTTGGAATACCCCTCTTCAGCGGGAGTGGATGACCTATATCCCACCGAAGAAGGGTATTCGTTGCAGTAGGTTTTCTATATAAGGAGGTCTCGATTGTACAGTCAGGCATGATCCGAATCTGAAGATCCAAAAATTCAAGATGGGTCTTACTTATTGTTGAAGTGAACCTCAGATTAAGATCATTGTTATTTAGTGCTGATACAAATTGCTCAAATTCCTCCTCCGTAGAATTCCATACTAACAGAATATCATCGATAAATCTAAGCCAGATATTCACATGGTCTGTCCATTTTGTCATTTCGTCCGAGAAGACTTTTTGGTCCTCCCACCAGCCAAGGTACAGATTTGCAAAAGTTGGGGCACAGGGGCTCCCCATCGCTGTACCTTGTTGCTGGTGGAAGGACTGGCCCTCAAAGACGAAATAGTTTCTTGTGCAATATCCAATAAGGCGCTGATACACATGCAGATAGTGGACCTATTGGACTTTGTACAAACACCCATGGGACAAGGAAGCTTTTTGCACAAAAAGTTATATAAAACGCCTTCACCTTGTTCACATTGATGCAATTTTTATGGATGAATAGTCTGGTGCAACATCTATATTAGACATTCCAGTCTGTACCAATTTGTTGTGTGTGGATGATTGAGCTTGGTGCTAAATATCTGTAAAAACGCAGACATTCATATATAATAAATATTACGGACAATCACTGAAGCGTGTTCCCATAACATCAAAAGGAACAGTGCATGTAGTAAATCATCCATTTCAAACATATGGCACTGGATGCAGTAAATCACTAACAGCTTTACGGATTCAAATTGCGGAATTTGCATGATTATTTTCTCTTGGCTCTAACCAAGTGTGAATAGTGATCAAAAGACTGTGTCGTTACTAAAAGACTGTGGCGTTACTAGAAGTGTGATCAGTGATCTAAAATATATAGCACTGGATGCAGTAAATTACTAACAGTTTTTTGGATTCAAAGTGCGGAATTTGCATGAATATTTTCTCTTGGCTCTACAAACCAAGTGTGAACAGTGATCAAAAGACTGTGTCGTTACTAGAAGTGTGATCAGTGATCTAAAATATATAGCACTGGATGCAGTAAATTACTAACAGTTTTTTGGATTCAAAGTGCGGAATTTGCATGAATATTTTCTCTTGGCTCTACAAACCAAGTGTGAACAGTGATCAAAAGACTGTGAACAGTGATTTAAAGTATATGGCACTGGATGCAGTAAATTACTAACAGTTTTATGGATTCCAATT
Source organism: Hyla sarda (assembly GCF_029499605.1). Taxonomy (NCBI): domain Eukaryota; kingdom Metazoa; phylum Chordata; class Amphibia; order Anura; family Hylidae; genus Hyla; species Hyla sarda. The sequence goes on along the minus strand of NC_079189.1, from coordinate 454,826,561 downwards.
GCATAATTTGCATGATTATTTTCTTTTGGCTCTAAAAACCAAGTGTGAATAGTGATCAAAAGACTGTGTCGTTACTAAAAGACTGTGTCGTTACTAGAAGTAAATTACTAACAGTTTTTTGGATTCCAATTGCGAAATTTGCATGATTATTTTCGCTTGGCTCTAAAAACCAAGTGTGAATAGTGATCAAAAGACTGTGTCGTTACTAGAAGTGTGAACAGTGATCAAATAGACTGTGGCGTTAATATAAGAATATAAGAATACAATGTTGGGGCTCTCATCTGTATGAATTAATGTGGAGAGGTGAGCACCAAGAAAGATACCAACATATGGCGGTGGCAATACATTCTTAGTTTTTTCACGTGGTGTGATTTTTTCCAAAAAAGTTTTTTTCATATTTTAATGGATACAATAAATATTAACATTTTAAAGGTTCCCTATTTTTTTCATTTTTGATATATATATATATATATATATATATATATATATATATATATATATAATATAGAGTATGGTGGTCAACAATGCTGACATTTGCTTCTTCTAATGCTGTTGCCTGATGTATAGAGTTTGATAAACCCTTTATCTGGGGAATAAATCATCATAGGGTACTGTACAGTAGATAAAAAAGGAACTATTCCTTAACCCCAGTCTGGTCATTTGCCTTAATTTTATTTATTTGTGGTCTTAAAAGTAGAGCAGAGTAGCAAGTTACAAGTTCAACTCCCCATAATCTATGAACAATGAAGTAAAAATACATCAAAGATGATCCCTAAGCTCCTATAAAGACAGGTGAGGTAAGAACCGTATTTACCCCTATATTCAACTGTCTTCACTATTTATCACCTTCCATCAACCACTCCACTGGGAGTTTAATAAAATACATTTATTAATAAATAAATAAAAAAAGCTGGATTTGGAGTCACCTCGATACTCGTAATGTATGTTCGCTATCTATTTATTCAAAAAACTGTTCTTCATATAACATCATAGCTTCCAGTATTAACTCAAGAACAAAATGAGGTAACAGTAGGACAAGTGGAAAATTTTGTTAAATTTAAACAGATTTGTAATATTTATAAAACAAGTGCATTGCAGTTTCTACGTTAATTTTTGTCTGACGTGCGCATGAGTATAGTTGGATCACAGCTTAAAAGAACCCTGTACTCAATGAACTCATCCATATCTCCAGAAGACATTATACATAAACGCTGCAGTGGATCAGGTGTTATAGTACAGCCACCTTTCATGGTGCCTACTCACATTATTATTTTTCTGGATCATGTCCTTAAATAACCTGAACACACTTGTTATTGAGCATTGACTGATAGTAACGTCTCCAAGTTGAAAATTGTTTTCAGGTGGATACTCATGAATAGAAATAGTCTGTACGTCTATTTACAGCCTCACACTAGTGTATACTGTATTTAGTAACATCAATTCTGTCTGTGACCTTAATGAAGCACATTAAAATGGTCACTAACCTTTTAACAAACTTGGCATAAATCAATAGAACAAGTGAATAGAAGAAACATTGTAATGTATCTTATCAGAAAAAAATGCTTCTTTCCCCACTAAGAAAGCTCCTTTCCTTTTTACTCCTAATTTCATGTATATCTTTGGGAAACTTTCAAATTCTTTTTTAAGATCTCAATACAGCATCAAGTTTCATTCTGCCCATAGAAGTCTATTGAGTGGGGAGGAGGGAACTCCCGAGTGAGACAGGGGCTGAAAGAGGCACACAGAAATGATGCCAAAGCAGAAATACAGTGGACCTGAAGAAGAGGGCAGTGCCCTTGAAGTTGTCCTAATTTGAAAAAAAAAAACAGGTTCCCTGAGGGTCTTTTTTTATCTGACTGCTACAGGTTTTAGTAATTCTTCCTTCTCAACCCTGTGCTCGATTCACATAGTGCAGCTGTATATAGTCCTCCATGCTGCTATAGAGACAGAGGGGGAGATTTATCAAAACCTGTGCAGAGGAAGAGTTGCTTCTTAAATTTTTTACAGGCCTCTTTAAAAATGAAAGAAGGAATCTGATTGGTCGCTATGGGCAACTGCACCACTCTTCCTCTGCACAGGTTTTGGTAAATCTCCCCCAGAGAGAAGCAAGATCTTCCATTTTGTGTGCAGTGAATAGGAGACATCATAACAGGTAGTCTAACTACCACTGGGTCAACAGAAATTTAGAGATTGAGTCTGCGGAGGGGAAAAACTGGTGAGAAATGACAAACACAAGTTATATAGTAGCTAGAAAGAGTGCTATACATGCACATGACAGCTTATTCTAAAGAGTAACCTAACAGTACAGATGTGCTTTAAGTATTACTAGCTTAAGAATATCCAATGCAGAAAATGCTATTTTAGATACAGTGCTTTAAAGTCATCAGACTCTTTCACATTTTGTTATAAGGCCTTGTGCCAAAATGCAAAAATAAAGATCAAGTTTCCCCCTGTAAATCTGCACCCAAATAATAAATTTAAGAACATAATTTTTAAAATGTTTGCAAAGCTATTAAAATGAAAAGCTAACATTTCACCTGGACATAATTATTCAGACCCTTTGCTATGACACACGATATTTAGCTGTGGCTCCTTCCATTTCTCTTGGTCACCTCCAAGATGTTTCTACACCTTGATCAGCGTCACCTGTAGTCAATTCAGGTGATTGGACAGGATTTGGAAAGATACAGCCCTGTCTATATAAGGTCTCACAGCTGACAATCCATATCAGAGCAAAAACCTAGCCATAAGGCGGAGAGAACTGCCTGTACAGCTCAGATAATGGATTGCATTGAAGCACAGATCTGGAGAAGAGTTAAAAGATTCTTCTGTACTGAAACTGAACAGTGGCCTCCAAAATTCTTAAATATAAGACATTTGAAACAACAAGGACTCTTCCTAGGGCCTTGGTAAGAGAGATGGCAAAGAACTCACTTGTCACTCTGGCTGAACTCCAAAGATCATTTGTGTAGATGAGAGAAACTTACAGATGGTCAACCACCACTGCAGCATTGCAAAAATCTGGTGTTTATGGAAGAGTGTCCAGAAAGAAGCCTCTTTTTAGTAGAAGACACATGAAAGCCCACCTAGAATATGAAAAAAGCATCTACTGGACTACAGTGAGAAACAAGATTCGCTGATGTGATGAAATCGATCTTGAAGTTTTTGGCCTCCATTCCAAGCATCATGTCTGAAGGAAACCAGGCAGGGTTCATCATCTGCCTAATACCATCCCTACAGTGCAGCGTGATGGTGGCAGCATCATGCTGTGAGGGTATTTTTCAGCAGCTGTTACAGCAAGACTGGTAAGGGTTGAAGTACTGAGATATTTGTAATAACAATGTAATCAAGAGTGCTCTAGACCTTAGACTGCACTTGAGAACTCTCATCACACAGACAAGACAACACAGGAGTGGCTTAGGGACACTCTGTTATTGTCCTTGAGTGGCCCAGCCAAAGCCTTGACTTGAATTTAATAGAACATCTATAGAGAGACCTGAAAATGGCTGTCCACCAACTGTCCGCATGCAGTCTGACAGATCTTGAATGGATTTGCAGAAAATCCACAGGTCCAGGTGTGTAAACTTCCTTGTGGCATTATCCCCAAGAAGACGAGCCTCTAATTGTTGCCAAAGGTGCTTCAACTAAGTGATGAGTGAGGCCATGTTCACATGTAAGAATTTCCGTACCAGATTCCGCATTGGAATCTGGCACAGAGATTCCGCTGCAGCAGAGTCCTGTTGAATTCAATGGGATTCTGCTGCACTTTGCACACAGTGAAATTTCAGAAATTCCATTTTCTGTGTCCGCACAAAGAATGCACACATTCATTCTTTGTGTGGCGTCCGCGCGGAATGCCTAGCAGTCTATGAGTTGGCACATTTCTATGCAGACATTCTGTCATGTGAACATAGCCTAAGGGGTCTGAATACTTCAATGAAAGATTTTAGCTTTCCATTCTCAATAACTTAGCAAAGATTTCTGACATTCTGTTTTCCATTTGTAATTATGGGGTATTGAATGCAGAATGATGGTGAAAACTTGATTTTCTTTGTTTAATTTTAGCTCAAAGCCACAACATTACAAAATGTGAAAAAAAGGTCTGAAGAATTTCTGAGTGACATACCCTAATGCATTTTTCAGAAAGTATTTTATAATGTGTGATTCCTATTTAAATGACACACTGACAATCATGCTGACAAGCAGAAAAGTGGCTGTTTGTTGCATTTATTTTAGATACTATTTCAATTTGCCAATGAATCAAAAAAAAAAACATGGGCCCAGATTTATCAAACTGTGTGAGAGAAAAAGTGGAGAGATTTTTCCACAGCAACCAATCACAGCTCAGCTAACGATCTCTGGTAAAGTGAAAGCTGAGCTGTGATTGGTTGCTGTGGGAAAACTCTCCACTTTTTCTCGCACACAGATTGATAAATCTGCCAGGTCCGTATGTTGGAGGACCACACATCTCATGGGCTTCTATCACTGTTTGAAGTTGAACCTGATTAAAACTGGTGGATTCAAGCTTTATTTCCAATGTGCTAGCACATATATGTATGGTCTATTGTCAAAGTGTCGAAAAATTATACTCTTATGTGATTATTGTGGCAGACTTTAGTAGCATTTCCAACATTACATTACTGTTTCTCAGTTGTTCCTATGATGTTGGAAAGCAACATCATAGGAAACATTGATGTTTCCAGGTAAAATTTAGTTATGTTTACACCTCGACTGCAAAAAGGGGAAATATAGTGTTCTTGTAACGGTCTTACCGTAAACGGCTGAGTAGTGGATCAGCTGTCCTGTGTGGACAATAACTGAACCATACCAGGGAGCGGAGTCTAAGGTGCCGCTGGTTTTCACCAGAGCCCACTGCAAAGTGGGATGGACTTGCTGCGTAGGCGAACCCAGGTCGCCCAGATGAAACTTAACACAGATGATAAAGCATAGTCAGGTGAAGCATGGGTCAGAAGGAAGGAAGCAAGGAAGCGTAGTCAGGTCACAGGCAAAGGGTCAGTAGGCAGGCAGCAAAGGATCAAGGTCAGGTCCCAAGCTGGAGGTCAGGAACACTAATAAGGCACACAAAAAGAACACTTTCTCTATGGCACAAAGTACGCAGATCCGGCACCATGATAGGGAGGGGCCAGACTAATATAGGGTCTGCCCTGCAAGGAAACAATTAAGGGTATACTGGCGCTTTAAATCTAGTAACGCCAGCACGCACGCACCCTAAGGAAGGGGGATGCATGCGCCAGCAATGCAGAGAAGAAGATGGACCTGGAACAGCAAGAGGTAAGGAGATGCCCAGGGCTCACATGCGGGCGCGTCCCGCATAACGAGTCCCGGAGCCACCGAGACTAACAGAAGGGGTGCGCTCATGGCCGGATGGAATGGCTCATGGCAACACCCAGGATACGTGTGCGTCCCGCACCGCGAGTCCCAGAGCCACAGATGTAAGGGGGCGCTCACGGCCAGAATGAATGGCCGGAGCGCTGCCCCTAACAGTTCTATGCTCATTTTCAAATAAATGTAAGAAATGGAAGTGCCAGGAGCACTAAAACTTTATAGCACCTTTTCTCCCTGGCTTGACAAGGAAGCCTTCTCTACTGCATACATATGCCCATACAATGAAAGGAAGTTGACTAGATGAGACAATGTATAAATGCTGCTAGAAATTAAGACTCTTTTTTCCCCCCAAAACTGTAAGTTTTTAGGCCAACCTATTTATCACTATGTTTTGATTTGAAATAATTATATGACATTGAGTCTATGTATGATATAGGTAGAACATGTAAAATTCCTTACCTTGCTCTGACATCTACTGTAATTTTAGGGAACCATCTAAATAATCTTAAAAAAATAAAAAAAGATTCAGATTTACAGAGTTACAGTTGTTTGAAAATATCATGGCTATTCCAAGTTTAGTTTTAGCATCTACAAAATAAGCATATAAATGAAGCAAATAAATATTTAAACAGGTTGTTTGATAGTTCAAAGAAAGAATACAAGCAGTAAATGTTAAAAAAAATAAAAAATAAACTGTACTCACCTTTCCAATACCCTGCCCTGTTATTACAGGTTGTCAGCAATTATTTGCCATTCCAGCATGGGACCTGGTCTAAGTGGCCTCAGCGATTATGTGCCATACTGGGATCACTGCTCATGGCATGGCATTGCTGGCAACCTCTAAACAACGACATCAGATGTATGTGGGATGTTTTTTTTTTTTTCTAATTTAGTTTAGCTAGCAGAATGTCTATATCTTTTACCGGTGGTTAACACAGCCATTGTTTCAAACTCCATAGTGCCAAACTGTTGACAGGGTATGCAATATTTCTCCCACATGTGCCAATATAGTGCCCAATAATTTCCACATAAAAGTATACCTTTCTCACATAATCCCAGAGTTATATACTGTGAATTTATGTTCATACCATGTAACCATATACAGTGGGGCAAAATAATATTTAGTTAGCACCCAATTGTGGAAGTTCTCCCACTTAAAATGATGAGAGAGGCCTGTAATGTTCATCATAGGTATACCTCAACTATGAGAGACATAATGAGAAAAAAAAATCCATAAAATCACATTGTCTGATTTTTAAAGAATTTATTTGCAGATTATGGTGGAAAATAAGTATTTGGTCACCTACAAAGAAGCAAGATTTCTGGCTCTCCCAGACCTGTAACTTCTTCTTTAAGAGTATCTTCTGTTCTCCACTCATTACCAGTATTAAACTTGTTATCAGTATAAAAGACACCTGTCCACAACCTCAAACAGTCTCACTCCAAACTTGACTATGGCCAAGACCAAAGAGCTGTCAAAGGACACCAGAAACAAAAATATAGATCTACACCAGGCTGGCAAGACTGATTCTGCAATAGGCAAGCAGCTTGATGTGAAGAAATCAACTGTGAGAGCAATTATTAGAAAATGGAAGACACACAAGACCACTGATAATCTCCCTCGATCAGGGTCTCCACGCAAGATCTCACCCAGTAGTGTCAAAAGTATCTCAAAAACAGAAAGCAAAAATCCCACAACCACACGGGGGCGGGGGGGTGGGGCGGGGGGTTGGAAATTACCTGCAGAGAGCTGCGACCAAAGTAACAAAGGCTACCATCAGTAACACACTACTCCACCAGGGACTCAAATCGTGCAGTGCCAGATGTGTCCCCTGCTTAAGCCAATACACGTCTGGGCCTATCTGAAGTTTGCTAGAAATCATTTGGATGATCCAGAAAAGGATTGGAAGAATGTCATATGGTCAGATGAAACCAAAGTAGAACTTTTTGGTAAAAACTCAACTCTTCATGTTTGGAGGAGAAAGAATGTTGAGTTGCATCCAAAGAACACCATACCTACTGTGAAGAATGGGGGTGGAAACATCATGCTTTGGGGCTGTTTTTCTGCCAAGGGACCATGATGACTGATTCGTGTAAAGGAAAGAATGAATGGGGCCATGTATTGTGAGATTTTGAGTGAAAACCTTCATCAGCAAGGGCATTGAAGATGAAATGTGGCAGGGTCTTTCAGCATGACAATGATCCCAAACACACTGCCTGGGCACCGAAGGAGTGGCTGCATAAGAAGCAGTTCAAGGTCCTGGAGTGGCCTAGCCAGTCTCCAGATCTCAACCCCATAGAAAACATTTGGAGGGAATTGAAAGTCTGTGTTGCCCAGTGACAGCCCCAAAACATCACTGCTCTAGAGGAGATATGCATGGAGGAATGGGCCAAAATACCAGCAACAGTGTGATTTTTTTTTCTCATTATGTCTCTCATAGTTGAGGTATACCTATGCTGAATATTACAGGCCTCTTTCATCTTTTTAAGTGGGAGAACTTGCACAATTGATGGCTGACTAATTAATTTTTTGCCCCACTGTAGCATCATGCTGTGTCTGTACAGAGCCATACAGTGCACTAATGGGCTAGTAAGTGCCCAGAAGGCCATTGTATGGCAGCAGAATCATACAATCATTGCTCGATTACATAGTGTTTGTCCCACAGTTATCTGAGCCTTTAATAGTTCTCTAAGCTGCTGGGGCCATAGGAGTGGTGAGAGGACACTAGTGACACCACCTAATATTTGTCCTGCTGCATCCAAGATTCCTGAATTGTACTTTTTATGACCATCATGTCTACTATGGTTATTCAGTGCAAACAAATATGGTACCATTTAGTCCGCATAAGAAAAATAAATGATATCACACGTACAATTTAGTATAATATAAAGAATACAAATATTTATCATAGATTTTTTTTATATTTAAACTGTAATGGAATTAAGACTGATACATTTGTATGTTTTGTCTGTAGGAGAGCTGTTTTATAGGGCTTTTGCCATTGTCCATATTTTAAAAGTGGGCATATATTTGCACCATAATGTCTTTTATGTACTGAAGTTTCCAAGCAATGCTGTCACATAATTACTATTTTAGTGGTCAAATTAAATGTTTGTGCTTCACAAATACATCAAGTGCTTATTAGACATCTGATATGTTGAAATGGCACCACAAACATTTCCAAGTGATATTTTCCATTTACCGAAAGCCCCTACACAATGCTGAGTGGAATTACTACTTAAAGTGGTGTTGCCAAAGTGTATTGTGTGAATGAGTGCTTGCTGGGAAGGCCATCATTTTGAGAGGTTTTCTTGTTTGGAGGTGAAAAGAAAACCAGGTTTTCATTTTGATCAAATATTAGGTTTGAAAACCTCCTACTGCTATGAGCCCAGTTGGAAGAAAAAATCAGATTAAACACATTGTGGTTTCTGTGTCTGGTGCAGTGTTTTAGCCTGTCTAACTCTCATTTCAAGGTGAAAAAAATCATGGAATTACATAAAATAGTTGTTTTCACTTACCACTGCTGGAGGCTAAGTCTGGACAAAACCAAGAGTCTTTTTTTATTATTGAAATCACGTTCAGGAACACACTTTATGTTTTTGAATACAACTACTACCAATAGTAATTATCACTTACCGTATATACTCGAGTATAAGCCGAGTTTTTCAACACAATTTTTCGTGCTGAAAACGCCCCCCTCGGCTTATACTCGAGTGAACTCTCCGCCTGTCAATCCCTTATCAGTGGTCTTCAACCTGCAGACCTCCAGATGTTGCAAAACTACAACCATCGGCTGTCCAGGCATGCTGGGATCTGTAGTTTTGAAACATCTAGAGGTCAGCAGGTTGAAAACCACTGCAGCCTTCGTCATCATCCAGACCCCCTTTAGTTTTCTACTCACCACCCTTGGTGGGGAGGAAGGGTGAGCTGGTCCGAGCCATCTATGCTGCAGGGACCGTCCGGTGGGGAGGGTTTGTCGTTCCGGGCTGTCCATCTTCACCGGGAGGCCCTCTTCTTGCTCCGGGCCAGCCCCGGACTGGTGACGTTGCCTTGACGTCGACGCACAGGGACGTCCGTGCGCAGCAGATGTCCGTGATGTCCCTGCGCATGAACGTCCCTGTGCGTCGTCGTCAAGGCAACATCACTAGTCCGGGGCCGGCCCAGAGCGGAGAAGAGGGCCTCCCGGTGAAGATAGACAGCCCGGAACGACTAACCCTCCCCACCGGACGGTCCCTGCAGCATAGATGGCCCGGACCATCTCACCCTTCCTTCCCACTGAGGGGAGTAGAAAACTAAAGGGAGGTCTGGATGATGACGAAGGCCGCAGTGGTCTTCAACCTGTGGACCTTCAGATCTTTCAAAACTACAACTCCCAGTATGCCCGGACAGACGATGGCTGTCCGGGCATGCTGGGAGTTGTAGTTTTGCAACATCTGGAGGTCCGCAGGTTGAAGACCACTGATAAAGGGATTGACAGGCGGTGATGATGAAGGGGGGTGGGATGATGACAGGGTGATGATGACGAGGGTGATGATGACAGGGTGATGATGACAGGGTGATGATGACGAGGGGGATGATGACAGGGTGATGATGACAGGGTGATGATGACGGGGGACTGGATGATGACAGGGGGGATGATGACATGGAGGGATGATTTATTTCCCACCCTAGTCAATAACTTTTCCTGGGTTTTTGGGGTCAAATTAGGGGGCTCGGCTCATATTCGGGTCAGCTTATACTCGAGTATATACGGTAGTATATAGTATAATGTATATATCGAGAAGTGGAAGGCAGCACCAGTTCCAGCTACTATGCAGGTGACCATCCAGATAACCAGTCCAGAGCATTAACATCCAAGGAAAGCAGGTCACAGCATTAAAGCAGCCGACTCCAATTTCTTTGCAAAAGGCTGTGGTCTTTTATTGGTTACAAGCAGTGCTGGTGGTAACCAATAAAAGTTGGCTGCTTCAATACTATGACCTGCTTTACTCGGATAGTATAATATATAGTAATAGTAGTTATAACTTAGAGTATAGCATATAGTAATAGTAATTGTAATTCATTGGAATTTATACATACAGGGAATCGCCAATCTTTAGTCATTGCAGATACCATACAGCTGGGTATACTGTGACCATCTGACATATCTGGTCACATAGATCTAATAGCAGCAATGAATTTACATGGTTTCATTGATATCGTTTGGACAGGACAGCCATCTCTGGATATTTGTCAGGATTCTTTGCTTCTTTAGGGAGATTTTGCTGGTCTGGACCACACATAATGCAGGCAGTGCACAGGTGCATGTCTGAAACACTGGTCAAGTTACACAGGAATAACAGATGTGGATTAAGGTTCTGAGACATTTTCAATGGCACCTTTGAGATCACACAAGAGATCGTGATCTCTGCCAAAAACACAACAAAGACCAGGCTTGTTGCGTGCTTTACATGGATTGTCAAGGAATATTTAATCTAAAGAAAAGACAGTTGCATTGCTTTACACAGCTGGAACCTTATTTTAGTTCCATCCGTTATGCCTTTAAAACAATGCATGTATTTAAAGGGGAACTCCGGTGGAAAACATTTTTTACATTTTTTTTTTTAAATCAACTGGTGCCAGAAAGTTAAATAGATTTGTAAATGAACATTGCAAAACTATGCAAGCATGAGAAATAACGCTGCACTCACCCACTTGAAACGTTAAAAGTCCTTCTTTCTTATGCTGGTATGGAACACTCGGTGAAAGGCATCCACATGCGGGGAGCGAGAGACGCCGTTCTCGATGCAGGAGGCGTACCACTAGACGACTCGTTTCGCGTCATAGGCAGACGCTTCTTCCGGTCAGGTGGCCACCTCACATGGCCATCATCAAGCCTATCTATCTATCTATCTATTTATCTTTCTATTTATTTATCTTTACCAGATCTATCAATTGTTGGTCATGAGAAACAGCTTAGGGAACATTTTGGTTAGATATGACAATTATTTCTGTATACTAGGACAATAGAATACATATATTCATTGATTATAGCTATGATGTGCTGTGACAGCCTTTCAGGATTTAGGGGTTTACAAGGATACACAATATAGATTGTATTTTGTTTCCATGGGTATAAAAGTACTGCACTCACAACATATTTATCTTAATATTTACCATGCATACACAACCAGAGAAAACATCTAGTACAATACTGGGTCCGGCCCATGCAGGTTTGCAGGGGATTATTATCATATTGGTTGCCTTGTCTAAGTGCATAATAAATGTCTAGAATAACCTTTAAGGGTGGACACTTTAGGAACAAATTGGAAATGGTTTAAAAAACTGTTAACATAGTATTAATAGTAGTAGTTGTTGTTGTAGTATTTGGCTTTGTGGTTCTTTAATATAAGAAATTTTCTTTGTTAATAAAGATAAATTATTTAGATACAAATGACTTTCAATAATTTGTTGATTTAATTCGATAAGTGAAAGATACACAGAACGTCTTTTTACCGCTGCCCTTTGACGCAGTTTGAGGTAACGCTAGACAGATTACTTCTAATTCATATTAAGAAATGTATACCCATATGACAGCACCTTTAGTTGCCTTAGATTGTGAACAGGAGTTCATTGTATCTTCGAAGGTATTGACTTTTTCGATTCATGCTCAAGCAATGTTGATTTACAGCTTTGTCAATTTATGCTTCACAACTTTGTCTTATATTGGTTGAAAAAACTAAATAAAGATTTGAAAAAAAAAATAAATAAATAAATAAAGATAAATTATTAATACCAACTCTTCCTTGAAGCTTCATTGTAACTTTTTAATCTGTTTTATTGTCTCCCATTCATTATGTGGTGATGACTGTCATCATTTCTATTTACAATGTTAATAACAAGATAGTAAAATTTACAGACACCAGCTTATAGATGAAGTATTTTCATATATTTCATTTTCAACATTTTAGGATAATAGTCATGTAAAATATTTCATATTTACCATACATTATTCAGACTGGTAATGTTTTCTGATATCAGCTTTGCACATTGCTTTTCCAACAGTCTTAAAGGGGTTTTCCAGAAATATACTATTGATGGCCTATCCAAAAAGATAGTGTACCGGACTGGACGCAGTTGGCTCTGTACTCCATGTAGTAAAGGCACAGTGCTACCGAAGCCGCAACTCCTTTTAAGTGAATAGGAGCTAAGGCTGCAGTGGAGTCACTACATGGAGTATGGAGCATGAGCAAGAACTTGGCCTAGTGTAGAGTTCCTTGCTCAGTTAGGGGTTGCCATTAAGGGCATATCATCCAAGCAGGTAAAGACAGAAGCGAGGTGCAGGATAGGGCTGCACTGTGCCCTTCTTGACATGGCATTCCTACTTTGTGGTCGTTTTTTATGTGCTCTATTGCATTACATAGTTGTGTGGCGGCTACGGGTTAGTTAGAGTAAGAGTACCTGATCACTTTGTGATGCCAGGGCACCGTTTTTTCGATCCACGGTCTGAAGGTATAAGGATAGCTTCTGCTGGGCTGGACACAATGAGCAAATAAACACACTGACATCACTTTACAGATAACTGTCTTTACTGAGCCAATGCAGGTGGAATTGCATATACAGCTGGCCTTGGTGCGAGTGTGCAGCGTAACCCCTTGAGAGCCCTGTTGCCGTTCTGGGACTTGTAGTAGTTGGATGAATGAATTCTGGTAGCTAGGGTCCTGCTAATATACTGTAGGTTTCTCCACAGGGGCATGAATTTCCCACACGCAAGTATTTTCTTGCAGGATGACCAGTAGAGAGATTGGATTAGAATTAGGCCTCTCCTTAGAGCACACAACACACAGCACACCTGAGCTAGCTGTTGCTCAGGAGCACACACTAGGTGAACTAGTAATAACTAGATAATAGAGTGAACTTACTAACTTCCCCCCTGCACCTCAATATACAAGGGATACTTTTGGGGTCCCATTGGCTCACATGGTCACATGGGGTACACTGCAGGGTCTCATGGGTAATACAGTTAAAGACACATTAGTACACTCACATTATACATTGAATACATAGCATAATTTATAAGAAAATATTTATTAATTTATAATAAAATGAAACTCAAATTAATATAACCACAAGTCTCTAGTGGGCCCAGCACCTTGTGCAGCCAAGTTGCCTGCAGCAGTAGGAAGCCACAGGACAGCTACTGGTGCTGGGACACCACAGTTGCTTTATTTGGTGAGCAAGATTTACATGGAAGCATTCTTCTGTAATTATTTATTGCTTTGTTCTCTAAATAAAGAGAATAAAAATTTTTAAAACTGTGTTTTGCATTTATGTAGAGTGCCTTTGTCTAATGTTGCATTTGACCTAATCCAATTAATGGGTCAAGTATGAAGTATAGAAAAGTAGCAGACAATTCATCAATTGTCTGTTTTGTGGTAGGGCCTATCTGTCAAATCTAATCTACTCTATATTATCTCTACACTGTGCCCTAGCGAAAACATTTCTTCATCTAAAGACTTTTTTAGGGATTTTCCCTCCAAAAAACGGATGAAAGTAGTGAATGCTGCATTAAAAAGCTAGCAGTATTGTAAGGAATAATGAATATCTATGCTGCCAAGAACTTCCATTCACATAGCCAAATACAGTGGGAGATACAGTGGGAATATATTGGATAGTGGTGGAAAATGTATGACACAACTATGTTCTTCCTGTTGGAATGTTTAATTCTGATTATTGTAAAAATAAAACATGCTATTTTTCAGACCACATAACTCATCTTTATATTTAGTCTTCAGTTTAGGTGTTTCAAGGGAAGCAATGCCTCGAATCCTGAACTTTCATTGAGTTGATCTGGTTATTTAATTAATATGTAGTATCTGTCAATATCAATGGATTCCAAAAAACTGAATTCCTGTTCAATGCAATAAAACAGATTTAAACCAATGTTCATGGGAATCTGCTAACATATGCAGATTTCTGGCGAATGTGTCTTCCACTAACCTTTACATTAGAAAAGAGGGCATATTATGTGTCACATTGAATGAAAATAATATGCTTGCTGCACTGCAAACATTATCTGTAGAAATATAATTGTGTCTGCATCAAAAACATAAATTACGAGGGGCAGAATTCATTATAGCAAATTAATCCAGAACTTCTGATTTTCCATTATTTCTGCGCAACAGACTGGCTATTAAAAATTAACAGAAGCTCTAAAATGGTCTAGAAAAGTATCATTATTGTACAATACCTGACAGAAGCTAAAGGAAAAAAGAATACATATATATAGAAAGAGCCACCCCCATAACAAAGTAGAAAAAGGTCATCGATATCTAACTCAAGCGGAAAAATACTTATCCCCAATTGCAGGATAGGGAATAAGTGTCTAAGCATGGGGGTCCAAAAAGGAAGAGAGAGACCGGTGTATGGAGGGTCACAATATCCAATAAATTCCTATAGATCATCCAAAGATGACCCAAAAAAAACCATTCTTCCCATACACCCTAAAGACGTGAGTTAAAAGTGCAATCTTTATTGTATTGTACGCACACAAATTGTATTAAAATACTAGGAGCCACTGTAATCCACTTTCCTAATAGATGTGAAATGACCAACTGGTTCAATGTTTGATATAAATCACACCAGATAACGGTGCCTGCAGAACACCACTAAACTGGATACTTGGACAGATGGCTACCTATATTAAAATCTTTCACACTTCCCCCCTCCACATGTTTCGCTGGACCACCAGCTTTATCAAGAGGCAAGCGGGCACTGCTTGGCAAGCATGGGGGTCCGACCTCTGGGACACCCCATGATCTCTGCTGGCTCTGCTGCTGTAAGGACGTTTCACACCCATCACGTAACCTGGTCGAAACCTGTCCCCTCCTTTCATTTCTGTGAGAGAGAGGGAGACACATGAATGCTTGTTCTCCGCTTTTCTCATAGGGATGAATGGAGGGGGCGTGTTTTGAACAGCATACTTGCTGGGTACGAGACGCGCTTTAGAGCCAGAGCCGAACTGGGGCCCCATATGGGAGATTGCAGGGGGTCCCAGAAGTCGGACCCCTGCGATCTGACACTTATCCCAATCCTGCGGATAGGGGATAAGTTGTTCTTCGCTGGACATCTTCGTTAACATCAAATGCAATACTTTCAGGTACTGACATTTTTTTAAAGTAGACAGCACATCGTGCAGTGTTAGTGAGCAGCAGAAAAGCACAGTTTTGGGAATATTATGCCTTGTAATTAAAGGTCATACATGTAAATAGAGGCAAAGTGTGAAGAGTGGAGAGGAAAAAAGGGAAATGTACTTACTCCTTTATATTGTTAATCCCATCCACAGATAGCACTGGCTGCATGAAAACAACAATGCTGCACAGACCTGGGCAAGATAATGAAAATGAAAAGAATTTTTGACCTGTAGCATCACATGGCGATCAATAAGTGACATACATGTATGTTTTTGTTTTCTTTAAGCTCAACATCCCCAATAATATTTTTTTTTTGCCCCCACATTGATTGGCAAATTGTGTAGTTTTGGTAAAATTTTATGTTATACAATAAAATAAAAAACCGTTAAGTAGTTAGTACAGTGATCACTTAAGTTACAATATTCATTGTTGCGGGATAAACCTTGTATGTTAAAACCATTGTTGAGACCGTAACTCTATGGAAAACTAGTAATTGGTTCCGAAGTCTCCAAAAAATAAATAAATTAATACAATTAAAGGGCCACTCCAGGGAGGTGTGTGTGTGTATATATATATATATATATATATATATATATATATATATATATATGCTCCAAAGCCACCAAACTTCCTGGATATGTTCCCTGCAAACCATCCTGTCTGATATACATGGCTCCTGTGGCCTCTGTTCTCTCTGGTGGCCGTCCTTTTCTTCCTTTGCCTACATCTCCTAGCGATCATCTGCCCTGCCTGCCCTCCTGCTCTGAGCATTGGTGAAAGGTTCCGTGTCTGATTGGCTGAGGCTGCACACACCTCCTACATTGGGAAGCAGCAGAAAACACATGGTCTGTGTCTCTCAGGAGGGTGGGGGCTGCATTCTGAGAGGGATTTGGACAGGGACATAGTGGATGACTGAATTATGTCATTCCCTCACTTCATGCATGTAAGTGACAACCAAAGAGGGGAAACTGCTCTATATAGCTAATGAATGACATTTAGTCAATTAAATAGGTTGAAAGGATGGTCTATGGGTTTCGATTTGTTTCTCAGAGTACCACTTTATAAAAAGATTATAATATAACCAATACAGATAAAGCAAGTCTTTATATATAATGGTCAGTACTAGAAGCTACCAGAAGCTATAAATCACTTTATACATAGAGGAATGGGGCTTCTCCAGGGTCATGTACACCATGCACAGTGTACTGGTGATATAAAATGGAGCGGCCACTGTGTCCAAATCTGCAGCTAGTCCTGGTACAGGTAAAGAGCAGTACAGTATGGCACTATACTCTAGGGAGGCGCTCCTAGACAACTAAGCAGTGCATACTTTTCAGTAGTACGGGGATTTTTCCAGTAAAATGCCCACTCTGATAAGTTAGATCTTCCAGCCATTCACAAGAGACACAGATTTGAACAGTTTCTGACATTGTATGTTAAGTATGGATTAAAGTTACAATGGTCCAGGAAAGACCATTTAATGTGGAAAATATTATAACCTGAGGCATCATAAAGGATAACTATATTTCAGTAGTTATATCCAGGAGTGGAACGTATGTTATATGTGTGTGCTGTCAAAGCATGACTGGAAAATTCCATACCATTTAACATTACACTATTAAATAATCTTAAAACATATTTTTTTTTTTAGCAAATCCTTTGTCATAGGATTGAAATGATCTGCTTCTTTTTGACCCTTTAGCAACTCAGAAATTTCTTTTAAAGTGTAATGTCTAAGTGATGTACCCAACAGCTACCATTTTGGCAGTTATCAAATCTCAACAAGTTGTTCTTTTGTGGGAAAGAATGTAGAAGCCTAAACTCAGATCTGTCACAGAAGCTTATAGCATAGTTTATGCATTTATTCTTTTTTCATTTTCAATGTACTTTTGCCTTGATTGCAACCAATTTCTGTCCTACATTTAGTTAAAAATAAATATAAAAAATGTAAAGTTGCTTTAAATGTAGGTCACACACAGTATGAAGTTATTGGGTTCGGTAGATAGGAGAGTTTTTATCTCTGGAGTTTTTACGAGCTGTGTCCCCAAAGAGTTCTAAAATCGTATAGCTGGACTCCAGAGAGATATTTTTTCCCAGAGAGCAATGCTTCTACTAGAGAATACCTCTGTGCATATAGACCCTGATGGAGCATAGCATTTATTTATTTTTTTTCATCTATTGGATTCATGTGGAAAGTGACAGAAGAAAGTACTGTTTTCTCTTTATGAAATCAGATAAAACTGAGTTTTCATCTCTCTTAATAAAGTATTTTTCTAATCTGCACATCACGGTCATTAAATGCTAGTGCAAAAAAAAAAAAATATATATATATATTTATATATATATATATATATATATATATATATATATATATATATATACATATATACATTTATATTTTATTGTGAAAGTGTTAGTAGTAATATAAAACTATGTAATTGAAGTGGCCAAGAATAAGATCTTTATTATTATCATAAATCATGCACTCTTTTATGTGCCCTGGCCTTAAATTTAAATACATGCAATGATCAGTCCCAATTTAATTTACTTTGGGAAAAGGAACTGGAGCTATCACTGATCCTATTCTTTTCACCAAAATAAAAAAAAAGGGTAATCTAGAGAGAGACAGATTCCTTTGTCAGAGTTCCTCTTCCCTTTATCTGCTCTAACACTCAGATTCCCGGTGGGTCTGTCACACAGTGGGCCACTTGGCCCATTTCTGTAAATTTGGGTCACATCAGTCAATTGAATTCCTCTAGCATCCCGGCACTAGCCAGTTTTAATACAATGAGGACATTCTGGAGGGAGCTTTGTGTTGTCTGCCGGACTCATGCTCCACGTCCCTCTATCTCTTGCTTTTTCAGTGTCCTCCCTGTCCTACACAAGACAACAAATGAATGCTACTCACTGATTAGCAAAACCATACAGATTTGGACAGTACCAGTGCCTATAAAATGGCTTACCATAAGCACTGGTGCTGTCCAAATCTGGTGAAAAAACAAGCAACAGTAGAATTTTAGTTATTTTTATAAGATAAATGCTAGATATCCAGTAGAGGGCTTCTGTGCCTTCTGTTTCAATGGTTGAGCATGCAAGTTACAACTCCCTTTAAAGTCTACAAGACTGGCAAAGATCAGTCTCGGGTCAGAATTTCTTTCTAGGTCTTTTCTAGGCTCTTATTACACTATTTTGTGTTACTTTAGAAGTCTGGCGTGGCTGTAGGAAGCAAACAGCCAAGAGTGTTTTAGATGTCACCCTTAAAGGAGTACTCTGGCCCTAGACATCTTATCCCCTAACCAAAGTATAGGGGATAATATGTTTGACCGTGGGGTCCCACATCTGGGGACCCCCGCAATTTCTCCTGCAGCAGCCATTTGTCATCAGCCTCAAGGAGCGAAGATCGCTCAATGTCTGATGACTCACAATACAGGGCCGGAGTATTGTGATGTCACGGCTCTGCCCCTTGTGATGTCACGACCCACCCCCTCAATGCAAGTCTATGGGAGGGGGCGTGACATGGGAAATCATTGTAAAACAGACATTGCAACTCAGTGTTAAAGTAGCCGAACCTAGTCCCACAAAGCCTTGCCACCTTGCGTCATTTCCTCTCTTCTGAGCCTCAGCCAGCATATCTCCACCCTGGTACACTGCCAGCCGTACGATAGATAGATAGGTTGTCTTGTATGTAAAGGAGTTTTCCTCCACTACCTTGAAGGAGGTATCCAGGGTTAGAAAACTCATATCTCCTTTTTTTTATAGAAGCAACAGCACTCTTGTCCTCAGTTCCATTGAAGTGAATGAAGCCAAATTTTAATACCACACACAACTTGAGGACAGGTTTGATGCTGTTTTTTTCTGAAGAAAGTGTCTTTTTTGTATTTACTACTTGTGTAACCCCTTTAAAAAGTAAATACCAGGGATTTGTACCATTCGATAACTGCGAACTAAAGGACTGCGAATAATCCCCATGGCTCATAATTACTGGTGCATTACAATCGATTGATTCATATACAATAACTCTACTTGGACTCTATTAACCCCTTCCCACAGAATGCCTTCTATAAACGGCGGATTATGCAGGTACTTTGCACATTCTGCCGTTTATATAAGGCATTCAGTCAACCCAGCAATGCATGGCATCGCACGGGTTAACCTGCAGAAGTCCCTTCTGCAAGCCCCCCCAGGACCATCTGTGGATGGTCCTGCTCAGCGATCAATGTGATTGGTCCCTGTGGACCAATCACAGTGTCTCAGCCGACAATGGGGGGGGGGGGGGAGTTCAGATCCCCCAATCTGCCTGCCCCTAGAAGTTGGGCAGAGCAGGGAAAGAGGACCCCAAGAGCTGCAGAGGGGACCGCGGCACATACCTGGGACTGGCGCAGGCAGTGGGGACTGGCAGCAGGCACAAGTAGAGGCGGTGGAAGGAGGGTGGAGGCGGCGTCGGCAGCATCGGCATCAGAGGCAGCAATGAAGATCACTGTAAAGTAAAGTGATCTTCACTGGTGCTACCAGGAGTTTCAAAACTACAACTCCCAGCATGCCCAGACAGCCTTTGGCTGTTCGGGCATGCTGGGAGTCGTAATTTTGCAACATCTGGAGGGCCACAGTTTAGAGACCACTGTGCAGTGGTCTCCAATCTGTGCCCTTCCAGATGTTGCAAAACTACAACTCTCAGCATGCCCAGACAGTCCAGGCATGCTAGGAGTTGTAGTTCTGTAACATCTGGCCCTTCAGATGTTGCAGAACTACAACTCCCAGCATGTCTGGACAGTCTCGGCATGCTGAGAGTTGTAGTTTTGCAACATTTGGAAGAGCACAAATTGGAGACCACTACACAGTGGTGTCTAAACTGTAGCCCTCCAGATGTTGCAAAAATGCAATTCAAAGCATGCCGAGACTGTCCAGGCATGCTGGGAGTTGTAGTTCGGCAACATCTGGCCCTTCAGATGTTGTCGAACTGCAACTCTCAGCATGCCTGGGCAATCTGGGCATGCTTGGAGTTGAAGTTTTGCAACATCTGGAGGGCTACAGTTTGGACACCACTACACAGTGGTCCCCCTTCTGCTTTCTGTGCATGCTGGGAGTTGTAGTTTTTGCAACAGCTGGAGGCACACAGGTTGGGAAACACTGAGTTAAATTACAAACTCTCAGTGTTTTGCAACCAGTGCGCCTCCAGCTGTTGCATAACTGCAACTCCCAGAATGCACGGGCAGCCAAAGGGCATGCTGGGAGCTGTAGTTTTTCAACAGCTGGAGGTTTGCCCCCCCCCCCCCCCCCATGTGAATGTACAGGGTACAATCACACAGGTGGGGGTTTACAGTGAGTTTCTCGTTGCAAGTTTGAGATGCAGCAAATTTTCAGCTGCAGCTCAAACTCCCAGCGGGAAACTTGCTGTAAACCCCACCCGTGTGAGTGTACCCTAAAAACACTACACTACACTACACCTACACAAAATAAAACACTGCATATACACATACCCCGCCACAGTCCCCTCCCCTTCCCCCCTCCCCAATCAAAATGAAAAACGTCTGTTACGGCACTGTTTTCAAAATGGAGCCTCCAGTGGACATCCATTGACTGTCCAGGCATGCTGGGAGTTTTTCAACAGCTGGAGGTAC
Organism: Hyla sarda; assembly: GCF_029499605.1. Lineage (NCBI taxonomy): Eukaryota > Metazoa > Chordata > Amphibia > Anura > Hylidae > Hyla > Hyla sarda. Next base: position 454,805,424 of record NC_079189.1, on the reverse strand, counting down.
CCTGTTTGGGAATCACTGGGGTAGGATACCGCTATGTCCACCCCTATGCATATCCCTAATTTAGGCCTCAAATGCGCATGGTGCTCTCTCACTTCGGAGCCCTGTCGTATTTCAAGGCAACAGCTTAGGGCCACATATGGGGTATTTCCGTACTGAAATTGTCTAACATATTTTGGGGGGCTTTTTCTCCTTTTACTCCTTATGAAAAGGTAAAGTTGGGGTCTACTCCAGCATGTTATTGTAAAAATGTTTTTTTTTTTTTTTTACACCTACTTGCTGGTGTTGCGTACGGAAACACCCCATATGTGCACATAAAATGCTCTTCGGGTGTACAACAAGCAACAGGAGTGAGAGCACCATGTACATTTGAGGTGATTTGCACAGGGGTGGCTGATCGTTACAGCAGTTCTGACATAAACACAAAAAAAAATACCCACATGTCACCCCATTTTGGAAACGAACACCTTAAGGAACGTAATAAGGGGTATAGTCAGCTTTAACACCCCACAGGTTTTTGATGAATTTTCGTTAAATTCGGACATGAAAATGAAAAATTTGTATTTTTCACTAAAATGCTGGTGTTATCTCAAATTTTTCATTTTCACAAGGGGCAATAGGAAAAAAGCCCCCCAAAATGTGTAACCCCATTTCTTCTGAGTAATGAAATACCCTATATGTGGATGTAAAGTGCTCTGCTGGTGAACTACAATGCTCCGAAGAGAAGGAACGCCATTGGGATTTTGGAGAGAAAATTTGTCAGGAATTGAAGGCCTCGTGTCTTTACAAAGCCCACATGGTGCCAGAACAGTGGAACACTGACAGATTTTTGAAACAGTGGTCAATTTGCACAGCCCACTGTTCCAAAAGTCTTTCAAACGCCAGTGGGGTGTAAATGCTCACTGCACCCCTTATTAAATTCTGTGAGGGGTGTAGTTTCCAAAATGGGGTCACATGTGGGGGGGTCCACTGTTCTGGCACCACTGGGGGCTTTGCAAACGCACATGGCCCTCGACTTCCATTCCAAACAAATTCTCTCTCCAAAAGCCCAATGGCGCTCCTTCTCTTCTGAGCATTGTAGTGCACCAGCAGTGCACTTTACATCCACATATGGGGTATTTCCGTACTCAGAAGAAATGGTGTTACAAATTTTGGGGGGGGGGGCATTTTTGCTTATTACATCTTGTAAAAATGGTAAATTTTGGGGAAAAAACTGCATTATTTGCACATCTGACTTTAACAAAAAGTCGTCAAACACCTGTGGGGTGTAAAGGCTCACTGTATCCCTTGTTACGTGCCTTGAGGGGTGTAGTTTCCAAAATAGTAGGTTATGTTTTTTTTTTTTTTTTTTTGCTGTTCTGTCATGATAGGGGCTCCCTAAATGCGACATGTCCCCCAAAAACCATTTTTCAGCTAAATTTGCTTTCAAAAAGCCAAATGTGGCTTCTTCTCTTTTGATCATTGTAGTGAGCCAGCAGAGCACTTGATGTCCACATATGGGGTATTTCCATATTCAGAAGAAATGGGATTACAAATTTTGGGGGAATTTTCTCCTATTACCTCTTGTAAAAATGGTAAATTTGGGAAAAAAATGCATTTTAGTGAAAAAAATTTTTTTTTTCATTTACACATCCAACTTTAACAAACAGTCGTAAAACACCCGTGGGGTGTTAAGGCTCACAGTACCCCTTGTTACATGCCTTAATGGGTGTAGTTTCCAAAATAGTGTGCCATGTGGGTTTTATTTTTTGCTGTTATGGAACCACAGAGGCTTCCTAAATGGGACATGCCCACCAAAAACCATTTCAGCAAAATTTGCTTTCAAAAAGTCAAATGTGGTTTCTTCTCTTCTGAGCATTGTAGTGCACCAGAAGAGCACTTGACGTCCACACATGGGGTATTTCCATACTGAGAAGAAATGGGTGTATGCCATGTGTTTAGAAATAGAAAAAGTATGCCATGTGTTTTTTTTTCTTTGCTGTTATTGAATCATAGGGGCTTCCTAAATGTGACATGCCCCCCAAAAACCATTTCAGTAAAATTCACTCTCCAAAATTCCATTGTTGCTCATTTGCTTCTGAGCACTCTAGTGCACTCACAGAGCACATTACGTTCCCATATGAGGTATTTCCTTACTCGAGAGAAATTGGGTTACACATTTTGGGGGGCATTTTTTCCTTTTACCCTTGTAAAAATTCAAAAACTGAGTCTACAAGATTATGTTAGTGTAAAAAAATGGAGATTTTGAATTTTCTCCTTCACTTCCCGTGAAACACCTAAAGGGTTAACAAACATTCTGAATTTCATTTTGAATACTTTGAGGGTGCAGTTTTTATAATGGGGTAATTTGTGGGGTATTTTGTAATATGAAGGCCCCTCAAATCCACTTCAAAACTGAACTGGTCCCTGAAAAATTCAGATTTAGAAAATGTTGAGAAAAAATGAAAAATTGTTGCTGAACTTTGAAGCCCTCTGATGTCTTCCAATAGTAAAATCATGTCAACTTTATGATGTAAACATAAAGTAGACATATTGTATATGTGAATCAATATATCATTTATTTGGTATGTCTATTTTCCTTATAATCTAAGAGTTTCAAAGTTAGAAAAATTTTACATTTTCAATTTTTCGCAAAGAAATGATGCAAGTATTCACGAAAATTTACCACCAACATAAAGTAGAGTATGTCACAAAAAAACATTCTCACAATCAGTATGATATGTAAAAGTATCCCACAGTTATTAATGCATAAAGTGACACATGTCACATTTGCAAAAAATGGCTTGGTCCTTAAATGGGGACTGTCAGATACAAAAACTTTTCATACATTGTAAAGCATAATGTCATACTGAAAAAGCCAGTCAAACAACTGCCCCCCCCCTGCCTGCTTGGACACATACTAGTTCTGCTGTGTCCATGCGTCATCACCTATGTCATGGACACACTTCCTTGATTGACAGCTGTGAGCGCAGGGCTCACAGCTGGAGGAAAAATCCTCCTACTGTCAGCTTGTGTCCCGCTACTGTCAGTGAGGACAAGCTGGGAGTTGTAGTTTTGTTAATGCTAGGGGAGATGTGAGCAGACAGAATACTGAGGAAGGGGGCGGAGACCTGCACAGTGAGGCCACGCCCCCTCCCTTTGAGAGAAATTCAGACTAGTGAGCTAAATTTAAAGTGTAATAAAAAAATAAAGCTGCTAGACACAAAAATTAGATGCACATGGTAAGGATTAGGTACTGAGTGATATATTAAAAAAAAATTTTTGTTGATCTGACGGGTACGCTTTAAGGCCAAAATGACCTCAGTCCTTATGGGGTTAATGGTTTGTGCTACAATGCTCTAAGACTCTATGGAGAAAGATGTGCCAGTCTACATCAGTAAGAAATGTATTCCTTGATATTTCCATACCTTGCTAGTTTTCAGGATGAAAGAATTGCTAGTTGAAAGGCAGTATGTAGCAAATATCAGTATGGATAGTTCTCTATAATATCATTGCAATATCCATTTTATTTCTGGAATGTACATGTTGATCAACATAGTAGATAAATATCGAGCATGATCTTGTATTGTTATCCCGAAATGACATTTGATTCCAGATCGTTTCTGGTTATGCATTTCACTGCACTGACATGTCAGTCTGGTGAAGCTGAGTCTATCAGACATGTCCTCCCTGTCAGTATTGATAAGGTGAACGATTCCTTTGACCTTCACAGACCTTTTCGGCTGAGAAACTGGTATACACTTTTTAAGGTCAACAAATGATGGTGAGAAACACCATACATTAGAAATCAGACAGTTCTAGCACTAAATAATAATGAGTATAATAAGAATAATGTTTGTCATCCATTAAATAGTCAACTATTGATCTACAACTACATTATACCTTATGTTGCTCACAACACTTTCTTTAAAGGGGTGTTCCATGAAAAAACATTTTCTTTTCATATCAACTGGCTCCAAAAAGTTAAACAGATTTGTAAATTACTTCTGTAAAAAAATCTTAATCCTACCAGTACTTTTTGCTTCTAAAGTTGAGTTGTTCTTTTCTGTCTGATAACAGTGCTCTCTGTTGACACCTCTGTCTGTCTCAGGAACTGTCCAAAGCAGCAGCAAATCCCCATAGCAAATCTCTCCTGCTCTGGACAGTTCCTAAGACAGGCAGAGGTGTCAGCAGAGAGCACTGTTGTCAGACAGAAAAGAATAACTCAACTTCAACAGCTAATAAGTACTGGAAATATTAAGATCGTTTAATAGAAGTAATTTACAAATCTGTTTAACTTTCTGGAGACAGTTGATATGAAAAAAAAAATACATTTTCATGGAATACCCCTTCAACCTCACAGCTTGAAAATTCCTCCTATGTTCCCTCTTTTATTTGAGATGAGAGGTTATGAAGAAGTCCCTTTTTTTTTTTTACCTTATTCAGTGGATATTAGTCTTAAAGTACTCCGCCCCTAGACATCGTATCCTCTATCCAAAGGGGACCTCCGCGATCTCGGCTGCAGCACCCCAGACATCCGGTACATGGAGCGAACTTCGCTCGGTGCCAGATGACTGGCGATGCCGGGCAGAAGCTCAAAACGTTGCGGTCACTCCCCGCTTGTGACTTCATGGTCACAACCCCTCAGTGCAAGTCTTTGGGAGGAGGCGTGACAGCTGACACTTCACCTGGCTATAACTCACCATCGCAGCAGGTCACAGACCTGAGACCCGCTGCGATGAAAACTTTTGACTTGTTTAAATGACATATTAAACATTAATGTTAATGACAGTAACACTTTAACAACAGCTTATATGTGTAAACTTTGTGTCCTCAACAGTGTTTTCAGAACCAGACAACTTCATTTATATTTCCATGCTTATATCTGTAAACATAGGGTTAATTTTTTATGTTGTCAAGGTCAAGAAATATTTATTTGTTACACTTATAAAATGTCTCTAGGGTACGAGAATCAGACACAAGAAATCAATTAGGGTTGTGCGCATGCAGGAGAATCCGAGCAGCTTGTCTGCTTAGCAGAACAGCATGGGGGACCGGCTGAGCAGCCGCCATTTAGTCCCAGGAAAGTGCCCTGTAGTTCATAATAATTAATTACTCTGAAGGGAATCACCGAGCGCAGAGATAATAGAGAGTGATGGAAAAGTAGAAAGCAAGTGGGAGGAGAGGAGGCCGATCTAGTAAATGCTGCCTGATACATTGCTAATGAATAACGCTGCCAAACAGAACATCATCCCACCAATGCCTATAAATAAACCCCTGAGCACTGAGCAAGTTATGAAATATGAGGGTAGAGATTTATAATCCAGGAGACATTATACCTTTGGTTTGAAAAGGAAACAGTTGTGTAGTACAGTCTATAAAATATATCACTAAGAAATATAGGTGTCGGGATTCTATATATATTTTCTGGTGGGCTGTGTGTGTGTGGAAAATGTTATCTGTAGATGGAGCATGTCTAATTCCTCTGATGTAATTACTAATGATGTTTGGAATAACTTGAGATACAGACGATAAGTATGAAGGGGCCATTTAATCATACAGGACCTAAGATTGGAGTTCTTAAACATGTTTTCTAAGCATTGAGATGCATTGATTCTTCATAAGTGTATAGGCTTCTGATTGTTCTGTAACACTTAACACGTACAGTAATTTCACTTCATACCTCTATTGAATATCTGGAGCAGTTAGATACACACTTAATACTATCATACAAGATAGAACAAGCCGGCACAGCTTTGGCCCCGATTTAGCTCTCCCACAAAACCTTTTATAGCATGTAACAGCCGGGAGCAGAGAATACACCACATATGCATCAATCCCACAAAGACATAGTTTATAAAGACGAGCTTGCATAGTAGATTCAGGAGGCACTCACCACCCTAGAATATACAAAAAAATTCAAGTTCATTAATGCATGATGCAGGAATAAATTTGGACAGGTGTGTGAGGACCGTCTCCTGGAGTGCAGCGTCCACATCTGTCCGATTTTATTCCTGCATCATGCAATAAAGAACTTGATTTTTTTTTGCACATTCTACGGTGGTGAGTGCCTCCTGAATCTACTATTCAAACACTTAATACTATGGCTGCAGCATGCAATATCACTGCACACTGCATTCACATGCACCATTCCTAGGAATCATATACGTTAGAGGACGGTGAAGTGACATTATAGGCCCATAGACCTTCTATGACATCATTTTGCCCAGTTAGGTAAACCCAAAGGAGAACACATTTAAAGGCATTGTATCATGTTTAAATGTTACCTTTCTCTTTTAGAGCTCTAAACAAAGAACAATCTCTCGTATTAACCCCTTCAGGACCAAGCCCATTTTGGCCTTAAGGAACAGAGCGTTTTTTGCACATCTGACCACTGTCACTTTAAACATTAATAACTCTGGAATGCTTTTAGTTATCATTCTGATTCAGAGATCGTTTTTTGCGTGACATATTCTACTTTAACATGGTGGTAAATTTTTGTGGTAACTTGCATCCTTTCCTTGTGAAAAATCCTAAAATTTGATGAAAAATTTGAAAATTTTGCATTTTTCTAACTTTGAAGCTCTCTGCTTGTAAGGAAAATGTATATTACAAATAAAAAAATTTTTTATTCACATATACAATATATCTACTTTATGTCTGCATCATAAAAGTGACGAGTTTTTACTTTTGGAAGACACCAGAGGGCTTCAAAGTTCAACAGCAATTTTCCAATTTTTCACAACATTTTCAAACTCACTATTTTTCAGGGACCAGTTCAGGTTTGAAGTGGATTTGAAGGGTCTTCATATTAGAAATACCCCACAAAAGACCCCATTATAAAAACTGCACCCCCCAAAGTATTCAAAATGACATTCAGTCATCATTTTAACCCTTTAGGTGTTTCACAGGAATAGAAGCAAAGTGAAGGAGAAAATTCACAATCTTCATTTTTTACACTCGCATGTTCTTGTAGACCCAATTTTTGAATTTTTACAAGGGGTAAAAGGATAAAATTTATACTTATATTTGTAGCACGATTTCTCTCGAGTAAGCACATACCTCATATGTCTATGTAAAGTGTTCGGCGGGCGCAGTAGAGGGCTCAGAAGCGAAAGAGCGACAAGGGGATTTTGGAGAGTACGTTTTTCTGAAATGGTTTTTGGGGGGCATGTTGCATTTAGGAAGCCCCTATGGTGCCAGAACAGCAAAAAACACCCACATGGCATACCATTTTGGAAACTAGACCCCTTGAGGAACATAACAAGGAATAAAGTGAGCCTTAATACCCCACAGGTGTTTCACGACTTTTGCATATGTAAAAAAAAAATTATTTTTTTTCACTAAAATGTGTGTTTCCCCCCAAATTTCACATTTTTCCAAGGGTTAATAGGAACCTTCTCTTCTGAGTATGGAGGTATCCCATAAGTTGACCTGAAGTGCACTATGGGCGAACTACAATGCTCAGAAGAGAAGGAGTCATATTTGGCTTTTTGAGAGCAAATTTTGCTCGGGGGGCATGTCGCATTTAGGAAGCCCCTATGGTGCCAGAACAGCAAAAAAAAAACACATGGCATACCATTTTGGAAACTAGACCCCTTGAGGAATGTAATAAGGAATAAAGTGAGCCTTATTACCCCACAGGTGTTTCACGACTTTTGCATATGTAAAAAAAAAAAAATTTCCACTAAAATGTGTGTTTCCCCCCAAATTTCACATTTTTGCAAGGGTTAATAGCAGGAAATACCCCCCAATATTTGTAACCCCTTCTCTTCTGAGTATGGAGGTACCCCATAAGTTGACCTGAAGTGCACTATGGGCGAACTACAATGCTCAGAAGAGAAGGAGTCATATTTGGCTTTTTGAGAGCAAATTTTGCTCGGGGGGCATATCGCATTTAGGAAGCCCCTCTGGTGCCAGAACAGCAAAAAAAAACACATGGCATACCATTTTGGAAACGAGACCCCTTGAGGAACGTAATAAGGGGTACAGTGAGCATTTGCCCCCCACTGGTGTCTGACAGATCTTTGGAACAGTGAGCTGTACAAGTTTTCATTTTCACGGACCACTGTTCCAAAGATCCGTCAGACACCTGTGGGGGGTAAATTCTCACTGCACCCCTCATTACATTCCATGAGGGGTGTCGTTTCCGAAATGGGGTCACATGTGGGGTTTGTTTTTTTTTGCGTTTGTCAAAACCGCTGTAACAATCAGCCACCCCTGTGCAAATCACCTCAAATGTACATGGTGCGCTCTCCCTTCTGGGCCTTGTTGTGCGCCCCCAGAGAACTTTGCGCTCACATATGGGGTATCTCTGTAGTCGAGAGAAATTGCGTTACAAATTTTGGGGGGCTTTTTTCCCTTTTACCTCTTGTGAAAATGTAAAGTATAGGGCAACATCAGCATGTTAGTGTAAAAAATTAAATTTTTTTACACTAACATTCTGGTGTAGACCCCAACATTTCCTTTTCATGAAGGGTTAAAGAAGAAAAAGCCCCCCAAACCTTGTAACGCAATTTCTCCCGAGTACGGCGATACCCCATATGTGGCCCTAAACTGTTGCCTTGAAATACGACAGGGCTCCAAAGTGAGAGCGCCGTGCGCATTTGAGGCCTAAATTAGGGATTTGCATAGGGGTGGACATAGGGGTATTCTACGCCAGTGATTCCCAAACAGGGTGCCTCCAGCTGTTGCAAAACTCCCAGCATGCGTGGACAGTCAACAGCTGTCCAGCAATACTGGGAGTTGTTGTTTTTCAACAGCTGGAGGCTCTGCTTTGGAAACAGTGGCGTACCGGACGTTCTTATTGGGGGAGGGGGGCTGTGTAAGGGTATGTGTATATGTAGTGTTTTTAACTTTTTATTTTGTTTTGTGTTAGTGTAGTGTAGTGTTTTCAGGGTACAGTCACATGGGCGGGGGATTACAGCGAGTTTCCCGGCGCAAAATTTGCTGCATCTCAAGATGCGAGAAACCCACTGTAAAAGCCTCGCCCATGTGAATGTACCCTGTACATTCACAGGGGGGGGGGGGGGTGCACCAGCTGTTGCAAAACCACAACTCCCAGCATGCATGGTCTGTTAGTGCATGCTGGGAGTTATAGTTTTGCAACAGCTGGAGGCACACAGGTTAGGAAACACTGAGTTAGAAACAGACAATGGTTCCCAACCAGTGTGTCTCCAGTTGTTGCAAAACTACAACTCCCAGCATGCCCAGACAGCTGAAGGGCATGCTGGGAGTTGTAGTTCAGCAACATCTGAAGGGCCAGATGTTGCTGAACTAAAACTCCCAGCATGCCTGGACAGTCAGTGCATGCTGGGAGTTGTAGTTTTGCAACAGCTGGAAGAGCACAGATTGGAGACCATTATACAATGGTCTCCAAACTGGGGCCCTCCAGATGTTGCAAAACTACAACTCCCAGCATGCCCGGACAGCCAAAGGCTGTCTAGGCATGCTGGGAGTTGTAGTTTTCAGACTCCTAGAAGCAGCAGTGAAGATCTTCACTGCTGCTTCTGAGGATCATATACTTACCTGCCGGTCCCGTCGCTGCTCGCCCACGTGGCCGGTCCCGCAGTGCTCCTCGGTCCCGCCAGGTAAGTCCGCCGGTCCCCTGATGTTCCCCCCCCTATGCCGCAGGTCCCCGCAGCCATCGTCCCCCGTTCTGCCCGACTTCCAGGGGCGGGCAGTGCGGGGGATCTCAACTTTCACCCCAGATCACTGTGATTGGTCCACAGGGACCAATCACAGTGATCGCTGACCAGGACCATCAATGGATGGTCCTGGGGGTGAAGCAGAAGTTGTCCCCTGCTGGAAACAGCGGGACTTCTGCCAGTTAACCCGTGCGATGCTGCGCATCGCCGGGTTAACTGAATGTCATTTATAAACGCCGGGATGCGCGAACGCACTGCACAACCCGGCGTTTATATAAGACATTCTGCGGGAAGGGGTTAAATCATTTTACAAATGCTCATGCAGTTACTGTCGCATGCCACATGAGCGTCACAGGGTGATCTTGCAATCCTTTGCCTGGCGCAGTGGAGAGGGCTGCACAGTGGTCATAGACCCTGTCAAGAGTCTGGTTAGGTAGAACGTTGGGTGCCCTTAAAGGGGTATTCCAGGCAAAACCTTTTTTTCATATATCAACTGGCTCTGGAAAGTTCAACAGATTTATAAATTACTTCTATTAAAAATCTTAATCCTTCCAATAGTTATTAGCTTCTGAAGTTTTCTGTCTAACTGCTCAATGATGATGTCACGTCCCGGGAGCTGTGCATGATGGCAAAATATCCCCATAGGAACTGCACAGCTCCCGGGACGTGAGTCATCAGAAAGCAGTTAGATAGAAAACACTGACTCAACTTCAGAAGCTAATAACTATTGGAAGGATTAAGATTTTTTAATAGAAGTAATTTACAAATCTGTTTAACTTTCCGCAGCCAGTTGATATATATAAAAAAGTTTTGGCCTGGAATACCCCTTTAATGTAAGAAGTGCAGAAGATGAGCCAGTCTCACTTTCAGCTTGATGGGGGCACAGTATTTGGTATAGAAAGGGGATTGCCCTTGAGGAAAGCGAGGTCGGAATTTGAGGTTCAAGGAACTCCTTTCTTTTCTGCCAAATATTCCTTTCCTGAGGGTTATATGCACGCTGATTTGCTCCCAGCCGAATTCTGAGTATTTTTTTTTTTTACTGAATTTTGCTGTAATGCCCTCCAGGGCCTTTGTCTAATCTCTAACTTGGCAGTCACATGATCTAGTTTGAAGCCCTAAATTATGAAAAGTATATTTCATTATAATTATGCAAGGAGGCTCCTGTATAAGTAGTCCCCACAGTCTCCGTCTCTTTTTCTCTTCAGGAATCCTTTATCTTCTCAATCAGGAATGTGGACTATAATAATGATTTAAGGAAAACTTTGGCAAAAATTTACTGTGGATAGGGGATAAGTAGCTAATTGCAGGGGATCTGACCGCTGGGAACCCCCCCCCCCCAAAGCACCTCCCCCCCCCCCCCCCCTCGATCACCAGGACGAGACTCGACATTCACTGAGGATCGCGTGCTGCAGACGGCATGCGCTCCATTCATTTCTATGGGAGCACCAAAAAGACCCAAGCGCAGCACTCGGGCATCATCGATGCTCTCATAGAAAGGAATGGAGAGCATATTGTCTAATGGGGTCCCGTCCCAGAGATTGCGGGGAGTCCCAGTGGTTGGTCCCCCTGTCGTTAGCTACTTATCCCCTATCCTGTGCATAGTTATCAGTTAAAGGGGTAACACAGTAACATAGTTCACAAGGTTGAAAAAAGACCAGAGTCCATCAAGTTCAACCTATAACCCTAATGAGTCCCTGCTGAGTTGATTTTGAGGAAGGAAAAAAAAAAACCCTCATACTAGAGGTAAAAATTCCTTCACAAATATGGCATCAGAATAAATCCCTGGGTCAACCTTCTGCCCCTAGAGATCTAAAATCCATAACCTGTAATGTTATTTTTCTCCAAAATTGCATCCAGACCCCTTTTAAATTATATTACAGAGTTCACCATGACCACCTCCTCCGGGAGAGAATTCCACAGTCTCACTGCTCTTACAGTAAAGAACCCCCGTCTGTGCTGGTGTAGAAACCTTCTTTCCTCTAGACGTAGAGGATGCCCCCTTGTTATAGATACAGTCCTGGGTATAAATATCTCTGTACTGAGAAAGATCTCTGTACTGTCCCCTGATATATTTATACATAGTTATTAGGTCTCCCCTAAGCCTTATTTTTTCTATACTAAATAACCCCAATTCTGATAATCTTTCTGGGTACTATAGTCCTCCCATTCCCCGTATTACCCTGGTTGCCCGTCTTTGAACCCTCTCAAGCTCCACTATATCTTTCTTTTACACTGGTGCCCAGTACTGTACACAGAATTCCATGTTTGGTCTGACTAGTGATTTGTACAGCGGTAGAATTATTTGATGGGCATCTATGCCCCTATTGATGCCCCCCATGATTTTATTTGCCTTGGCAGCAACTGCCCGACACTGGTCACTACAGCTAAATTTACTGTTAACTAAGACTCCCAAGTCCTTTTCCACGTCAGTCGTCCCAAGTGTTCTCCAATTTAATATATAATCCAAGCCCGGATTTCAAACTGAAGTTATTTTTCTAAAAGAAAAGAAAATCCATCAACAAATCCGTATACACCTACTCCAGTGGAATACAAATGTTTTCAAATCCACTGGTACCAGAAAGTTAAACATAATCTATGTAAAAATGTTAATCCTTCCTGTACTTATCAACTGCTGTTTGCTCAATAGAAAGTTGTGTAGTTCTTTTCTGTCTGATCACAATGCTCTTTGTTGCCACCTCTGTCCGTGTCAGGAACTGTCCAGAGCAGGAACAAATCCCCATAGTGAACCTCTCCTGCTCTGGACAGTTCCTGACACGGACAGAGGTGGCAACAAAGAGCATTGTGATCAGACAGAGACCATTGCATGTTGAAGGCAGCATCAACATACAATGCTTTTGTATGTCGGGGCCATCGCATAAACGGCTATCCGGCAGCGCAGACTGCTTCAGCTGCCACCGGATAGCCGTTTACGGTGCCCCGTGTGGTCCGCTGACGATCACTTACTTGTCCTCTGGGCTCCGGCGTGCCCTCTTCGGGATCCCCTGCATCGTCGGCGCTCTCCATCGTCGTCATCACGTCGCTGCGCACGCCGTCCCGTCATCCAATAGGAGCGGCGTGTGCAGCGACGTGATAGCTCCGACGGAGAGCCTAAGGTTTCACACTATTTAATAGCAAGAAATATAAAGAGTAAGATAATTCTGTCTGAATTTGAAATACATATTCTATACTGTGGAAAATGCTGAATTTTTTAGCAACAAAACATGCACAATTTAAAAGAACATGCATTTTTGTAGTAATTCATCTCCAATGGAAAGTACTAGACTACTTTTTGTGTGTTCCATGGGTATTGACGTTATTATAATTTTTTTCTTTTTCTTTTGGCACAGTGGCACAGTCTAGAGGGGCTCAAGAAAACTTCCAAAGGTTTTCAGCACCATCAACATATCTACCTGTAAATTATCGAATTTCCTCTGCAGAAGCTGCCTTCCTGTTGAAGGAGAACAACCAAGATATTATGAGAAACTCTAGCTTGCAATCGCGGGTTGAATCCTACTTTGTTCACAAATCTCGTAGAACTCCTGTCTTAAATGCCAGTTATGGCCCTTTTTCTGCAGAAAGAGAAATGTCAGAAGATCTGCTGTCACCTTCTGTCTTTGCATCCAATAAGTTTACTTTTAACTGGAAACTTAAAACATATGTAATCAATGAAAAGGTATATCCCAACAAACCCAAAGTGCAAGTTTTATTCTACATTACAGGTAGAGACTGGGATGAGTACAGCGATACAGAAAGACTTCCTTGCCTAAGGTTGTTTGCCTTTCGGGAAACCAGAGAAGCGAAAGGGAGTTGCAGATTACAGGGGATATTGGGCCTATGTGTGGCAGAACTGGAATTCCAGTCCAATTGGTTCACTTCACCCCCTGTAGTAACAGGTCGCAAGAGAAACCAAGAGCAGTCTGAGGGCATTCCTGTGGAACTTTACTATAGCATCCATTCTGATGAAGAAAAAAGCGAGTGTGCAGCAGAGGAAGCTAGAAAAGGAAATGCAATCCGTCCTGGCAGAGACCAAGGTGAAGATTCAATGTCTCAGTTACAGAAGATTGCAACTATAACTTTATATCGGAATCCAGAAAATTCTCAACTTACTGAACTCAGGTTGGACAGCAATGTTGCTCTCTGGCTGCCATCGAAGCCCATCAGGCAAGGAGAAGTTTTACATGTATATGTCACAGTGGCCAACAACTCAACACTAGATCAGTTCACGTTAAGGTACAGTACTGTCTCTTTATTATATCTTTTATATACAAAGCATAAAAGTTGGATAATTATTGAACTGTATCATATTGTCAAAGGAGTTTTCTGGGACTTTTACATAGATTGTCTAAGCTCAGGCAAGTGTGCTGGGTGTCTGATGCCCACCGATCAGATATTGCTGGCCTATTCTAAAAATAGGTCATAAACGAAGAACATTTTTGAAAACTCCTTTAAAGGTCATGTATGGGATTCGATTCTGCTTTTCTCACAAAATATTGTTGTTCATAAGTTGTATCTGATACTGCAGCGCATCCTCATTCAATTATATAGGACTGAGATTCATTCGTAGACATGGTCCATAAACAAGAGTAACATTGATTCTAGTAAAAAGCACATTTAAAATAAATGTTAAACAACCACTTTAATGAATAATGGTATCACATGGATTCATAAAAAAAAATATTCTTTACATAAGTATATTGTAAGTGTAGGTCCAAAGTTCAGCTGACATGAAGAGATGCAGGCCGCACTGTTCTTTTGGGTTGCCAAGGCAACTGTCCGATGCCCATTTAGTTACATGCAAGAGTCTTCTTAATTAGAAAAGGGCGGGGAATTTGCTGGGCAGCCGACAGTTGTCTTGGGCACTGTACAGCATGGCTTGTGTCTGTACACATCCAAGATTGGGTCGGAACTGGACTTTGGAGCTACACTTTAAAGCTGGGTTTACACATAGTATTTTGGTCAGGTGCTATTTCTATTACAGTTGTTCCCTGTGTTGGTTCTACTAATTTTGGTTAAAGGGGTATTCCAGGCCAAAACTTTTTTTTATATGTCAACTGGCTCCGGAAAGTTAAACAGATTTGTAAATTAATTCTATAAAAAATCTTAATCCTTCCAATAGTTATTAGCTTCTGAAGTTGAGTTGTTTATTCTGTCTAACTGCTCTCTGATGACTCACATCCCGGGAACTGTGCAGTTCCTATGGGGATATTCTCCCATCATGCACAGCTCCCGGGACATGACATCATCATTGAGCAGTTAGATAGAAAACTTCAGAAGCTAATAACTATTGGAAGGATTAAGATTTTTTAATAGAAGTAGTTTACAAATCTGTTTAACTTTCCGGAGCCAGTTGATATATATATATATATATATAAAAAAGGTTTTGCCTGGAATACCCCTTTAACCCCTTAAGGACGCAGGACGTAAATGTACGTACTGGTGAGGTGGTACTTAACGCACCAGGACGTACATTTACGTCCTGTGCATAACCGCGGGCATCGGAGCGATGCCCGTGTCATGCGCGGCTGATCCCGGCTACTGACCGCAGCCAGGGACCCGCCGGCAATGGCCGACGCCCGCGATCTCGCGGGCGTCCGCCATTAACCCCTCAGGTGCCGGGATCAATACAGATCCCGGCATCTGCGGCAGTGCGCGATTTGAATGAATGATCGGATCGCCCGCAGCGCTGCTGCGGGGATCCGATCATTCATAACGCCGCACGGAGGTCCCCTCACCTTCCTCCGTCCGGCTTCCGGCGTCTCCTGCTCTGGTCTGTGATCGAGCAGACCAGAACAGAAGATGACCGATAACACTGATCTGTTCTATGTCCTATACATAGAACAGATCAGTATTAGCAATCATGGTATTGCTATGAATAGTCCCCTATGGGGACTATTCAAGTGTAAAAAAAAATGTAAAAAAATGTAAAAGTAAAAGTAAAAAAAAAGTGAAAAATCCCCTCCCCCAATAAAAAAGTAAAACGTCGTTTTTTTCCTATTTTACCCCCCAAAAAGCGTAAAAAAATGTTTTATAGACATATTTGGTATCGCCGGGTGCGTAAATGTCCGAACTATTAAAATAACATGTTAATGATCCCGTACGGTGAACGGCGTGAACGAAAAAAAGAAAAAAAAGTCCAAAATTCCTACTTTTTTAATACATTTTATTAAAAAAAAAATTATAAAAAATGTATTAAAAGTTTTTTATATGCAAATGTGGTATCAAAAAAAAGTACAGATCATGGCACAAAAAATGAGCCCCCATACCGCCGCTTATACGGAAAAATAAAAAAGTTAGAGGTCATCAAAATAAAGGGATTATAAACGTACTAATTTGGTTAAAAAGTTTGTGATTTTTTTTAAGCGCAACAATAATATAAAAGTATGTAATAATGGGTATCATTTTAATCGTATTGACCCTCAGAATAAAGAACACATGTTATTTTTACCATAAATTGTACGGCGTGAAAACGAAACCTTCCAAAATTAGCAAAATTGCGTTTTTCGTTTTAATTTCCCCACAAAAATAGTGTTTTTTATGATATAATGAGTTATGTCATTACAAAGGAAAACTGGTCGCGCAAAAAACAAGCCCTCATACTAGTCTGTGTATGAAAATATAAAAGAGTTATGATTTTTAGAAGGCGAGGAGGAAAAAATGAAAACGTAAAAATTAAATTGTCTGAGTCCTTAAGGCCAAAATGGGCTGAGTCCTTAAGGGGTTAAAGATACTGCGGAATCTGTAGGCGCTATATAAGTAAATAAATAAAATAAATAAAATAAAAAATAAAAAATTCTGCATGTGATCTCAGAATAAAGGTGCTTATGGTATGGTGAAAAAAATTATGTTCCCCGCTCCTTCCTGTTTGCTTCTTGCCACATGGAAAATGTCTACTGAGCCAAACACTGGCTAAGGTGGGTCATAAATTTTTTTTGGGTAAAATACTAGGAGTCATTTCTATAGATATTAGTAATTTTTAGCAAAATGTATGAATTGTCATACAACAATACTATTCAACTTTAATAGCTAAAAAGTAAGTACCAACCTTTGGACAAGCTGTGTCTTTTTTGTGCAACACCTGTATCCAACCTCCTTTATGTATCCAACATGATGCCATATGTCCAATGTTTGGTACTGCAAGAAGTTCATTAATTTGGATTCATTTGGTTATTCTCTCCGTTAATATATTGTATCAATTGAAAAAAAATACATTGTACAACATAGTTTTCTTCTAATACGGCCATTCGGACCACTGCCAAATACCCCATTTAATTAGCTGGTAGTAATTTGACTTTTTTCTGTGAAAGAATATCTTGTTAACATATTAAAGTCTTAATGAGATTCCTTTATATAACTTGTAAGTTCTGAGAAATGTAAATAGGGTGTATCTGCTGCAGAGTATAAATCTAATGGGAACTTGCATTAGTTAAAGTGATTCCTCCTTCTCTTAAGCAAAACGTGTCCCATAGGATTACTGCAGTTAGAGTGTTTATAACTCGGAGCATTTAGAATTAGACTAATGGGCAATGATTTGGAGCAAATGAGACCTCAGAGATGTAAAACATTCATGCAGTTCACCAATGATAAAAACTATTATATTAACATCGTTGCACAAGAGCATGTCATAGAGAGAAGAGAAAACAGGAAAAATGATTGGAAAATCTTAAGGTTACTGTTCTTTCAGTCTACAATGATAAAGAAAAAACTCTTTTGTAGCTACTTACAAAATATTTTTTATTATTGTATTATTATTTGGCTGGGTTTACACAATGTCTGGAGAAGAAAAAGTTTAGTCTCAAGGGGCGACACGCCTTCTTTACCGTGAGGACTGTGAATTTATGGAACGGTCTACCTCAGGAACTGGTCACAGCAGGAACAATTAACAGCTTTAAAACAGGATTAGATACATTCCTGGAACAAAATAACATTAATGCTTATGAAGAAATATAAAATCCCATCCCTTCCCCAATATCGCGCCACACCGCTACCCCTTAATTCCCTGGTTGAACTTGATGGACATATGTCTTTTTTCGACCGTACTAACTATGCAACTATGCAACTATGCAAAATGCAGAAAAATAGGCATTAGGCTAAGTTTCTACTTGTTTTTTTGGGTTGACAAAAACGCATGAAAAAACGCCTGAAAAAACACCAGTGCAATGTCCTGCGTCTGGCGTTTTTTCTGGCGTTTTTTCATTTGTGTGGAAATTGCACCTTGGCAGTTTTTTTTGGTACCCAAAATGTGTTGGGTACCAAAAAAGAAAAAAAGGATGCAGTAGTGATGGAAAAATTTTTCTTTACCGAAATGTATACATTTTATAGCAACATTTTAATTAATTGTTAATAAAGTGTGTGTTTTACTTTTTTTCTATTTTTTACATTTTTTAGGTAGAACTACTGCTCCCAGCATGGGAGTAGTAGTACCTGTACTAATAGACATATCACCCCGGGTGTTACTCCTGATACCCGATGCGATCGTCCATAATATAGCAGAGATGCGGAGCGGCTCTATACAGCACTCACATCTCTCCACTATACTCCGGCCAGTGATGTGAATAGAACACTGAGGGAATGAGTGAGTGGCCGGCCGGAGTATAGTGCAGAGATGCAAGCGCAGGAGAAAGCCGCTACATCTCTGCAATAGATAGGACGATCGCATCGGGTGTCAGGAGTGATACCTGCTGTGATCTGTTCTTACCTGCAGGTACTACTACTCCCAACATGAAGCACAATCTGCTCCATGCTGGGAGCTGTAGTATCTGCATTAATAGACATATCGCAGCGAGTGTAACTTCTGACATCTGCTGTGATCTGTCTTAATGTATTAATGCAGGTACTACAGCTCCCAGCATGGAGCAGAGTGTGCTCCATGTTGGGAGTAGTAGTACCTGCAGTTAAGGAAAGATCACAGCGGATGTCACTCCTGACACCTGCTGTGATCCTCCTGTATAATGTATAGATGCAGCTGCTCTTCTATGGTCCCCTGCACTGACGTATATATACACACATATTCCTATTTCCCACAGAGAGCTGTGATTGGCTGGAACCATCTGGCCTATCACAGCTCTCTGCTGGAAATATGAATAGGTGTATATATACATCAATGCAGGTGACCATAGAAGAGCGGCTGGCCGCATCTATAAATTATACAGGATGATCGCAACGGGCGATCTGTCTATTAGTACAGGTACTACCACTCCCATCATGGAACAGTGTGTTCCATGCTGGGAGTAGTAGTACTACCTAAAAAAAGTTAAAAAATAAAGAAAAAAGTGAAACACACACACACACACTACATTGTTATTATTGTCGGCTGCATTTTTAGTTCCCCGCCCACCCACATAAATTGATTCCTGTTTAAAAATTAATAAAAAATTTGTTATTAAAAAGATACATTTCATTAGATACAATTTTTTCCTTCACTACTGTATCTTTTTTATTTTTATTTTTTAATGGTACCCTACGAAATTTTATTAAAAAAGGTATCTCCATCACTTTTTTGGATAACTAAAGTCCAAAAAATAATAAAAAACGCCGGCAAAAACGCCAAAGTTAAAACCCACTTATCGTTTTTCTTGGTGTTTTTTCACTCCCATAGACTTCTATGGGAGAAAAACGCCACGATTTTGACAAAAAAATCACCAGTGGCTCAACATGCTACAATTTTGGAAAACCGCCAAGGAGCTGAAAAATGCCAAAAAAGAGTGAAAAGGAACACCAAAAGGATTTAAAAAAACGCCAAAGTGAAAAACGGCAAGTGGAATAAGATTTTTGCGATTTCTCATTGATTTACAGCTAACATCTGGCCGCAGCGTTTTTTGGCAGAATTGGCGTTTTTCTTGGCTTCCCCCCCCCCCCCAAAAAAAAAAAACAAGTTGAAACTTAGCCTAAAAAAAGGCAATAGAGTTAATTTAAAAAAGTGGAAACTACTATCCTTTTTTTTTTCGTTCTATGTGTGCACAGATGGATGCTTCCCAGTTTTCCCTATAGACAGCCCATTTTGGCCCTGAGGACATAGCCACAGAGTCATAAAATCCAAAGACCCATATGAGGCTTGTTTTTTTGCACAATTGTACTTTGCAATGACTCCTTTCATTTTACCATAACATTTTTTTTTCTAGGCAGCATACTTTATGCTAAAACTGGTATGTTCTCTTTATTTTGTGGGTCAGATAATAAAATTATACCCGTATGTTTACATGCTTTTTTATTATTGTACTGCTTTTTTTTTTTACGTCAAACTTTAACCGTCTAAGGACGAGCCGCACGGTGTATGGTGCAGGCTCCTGACTCGAGCCCGCGCCATACCTACCAACCCCCAGCGGATTCCTGTAGCTTGGGGCCACCATTAAAATATGGCGATCACTGCAGTCTTCGATTAACCATTTAGATCGCTGCTGTCAAAGCTGACAAAGCTGTCAAAGCAGCATCTAAAAGGACCTGTAACCAGTCCCTGGTGGTCCAGTGGGGTGGATCTTCCCCCCGCACCATGGTTGCGGGGGAGTAATCCACTTCTCAGGTGGCCAGAGGGTTTACCATTCCTTCCCTGTCTGCTGTGGCTCTGAACCAGGCTTTATCAATCGTGCGCAGAACACACAGATCAATGTAATTCTATGGAACTACATTGATCTGTATGAGGAATCTTCTGATTCCTCCTAAAAGTCCCCCTTCCATGTTAAAAGTTTGAATCTCCCCCTTTTCCCAAATTCCGTGTAAAAAATATTTTAACATAATTGCATATTTTTGCATATTGTATATTTTTGGTCACTTTGGATACCATAAAAAAATAATACATAAAAAGTGATCAAAAAGTCCCATCAAAACAAAAATGGTACCAATAAAATCTTCAGATCACATAGCAATAAAAATTAGCCCATACATCCCCGTATACGGAAAAATGTAAAAGTTATAGGGGTCAGAAGATGACAATTTTAAACATACTAATTTTAAGGCATTTATAAATTTTGGTGCATGCAAATAAAACCTATATAAACTAGGTATCCTTGTAACCGTATGGACCTACAGAATAATGATATGGTGTAATTTTTACCGAAAAGGGCACTGCATAGATTCGGAAGCCCTCAAAATTACAAAATGGCATTTTTTTTTTACTTTGCCCCCCAAATATTTTTTCTGGTTTTGCCATAGATTTCGTGGTAAAATAATTGATATCATTACAAAGTAAATTGTGTGGCACAAAAAACAAGCCCTCATATGGGTCTGTAGGTGGAAAACTGAAAGCTTTATGATTTTTAGAAGGTGAGGAGGAAAAAATTGAAAGTGGAAAAATGGCCCGGTCCTGAAATGGGTACTCCACCCCTATACATCTTTTCCCCTATCCAAAGGGTAGGGGATAAGATGACTGAACGCGGGGATCCCGCCACTGGGGATGCCCGTGATTTCTGGTACATAGAGTGAACTTTGTTCCGTGCCGGATGACTGCCGACGCGGGGTGGAGGCTCGTGGCGTCACGGCCGTGCCTCCTCAATGCAAGTCTATGGGAGGGGGTGTGACAGCTATCACGCCCTTTCCTATAGATTTGCATTGATGGGGCGTGGCTGTGATGCCACGAGCAGGGCGCAGCCATGACATCACAAGCCTTCAGTGCTTCACCCGATGCTCTAAACGAATGCCGGGTGCACCAGACATCTTATCCCCTATCCTTTAAATAGAGTACCATTTTAAGGGGTTAAAGTTTAAAAGAGTACCCCTTTAAGGGGTTAAAGTTTAAAATTTCCCTATTCTGACCGTTCTCATTTTTTTATATATGGGCCATTTTTTTTTCTGACATGGGATGTGGCTAAAGATCTGCAATTTTGGACTTTGGATAGTATATAAAAAAAATACCTTTGCATGTTATACCTTTTTTACTGCAGTTTTTTTGACACTGTGAGAACATAGCCTTACTATGCAAATTTGTCATGTACTTAAAGTTGTTGAGATGATTTGCTGATTGTTAATCATGTTATTGTTACTTGAACGGATATGATACTGAATATATCAGTGTTGTTTATATTTATGCAGTTTTCCTCAATTGTCTTTCTTGGAACCAACCTCTCATCATAGATAAGACACACTAATCCCATACATTACTCACTTTTCTATTGCAGATTTATATTTTATGGTGTATAATAAGTGGTTCAGAATGAATCACAGTTTATTGCAGTTCAACAGCTCTATTAATTCAAATACTTTCCAGCAATATTCAGTGTGGTCCTTACCAGGGTTGGGAATCTTGACTTTACAGTCGTCCTTGAGTCCCCAAAGTAACTGTTATCCACCTGTCTTTCGTATTTCTATGTGGTGACCCAGTACAGAATCTGACTGCAAAGTGTTCTGCGCGGATTTCCGCTTGAAGAAAGAGCAACGCCATTCTTCAGGCGGAAAGTTCCAAGCGGATTTTCCGTTCACAAATTCCGCTTCACAAATTCCGAAGTGTGAATTTGTGAACGTAAACCCATTCACTACACTATACATTTTAGCAAGCGGAATTTCCGCCTGCAATTTCAAAGCGGAATTGCAGACGGAAATTCCGTAGTCTGAACCTAGCCTTACTCACCCCCATTTGCCAGGGTCGGGGTTTTTGTTTAAAGTCCCATACAAGTCTAAGGGAAAAATATGTCACTGTATAACTTCCAAATGGCTGGAGATATTTTAACCCCTTAAGGACCAAGGACGTACCGGTACGTCCTTGGTCCTGCTCTTCCGATATAACGCGGGGTTATACAGTAACCCCGCGTCATATCATGGCGGGCCCGGCGTCATAGTGAAGCCGGGACCCGCCTCTAATAGTGCGCAGCACCGATCGCGGCGCCGCGCGATATTAACCCTTTAGCCGCGCGCTCAAAGCTGAGCCGTGCGGCTAAAAGTGAAAGTGAAAGTTCCCGGCTAGCTCAGTCGGGCTGTTCGGGATAGCCGCGGCTAATCGCGGCATCCCGAACAGCTGACAGGACAGCGGGAGGGCCCCTTCCTGCCTCCTCGCTGTCCGATCGCCGAATGACTGCTCAGTGCCTGAGATCCAGGCATGAGCAGTCATCCGGCAGAATCGTTGATCACTGGTTTCTTATGAGAAACCAGTGATCAACATAGAAGATCAGTGTGTGCAGTGTTATAGGTCCCTATGGGAGCTATAACACTGCAAAAAAAAAGTGAAAAAAAAAAGTGAATAAAGATCATTTAACTCCTCCCCTATTAAAAGTTTGAATCACCCCCCTTTTCCAATAAAAAAAAAAACACAGTGTAAATAAAAATAAAAATAAACATATGTGGTATCACCGCGTGCGGAAATGTCCAAATTATAAAAATATATCATTAATTAAACCGCTCGGTCAATGGCGTGCGCGCAAAAAAATTCCAAAGTCCAAAATAGTGCATTTTTGGTCACTTTTTATATCATTTAAAAATGAATAAAAAGTGATCAATAAGTCCTATCAATGCAAAAATGGTACCGTTAAAAACTTAAGATCACGGCGCAAAAAATGAGCCCTCATACCGCCCCATAAACGGAAAAATAAAAAAGTTATAGGGGTCAGAAGATGACAATTTTAAACGTATTAATTTTCCTGCATGTAGTTATGATTTTTTCCAGAAGTCCAAAAAAATCAAACCTATATAAGTAGGGTATCATTTTAATCGTATGGACCTACAGAATACATATCAGGTGTCATTTTTACCGAAAAATGTACTACGTAGAAACGGAAGCCCCCAAAAGTTACAAAACAGCGTTTTTTTTTCAATTTTGTCGCACAATGATTTTTTTTCACGCTTCACCATAGATTTTTGGGCAAAATGACTGACGTCATTACAAAGTAGAATTGGTGGCGCAAAAAATAAGCCATCATATGGATTTTTAGGTGTAAATTTGAAAGAGTTATGATTTTTTAAAGGCAAGGAGCAAAAAACGAAAATGCAAAAACGGAAAAACCTCCGGTCCTTAAGGGGTTAATAATACTTGTTCACATGCTTCTTATATGTCCACTTAAAATAGATGAAAGTTAATTTAACCCTTAACTACCCCAATTTGTGAGGGTCGGGGTTTTTGTTTAAAGGCGCATGCAAATCAATGGGAAATGTATGTGCCCACATAACTTTTGTACGGCTGGAGATATTTCAATGATACCTGGTAAACATATTACTTATATGTCAAATAAAAAGATATGATAGTTAAATTAACCATTACCTACACCCTTATATAAAAGATGGGTTTTTGTTTCAAGTCCCATGCAAGTATATGGGACTTCCAGTACCGTACTCCACAAGCTCCGCTCTGCATCTCCTGGTGAATGTGTCAGTTCGGCTTTCAAGCCACACCCCATCTCACAAAGACATGCCCACATTTTAAGCCCCACCCCTTTTATTGTCTACCCTTTTTGTGCATCGGTCTGGCTTACAAATCACACCCAGTCCCACAAAGCCTTTTCCCCTTCTACTTTCAGCTTACAATATCTTCATCACAAATCACTCCAACCAGAGGATAGGATATAAGGATGGGATATGAGGTTGGGATATGAGGTCGGGATATGAGGACAGGATATGAGGTGGAGATAGGAGGTCGGGATATGAGGACGGGATATGAGGTCAGGATATGAGGTTGACATATGATATGGGGATATGAGGATGGGATATGTGGACGGGATATGGGAATGGGATATGAGGATGGGGTATGGGAATGGGATATGAAGGGGATATGAGGATGGGGTTGGGATATGTCAACAATTTATAAGGATGGGATATGAAGACAAAAGCTTCCTACTTTGTTGATTTTCCTCCCTAATAAGGATTAGGAAGGAAAAACCGGGCAACGCCGGGTACTCAGCTAGTGTGTACATAAGGGGCCAGGCGCAAATCAAAGAAAAGTCACACATTTTTGCACATACAGTTTGCTCAAAAAATTGCACAAGTAGTAGGGCGCTTGGCACACGGGGGGGGGGGGGGGGTTGTTTTCAGGTGAAAATTGGTAGTTAAAATCTGTGCCAGCTCAGAGCTGCAGGGGCAGATCACGGGCGCTCTCACATGTGTCTGAATTTATCAAGAAGTGCCTATTACTTATCCACTAAATCATACTAAAAGTCCACTGAAATCCTACCCTGGCAGGACCATAGATTGGCATATGAAATTTTGGTCTTGGTGAAGAACCTTTAAGTGTTTGTATTATACTAAGCAACAGGCCCAATTTTGGCATGAGAATCCTGCGAACCAGACCTCAAAAGAGGCAGAATTTGCATGTATGTATGTCATCGCTCGTGTGCTACACCTATGTTGCTAAAGCTATTGATAGACTGGTTATCTCTGTATTTCATTTGTCATTAGTTGGACACCTCATCTATTTCATGGCCTTTGTACCAATAGTACATAAACCATATAATACATTGTCCCTTGATTTAGGCTTGAAAATAAACCACCCCTGTGTGGTGTCAGAAAGCAACTTTTTGGGGGTAAAACTTGAAAAGTCATCTTCAATAAATTTAAAACCTATTGTAGATGCTGTCAAAAAAGCGAAAGTCAGCAGTAGTACCATATATCACTAAAAAAGTTGCACATTTTTGGGCAGTTTGCAGGCTACTCAAATATTTCACAATTGATAGCAGTATATTAATTATAAATTCTCCATGTGTATTGTCTGCTAATGTGTAAGCAATGTATTAATGTGTGCATTGTATAGCAGTACCATGTATGTGCATGGTATGAGTGCTATCTATGTATGCAATAAGGGGGCGTTACATATCATTGTCAATCCAAATTGTTACTGTTGCTTTACCTCTTTAAAAGGGAAAGCATTTTAAAAATTTTTTAAGTTTTTAGCATTACAATATGTGTCTCATGTTATTTATGGGGAGGGGGTGCCCAAATGGAATAGCTGCCATAGATGAAGAAACCCAAGGCTCCAGGTCTGCCCAGTGTTCACACACCTCCTTCAGGCTCTTATTCCGACTCTTTGAGCTTAAGTTTCTCTGCTGGGTTTTGTTATTAGCTAACCACTTAGTTCACACCGTGGCACTTTGCAATGTGCAGCACACACTATTCACAGCAAAAATAAGCCGGGGAAAATTGTAGGCTCAAATCGGGAGTGAAACATATATAGAGGCCTATTATATCTCGCAGAAAAGCATAGATTATTTTATTTTATTTAATAAACCTTTTTTCCTTACATATTTATATGGTAATTTTCACCTCGCACCTTAGTGCTTGATGGCTTGCTTTTTAATATGTAAATTACAGTATATATTCATCATTATATTGAAATTTTGCAACCTAGCAACCTGTGAGTTCCCAGTACATTCAATGTGTGGAGAAAGCGCACATCCAAATTAGCTTTTCAAGGCGCCATTTGTTTGTTTTGAGCTTTATAATTTCAAAAAAAGGAATATTTGAAAAGTCTTTGCAAAAAAGCCACCCTTGCTTTCTAAATTATGCATATAAATGCAGGCCTTTATATTTAATGTAAAACATTTTAAAGGAATGAATTAGCTTTTTTCCAGCAGTAACTGAAAGTTTAAATAAATGATATTTACAGGGTTTAGACTATTTTCTTCCGTCAATGCAAAGTACAAAATTGTTATATTGAGCAATAAATGTTAAGCAATCATATCCTAATATATTTTAACCAGCTGTTCTGTATACCAAACTGGTATTGTGGCATGGATACATTATGAAATAATATATTGAGCATTTAATAAAATGACTATGAAGAATGAGGAAATGTTTTTGTATTGGAATGCTGTGCTGTACACTAATATTATATTCAAAAGTAATCTTTATTAGATGCAAAAATGTAATGATTAAAAAGACAAATTCATTACCCAGAGGAGGACTACAAGACACAGCAATTGCTAGGGAACATGGTATTATAGTATCAATAAAAAGGATAATCCTAAGCCATTATCCATATCAAATTGAAAAATTATATAAAATACTATAAATAATATTATAAATATAAAATACTACAAAATAAAGGCATAGTGCCAGTGGCAGGTGGTTTGGGATAGAGCAATCAACAGGGTGGGTTCTCACTTTTCTTACATAGGGCTCCCAGCTTAGTGAACAATGGGGAATATTAGAAAGTCACAGGTAGAGTGCATTCGCACCACAATTACTTTATATGGCTGCCAGATCCAGCGGGGACCCGCACCACATTTCAATCATTTAAATGAGCCGACCACAGTCAGATAGTGACTCAGGTCGGCTCATCTTTGCACTGCATCAGTTTTATTGCCGGACTTAAAACCACGGCATACCATGGTTTTCAGTCTGGCAACAAAACCGGATACAGTACAAAAATGAGCCGACTGGAGTCACTATCTGAGTGCGGTCGGCTCATTTAAATCAATGGGATGCATCAGGGATACAGCAGCCATATTAAGGAATTTTTGTGTGAATGTAGCCGTACGGGTATGGACAAGGGTCTTTTCTGAGCTGCTAGGCAGTAGGCCATCCCCCTGACACCTAAGGAAGCTATGCTTTGTAGTAAGTGGTCAGAAAACCTAGGATTTCCCTGGTGTTGTGTATTTGATGTCTATTCAGATTATCCAAATAAAGCTTGTTGAATTTTGTTTCAATGAAAATCTTCAGATTACGGTAGATTTCACTTCTTGCCGAGCCTCCTTTCGTGAGTCCATCTGTCTCAGGAAATGGTTATCTCGTGATCTTTATTCATTCGTTCAGCATGCCATCTATATGAAAGAAATATGACATATATAAGATTAATGCTTATGAAGAAATATAAAATCTCATCCCTTCCCCAATATCGCGCCACACCCCTACCCCTTAATTCCCTGGTTGAACTTGATGGACATATGTCTTTTTTCGACCGTACTAACTATGTAACTATGTAACTATATATATTTCAGTAAATATTCTCAGCAAATGCCCAGCATATTGTAGCAGAAGTAGTTGGTACAAACTACATGTAATTCCACACCCAAGTTAAATTCCACTTACAAGAAAAATATTATGGAATGCTGACTTTATCAATACTCAGAAATCAAGTGTGGTATATTGGATCAGTGAGTGACTGTTACTATTGTTGTACTTGCAGCTCCACACCACTATGCCACCATGCTGCACAGCACAATGCACATACATAAATCTTTAAGGGGGTACTCCGCTGCTCAGCACTTGGAACAAACTGTTCCGAACGCAGCCGTCACGCCCCCTCCCAAAGACTTGTATTGAGGGGGTGGGGCGTGATGTCATGAGAGGGCGGGGCTATGACGTCACGAGCTCCCGGCGCCAGCTCCAGCGTTCAGAACAGTTTGTTGCAAACGCTGAGCAGCGGAGTACCCCTTTAAGAAAGAAAGTCCTCGGATGTGAACACATCTGTCCTGAGACTGTTGTTGGAAAAATATATTTACTTCTTAAATTGGAGGACATGATGAACTTCTGGATCTTATGTGATTGCTGAGAATATACAAATAATAATACAAGTCACTGTATTTCTTTTTAGCAATGCCAAAACGACAATAGGTAATCTAAGGTAGTGTTTCGCAACCAGGATTTGACAAAAATGGATTCCCCAGAAGACAGCAGCAGCAAATTGAGCTGTCACTCTTATAGCAGGAATAGAAAAATGATTTCAGTCTGCCCAAACTTGCTTGGCATAGGGCAATAACACTTGGCCAAAATGTTTTTCTTATCAAATTCTTTTCGCTGTCTTAATTATTAATCTTTTTTTTTTTTTAAATAGGAAAATGCGTATGGTCTAAAAGCATTCCTTTCATTATAGGTAACTCTTTAGGTAAACTGTGAAGAGTACATGAGGAGTAGCACTATTTTATGTCTTTATATAATTTGTATATGATATTTTTGACCATCTATAATTTTCCGCTGTCCCTGAGCTACACACATCTCTCTAGCACACGCTTAGAAGCAAAAGCAACATGTAGGACATTATAGAGCAGTAGTGAGCAATTTAAAGGACTTATTCAGGAATAGAAAAACAGAGTTAACTTCTTCCAAAAATGGCAACAGACCTGTCCTCAGGTTGTGTGTGGCATTGCAACATGGCTCAAATCGCTTAAAAGGAACTGAGCTACAAGACCACACACAACCCAAGGACAAGAGTGCCATTTTTTTAAAGGGAAAAGTAGCTTTGTGTGTGTTTTACCAGCACAGTTTCTTTAACAATGGGATGAACCCCCCCCCCCCCCCCCATTTCTGAGTAGAGAAATTCTCTCCATTTAGCCCAAACAAAGCTATATATGCACTTAGCGATCACTTACTGTTTTATATACTATTTCAATCATGTCAAAGTCTATCAGCATTTCTAGGAATCAGAAAATAGTTTATACAATTCTATAAGAAAGTGAATTCTGGCTCTGTTACTTAAGTTTTGAGTGTAAAAAGGGGTATAAAAGAGGGTGCATTTTAAGACATCACTCAAATATGACTTGAGGTGTTTCATGTCTTCATCTGTTCTGGTCTATTGTGACCTGTACATTGTTGCCGCACAGCGGTCCTATCTTTAGGAGGCCATACCTATTTTTAATACTTTGGACCAAAGAATGTAGGCTAAGATATAAGGGTATTTGCAATATGGAAATAAAAGTGAGGTCAGAATACTTTGTCCTACTTTGTTTTATTTTTTACCAGTAGGTGTTTGCACATTACCCTTTATTTAGCTTCATAAGTCTTCACAATGGATTGTATTTGCACTTGTGGATCGCTAAAATTCTTCTGCATGTGTATATTTCCCGCTATATACTGTGTGTTAACCCCTTAAGGATGGACCCAGGCTCTTTTTTTTTTTTTTATTATTTGACTGGGTCTCTTTAAATGGTAATAACTGTAGAATGCTTTTTCTGAGCAGAACGATTCTGAGATAATTTTTTCGTGACACATTGTACTTTATATAAGTGGTGAATTTTTGTTGACAAATACAGCATTTTTTGTGAAAAACTTTTTTTTAATGGTGTACATTGTCCTGTAAAAGTGGTGTTATATTTATTTGGTGGGTCAATACGATTATATATAGCTTTATGTTCTTTTTCCTTTTCTGAGCAAAAAACAGCCGAAACTATTTTATTTTTCTTCCGACGCCATTGAGTGAAGGCTTATTTTTTGCTGGATGAGCTGTACTTTTTATTGGTATTATTTTTGCGATATGTGCTACCTTTTGATCATTTTTATTCCGCTGTTTGTACCAAAATTGGCGAATTTTGTACTTTTTTGTTGTTTTTTTTACGGCATTCACCGTGTGGGATAATTTACATCATAGTTTTATAGTACACGTCATTACAGACGTGGCAATATCTATTATGTATATGATTAGTGTTTTTGATCTTTTTTGATGATAATACATGGCTTTTATTGGGAAAGGGGCATTTTTATTTTTTACACTTCATTATTGAAGAACTTTTTTTTGAATTTTTTACACTTTTTACAGGCTATACTATGCTGCAATACATTTGTACTGTAGCATAGTATGACCCGATCAGCTGCACACACTACAGCCTGTGCGATCAAGCCTGTGGCTGGATCTCATATGCTTCCGTTGAAGACAGACAGGTCATGATCTGACCTCCTGCTGCCACAGCAAGCATACTCCCCCCGTCAACACCATAGATGCAGTGATCAGGATTGCGGCCCCGGCAGCTGCGACGGGACTCCGGCTGTGATTGACAGCCAGGTCCCGCCCTGATCTCCTGCTCTGCCCGTGGCAGTGCAGGAGATCACTAGAACGTATGCATACCTCCCAGCGCGCAAACGTGTCAGGTGCTGGTACGTATGCACACATCCTATAGCGGGAAAGTGTAAATACAATTTAGTCAATTATCCAAACTGTGAAAAGAAATATTTCATCATTTTAGGGAAAGTTCAAATAACTTCATAGCCATAAACCCTCTGGTTTTTGTATCAAAAGCTTAGTGATTTTATGTAAAAAAAAAAAAGTCACCTATTGACTTTAATTCAAAATTACAAAAAAAAGCAACAAGTCACCCTTTTCCATGCAATTCTGCTTTGAAGCTTCCACTGAAATCAATGAGAGCTTTAAATGAGTACTATGATGTTTTTTTTTTTTTTTTTTAAACTAGCTGAGTTCCCGACATTGCTCGGTTTTTCCTGTCTAATCCTTGTTGTGGAGGAAAATTTTGACTTCATATCCCGTCCTCATATATTGTTGTCATATCCCAACCCCATATCCCCTCCTCCTATCCTGTCCTCCTATCCCGACCTCCGTTCCCGACCTCCTATCCCATCCTCCTATCCCGTCCTGCTATCTTGACCTCCTATCTCGACCTCCTATCCCGACCTCCTATCCCGACCTCCTATCCCGACCTCCTATCCCGTCCTCCTATCCTGACCTCATATCTTGACCTCCTATCCCGACCTCCTATCCTGACCTCCTATCTCGACCTCCCATCCCAACCTCCTATCCCGACCTCCTTTCCATCCTCATATCTTGACCTCCCATCTCAACCTCCAATCCCGACGTCCTATCCCGTCCTCCTATCCTGACCTCATATCTTGACCTCCAATCCCGACCTCCTATCTCGACCTCCTATCCCATCCTCATATCTCGACCTCCTCTCTCGACCTCCTATCTCGACCTCCTATCCTGACCTCTTATCTCGACCTCCTATCCCGTCTTCATATTCCGACCTCTTATCTTGACCTCCTATCCCGACCTCCTATCCTGACCTCCTATCTCAACCTCCCATCCCAACCTCCTATCCCGACTTCCTATCCCGACCTCCTTTCCATCCTCATATCTTCACCTCCCATCTCAACCTCTTATCCCGACCTCCTATCTCAACCTCCTATCTCAACCTCCCATCCCAACCTCCTATCCCAACCTTCTTTCCTGTCCTCATATCTTGACCTCCTATCTCAACCTCCTATCCCGACCTCCTATCTCGCGCTACTATCCCATCCTCCTATCCCAACCTCCGATCCTGACCTCCTATCCCGACCTCCTATCCTGTCCTCCTATCCCGTCCTCATATCCAGACCTCCTATCCCGACCTCCTATCCCGACCTCCTATCCCGTCCTCAAATCCCAACACGTAATATGTGTATCAGCTGTACAGAAGTTATGTGGGAACATACATTTCCCATTGATTTGCATGGGAATTTAAACAAAAATCCCAACCCTCACAACCTCCATTAGTTAAGGATTAAATTAACTATCCTATATTTTAAGTTGACATATAAGTAACATGTGACCAAGTATTTTTGAAATATCTCCAGCCGTTTGGAAGTTATGCAGTAACATATAATAGAGAAACACAAAGCAATAGATCAGCTCACCAAAGTCCATATGTGTCAAGCATCAGGCAATAGTCCCGGAGCATGGAGGCAGGGAGCCGCCACTCCCCGTGGAACTGAGAAAAAGAAGTGGAGGGGGTCCAGCTCCTGGGTGGAGGTATCCAGTAAAACTTAACCTTTAATGGCAACTAATTAAAACATGGAAATTCACCACAAGGTGGCAAGTGACATGTCACTTAAAAACAAAAGGGGGGGTGAAATTCCGACGCGTTTCGAGCAGTTGCTCTTAGTCATGGCGTTGGTACCTACTTGCGCAGTAGACATTTATGCATTTAACCCGCCTAATCTAAAAATATGTTTCTTACTATTTTCTCATTATTTACTGTCATATTTTGCTATGGGGTAAACTCCCATGTATATCATTACACTCATATGCGGTTTTTGTACATTATGCGTACAATATGCGTTTTATTTACTACTATATTTTTTCTTAGTGTGCTCGGGGTTTTTCCAATGCTGACTATGTTATGACAGTCCAGCCACCCGGGTATGCTCCATGAGAGGCCATTGTACAATAATACTGCACTGTTTGTATGCTTTAAACGTCATCATACGTATACTCATATGACAAACAGGTCACTCATGGGTTAATCAGCCATCTTTTTTGACTCAATTAGATCTTACCTGGCCGCAACCTCCTTTCTTTCTGGCTACCTTCCATATGCCACGTCACATCCTGTTCGACAGAGGCGGGGAGTTTTTTCCACGGTGGGACCCGACCATATGCCAGTGGGTATTTAAACCCCCATGTGACAAGGTACCAACGCCATGACTAAGAGCAACTGCTCGAAACGCGTCGGAGTTTCACCCCCCTTTTGTTTTTATGTGACATGTCACTTGCCACCTTGTGGCGAATTTCCCTGTTTTAATTAGTTGCCATTAAAGGTTAAGTTTTACTGGATACCTCCACCCAGGTGCTGGACCCCCTCCACCTCTTTTTCTCAGTAACATATAATTCCCATAGACTTGTATGGGACTTTAAACAAAAACCCTGACCCTGGCAAATGGGGTGAGTAAGGGTTAAATTACCTATCCTATGTTTGTTGTTGACATATAAGTAACATGTGTGCCAAGTTTCATGTTAATATATTTAGCCCTTTGGACATGATGCTGGAACATACATACATACACACACATGTTGAGTTTTATATATATAGACTAGCTGAGTACCCGGCGTTGCCCATTTTTTCCCTTCCTAATCCTTGTTGGGGAGGAAAATAGACAAAGGAGGAAGCTTTTGACTTCATATCCCGTCCTCATATATTGTCATATCCCAACCCCATATCCCGTCCTCCTATCCCGTCCTCCTATCCTGCCCTCCTATCCCGTCCTCCTATTCTGTCCTCCTATCCCGACCTCCTATCTCGACCTCCTATCCCGTCCTCCTATCCCGCCCTCCTATCCCGTCCTCCTATCTCGTCCTTCTATCCCGACCTCCTATCTCGACCTCCTATCCCGTCCTCCTATCTCGACCTCCTATCCCGACCTCCTATGCCGACCTCCTATCCCAACCTCCTATCCCGTCCTCCTATTCCGTCCTCCTATCTCGACCTCCTATCCCGACCTCCTATCCCATCCTCCTATCTCAACCCCCTATCCCGTCCTCCTATCTCCACCTCTTATCCCGACCTCCTATCTCAAGCTCCTATCTCGTCCTTCTATCTCGACCGCCTATCCCGACCTCCTATCCCGTCCTCCTATCTTGACCTCCTATCTCGACCTCCTATCTCGACCTCCTATCCCGACCTCCTATCCCGACCTCCTATCTCGACTTCCTATCCCATCCTCCTATCCCAACCTCCTATCTCGACCTCCTATCCCGACCTCCTATTCCGTCCTCCTATCCCGACC
This sequence comes from Hyla sarda, assembly GCF_029499605.1. NCBI lineage: Eukaryota > Metazoa > Chordata > Amphibia > Anura > Hylidae > Hyla > Hyla sarda. The sequence goes on along the minus strand of NC_079189.1, from coordinate 454,771,690 downwards.
TCCTATCCCATCCTCCTATCCCATCCTCCTATCTCAACCCCCTATCCCGACCTCCTATCCCGACCTCCTATCCCGACCTCCTATCTCGACCTCTTATCCCGTCCTTCTATCTCGACCTCCTATCCCGACCTCCTAACTCGACCTCCTATCCCGACCATCCCGTCCTCCTATCTTGACCTCCTATCTTGACCTCCTATCTCGACCTCCTATCTCGACCTTCTATCTCGACCTCCTATCTCGACCTCTCATCCTGTCCTCATATCCCGACCTGTAATATGTGTACCAGGTATTGAAATATCTCCAGCCGTACAGAAGTTATGTGAGAACATACATTTCCCATTGATTTGCATGGGACTTTAAACAAAACCCCCGACCCTCACAAATGTGGGTAGTTAAGGGTTAAATTAACTATCCTATATTTTAAGTGGACATATAAGTAACATGTGACCAAGTATTATTGAAATATCTCCAGCCGTTTGGAAGTTATGCAGTAACATATATTTCCCATTGACTTGTATAGGACTTTAAACATAAACCCTGCCCCTGGCAAATGGGGGTGAGTAAGGGTTAAATCACCAAGCCTATGTTTGTTGTTGACATATAAGTAACATGTGTGCCAAGTTTCATGTTAATATCTTTAGCCGTTTGGAAGTTTTCGTGGAACATACACACATAACACACACACACGTTGAGTTTTATATATATAGATTATCCCTCTGTGCCCGGGCTGCAAAATGAAACAAAGCAAACTTTAACTCACCTTCCTACGTTATTCCGTTGCTCAGATATCGTACACCGATAGCGGAACAACGGGGCAACGTAGTGAGGTGAGTTAAAGTTTGTTTTGTTTCATTTTGTAGCCTGGGCACAGAGGGATAATAAAAAAAAAACACCATAGCACTCCTTTAAGAAAGCAAACAACCCCATCCCTGTGCTGACCGCATCTCAGCTCTGCACATGGCCAAGGTTTCTCCTGTGTCCACCACCTCCTACCGAATCCAGGATACATGCTGTTGGTACAATTATATTTTGAAATCTATGTTCTCTGTATATGTGTATATATATATATATATATATATATATATATATATATATATATATATTGTCTAACTTTAGATGTTGTTGGCCGGTTTTATCTAGTTTCAATTAACCATTGTCTTAGTTCTGGCCAGTGCCCAGCGATGCTCAAAAACTATCCAAATGACCTTGGTAAATAATAAGGCTTTTGTTGGATAACAAGCTTTTTCTATGATAAGGAAGAAAGTGTAAAAGGAACCCTGTGATTGGTAATAAAGTTATACACCATAAGCCACTGGGGTTCCTTATCCAATCAGCTCAAACTCAGAGTGTTGCCATATAAAAGGGCTGGAATCTATTTTGGGGTATGATTTTCTTCTACGGAGCTGTTTCTCTACATGTAAGAGAACATCCACCTATATCGATACATGTGCATTAAATCTGTCTGCTAATCAACACGGCTGAAGATGACTGATCACAGGGAGAAATAGATCCTAACACATGTCATACCCCATTCATTTTTTAATGAGCTGACTAAAGTCACCTGGTGACTCCAGTCAACTTTTCTTTCAACCGTAGCCATTTTTTTTAAACCATACTTAAACCATGGTCTGCGCCGCCCTTCAGTCAGTTTCAAAATCTGGATACAGACAATGAGCTGACCCTGAAGTTACCAGCTAACTCCATTCGCCTTATTGAAATGAATGAGGTATGACACCAATCTGGCAGGACGCAGTTTTGAAATTCCTTTGCAGGATCCATCTGCCATATGCCTCAAATATGGTGTGAATGCAGCCTTAGGTAAAGATTGAGCTACAATCCGTGTTTAGACTTATGGTATCTTCTTCATCTGGAAAAGCATATGTTGTTTATTAAAATAACTGACCTCCATTTTTTTAGGGATGTTTTATGAAGCCAGGATGTTCAGCTTTTGAACAGACATTGTTTTGTGCCATATCTGTGATTTATGGGAGAGAGTTATCATTTGCATGAAAATTGTTAAATTTTTCTTTTTTTAGTGCAGTTTTTCTGGCAGGGTTTCTCTATCTAATTTATGAAATTGTGCAAGCAAAATAACACATTGTGTGAATTTTTAAAAGGATATGTAATGTTAGGGGAGGAGAAAGATGAGCAGCAACGATCTTTCCATACCCTATGCCACCTAAGGAGCGGGGTATATTTGTGCACTTTTTTGTCCAAAAATATTGTTATGCAGATGATAATGCGATGAATCTATCTGTGCACACTAAGCTAAGCCCCCTCCAAGTGTAAAAGTACAACATGATGTGGTGGTGTGAGTGCAAACTGCAAAAGAGTTGAGCAAAAATAATCATAAATAAGGTGCACAATCTTTCAAGCTGGAATCTGGAACCACTAAAACGCATGCCAAAACAATAATAAATGCCCACCCTATGCGAAGTTAAAAACTGGGTGACCATCCTCTCAATGGTCACTTTTCCATCATTTTTATCAGGTGTTGTTAACATGAGGTTTGTTCTTCTTGATGTATTTATGCTATTGGTTATCAATCATTCCTTGTATCTAAGAGGCTTGTGAAACAAAATGGCTAAAGGGGGAAAAGTACTTGCCCCAACACTACCACCACTTCAGTCCTCCTCAGTGGTCTTTGTTTACTTGGCTGCAGCAATAATGGGCCTGGTATATCCATGCAGCCAATCTCTGTCATATCAGGTCTCACACCTCTGGCAACAGTGGCTGACTGCATGGGGTATATGGAGACATCAATACAGCCATGGAAACAAAGACCAGTTGGCAGAACCGGAGTGATAGTGCCCATTTGGAATGGGGGTTAATAGGTTAGTAATGTTTTTTGTGTTACTTTATGCCATTCACCCCTCTATATTTAATTTTTAATTGGACAAGCTCTTAAAAATCCTTAAAGTAGCGGGGTTTCCATCTGAAAAGCCTCATGGACACTAGATTGTTGGCAGATCAGATTAATAGTAGGATCTGACAATAAACTGAAATTGCACAAGTAGAAACATTTTGAACTGAGGTTCAACAGAATCATTATGAAAAACAAAAGGTCCCTGAGCTTAACCTCTTAAAGGGGTACTGCGGTGAAAACCTTTTTTCTTTTAAATCGACTGGTGGCAGAAAGTTATAAACATATTTGTAAATTACTTCTATTAAAAAATCTTAATCCTTCCAGTACTTATTAGCTGCTGAATGCTACAGAGGAAATTCCTTTCTTTTTGGAACACTGATGACATCACAAACACAGTGCTCTCTGCTGACATCTCTGTCTATTTTAGCAACCGTGCATAGCAGATGTATGCTAAGGGCAGCATGGTGGCTCAGTGGTTAGTACTGCAGCCTTGCAGTGCTGGGGACTTGGGTTCAAATCCCACTAAGGACAACAATAAATAAAAAAAAATATTATTATAATAACGTCAGCAGAGAGAACTGTGCTTGTGATGTCATCAGAGAGCATTCCAAAAAGAAAAGAATTTCCTCTGTAGTATTCGGCAGCTAATAATTACAGGAAGGATTAAGATTTTTTAATAGAAGTAACTTACAAATATGTTTAACTTTCTGCCACCAGTTGATTTAAAAGAAAAAAGGTTTTCACCGGAGTACCCCTTTAAGAATGCAGGGCATACCTGTACATCCTGCGCCCGCTCCTGCAATATAATGCGGGGTCACTACGGCCATATCCGGTCGGTCCCGGCGGCTAGGACCTGTGGCTAATACCGGACATCACCGATCGTGTTGATGCCCGATATTGAGCCTTTAGACGCTGCGATCAAAGTTGATTGCCGTGTCTAAAGTAAAAAACAAAGCATTCTTGGCAGCTCAGTCGGGCTGATTGGGGCCACTGCAGTTAAACCGCGCAGTCCCGATCAGCTGTTAGGACACGAGGAGGGTCCCTACCTGCCTCCTCGTTGTCTGATCGTCGATTCACTGGAGAAGTAGAGCGTTGATAACCCTGATCAATGCTATGCTATGGCACGACATTGATTAGTGTCTGCAATCAATGCACTACATGTTATAGTCCCCGATGGGGGCTATAACAGTGCAAAAAAAGAAGTGTAAAAAAATAGTTAATAAATGTGATTTAACCCCTTCCCTAAAAAAGTTTGAATCACCCCCCTTTTCCCATTTAAAAAAAAACTAAGTAACTTAAAATAAATATTTGTGGTATTGCCGAATGGAATGTCCGAAATATAAAAATATATCATTAATTAAACTGCACGGTCAATGGCATACACGTAAAAAAAATTCCAAAGTCCAAAATAGACATTTTTAAACGTATACATTTTCGTGCATGTAGTTATGATTTTTTCCAGAAGTAAAACAAAATCAAACCTACATAAGTAGGGTATCATTTTAATAGTATGGACCTACAGAATAAAGATAAGGTGTCATTTTTACCGAAAAATTAACTGCATAGAAACGGAAGCCCCCTAAAGTTACAAAATGCCTTTTTTTTTTTTTTTTTACAATTTTGTTCCACAAATATTTTTTGGGGTTTCACGGTAGATTTTTTGAGTATAATGATTGATGTCATTACAAAGTAGAATTTTTGTATTACTAAGGTTCTTTGACGAACTGAAACGCATCACCTTGTCTACTTGGAATCTTATACAATAAAGCTTTGTTTTATGGGAGTTGCGCAGGACATCATTCCTTGCTTCCTAGTTCTCAACGCGGTGAGTCCACACCGGTCCGTGCACTCTAGGACAGGGAGGTGAGCTGAATCTCTACATACTGCTCTCAAAAGTAGTATTGATGACGCAAAAAACAAGCCATCATATGGGTCTGTAGGTGCAAAATTAAAAGGGTTATGGTTTTTATAAAGTAGGGAGGAAAAAACTAAAGTGCAAAAAACCACTCAGTCTTGAAAGGGTTAATATTTTTCCACAACCTTTTGAGGCAACCACTACAAAAGCGTGATTTATGTAACCCTCAATGAGACTTCTGCACTTGCCTATAGGTATATTGGCTCACACCCCATAAGCAAACTGCTCCAGTTGTCTCAGGTGTGAAGTTGCCTTCTCCAGACTGCATGTCTCAGATCCTTCTACAGATGATCAATAGGATTTAGATCAGAGCTCATAGAAGGTCACTTTAGAATAGTCCAATATTTTGTTTTTAGCCATTCTTGAGTGTTTTTTGTTGTATGTTTTGGATCATTCTCCGGTTGGAGAACCCATGAACTGTAACCAAGCTTCCTGACATTAGGCCACACATTTCCTTCCAGAATGTCTTTATAGTCTTAAGATTTCATTGTACCCTGTACAGATTCAAGATGCCCTGTGCCAGATGAAGCAAAAAAGCTCCAAAGCATAACCAAGCCTCCTCCATGCTTCACTGTAGGTACAGAGTTCTTTTCTTTGGATTCTTCATTTTCACATGTGTGAAGATAGAGCTAATGTGACCAAAAAGCTAAATATGTTTCTCATGTGTCAAAAGGACATTCTCCCAGAAGCTTTGTGGCTTTTCAATATGTATTTCAGCAAATTCCAGTTTCCCTTTTTTATGATTTGCTTTCAAAAGTGCTGTTCTCCTTGGTTATCTTCCATTAAAGGGGTACTCTGGCGCTAAGACCACTTATCCCCTTTCCAAAGGATAGGGGATAAGATGCCTGATCGCGGGAGTCCCGCCGTTGGGGACCCCCGTGATCTTGCACGCAGCACTCCGTTAGAATCAGTACCCGGAGCGTGTTCACTCCGGGTCTGATTACCGGCGATCAGGAGGGGGCGTGACAGCTGTGATACTTATTGCAGAATGGACCTTAGTTTATCATATTCCTATTGTCATCTTTTCTAGGGGTACCATCAGTTTTGCCGAGGCTGTTTTCATTATTTTATTGTTGTTTTTTTTAAATGATTCTGTTGAACACAATTCAAAAGCAATGTCTGATTTTTATCAGTTAATTTTAGTATATCTTTATTTATTATTACTTTAATTTCAAATTATTTAAGGGAAAATTGTGGGTTTTTCTGTCTTTACCTACTATTTTGTCCATGAGAGAAGATAGGTTTCCTCCCCTGAGGAAGCTATTAGAGACATAGGTAAAAGTTCCTGACAGCTCTTCCTGCAGGAAGCACAATACAGTACACTGCTGCGGTAGGAAAAGATGATACTGGGGGATAGATAATATTGAGGGAGTGAGATGACTTTAAGGAAAAATAACTGGGGTGGGGGGAGAGACTATGCTATAGAGGGGGAGAGTTTTAAAGGAGAACTTCAGAAAATAAAAATTGTCACTCATACTGCTGGCAGTAAAAAAATAAAGATGTACATACCTTCCTCCGCTCCCCCGGGGCCTCCGGTAACCGGCTCCGGTCTCCGCCGCGATCCACTTCCTGGTTTCCGGTGGTCGGATGAATCATACTGCGCTCAGCCAATTACCAGCCGCAGCGAAGTCAGACTCGGCCGGCGATAGGCTAAGCGGCAGTGTGAGAACTCTTCAGGACACAAAATTCTTCACTACACCGGCACCTGCGGCCGGGGCCGAAAACGTCACGCTGCCGCTCAGCCTATCGCCGGCCGAGTTGGGACTTCGCTGCGGCTGGTGATTGGCTGAGCACAGCATGATTCATCCCACCACCGGCAACCAGGAAGAGGATTGCGGCGGAGACCGGAGCCGGTTACCGGAGGCCCCGGGGGAGCGGAGGAAGGTATGTACATCTTAATTTTTTTACTATCGGCACTATGGGGGACAATTTTTATGTTCTGGAGTTCTCCTTTAACTGTACTGCTGTAGGCAAATGGACAACTTTTTAACTATATCTAGCTACAGCAATTTAAAGAGAAGACATTTAACATGCTCCCATTTTTCATTACTGTCTACTGAATAGTAATGTCCCCTATTCTCAGTACATGTTGATATTAAAAGACTTTTAAAAATGCTGAAGTGATTAGATTTACTCCATTTCCTTTCTGCGTGTAATCATTATATAAGAACGGGTAGAGGCTGGATCTGGCACGCAGCCATACAAGGCCATTAATGCCTGTAGTCTATTATCAACAGGGCTCTGGTCTCCTTCTGATTGTGAAGTATTTTAGACGACTCTGACAACAAAACACCAATGTGTGATTCATTAGTACAATCTATGTAATTGGGAAGGGGGCTACTTATTAATCAAGTGCTTCATTCTATTTAATATCCTTCCTTCATTTGATTACTGTACACTGCATGGTTCCTCAGAAGGAAAAAAATGTGTCTGGCATTTGAGCAAAGTTTTTGAAGGACTATTTTTTGCATACAACTTTTTAGGATGTATCTACATGAGATTATGGTACCATTTTTTATAATTAGAGTAAAATGGCAGCTGTTTTGCCAAGATTCTAAAATCCCAACAAAAAAAGGGAAACACCTGGGACCCATGATTTCACAGACGGACACTGTAGTTTCTGTCACATAGCATGAGGGGTTCACATGGTAATTCTGTACTTCCTAGGATAGGATAATGAAGGGGGCTGCACAGATTTATGGTCACCAATGCAGCAGCAATGACCATACGATACCATAAACTCACCTTTCCTTTACTTATTCTATGTTTAAGGCAGAACACGTGTCTCATGACAAATGTATGTTCGTGTAGAAAGTGCTTTGGGATCACATAGTTATATGCTGAATTACATACTGTACTTGCTAAACATTTTATTGCCGATTTACTGATCATACATATACTAAAACCAGTGTTTCACACACTAATGTTAAGTAAAATCTCACTGTTGTTCGGTTTACCAGGTTTTATAAGAGGGTTTATAAAGCTGGTAATTTAGCACTGTATAGTGCCTTAAAATCTACTCGAGCTACAACTGACATGGGTACTCCGCTGCTCAGCATTTGGACACAAACTGTTCCGAACGCTGGAGCTGGTGCTTGGAGCTTGTGACGTCATATCCCGACCCTTCATGATGTCACGCCCCGCCCCCTCAATGCAAGTCTATGGGAGGGGGGGGTGGCGGCTGTCATGAGGGGTCGGGGCTATTACCTCACAAGCTCCCAGCACTGGCTCCAGCGTTCGGAACAGTTTGTTCCAAACGCTGAGCAGCTGAGTACCCCTTTAAGTTGTGGTAAATTTGGTGGATGTGGGAAGCCACAATCCCTTTAAACCAAGCTTTACACACTTTTTAAAAACCTGGCGCATCTGTAAAAAAAAAAAAAAAAAAAAAAAGTCGAAAATTTTGCACAAGCTAGAGGCTTGTACAAAATTGAGACCTTTCTATTCCAAAACACAGACGTTAAAGTTTGATGAATTCTCTCCACTGTGTGCTACAAAAAAAGTATGAAATTATAATCATTTGGAGAACATTCAGCCCTTAGACACATAAACTATACATAGTATTGTAGAGGAAGAAATACAGTATACATCCTCTATGCTAGAAAATGATGTATGTTTACCATTTGTTGTATAATAGTTGGCTGGTAAACTACAAGAGGACATAGTTTTATACAGTAATATCAGGAATTATTACTTTACTAAGTAGTGGATGCATGGAATAGCCTTCCTGCAGAAGTGGTAGCTGCAAATACAGTGAAGGAGTTTAAGGATGCATGGGATAGGCAAAGGGCCAGGAATTATTCATAGTATTCAGAATATATGGCAGTCTAGATGGGCCGAATTGTTCTCTGCTGACATGTTCTATGTTTCTTTGTTTCTTCAGTGATGTGGCAATTTTTTGCTCACTATTCCTTAATCCATTCCTTAAAGGGTACCTCTCATCAAAAAAACTTTTGATATATTATAGATTAATGTATGCAGAATAACTTTCCAATAGCATGTTATTAAAAAAAATGCTTCTTTCTATTTAATTTTCCACTTTGAAGAAATGACCACTAGGGGTCTCCCTACCAGTCCTGGCAGCAAGCATTTCAGACTCATGCTGGAGTCCTAAACACTACGAGCTGCCAGTCTGCTTTGTTCACAAAGGAGAACACTCAGAGCTGCCAGCCTGCTTTGTTCACAGCCTGTTTGGCTGTGAACAAAGCAGGCTGGCAGCTCTGAGTGTTTAGGACTCCAGCATGAGTCAGAAATGCTTGCTGCCAGGACTGATCAAGAAAAATACAATAGAAAGAAGCATATTTTTCATTAACATGCTATTGGAAAGTTATTCAACATTCATTAATCTAAAATATATCAAAAGTTTATTTGATGAGAGGTACCCTTTAACACTTTTTTGCAGTGTTGCAGTGTGGTAGAGCACATTATCCTGCTGAAAGAGTTTTCCATTAAGGGCTGTTCTTAGTTTACAGTAATGTTCACAATAGATATCTGGTATTTGTCAAAATAATATCCACGTGAATGCTTGGACCCAAGGTTTCCCAGCAGATCACTGCTCAGAGCATCACACAATCTTATCTAGCGTACTTTCTTTCCATAGTACATGCTGGTGCAATCTCTTCCCCAGGGGAGTGACACATCTATTTTTTGTTAAATAAAACAAGTGCCCTTAATAGGCGCTTCCAGTGGTAGACAGGGGTCAGTGTGAGCAGTGTGACTGATCCGAGAATACATCTCCATTTGCAGCACATTGCCATCTACTGTGTTTTGTCTACTTTCTTTCATACCCAACATTAACTTTTTATGCTACAGTAGTTCTTATGTGTGATAGGACCAAATGGGCTTGATTTCAATACTCACATGCGGCCCGTTTTTCTTGCGAAAAAAAAACTTTAATCATTTTCTGTATATTAGTCTCTAATCTCTCTGATATATCCCACCCTTCAACCCCTTGACTGTTGCCATTGTAATAAAATAATAAATGCTGGGTTTAGCATGGTTTAGCATGCATACATACAAAAAACAAAACATTAATGTGAGCGAAAATAAAAACAATAGTGGTTTTATAATGGGCTATCAGAATTCAGGGAACCAGTTCTGCCAAATAAATAATTTGGAGGGCGTTCCTGATCTCTAAGTAAATTAATTTTGATGCAGTTTTTTAGGAAGTTTTTTTTTTTTTCTTAAACTAAAAGTTGGAATGAATCCAAGAGGAAATACATTTCTTTCAGTAATACTTTGCTTTTGATTGTGGATAAAAAAAAAAGCATGAAAGCAGCGCTTGCGATTTAAAAAAATATGAACCCTAAAAGGTTAAACCCGCTCGTAATTCTGTACAGGTGAAAGTTCTGCTGCTTATAATGAGCAATTTAGAGACCTACCTCTGCGAGCCGCAGTTAGAGGGGACTAAAGATGGAATAATTTGTCTTATATTAGTTTTAGTCCAGATACTGTAGTTATCTCTGCTAAGATGCATATGAATGAGTTATGTAAATCTGAATAGCTGAAGTTATCCTCATATTTCATAGACACATCTGCAAAAGATCCTAATGGTGTAATTTATAGAGCCATGGTACTTTACGTACAAAAATATATTGCTTTTATGTAAGGTCATTTTCAGTGGATCCGTTGAAATAAAAGCCTTTTTATATAAGGTTCCATATAACTGATAACACAGGTATCTTGAGCTGCAGCTTGGGAAAACATTAGGAAAATAAACTTCAATCACTTTACCATTTGCCTCTAATGTACAGTATATAGAAGTCTATAACATAACAAGCAATTTTACAAATTGTTAAGTGGCTTTGTGTGTAACAACTTCCTCTTTTAAAAAAAAAGGTAATATCTGTCATAAAGTTTAATAATCTGTATTAGGCTGCATTATATTATGTTTGCTTGCTACGGCTGCCAGATCCAGCTGGGGAATTTCAAAATTGGGAGCTCCCATATCCCAGCCGCCACAGCGCCGAAACTCATTCACTTTAATGAGCTGACTGGATTCAGACAGTGACTCCGGTCGGCTCATTTTTGCCCCGAATCTGGTTTTGTGACCGGACTTAAAACCGTAGTATACTCCACCCCCCTGGCTAATCTATGGCACAGTGTGTTCACTTGCTCACATACTGAGGCTTATTGGCAACCTGTCTTGGCCTATGTTAAAGACACATGGGATGTGACCTTACCGTTCACCCCAAGAGCTCTACCTTTACACCAATTCTGACCATCAGAACCGGACCAGCAGGCTCCCTCTACAGTGCCCCTAATGGTGCATATTGTCCTTTTAGTATCCTTATGTTGCATCTTTGCCTCCTTGCTCAAGCCCTCTACCCCACCTTGCCTATGTTGATAACGTAGCTCAAAAAAACTTTGTGGGATAGACAGAATTGACTCAGAAAGACAGAAGACCACTCACACCGAGAAGTTATTTGATAAATGGAAGGTATTTATTCTTTCTCATTACACTGACGGTGAAATTGCTGATATTGTGAGACCATTCAGCTCCACTGAATGGTACTGCCTGGGGGTGATAGGGAACACACTGGGAGCTTTACAATTACCACCATAGATACATACCTGATTACCAGCTGCTCTCCCTCCATTCATCTTTGTCCTCGACACATGTGGCACTCTATTTTACTTATCCTTGGTTACCTGTTATCAGACATGTACTGAATGTATAGTCCCACATTGCTGTACGTTACCTGTATGACCATACTCCTGTTTTTTCTTTTTCTATTTTTCTATGTTATGTATTGGAATTTTTTTTTCAATAAAATGTGTTTAAAATTATTATTTTTTAAACGTAGTATGCTATGGTTTTAAGTCCAGTCACAAAACCGGATACAGGGCAAAAAGGAGCCGACTGGATTCACTATCTGACTCCAGTTGGCTCAATTAAGTGAATGAGATTTGGCGCCGGTCCGGATGGGAAATTTCAAAACCGTGAGCTTCCGTATCCCAGCCAGACTGGCGCCAAATCTCATTCACTTAATTGATCCGGCAGCCGTAGCAAGCAATGTAATGTGAATGCAGCCTTATAAGGGTATGTTCACACTGAGGAATTGGAGAGGAATTTCCATGAGTAATCTGAGCGCTTATTCCTCTCCAATTCATTCAGCAGTGAAAATCCCCATAGAGCTGTGCAGAATTTCAGCCCCTCAGTTCACACTGAGGAATTTCCCCAAGCAGAATTCTGACGAGGAAGTATGTTCCGCTTGAAGAAAGAACATGTTCTTTCTTTCAGGCGGAATCAGCGTCTACACCCGTAGAGATCAATGTTAATTTTTTTTTCAGTCAGAATAATTTGTACACGGAATTGGCGCGGAAATGGCGCAGAAATGAAAATTTCCACATGAAAAAAAAAGGATTATATATATATATATATATATATATATATATATATATATATATATATATATATATTATACTCTTCTCCTCCTCCGCTTGAAATTTTCATTTCCGCGTGTGAAATTCCGCTCGAATTCCGCTCCAATTCTGCACAAAATCTCTGTGAGTTATTGTGGAAAAGTAACAATATTTTGAGGCAGAAAATGTCTGCTTGATTTCCGCCCCAATTCCTCAGTGTTAACATACCCTAAGGAGATAAAAAGCTAAATATGTCAAGTCTGCATGTATAAACATGAAAAATATACATGAAAAAAAAAATCTATGTATTACTGTTATTGTGATCTCCTTAGTTCTCTGCTTTTGTTCCTTATGATCTGTCTACTAAACTTCTACCAAGGAGTATCTGTAGTCTTAACCTTAGGTTTATGAGCACAAAACATCTCAAAAACATCCAGTCTTGTGGGCAGAGGATTCAGGCCTATCACTCCCATTAATCTCAAGTAAAGTAGACTTTTTTTTTTAGAATAAACATGATAGAAATCAAAGTCAAGATGTTAGTACTTTTTGGAGAAGTCTCTATTTACACCAGGGGAGAAGAAGGGGGGGGGGGGGGGGAGATTGTTTGTATATTACAAAATAAGACCATCTTATTGTCCCTTATACTTAAAATCTCCATTACATAAATTGCTGCCAGTTTAAAATATTTGTATTGCCTTCATTTTTCAATAAAGATGGGTGGTTATTTGAAAAAAAAAAAAAAAAAAAACCTGCCTTAGGGTACATTCACACGTACAGGATCTGCTGAATATTTTTGCTGCATATTTTGTACAGGTGACTTTGCTACCCATTGAAGTTAATGGGCAGCAGAATCAGGTGTACAAAATATGCAGCAAAAAGATGCAGCAGATCCTGTATGTATGAACGTACTCTTAGGCTAGGTTTCCCTACGCCAGTTTTTTTTATATCTGTCACTACAGTTTTTGAGTCAAAGCCAGAAGTGGATCCAGCAGTAAGGAGAAGTATAAATCCAAAAAACTGCCAAGTGAAAGCCTTACGGCTCAATTTTTTTCTTTACTATTTAGTTGCATTTAACTGAAAAGAAAAAGTTTGGTTATTCCCACTCCAGTAAATTTTTACAGTCAGAATTTACCGCCATAATATTAGGTGCAAGATTAAAGCTTAAAAAAAATTCCAACTTTTTGAATTTTTTTTTTCTCAATTTGTCTCAACATATTTGACCCATATTTGGCCCAGTTTAAGTACATTGTAATACAAGTTTCCCAAATGTCACATAAACAAGGAACAAGTCTAGAAAATGGAACAGGTACATATCTTTCCATTATACTCTTTCCAGCTTTAAGTTCTATTTCTGGTTGTTAGAAATACTAATGTAAAATACTGACCAGACTATTTACTGTCTTCAGTGAATACAGATAAGTCACCACCATGATTCTGCTGTATTCTTCAATAGCTCCAATTAACCAAATGGCAAATTAACATAGTCTAATGACTGATCTGTTAAAGTCATAGATGGAGATATATAGAATTAGTAATGATAGTGTAAGTGTTATATAGACAATAGTATCCACATATGATGTGACTGAAAACCTTTCTTTTTGTACTTTTGACCTCTCCTCCCTAATACTTGCCATCTCCTTGTACTCATCAGGTTACCCTAAAGTATTCCTCCCAGGAAGCGTCAGTCTATGTTATACTTGGCAGCAGTCTTCTCGCTTTCATTTGGACTATATCCTGTCATAATTAATATGGTTTGGGTTTGCTGTCTGGGAAATGTTAAAAGGACACTCCGGGGGAAAAAAATAAAACTTAATGAAAGAGCTCTGCCAAGTTTGTCCAAGCAAATGAGGAACATATGTTTCTGAAAGCGTGCTTGACGAATTCCGAGTTCTTTGTTCTCTGACCTTTCATCTGTTATCCGCTTTTTGACACAAGTGGAAAACATGTCAGTCCAGTTTTGTAGTATTTATGATTAGTAATTGTGATGAAGGATTTGACCTGATAAAAAGAATTGTCTGCTCTTCACACATGGAATCCGCTGAATAACTCAAGAAGCTCTGCATCTACTTGCTTGTTCCTCTTTTGTTCTGATGTTTTATATTTCACTTTTATTAGTCTTTTTTTTTTTCCGGCTGTGGTCAACATAATTAGCACCCATTAATATTTAAGGGGTACTCTGCCCCTAGAGATATTATGCCCTATCCAAAGGATAGAGTATAAAATGTCCAATTGTGGGGTCCTGCCGCATCCTGCATGCCACCATCTTATGTCCCTGATTTTTCATTGTTTTATATCTTTTTTCTGTGTTGCTTTACGTTATGCTCATCTCGATTCTACACATCTTGCCTCACTTCCAACTTCACCTTCTTTTGCTCATACCTCTTCTTTAATTTTGTCACAGCCCATCATTCACACCTCATATTGTCACCTTCCCATTTATCTTCTCACTCTCACCATTTGTCATCTTTCATCCCAGCCTCATTTTCTCATACTTCCTTTTTTACCTTTTCATTTTTTTTTCATTTTTTTTTTCTCTTTTGCCTCAGTTCAGTATTTCCATTTTACATATCCTCTCTCCCTCCACCTCTCCTTATATATAGTGCCACTTTTCCATTTATTCTTTCACTCTCCCTTCTCTATCTCTTATCGTAGCCCCTTATGCACCTTAACACCACATTCATCCTCATTCTCTAATTATACTTCTATATTGAAAATTAATTGCACTATCATCCCACTTTCTCATACATTTCACATGCTTTCTTTCTGGTTCATTCATATTTTCTACCTTGGCTGCTATTTTCCATTTTGCCAACTTAGTATTTATCTATCCACCTCCAGCCTTTTGTTCCCTCCTATTCTTTTGCTCAGACACAGTTCCTTTTTGACTGCTCCACCGGGAGCCCCTGTACCTAACGCCCATGTGCTAAATCCCACCTCTGATTCACTACATCTGGCCACTCCAAACTCCGCTCCCCTCAGTGCGTTTGCCCATTGCACACCCACCCCTCTCCATCACAGTACGCTTGCGCAGGATGCTCTCACTGTCATAGTACTGACCAGCATCCCTCAGTATTCATTTAGGGTTTTCCAGTTCCCGCCTCCAGTAAGTTTCAATCACTTTATGCACCTGTGCACCAATTAGGGATTTATGCCACTGTAGATTCCAGGAAGAGTGTTTGCACTGTATATTGATACTGATTGTGATTTTACTCTGCCATCATTGTGTGATGTATTGTCAAGTTATACACTATTTACTATATTTGTGTATTCTTTTATGCCTATTCTATTTATGGCACTGATCACTGATGTGCTTGCACATATATACCACCATTTGTCCACTTGTTCGCTGCTTGAGACAGGTCATAATGGTGTGACGTAGCATCTGTGTGTGCTACGGTGATTCTTTTCCTTTGTATAAGATTGTATAAGTGTGACAAAACACACACAATGGCCAAAGAACTTCTGGCTGAGCTGGATACATCTGGAGTCATGGCTGTAATGCATACCGCATGCCAGACATTGAACAAAACAGGGCTCTTTGGGCAAATGCCAAAGTGGACCCCACTGCTTAAAGTAATGTTTAAAACAGAGTGACTGAACTTTGCCAAGGTTCCATAGACAAACCAGAATCTTGCTTGGAAAATGGTTTATGGAGAGATGAAACTTAACAAGAGTTCTGTGACGATGTATGTCAGTGTTAATGCCTATAAACAATGAAAAAAAGCCTATAAAGAAATGTGGATCCCTGTGGTGGATGATTCATAAAGTTGTGGGGTTGCTTTGCTTCTTCTGGGGCTGAAGGCCTTAAAGAGGTACTCCGGTTCTAAGACATCTTATCCCCTATCAAAAGGATAGGGGATAAGATGTCTGATGGGGACCCCTGCAATATCTCATGTAGCACCCACCTGTGTGAGATGCACGCCAGAGGCTTCGAGTCTGAAGCCTCACGACTACGGGGCCAGTATTTTCATGTCATGACTCCGCCCCTGTGTGACATCACACCCGCCCCCTCAATGCAAGTCTATGGAAGGGGGCGTGGCGGCTGATTCCTTGGAGAAATTACTAATAAAAGGTGCAAGATACTCGTAGATGGAAATAAAAATATTTGGAGGCTGTCACTGGTCTTGGTTGTTCAATCAAGTATTAGGGAAGGGTGCTTTTAATCCTGTCTGTCATATACTTGCCCAGATTTATCAATCTTCTGAAAAAAAAAAACTGTCTAGTGTTCCCCATAATAACCAATCACAGCTTAGCTTTCATTTCACTAGAGTTTGTTAAGATAGGAAATCTGAGCTGCGATTGATTGCTATAGGCAAAATCTAGTTAATAAATTGATAAATCTGGGTCAATATGATTATTCTTTAATTCTTTTTAGAAACTAATGTATGTACACATCTCAAAAAATAAAGGGAACACTTAAACAACACAATGTAACTCCAATTCAATCACACTTCTGTGAGATCACACTGTCCACTCAGGAAGCAACACTGATTGACAATCAATTCCACATGCTGTTGTGCAAATGGAACAGGCAACAGGTGGAAAGTATAGGTAATTAGCAAGGCAACCCCAATAAAGGAGTGGTTGTTCAGGTGTTGACCAAAGACCATGTCTCAGTTCCTATGCTTCCTAGCTGATGTTTTGGTCGCTTTTGAATGCTGGTGGTGCTTTCACTCTAGTGGTAGCATAAGAAAGAGTCCACAACCAACACAAGTGGCTCAGGTAGTGCAGCTACTCCAGGATGGCACATCAATGTGAGCTGTGGCAAGAAGGTTTGCTGTGTCTGTCAGCGTAGTGTTAAGAGCATGGAGACGCTACCAGGAGACAGGCCAGTGCATCAGGAGATGTGGAGGAGGCCGTAGGAGGGCAACAACCCAGAAGCAGGACCGCTACCTCAGCCTTTGTGCAAGGAGGAGCACTGCCAGAGCCCTGAAAAATGACCTCCAGCAGGCCACAAATGTGCATGTGTCCACTCAAATGGTCAGAATCAGACTCCATGAGGGTGGTATGAGGGCTCGACGTCGACAGGTGGGGGTTGTGCTTACAGCCCAACTTCTTGCAGGATGTTTGGCATTTGCCAGAGAACATCAAGATTGGCAAATTCACCACTGGTGCCCTGTGCTCTTCACAGATGAAAGCAGGTTCACACTGAGCACATGTAACAGACGTGACAGAGTCTGGAGACGCTGTGGAGAATGTTCTGCTGCCTGCATCATCCTCCAGCATGACCGGTTTGGCAATAGGTCAGTAATGGTGTGGAGTGGCTGTCACGATGCCGGCTGGCAGGTAGTGGATCCTCTGTGCCAGAGAGGGATGGCGAGGACCGCGCTAGTGGACCGGTTCTAAGCCACTACAGGTTTTCACCAGAGCCCGCCGCAAAGCGGGATGGTCTTGCTGCGGCGGTAGTGACCAGGTCGTATCCACTAGCAACGGCTCACCTCTCTGGCTGCTGAAGATACTGAAGATAGGCGAGGTACAAGGGAGTAGGCAGTAGCAAGGTCGGACGTAGCAGAAGGTCGGGGGCAGGCGGCAAGGTTCGTAGTCAGGGGAGATAGCAAAAGTACTGGTACACAGGCTATTAAACACACAAGGAACGCTTTCACTGGCACTAAGGCAACAAGATCCGGCAAGGGAGTGCAAGGGAGGAGACTAGATATAACCAGGGAACAGGTGGGAACCAATTAAGCTAATTGGGCCAGGCACCAATCATTGGTGCACTGGCCCTTTAAGTCTCAGGGAGCTGGCGCGCGCGCGCCCTAGAGAGCGGAGCCGCGCGCGCCAGCACATGA
The DNA here is from genome assembly GCF_029499605.1 of Hyla sarda. Taxonomy (NCBI): domain Eukaryota; kingdom Metazoa; phylum Chordata; class Amphibia; order Anura; family Hylidae; genus Hyla; species Hyla sarda. The sequence goes on along the minus strand of NC_079189.1, from coordinate 454,753,758 downwards.
CCGCAGGAGACGGGAACGGGTAAGTGACCTGGGATGCGATTCGCGAGCGGGCGCGTCCCGCTGTGCGAATCGCATCCCCAACGGCCATGGCAGAGCAGCGCTCCCGGTCAGCGCTGACCGGGGAGCTGCAGGGAGAAAGACGCCGTGAGCGCTCCGGGGAGGAGCGGGGACCCGGAGCGCTAGGCGTAACAGTACCCCCCCCCTTAGGTCTCCCCTTCTCTTTATCGGGTAACTGCCTCCCCTGGGATGAGGACACCGGGAAAGGATGGAGGGATTCCTCAACGGCAGGCAGAACCGCAGGAGTAGGAATGGGGAGAGAGGGCAGAGGGCGAGACCTGGCACGGGGCAGTGTGACACCAGGACGAGGGCCATGAGGGGACACAGAAGCTTGCCTGATGGAACTGGGAGGGGGGGAGGGGCATTTCCTGTGGCAGGCAGAGTCCTTAATGACCTTAGGGGGACCGGATACAGGAGGAACCACAGGGTCACGGCAAGGGTTACTGGGAACCGGTTTTAGACAGTTCTTGGCACAAGAGGACCCCCAACTCTTGATCTCCCCAGTGGACCAATCCAGGGTTGGGGAATGAAGTTGAAGCCAGGGAAGTCCAAGGAGAATTTCCGAGGTGCAATTGGGGAGGACCAAAAGTTCAATCCTCTCGTGATGAGATCCGATGCTCATAAGAAGGGGCTCCGTGCGGAAACGTATGGAACAGTCCAACCTGGCTCCGTTGACCGCGGAAATGTGGAGTGGCTTGACAAGACGGGTCACCGGAATATGGAATTTATTCACAAAGGACTCCCGAATAAAATTCCCAGAAGCTCCAGAGTCCAGACAGGCCACGGCTGAGAGGGGAGAGCTGGCTGAAGTGGAAATCCGAACAGGTACCGTGAGACGTGGAGAAGCCGACTTGGCATCAAGAGACGCCACACCCACGAGAGCTGAGTGCGAGCGTGCGTTACCCAGACGTGGAGGACGGATTGGGCAATCCACCAAAAAATGTTCAGTACTGGCACAGTACAGACAAAGATTCTCTTCCTTACGGCGATTCCTCTCTTCCAGGGTCAGGCGAGACCGATCCACTTGCATGGCCTCCTCGGCGGGAGGCCTAGGCGCAGATTGCAGTGGAGACTGTGGGAGAGGTGTCCAGAGATCTAAGTCTTTTTCCTGGCGGAGCTCTTGATGCCTCTCAGAAAAACGCATGTCAATGCGAGTGGCTAGATGAATGAGTTCATGCAGGTTAGCAGGAGTCTCTCGTGCGGCCAGAACATCTTTAATGTTGCTGGATAGGCCTTTTTTAAAGGTCGCGCAGAGAGCCTCATTATTCCAGGATAGTTCAGAAGCAAGAGTACGGAATTGTATGGCGTACTCGCCAACGGAGGAATTACCCTGGACCAGGTTCAGCAGGGCAGTCTCAGCAGAAGAGGCTCGGGCAGGTTCCTCAAAGACACTTCGAATTTCCGAGAAGAAGGAGTGAACAGAGGCAGTGACGGGGTCATTGCGGTCCCAGAGCGGTGTGGCCCATGACAGGGCTTTTCCAGACAGAAGGCTGACTACGAAAGCCACCTTAGACCTTTCAGTAGGAAACTGGTCCGACATCATCTCCAAGTGCAGAGAACATTGCGAAAGGAAGCCACGGCAAAACTTAGAGTCCCCATTAAATTTGTCCGGCAAAGACAGGCGGAGGCTAGGAGTGGCCACTCGCTGCGGAAGGGGTGCAGGAGCTGGCGGAGGAGATGGTTGTTGCTGCTGTAGCTGAGACTGAACTTGCTGTAGCTGTGACTGTTGCTGCTGTTGCTGTGACTGGAGCTGCTGTAGCATGGTGGTCAAGTACGACAGCTGGTGCTCTTGTCGGGCGACCAATGTAGGGAGGTCGGCGGCAGCTGGCAGGGGAACTTCAGCGGGATCCATGGCCGGATCTACTGTCACGATGCCGGCTGGCAGGTAGTGGATCCTCTGTGCCAGAGAGGGATGGCGAGGACCGCGCTAGTGGACCGGTTCTAAGCCACTACAGGTTTTCACCAGAGCCCGCCGCAAAGCGGGATGGTCTTGCTGCGGCGGTAGTGACCAGGTCGTATCCACTAGCAACGGCTCACCTCTCTGGCTGCTGAAGATACTGAAGATAGGCGAGGTACAAGGGAGTAGGCAGTAGCAAGGTCGGACGTAGCAGAAGGTCGGGGGCAGGCGGCAAGGTTCGTAGTCAGGGGAGATAGCAAAAGTACTGGTACACAGGCTATTAAACACACAAGGAACGCTTTCACTGGCACTAAGGCAACAAGATCCGGCAAGGGAGTGCAAGGGAGGAGACTAGATATAACCAGGGAACAGGTGGGAACCAATTAAGCTAATTGGGCCAGGCACCAATCATTGGTGCACTGGCCCTTTAAGTCTCAGGGAGCTGGCGCGCGCGCGCCCTAGAGAGCGGAGCCGCGCGCGCCAGCACATGACCGCAGGAGACGGGAACGGGTAAGTGACCTGGGATGCGATTCGCGAGCGGGCGCGTCCCGCTGTGCGAATCGCATCCCCAACGGCCATGGCAGAGCAGCGCTCCCGGTCAGCGCTGACCGGGGAGCTGCAGGGAGAAAGACGCCGTGAGCGCTCCGGGGAGGAGCGGGGACCCGGAGCGCTAGGCGTAACAGTGGCATTTGTTTGGGTGTCCGGACAGCCCTCCATGTGCTTGCCAGAGGTAGCCTGAGTGCCATTAGGTACCGAAATGAGATCCTCAGACTCCTTGGGAGACCGTATGCCGGTGCAGTTGGCCCTACTAATGCAAGACAATGCTAGAACTCATGTGGCTGGAGTGTTTCAGCAGTTCCCGCAAGAAGAAGACATTGATGCTATGGACTGGCCTGCCTGTTCCCCAGACCTGAATCCGATTGAGCACATCTGGGACATCATGTCTCGCTCCATCCACCAATGCCACGTTGCACCACAGACTGTGCAGGAGTTGGTGGATGCTTTAGTCCAGGTCTGGGAGAACATCCCTCAGGAGACCATCCGCCACCTCATCAGGAGCATGCCCAGGCATTGTAGGGAGGTCATACGGGCAGATCGAGGCCACACACACTACTGACCCTCATTTTGACTTGTTTTAAAGGAAATTACAAAAAAGTTGAATCAGCCTGCCTGTAGTGTGGTTTTCCACTTTAATTTTGAGTGTGACTCCATATCCAGACCTCCATGGGTTGATAAATTTGATTTCCTTTGATAATTTTTGTGTGATTTTGTTGTCAGCACATTCAACTATGTAAAGATGAAAGTATTTCATACGATTAGTTCATTCATTCAGATGTAGGATGGGTTATGTTAGTGTTCCATTTATTTTTTTGAGCAGTGTATGTTGACAGGTCAATGTTTTTGTTAAAAGTATTTGGATATGCTATTATAATATTGAATAATTTGAGATGGGAGCTTTTCTACTCTAAGCCTCGTTACTGGTTGTTTTTATGATGGTATTGTTTTTATGGATATTTGCTATGCATGTTCTTTTTAACTCACGTTTGTTTTGTTGTTATGGTAACGCTGGCCAACCCGGTCCATAAGAACTCTATCCTGAAGCTGCGGCATCAGTGCAGGCCAGAAGAAGCGCCTGTGTGCGTGAAACTAGTTGCCGCCCCTGCCTGTTCCACCACGAGCTCCCTATGTACCTGTGTTTTGTTACGCTACAAGCCGAATAAAAACTGAATATTGCTGCTGAATCTCTGATGAGTTCATTAACCATTCTTGTATCTCTGCATGAGGGTGTTGTTACATTTCTTGCTAATAGCTTCTGGATAAGCGCACCTCTGATTTGCATCAGTCAAACACAGCTACTTGTGCCGTGTGCCCTGTCTTCATCATACGGATTGTCTCCATCACCTGTATTAGCGGTGCCGGGCATTACTTCTATGTTCTTTTGATTAATAAAATTACAATAATTCATATTTTTGGCATCAAACCCTTGCTTTTTAGAAAGAATTGGAAACATTGCAACGTATACTTTAAAATCTGAGAATGATAGAAATCCCTGTGGCTATTTATGAACTAACTGTTCTATGGTATTGTACATTTGCCATATAATTTTAGATAAGTGTTGCATATTAGAAAAAATGAATGAAAAAATGTAAGTAATTATTGAATTGCATTATAAACATGATATATATTTAGGCAGATAGTTATATAACAGTTTAATACAGAATTGGTTGACATTGACAACGGGCTGATAAACTGGGACAAACCTTTTTTACATTTATTTTTTTCAATGACTATTTTTTTCCAAAAAGCTGTGAGCAAGATAACTTGTCTGTCTCCCCTGCCTCTTCCTTTTATTGTTGATTGTCTTTCCAGTTTGTCTCTTGTTGCAATGTTTCTATTGTTCCAGCTGGGCCAAGAGACAAATCCTCATTGTAAAACCAAGTATAAGTATATTATATAGTCTATATCTTATATCTTATTGTATGAAATCCTGAGAGTTTACTTCTGCTGTAAAGTAAAATCTTTGAAGTCATGGCCACAAAAACTCTGTAGGCTGTAGAGAATACAGATTGATAACACTTGTTTTACTATACATGCTAGAGTTGCCTGGGGGGGGGGGGGGGGTTAAATATTTGTTGCTGTTTGCTTTTCTTTGTATTTCAGGAATAGTTTTACTGTATTATAAATACTTATAATCATTCTTCTTTATTTATTAACAGTGCTTTTCCTTTATTAGGAACCGTAGTCTTTTTTATAATCAAGACTAATCTGAATTAGCAATTTCTATCTGTATATAAATCAATGTTGTGTTAAAAGCTATTAGCTTCCCCCCTATTATTTCTTCTGTAATGACCCTTACTGTCCATTACCAGCCATACGTGTCGGCATTCCTATATGTTTTGTGATTTCATTTCTTCTCTAGTCCATTTCCAGGGCTACTGGATAGTTTCCATCACACAAATACTAATATTGTCTTTGATCTCTTAAGAACATGTAGCCAGCAGTGATAAACTACAATTTTATTACTTCCATTTTTCCTTGTTGCATCTGTTGGACTGAAAGCTTTTCTTATGGTTGTGTCTTAGAACAAACTGTAAAATTCTTCTCTTTAACCTCTTTCAAGACAAGATTTTTCCTCTCAATAAAAGCAGGTTAAACATTTGCAAACTACCGTGGCTGTGTCTTAAAAGACTAATTAGACAAATATATAAATTTCATATTATAGGAGGTTTCCCATGACAAACATTTATGGAATATTGGATATGCTTTGTATGGCTCAGACCCACAACACCCTCAATATGCTGGTCGCAGGAGAGAGGAAGCCATTCAAGCACAGTCACTCTCCAATATAGTGTATGGTAGATACATGAACACAAGCATTGCTTTTTACATATTAATACATACCTTACAACATTTTAATACCCAGTTGTGGGATTTGTTGCAGCTATTGCCTGTGTGTGTCTATAAGGAGTCCCAATACAGGAAGTGAGAACAGGGCTCTGTGCAGGCTCCTGGCTTGTCAATCATCCTGATGTGTGAGCCCATAGCATGTCACAGAGCCTCACTGCACAGAGCCCCGCTTGTCCTCAGTGCACAGAACCCTGCTTGTCCTCAGTGTACAGAGCCCTGCTTGTCCTCAGTGTACAAAGCCCTGCTTTTCCTCACTGCGCAGAGCCCTGCTTGTCCTCAGTGCACAGAACCCTGCTTGTCCTCAGTGTACAGAGCCCTGCTTGTCCTCAGTGTACAAAGCCTGCTTTTCCTCACTGCGCAGAGCCCTGCTTGTCCTCAGTGTACAGAGCCCTGCTTGTCCTCAGTGCACAGAACCCTGCTTGTCCCCAGTGTACAGAGCCCTGCTTGTCCTCAGTGTACAAAGCCCTGATTTTCCTCAGTGTACAGAGCCCTGTTTGTCCTCAGTGTACGGAGCCCTGCTTGTCCTCAGTGTACAGAGCCCTGCTTGTCCTCAGTGTACAGAGCCCTGCTTGTCCTCAGTGTACAGAGCCCTGCTTGTCCTCAGTGTACAGAGCCCTGCTTGTCCTCAGTGCACAGAACCCTGCTTGTTCTCAGTGTACAGAACCCTGCTTGTCCTCAGTGTGCAAAGCCCTGTTTTTCCTCACTGCACAGAGCCCTGCTTGTCCTCAGCGTACAGAGCCCTGCTTGTCCACCCTCACTTCCTGTTTTTGGACTCCTCATAGAGACACACAGGCAATAGCTGCAGGGACAAAAATATACATATTTTTAAACCAATGTATTTTTTCAAATATACATATAATGGTATTATCTACGTTATATAAAAAGTTTTTGTTGATGACAGGGACACTTTAAACACCATACTGGATCCATACAGAAATAACCACAAAACATAATTGTTATAATAACCACGTTGGGAGTACATTCCCATAAGCCTGTTCCTTAATGTAAAAAAAATAAAAATAAAAGTTTGGAGGTAAATGGTTAAAATTACATAACTGTTCTTTATAGGAAAACCATAATAATATCCCATCAAAATATTGTATTATTATCCCATTACTGTTATTATAACAGTATTTAATCATGGCAACTGCAGTAGTAGAGCAAATCAATACCTATAGCCATGAAAGATCATGTCAAATAATAAGAGCAGTGTGTTGAGGCTTGGGTGTTGGATTTTCATCGTAGATCTGGTGCTTCAGTATATAGACAGGGCCAGCAGGAGCATATTCCATACTGGTTTAGTGATGAAGCCAAAACTATAGTGGGTAAAGAAAACAAACAATGGGCATTGAAGGATATAAGAATAATCAGGGACTGTTATTCTTTTAAAATCTATTTATGACTAGTTATACTGATTTTATGAGCGCAGTGGGTACTAGTCAGATGATGAAGATAGTAGTTCCTTGTGGTCAGGGTACTGTACTGTATTTTCACAACAGGTTTAGTTGATCCACAAGTTTTCCTACACTTCCCTTGACTGGTATTGGGATGAAGTGTAGTAAGGTTTATCCCCAAGATAATACCATTTGTAAAGGCTGTTCTGATGCCATTGATAGTTTGGTGGAAGGATGAGACCAATCATGTTGCTCATTTGACAAAACTCACAGTGCTTTACTGTAAACAACAGCTTTTTCTGCAAAGTAGGTACATGCCTATGAAGAATGCTATCTTGCAAGACTCTTATAAATGAGGCACCTCCCCTTGTCTATCTAAAGAGGTTAACCCCCAATTATATTACTTCCCTGTCTCAGTAGAGAGGCTGGACTAAAGTAAGTTCCTCCTTTTTGCTGGAAGGTTTATAGCTACAGATGTAGCCAGTTTTATTATGATCCCTGTACCTATACAGTGCAAGTGCAATATTAAAACATACAGTATAATGATGTAAAATACATATAAAAGAAGGTAGTGGTTGAACAACACAAAACCACAGGCTCTGCGCAGATACCAATGGGACATTATTTATTCAGACAAAATTTTCACCCATCCAAAAAGCATAAAATACTTGCTTATTTTGTAAAAAAAAAAAAGCTATATTAAAAGGGTCATTTAGATGCAACAATGATTTCAAGTCTGATGGATCTGCTAATGGCTGAGAGGACAAAAGATTGACCATTGAACTTTCACACTCCTCCTAGTCCATTAACAGGGTTTTCTGGTTTTATATAATTAATACTTAATCACTTTGAAAAAAGCTTCATGATTCTTATATACTTCAATTCCACACTATTTTCAAGCTATTAGTTTAAGTTCATTCACAGCCTGCAAGGACATACCTATCCCTGTGAAGTCAATTGTAGCAAGTCTAGGCAATCCTTTGTAAGCTAAACAGCCTAAACTTCAGACATATAGATTGTAGCCACTGATATTGCATCCATATAGGTCGTCCATGCAACTGTTTTGGTTCCTTTGGGACAGGGGGGGTCTGACTGCAGTTGTGTGATTTGCCTGTATCAGCATCTGCACCAATGATCGCAAACCTCCCCTCCTTCTGCACAATGCTCATGGCGCAGCATAACTCACTCTGAAGGAGTCAGAGTGGAGAGATTGATTAATGGGGCACTCCGCCCCTAAACATCTTATCCCCTATCCAAAGGATAGGGGATAAGATGTCTGATCATGGGGGTCTGGCTGCTGGGACCTCTCGCGATCTCTGGTGCGGCACCCCAGTCATTTGGTGCACCGACCATACTTCACTCTGTGCCGGATGAGAGGTGACCACAGCCGTCATGCCCCCTTCATTCATGTCTATTACTAGACATGAATGGAGGGGCGTGACGTGACATCACGAATATGAAAGCTCCCAGCTTCAGTGTTCACGGTGCTGGCCCAGAGATCGCAGAAGGTCCCAGCGGCTGGACCCCCGAAGTCAGACATCTTATCCCCTATTCTTTGGATAGGGAATAAGATGTCTAGGGGTGGAGTACCCATTTAAGCAATGAATTGATAATCCTCTGCCATGCACCTAAAGAGCTGCCACAAAGTGAGCTCTGACTTTGGGTGCCTTGCAGGGGATGGCCAATATGTCACTGGATTGAGCTCCACTCCAGCCACTTCAAAGAGAGTTTTGCTTTGCCAACAGCATAGTGCAGGATGTATGTGTGTGTGTGTGTGTGTGTGTGGAGAGGGGGGAAAGAGGGGGGCTTGGGGTTGCTGGTTGATTAACGGGGCCTCATAGCAAAATTAGGAGGAGGGGGCCCCAATTCTGATTTTTGCTATAGGGCCTCATAAATTCTAAATATGCCCTTATTGTAGAAAACCATAAGTGAGGTGTGTGCAGCTGCTGATTTATTTAATGTACAGCTGTAATAGTTTTGATAATTCTGCATGTAGCGGTACATATATGTGTATTTTTTGTTTCCTTTTTTTATTTGAAAAATGGGAAATAAGGGGTAATTAGAATTTTTATTTGGGGAGGGACTTTTTTATATAATTTTTTATTTTTTTATTTTTTATTTACACTTTAAGTTCCCATTGGGGAATATTATAAGCAATCGTTACATTGCTAATACTGAAAAATGCTATGCATTGATAAAAGATTTAAAAAAGTTAGAAGACATGTTAAAAGTTTTGATCAGTCAGTGTCTTGGTCTACAGACCACCACTAAACAAGCCGACTCCCTGCCGTCCATCTCACTGTAGTAGACAGGCTCCATTGTAAGACTATGGTGCTCATCTCTTGCAGTGATATGTGACTATAGCAAGCCGGGAAGTGAAGCACATAACCACGTACTCTTACTGTGGGGGTCTGAATACCCAGATCTTGACTGATTAAACCTTTTGACATATCTCTGTGATTTATTTTAAAAGGTTTTGCAAATCACAAGAACACTAATGCTCTACATTACCAGTGACCTGGGTATTCCAAATTGCAGCACTTATCCCTTAACCACAAGATAGATAAAAAGTGTTATATAATGGGGGTATAACTGATGTTACCCCCTGTAATGTCAAGAATGCAAACCCTGAGTCTTTGTTTTGAATGGAGCAGTGAGTCTTGCATTCATTGTCTATGGAGCCATGGGAGATAGCCAAGTAATGTAACACATATCCACTATTCTGGGCATAAGTGTATTAAAGGGGTACTCCGGTTAAATCCTTTTTTCTTTTAAATCAACTGGTGGCAGAAAGTTAAACATATTTGTAAATTACTTCTATTAAAAAATCTTAATCCTTCCAGTACTTATTAGCTGCTGAATGCTACAGAGGAAATTCCTTTCTTTTTGGAACACTGATGACATCACGAGCACAGTACTCTCTGCTGACATCTCTGTCAATTTTAGCAACCATGCATAGCAGATGTATGCTAAGGGCAGCATGGTGGCTCAGTGGTTAGCACTGCAGCCTTGCAGTGCTGGGGACTTGGGTTCAAATCCCACTAAGGACAACAATAAATAAAGTGCTATTATTATTATAATAACGTCAGCAGAGAGAACTGTGGTTGTGAAGTCATCAGAGAGCATTCCAAAAAGAAAATAATCTCCTCTGTAGTATTCAGCAGCTAATAAGTACAGGAAGGATTAAGATTTTTTAATAGAAGTAATTTACAAATATGTTTAACTTTCTGTCACCAGTTGATTTAAAAGAAAAAAAAGCTTTTCACCGGAGTACCCCTTTAACCCCTTCATGACCCAGCCCATTTTCACCTTCATGACCTGGGCATTTTTTGAAAATCTGACCACTGTCACTTTAAACATTAATAACTCTGGAATGCTTTTACTTATCATTCTGATTCCGAGATTGTTTTTTCGTGACATATTCTACTTTATGTTATCAGTAAAATTTCACTGATATTTGTATCCTTTCTTGGTAAAAAATCTAAACATTTCATGAAAATTTTGAAAATTTAGCATTTTTCTAACTTTGAAAGTCTCTGCTTGAAAGGAAAATGGATATTCCAAATAAATGACATATTGATTCACATATACAATATGTCTACTTTGTGTTTGCATAAAAAAATTGACAAGTTTTTACTTTTGGAAGACACCAGAGGGCTTCAAAGCTCCGCAGCAATTTTCCAATTTTTCTCAAGATTTTCAAAATCTTAATTTTTCAGGGCCCAGTTCAGGTTAGAAGTGGATTTTAAGGGTCTTCTTATTAGAAATACCCCATAAATGACCCCATTATAAAAACTGCACCCCCCCAAAGAATTCAAAATGACATTCAGTAAGTGTTTTAACCCTTTAGGTGTTTCACAGGAATAGCAGCAAAGTGAAGGAGAAAATTTGAAATCTTCATTTTTTACACTCGCATTTTCTTGTAGACCCAATTTTTTTATTTTTACAAGGGGTAAAAGGAGAGAAATCACCCTAAAATTTGTAACCCAATTTCTCTTGAGTAAGGAAATACCTCATATGCATATGTAAAGTGTTCGGCGGGCGCAGTAGAGGGCTCAGAAGGGAAGGAGCGACAATGGGATTTTGGAGAGTGAGTTTTTCTGAAAGGGTTTTTGGGGGGCATGTCCCATTTAGGAAGCCCCTATGGTGCCAGAACAGTGGACCCCCCCCCACATGTGACCCCATTTTGTAAACTATACCCCTCATGGAATTTAATAAGGGGTGCAGTGAGCATTTACACCCCACTGGCGTTTGACAGATATTTGAAACAGTGGACTGTGCAAATCAAAAATTTTATTTTTCATTTTCACAGACCACTGTTCCAAAAATCTGTCATACACCAGTGGGGTGTAAATGCTCACTGCACCCCTTCATAAATTCCGTGAGGGGTGTAGTTTCCAAAATGGGGTCACATATGGATATTTATTGTTTTGCGTTTGTTAGAACTGCTGTAACAATCAGCCACCCCTGTGCAAATCGCCTCAAATGTACATGGCGCACTCTCCCTTCTGAGCCTTGTTGTGCGCCCCCAGAGCACTTTGCGCCCACATATGGGGTATCTCCGTAGTCGGGAGAAATTGCGTTCCAAATTTTGGGGGTCTTTTTTCCCTTTTACCTCTTGTGAAAATGAAAAGTATAGGGCAACACCAGCATGTCAGTGTAAAAAATTTATTTTTTTACACTAACATGCTGGTGTAGACCCCAACTTCACCTTTTCATAAGGGGTTAAAGAAGAAAAAGCCCCCCAAAATTTGTAAGGCAATTTCTCTCGAGTACGGCGATACCCCATATGTGTCCCAAAACTGTTGCCCTGAAATACGACAGGGCTCCAAAGTGAGAGAGCACCATGCGCATTTGAGGCCTGAATTAGGGATTTGCATAGGGGTATTCTATGCCAATGATACCCAAACAGAGTGCCTCCAGCTGTTGCAAAACTCCCAGCATGCCTGGACAGTCAATGGCTGTCCGGCAATACTGGGAGTTATTATTTTGCAACAGCTGGAGGCTCCGTTTTGGAAACAGTAGCGTACCAGACGTTTTTCATTTTTTGGGGGGAGGGGGGCTGTGTAGGGGTATGTGTATATGTAGTGTTTTTTACTTTTTATTTTAGGTTAGTGTTAGTGTAGTGTAGTGTTTTTAGGGTACAGTCACATGGGCAGAGGTTCACAGCAAGTTTGCCGCTGGAAGTTTGAGCTGCAGCGCAAAATTTGCGCCATCTCAAACTTGCAGCACTCACTGTAAACCTCCGCCCATGTGAGTGTACCCTGTACATTCACATTGGGGGGGGGGGGACAAACATCCAGCTGTTGCAAACTCCGAGCATGCCCTTTGGCTGTCCGTGCATGCTGGGAGTTGTAGTTTTGCAACAGCTGGAGGAACGCTGGTTTGGAAACACTAAGTTAAGTAATAAACTTTCAAGTGTTTTGCAACCAAACTTAGTGTTTCCAAACCAGTGTGCCTCCAGCTGTTGCAAAACTACAACTCCCAGCATGCATGGTCTGTCAGTGCATGCTGGGAGTTATAGTTTTGCAACAATTGCAACAGCTGGAGGCACTGAGGTAGGAAACGGACAATGTTTCCCAACTAGTGTGCCTCCAGTTGTTGCAAAACTACAACTCCCAGCATGCCCAGACTGCCCAGGCATGCTGGAAGTTGTAGTTCGGCAATATCTGAAGGATCAGATGTTGCCGAACTACAACTTCCAGCATGCTTGGGCAGTCTGGGCATGCTGGGAGTTGTAGTTTTGCAACATCTGGAGGTCCACAGTTTGGAGACCACTGTATAATGGTCTCCAATCTGTGCTCTTCCAGATGTTAGAGAACTACAACTCCCAGCATGCCTGGACAGACTGAGCATGCTGAGATTTGTAGTTTTGCAACATCTGGAAGAGCACAGATTGGAGACCATTATACAGTGGTCTCCAAACTGTGGACCTCCAGATGTTGCAAAACTACAACTCCCAGCATGCCCAGAAAGCCAAAGGCTGTCTGGGCATGCTGGGAGTTGCAGTTTTGAAACTCTCAGAGGCAGCAGTGAGATCGCTTTACGGCGATCTCACTGCTGCCAATGAAGATGCCGCACTGCTGCCGGAAACTCACCTCCGGGACGCAGCGCAGCCAGGACCGCATGGAGGACGCCGGGACCGCACGGGACACCGCTCGGACGGGTAAGTGACGCCGGGGGACGGGTCAGGGACACTTAGCAGAGCGGTGTGTGTCCCGATCCCCGTGATCGGGACTCACACACCGCGCTGCTAAGTATTTTCATAGCGAAACGCTGCTATCAGCTGGTCAGATTTGACCAGCTGATAGCAGCGATCGCTGGGGGGGGTGGGGGATGAAACCCCCCAGTGGTCGCACGGTAAGATGGCTGGCTATCAGTGATAGCCACCATCTTTCCGGGCGCTGCGGGGTGCCGCGAGTAGCGGCAGTAATGTTCATGACGTACCTGTATGTCATGGGTCGGGAACACCTTGCCACCCATGACGTACAGGTATGTCATAGGTCGGGAAGGGGTTAACTTAGAATATCCTTCTGAGGAACAAACTGAAATCACCAAATCATATTTCTAATAGAAACAAAACACATGCAGATGTATTTTGGTAGGAGAAGCACGTTATACTGTATCTGTATCTATGCTATGGAAAGTAATTCCTCCCCATATGTCATACAGGCTGCTGTATCACTGGTTAAGGCTTCCATAATGTCTGCAGCCAGCTAGAATTGTAACTCTGTAACATTTCATTTTTCTAATACTCCAGTTCCATTTATTATGAATTAATCACCAATTGTCTGACATAATGGGTTTACAGCTCCCAGTCACTTGATTGAAGGAAAACTAAGTACAATATGTATTTAATGCAGTCATGAAATATTTTTTAAAATAAAACAATACACAGAAATGAGCTGGAATCCTCGCCTCCAGTAAGTGGCTGGCAGCCTGCCATGCATGCCTCTGCTGTCTGAACTCTAATGTTATGCCGCTTTATTGAAAACGCATTTCTCTGAGTTTTCTAAACAATACGAAAACAACTCTCAGTTTTTCTGAACCTGTGTACAGCCAGGACTGGTGAATGGTGGCACAGCACAATTTTTATCAAATGAAATGCGTTTGTGACTTGACATCCTGACACTGCATTAAGTTTTATCTAACCAACACACATTTGATACTCAAGAAACAATGGTCCTAGACTTCTTATTTCACAAACACTTGTTGATTCTACTGGTAGTCATCTTTTTTTAAGCTCATTGTCATCTTCTAGCATATGTGTGCTCACTTATTAAAAAATAGTAGTAAAGGAGGTTCCGGCACTCACCAAAGCTTCAAGCAAATAGTATTTATTGCATATCCTGAAGACAGGATGTGTTTCGGCATGTAGCCTTCTTCTGCTGTGAATCTGAACGCACGCAGGTGTCAGTTAAATGCACGAGGAGCGCCCACTGATGATGTCATAGGCCGGCATGCCGGGTATGACGTGTAGTAGTCATGGTAACATAAATAACAATTAAATTGACATAAGTCATATGACAATCAAAAGTAAACAAACAACTGTGAAGCTGATCGCGCTCCCCGGGCGAGTCCCTTGTCGGCAGTGTAGGTACCTGATAAGTCCAGTTTGCCGAAATGGAGCAGAGCATCCCCGGGCAGACCCCGGCATAATAAATGGTGACAGTAGCGGCATCATATGAGGCAATCGGAGGCACATAGTGGAAAAACATAACATAATTAGATATATGTGGCAAAGTGGGGTGCCCAGCAAATTACCTGCAATGAATGAAATATGTAAGTATAGAGCATATATGGCATAAAATATAAGGCATGAACAGCAATTAGGGCATACCCATCTGAAGCAGACTGAGACACTAAGACAGCCCACCTCCCCGAGCAGAGGGATCAGACCGAGCCTGGGATAACTGGAAAAAAGGGATAATATGTAAGTTATCATGAGTCATAACAGACTGACAATCTCATATTCCTTGTTAAGTAGTGTTGAGCGGCATAGGCGATATTCGAATTCGCAATATTTCGCGAATATATGGACGAATATTCATCATATATTCGCTAAATTCGCATTTTCGTAATATTCGCATTTTGTTTTCGCATATGCGAAAATTTGCATATGCAAAAATTTGCGTAAGCGAAAATTTGCATATGTGAAACTTTGCATATGTGAAAATTTGCATATGCAAATTTTCGCACATGCGAAAAGTCGTACGCCAGTGTCACACAGTAGTATTAGAGCCTTCTTTACACTACACAAGCTGGAAGCAGAGAGGGGTGATCACTGTGATGTGTACTGTGAAGAAAAATATGAATATTCGTAATTGCGAATATATAGTGCTATATTCGCGAATATTCGCGAATATGCGATATTCACGAATAAAATTCGCATTGCGAATATTCGCGAGCAACACTATTGTTAAGTCCTTTGGGCTCCAGTGTCTGTAGGGTATGTATCCAAAATGCCTCTCTCATTTATTTTTATGTCATCTCCTCTTTTGGGTAGGGTGACCTGTTCAATGACCTGATATCTCAACTGGGAGTTGGTGTGATTTTTCTGCTTAAAGTGGTGTGGGATGGGTAGTAAATAGTTCTCACAGCGGATGGTGGATTTATGAGGGGCATTTTATGACATATATGACATTTTTGCGTGCTGCTGCTGACTTGCTTATCCTCATCTGCTTATTTATGTGGTTACTTATGTGGCTCTTCTTGCATTATCCTCTGCTTTATTCTGTATACCTTATGCCAGCATTATATACTACGTCCGAGTACTTCCTTATGTGCCGATATGTGCCACCAATTGCCTCATATGATGCCGCTACTGTTACTCATATGTCACCATCTATTATGCCGGGGTCTACCCCAGGATGCTCTGCTCCATTTTGGCAAACTGGACTTATCAGGTACCTACACTGCCAACAAGGTACTTGCCTGGAATTCACATTAGAACCGGATTACGCTATTGAGATCACGGAACTACTTACCTCCTATGGACTGCAACGAGAGATGCACACCTCTGACTCCAGCTGACACTGGCAGCGTGACTGCACAGATCCGGTTCAGCTGCGCTAACTCTCTGTGCCCGGGGAGCATGACCAGCTTCACAGTTGTTTGTTTACTTTTGATTGTCATGTGACTTCATTGTTGTTTATGTTACCATGACTACTACACGTCATACCCGGGGTGCCAGCCATCCTATGACATCATCAGTGGGTGCCTCCTTATGCATTTAACTGACGCCTGCGTGCGTTCAGATTCACAACAGGGGAAGGCTACATGCCGAAACATGTTCTGCCTTGAGGATATGCAATAAATACTATTTGCTTGAAGCTTTGGTGAGTGCCAGGACCTCCTTTACCACTACCCATTAACACTCCACGTGCATCACCAATCACAGCTGTGCCGACCATACTCTTTCCACTTTTTAAATAATGTTGTCACGGTGGGCAGGAATAAGTGCAGCCTTGAGCTCGCCCAGACCTCTGTCCCTGTATTTTGGGGATGCCCACCTCCTTAATAAGATGGTCTCAACCACCGTGCCAGTCCCTACTAAAAGTGCAGGACATAAAAATGTCAAATACAAAGAAACACTGTCAGAAGTCAGGAAAGCAGGTCAGGGTACAGTGGGTTAACAGGCACAGAACAAGAAACAAAACACAAGGAGTTTAGACACAGATAAAAAGAGATCATATGGGCTAAATCAAAATCTAGAAAGCAGCGGGGTACCATTACAGAAAACAGAGGAAAGTCAGGTCACTTAGCCAAGGTCAGAATACACAGGATCAACATAGTAAGGTACAATACATGAGCTAGTGCAGATAAACAGCTCTAACACAGGCAGATTACAACCTTATAAAGTCTAGCTAAGGAGGATGTGGTCACTAAGGCTGGGGCTGATAGCTGAAGCTCCCTAGTGGCCTTAGTGCAGCATGTGATGCCTGGCCAGGTGTGATCATTACAAATGCACAGTATTTACCTTGCTAGAGCAGAAGATTATGCTGCAGAGCTGCTCTTTTGGTAATCATAAGATAGACGTCTTAATCATATGGAAAGAATAGAAAAATTGAACCAAAATATTCAAAACACCTGTCCAGTATGAGCACCATGCATGGAAATACATGCAATTGGCATGCTATCAGTGAGGTTACTAATGGTTGTCTGGGGAATGTTCTGCCACACTGAATGCACTTGGGCACACATATCATCAAGATCCGCTGCGGCAGCTCCCTTTGAAGTTGCCGACTTATTACATCCCAAATGTGCTTTATGGGTGAAAAGTCCAGAGATACTGCAGGCCATGGTAGCACATGCAGGCTGCTCACAGTAAGACAAGCAACATGCCACATTAAAGACAAGGCTGTGCCACTTGTTCCCTGAACCAATCAATGTAATGCTAAACTGTTAGTGTATTTGGAATGAAGCTCAAGAGGGGTCCGGCTATTGTATATTACACCACCGCACACTATTATCCCAGGATGACCGGTGTGATATTCCCTTGTGAAAGCCTGTTTATGGCGTTGTCCATGTGATCTCCAGAGCAATCTTCAGCTATCTATTGCATCGGAGACAAAAGTGGGACTTATCCTTAAAGAAGATAAACCTCCATTCCAGCCTTCTGTCTTGCTCTTCACAATGATATCAGGTAGAAGACAGGAAAAAAATCCGGGTATTCAGGCGCATGCCGCAGAATTGAAAAGGCATCCAGTGGTAGGATATATGTTCTTTATTTAGACAATTCAGATGTGTTTCGAGACTGCTGCCTCTTTTTCAATGAACAGTGGCTTATCTTGTTACTTGAAAAAGAGGCAGCAGCCTCAAAACGCATCTGAATTGGCTAAATAAAGAACATATATATCCTACCACTGGATGCCTATTCAATTGTTTTCCTGTCTTCTACCTGATGTCCAAGACCAGTCCGCCCCCTCAATGCAAGCCTATGGGAGGGGGCGTGACAGTTACCACGCCCCCTCCCATAGGCTTGCATTGAGGGGGCTGAGCGTGATGTCACACGGGGGCGTGGTCGTGACGTCACTATGCTCCGGCCCCGTGATCGCCAGTAATCACACTCTGAGCGAACATGCTCCGGGGACTGATTTTAACGGGGGTCTGTGTGCAAGATCACGGGGGTCCCCAGTGGTGGGACCCACGCGATCAGGCATCTTATCCCCTATCCTTTGAATAGGGGATAAGATGCCTAAGCGCCAGAGTACCCCTTTAATGGCATGCAAGTGCCTTCTGATGATTGTGTAGACCAGTGTTTCCCAACCGGGGTTCCCCCAGCCTTCCCAGTGGTCCTGTGCTGGGAGTTGTAGTTTTGCCGAAGGTTGTCTGGGCATGTTGGGAGTTGTAGTTTTGCAGCAGCTGGAGGAAATCCGGTTGGGAAATACTGGTGTAGACACTGTTTGGCATCCTATGTGATGTCCAATTTCATTCACAGTATAGAATGGATCAGTATGTTCCATTCTTCTATTCTGACTATCCGTCGTGGTGGAGGTTCACCTCTGTGCACCTCTTCCTGTGATTCCAGTACATCGTGGGTCTTCCAACCTCTACAACAGGCAATGTTGAACAGTGCTGACTTCTGAGTGATAAACCAAGTTATCAGATTCTATCTTTCCCAGTTTACCACAAGTAACAATAACTGGCACAGTAACGCACAGGAAACATTGCACATTCATGCTGTGTATTATAGTGAATCATAGATCATGCTTTGGACAGCATGAAACTAGTGATGGGTTCCATTTAAATGTGTTTTATAAAGATTAATAAGGATATTAATCTTTGATTATTAAGGTTCCAAACAACTGATATAAAGCAAAAACATACCAAAAACAGAAGGCAGACTCAGAGAGCAAAAAGGCTATAGTGCATACTGTTAATATAGTATAGACAGGGACGTGCACACATCGGGTCAAAACAGGGCTACACCCTCCAGCTGTTGCAAAACTACAACTCCCAGCATGCCTTTGCCTGACTAAGCATGCTGATGAGAGTTGTAGTTTTGCAATAGCTGGAGGCACACTAGTTGGGAAACACTGTTCCATACCCTCACCCCTCTTTATGTCATCTTTCCTCCTTAGCCTCCATATTTTCCCTCCATGCCCTCACACCCCTTAGCCTCTACATCAGTGTTTCCCAGGGTGAATACAGCTGTGGCAAAACTACAGGCTGTCGGGCATGCTGGGAGTTGTAGTTTTGCAACAGCTGGAGGCACCCTGGTTAGCAAACACTGCTCTATGTCCTCACCTCTCCAAGGCCATGTTTACACTGCGGAATGTCCATGTGGCATTCCGATGGATTATTCTGCATGGACATTCCACTGCAGCACAGTCCCATTGATTTCAATGGGATTGTGCTGCCCTGTGTACACGGCGGAATTTCCATGACAGATGTCTATGAAATAGTTCCATCAGAACCAAAATGGTACCAATAAAAACTACAGATCACAGCCAAAAAATGACCCTCAGATAGCTTTGTATACAGGAAAAATAAAAGACTTATCGGGGTCAGAAGAGGACAATTTTAAGCATACAAATTTTCCTACAAAAAGTTATAATTTTTTAAAATTACAAAATAAAACAAAATTGATATCAATTGGGTATAGTTGTAATTGTATGGACCAACAGAAAATACAGAACATGGCATTTTTACCGGAAAGTGCACTGCGTAGAAGCAGAAGCCCCCAAAAGTAGCAAAATGGCGTTTTTAATTTTTTATTTTGCCTCACGAATAATATTTGTTGGGTGTTACTATAGATTTTGTGGTAAAATGAGTGATGTCATTAAAAAATAGAATTGGTGGAGCAAACAACAAGCCTCATGTTACGCCTAGCGCTCCGGGTCCCCGCTCCTCCCCGGAGCGCGTACGGCGTCTCTCTCTCCGCAGCGCCCCGGTCGGTCCCGCTGACCGGGAGCGCTGCACTGTCATGGCCGTCGGGGATGCGATTCGCACAGCGGGACGCGCCCGCTCGCGAATCGCATCCCAGGTCACTTACCCGTTCCCGTCCCCTGCTGTCATGTGCTGGCGCGCGCGGCTCCGCTCTCTAGGGCGCGCGCGCGCCAGCTCCCTGAGACTTAAAGGGCCAGTGCACCAATGATTGGTGCCTGGCCCAATTAGCTTAATTGGCTTCCACCTGCTCCCTGGCTATATCTGATCTCCTCCCTTGCACTCCCTTGCCGGATCTTGTTGCCCTTGTGCCTAGTGAAAGCGTTTTGTGTGTCCAAAGCCTGTGTACCAGAACTTCTGCTATCCACCCTGACTACGAACCTTGCCGCCTGCCCCCGACCTTCTGCTACGTCCGACCTTGCTTCTGTCTACTCCCTTGTACCGCGCCTATCTTCAGCAGTCAGAGAGGTTGAGCCGTTGCTAGTGGATACGACCTGGTCACTACCGCCGCAACAAGACCATCCCGCTTTGCGGCGGGCTCTGGTGAAAACCAGTAGTGACTTAGAACCGGTCCACTAGCACGGTCCACGCCAATCCCTCTCTGGCACAGAGGATCCACCTCCTGCCAGCCGGCATCGTGACACCTCATATGGGTCTAAAGTTGAAAAGTCGAGGTTTATGGTTATTAGAGGGCGAGGAGGGGAAAACAAACAGTACAAAAATAAAAAATCTGATGTTTTCTCTGTCATGCAAAGCAAACAACTAACCCTCTTTGGATATTTAGGGCTGTAAAGCAGTTTTACTACCACAAAGCTGCTAACAGATTTACTTAGAAAAAAAATGACAAACATTTTTAAAAAACTACGAGTAGTGCCCTTTTTTTTTTTTTTTTTACTTGAGCACCTGCCCCCCAAAATGTCTGTGCACATCCCTAAGCATGGACTTTGTTAAGCTTATACCAAAAAGCTAGATGAGTAGACAAGTCACTGCCTTAGACAAAGTCAACAAAGTCAATACTATCACATCAGGAGATTCAAGCAGAGCTCAGAGCTGGAGCCCGGAACCCAGTCAAAAATGGAACGTTACAACTCCACAGTCCTTCGTAAAATGTTGTTAAAGATAGAGTTATGATTATTTTACTATCTAAGGCATTTCATTAGTCCCATTTACTATATTTATGATCGCTTTGGCACTTTGATGGGTACCATACTTTATAAATGAGTCTATGCTGCAGTAAAACGGCTTTAAAGTACACATGCTATACAGCAGCTTAGGATCACAGAAATAGGTTTTCTGGTGCTTACATTGCTTCTTTTAGAATGTAGGGCATGGAAATAACAGGTTATGGAGTGTGTTCTGAAATGTACTATAAATGGCTTCAAGGGGTTTGGCAAAACCTTTAATATATTTATATGATCAGAAGCATTCTGTTTAGTCATGGAAAGCTTTCAATAACACACATCAGGCCGGGTTCACACACAGTAGCAAGGATGTATTTTTCTATGGCGCTTCCCCCAAGCAATGCTTCTAAAAGAGGGTCCCCCATAATGTATTGGGGCATGCTACAATTTTTTTTTTCACATAAGATTGAAGACACAAAGGTCCAAACCATTGTATTTTCACAGCTGTAGCAAAACTACAACTTTTTTCTTTTAGAACAGCTGGAGACACACTGGAAATGTTGGTCTACAGCCAAACAAATCTGTGAGTGCTGCATTAGGAATCTATGCAACTTTTGGCAATACAAGGGTTGATGGATACTGTAAAGTCATAGCCATCTTTGGACTTCTGGTTTCTCATGAGGGAAAGGCATTTACAATAGCAAATATTTAAACACAACAACCTCCATATGTCTGAAAGATTCTGAGGAGACCCAGCCTCATACTTCATGTTTATTCAATACTTGCTTTGGTCAAGAAAATGTATTAGAAACTCTAGTCTATGGGTTTTGAGGAATTCAGATTTCCCTCCATTGCTGTGTGAGTGGACATACTATATGGCTGGAGGAATTTTTCGAGCAGATTTTCTGAGTGCAAAGTCCGCCTCGAAGACTCAGCTGTGTACACTGTGCAGCGGAATCCCATTGCCAGCAACGGGACTCTGCTGTACCGGAATTTCCGAGTGGAATTTCAAATTGAAATTTCACTGGGAAATTCCAGTGTGATCCTAGCGTAAGGGTACGTTCACACTGGCCGATATATTTGCGGGTTTCTCACTGCGTATTTGTAAAGGGGGAGGGCTCAGCCGAGAAGACCCTGCAGCCTTTCAAATATGCAGCGGGAAACCTGCAAATAAATCCACCCGTGTGAACATACCCTAAGACAGAGGAAGCACATCACCTGCAGGCTGCTTCACGATGTTTGGAAAAGTGAATTCCAATATGCACCCTGCTATATTATAATGATGTCTTATTGCAGATCTTAGTTTTAAAGGGGTACTCACCCCCTAGACATTTTATTCTACAATCTCTCGCCCAGCACCCCAGTAATCCACATGCACAGAGTGAACTCCACTCTGTGCTGGATTACGAGCGACCACAGCCATCACGTCCCCTCCATATATCTCCCATAGACATGAATGGAGGGGGTGTGTTGACCATGTCTGCCTGAAGCCTAGCACAACCGGCGTACTGAACATAAATATTCAGAGTGCAGGGCTGGAGATCGTGGGGAGTCCCAGCGGCTGAACAACCTTCCCCCCCTCCCCCCTGCAATTCGACATCTTATCCCTAGGGATGAGCGAATCGAATCTGATGAATCCAAATTTGTTACGAATTTCAGGTAAAATTTGCTTTGCACAAATGAATCACATGCAGCATGCAGCCTATCAGCAGCCAGCCACCCCTGTGATGTCACAGCCCAATATAATAGGCAGCCATCTTGCGGCCAGTCACTTCAGCGTTCTATTGCAGAGACAGAGAGAGAGAGAGAGGGAAAGAGAGCAGTGTTTGTTGCACAGAAAAATAATTTTTACAGCAGCAATTCACCTCAATACCAAATCCAGCCTAGAAGTACTGATAGGGAAGGGAGAGGGATTGAGAAAAAAAGTGCAATTTTGGGTGTATTACAGCAGCGATTCACCTCAAGCCCAAATCCAGCGTAGAAGCACTGATAAGGAAGGGAGAGAGATAGGGAGGGAAAGTGAAATTTTGGATGTAGTAAACAGTGATTGTGTGCTGCAGCACTGGTGTGTACAACAACTGAAAAGCAAATAGTAGCCACAAGTTAGGGTAAGCAGAGCACTAAAAGCCATAATCACCTGCTAATAATGCCTAATACAGGTTGCGTAGCGGAGTGAATTTTCCTCTATTAAGTGTAACCTGTGCATATATAGGTGTTGTACCATATAAAACAGTTGGTAGGTTCCTCAGACACAACCCTCAGTTGGCATGGCCCGGGAGCAGTCCTTGTCCTCCCATTGCCTCTGTCCTATGCTGTTCCCTCCTTCACAGAAGTATCGTATGCTGTCGATTCAGCTCCACTTTTTAGTGAGGACGATCTACTAGAGGACAGTCAGCAGCTACTGCCCAGCCAAGAAGCGGAGGAGACATCCACTGCTTCCTTCGCAAGGCAGGAAAGTAATGATGAGGAGAGTGACGAGGGAGGTGGTGTTGAGGAACCTGAGGAGGACATCAGTGACATGCAGACACAACTCAATGATGATGAAGCCGATCGCACTTAGGAGCCGGGTGCAGAAGGGGCTTCATCATCATCATCATCATGAGAGGAGGGTTGCAGGTCGACCATGAGGCAGTAGCTGAGCCAGCAAGGTGGTAGCATGGTTGGCAGTCAGCATGGTGGCAGAAGTGGAAAGTCTAGAGCCAAACGTGCCCGGGTAGACCACCTGCTTCGCGACAACCTACCTTCCCAGGGAGATAGTGGAACAGGGGTACCTGGAATTGGCGGCAGTAGCAGTCAATCAGTATGGACTGTTGGTGGGAATGCTATTCGGTGGTGTGGCAGTTTTTCATCAAGCATCCGGAGGATGTTAACCTGGCCACATGCAAGATGTGTCGGCAAAAGGTGAAGCGTGGCCAAGGTCCCAATGTTGGGCCCACGGCCCTACATCAAAATTTGCAGTTTCACCATAAAGCGGGCTGGCTCCAATGCGGTCGTCCAGCCTGCTGCATCACCCAGTGGCATGCCGCTCCCTGTTTCAGACAGCCAAGGCTCCACCACCTCAGCCGAGGGGAGCTGTCTGTCATACCCATCTTCTGTCACTCCAGATTGTCCTGCTCCTCCTACTTCGAGTCAGTCATTCCGCCAACAATACATCGGCGAAGCCATGTCCAAGAGACAACAGTATGCGCCCAATCATCCAACGGTGTAGATTGTGTGTCTAAGTTGTTGGTGCTGCAGTCCCTCCTTTTTCAAGTGGTGAACTCTGCACCTTTCAGAGAACTGATGGCTTGTGCCGAGCTGAGGTGGAGAGACCCAAGCCGTCATTTCTTTGCGAAAAAGTACCAGCCCTGCACAACTCTGCAGATCAGAAGGTGGGCCAGTCCTTGAGCCTCTCGGTGTGTACCAAAGTGCACAGCAGTGCCGGTGTGTGGAGCTGTAACTACGGTCAGGGACAATACATGTCCTTTGCGGCCCACTGGGTAAATGTGGTTCCTGCACAGCCAGAACAGCAACGTGGACAGGTCACACCGCTTCTTCCTCCATGCTCTCAGGCATTTGGTCCTGTGACAGTGTGCAACTTCGCCTCCTCATCCTCCACCATGTCCTCAACCTCCACTGCATGGAGAAGTTTCAGTGCCCCTCCAACATACCATGTGTGCAGGGCACGGCAGTGTCACACTGTTCTTCACATGGTTTGCCTTGGCGAACGGAGTCACACAGGGGTGGAACTGCTAAAAGTAATTCATGAAGAAATCAAATTATGGCTTACTCCACGAAAAGTGGAAATGGTGACTGACAACGGGAAGAGCATCTTGTCTGCGCTGCAACAAGGAAGCCTGAGCCATGCGCCCTGTATGGCACACGTGTTCAATCTGTCTGTCAAGTGGTTCCTGAAGTGTTTCCCCATCTACAAGACATCCTAACAATGGGAAGGAAACTTTGCATGCACTTCATCCTTTGGTACACCGCAAAGCACACCCTCCTTGAGCTGCAGAGTCAGAACAGCATCCCCCAACATAGTCTGATTTGCAACGTTTCCACACGTTGGAATTCTACCCTCCATACGTCAGTCGTCGGGATATCGGGATGAACGACATCATTCCACTGCTTCATTTCCTACAACATTTGTTGGAAATGATGGCTGGTCAGGGTACTGGGCAGTTTTTATAGTCATCTGACAGGAGAGGAGAAGCCGGAGCAGCAAGAGGAGCTAGAGGGTTTTGAGGAAGACGAGACAGAGGACCCAGGCACACCATGGCAGTATGCAGTGAAGATGGAGTCAGGGAGTCCCTCCGAGTCACTTGCACAAATTACACGATGCATGCTCACTTGCTTGTGTAGTGACTGCAGCGCAATGACTTCTGGCTCTCCACCTTATTGGATCCTCCCTACCGGCACAAAATGGGGGCCTTTTTTACACCCACTGAGAGGGAGTACAAACTGACCTACTACAGAGACATCCTATGTAGTCAGTTTGCCGATGCCTATCTGCGCCATCGTCCATCCTCTCGCAGATCTGACTCGGGGGGCCCTCTTCGCTCACCTTCCACTACCAGCTTCATAGAGCAGCAGCCTGAGTCTACAGTCACTGATAAGTAGCTTTTTTCACCCGCATAGTAAAGCAACTCATTAGCAGCAGCTAGACCTGGAGCAGGTGGTGGCATACCTTAACATGACCATGTCAACACACCTTGAAGATCCGCTGGACTTCTGGGCAGCCAAACTTGATTTGTGGCCGCAACTAGCAGAGTTTGCCCTGGAAAAGCTGTCCTGCCCGGCCAGTAGTGTTCCATCAGAGCGTGTGTCTAATGTGGCGGGGACCATAGTAACCCCAAGGAAAACTCGTCTGTCCACGAAAAATGCTAAATCTTAACTTTTCTTATGACAAAATATATGTACCCACATTTTTTTTAAAGGGGTTATCCAGCATATAAGCATTTAGTACGTACCTGGCAGACAGTAATGGACATGCTTAGGAATGATCTGCGCTTGTCTTGGGGCTAAATGGCTATTTTGTGAGATTACCATAACACTGTGGCTAGCTGTTTGTGAACCAGTATTTCCTGTTTGACTTTTCTTTTTTTTTACTACAAATCCCACAATTCCACCTTCCTCCCTCCCATGAAACATAAAAGAGCTGCATCCATTCAAATCAGTGTGGTTTTCAATCAGGGTGCTTACAGCTGTTGCATTAGTTGCAGTTTGATCTCTCTCCCACCATGCGATCGCTCCACCCATTGAAGCAGACAGGCTCCCTGTCATCAGCTGACTAGTGAGTCAGGTCTCGGCCGCAGTCATTTTGTATGCTTTTAAAAATAAATATTGGAGTGAAAATCACTGAAGAATTGTGAGAAAACCGTCACAACAGACACGATATTATGAACTACACTAACTTTAGAGCCCCTGTAGCATAGTCAGATAAAAAAAAATCATACAAATGGAAAGGTGTGCAAAAAACACCATGTGCCACCTAGACCACCAATTATTGATGTTATGCAAAGACCTCTAAAAGGTGGAAGGGAACAACGTATGGTCCATTGTAACCGGAGGGGGTAAAAACTTCCCTTGTAAGCCCCTACTCTCGCACTATTAATTCCCTTCTTGGCACATGTTACTCTCCCTATTTCCACCTACAAACACTGCCATTTCACAGGGTTTTTAGGTGGAAATAGGGAGAGTTTCCTGTGGGGGTCCTCCCTTTTTAGGACGAGTAACACTTACCAAGAAGCGAATTAATAGGGCGAGAGTAGGGCCTTACAGGGGAAGTTTTTACCTCCACCTGCTACAATGGACAATACGTTGCTCCCTTCTACCTTTTCGAGGAAAGTGTTACTCGTCTTAAAAAAGGCGGCCCCACACAGGAACCTCTCCCTATTCCCTAAAAACCCTGGGAAATGGCAGTGTTTGTAGGTGGAAATAAGGAGAGGTTACTGTGTGGGGCTGCCCTTTTTAGGGTGAGTAACACTTGCCAAGAAGGGAATTAATAATGCTAGAGTAGGGCCTTACAGGGGAAGTTTTTACCCCCACCGGTTAAAATGGACCATACGTTATTCCTTTCCACCTTTTAGTGGTCTTTGCATCACATCAATACTTGGTGGTATAGGTGGCACATGGTGTTTTTTGCACACCTTTCCTTTTGTTTTATTTGTACATATATTTTATCCTAAGATTATTATTACTTGTGCACACTAATACTTTTACAAAAGAGACAATTTTCTTCTGCCTTCCTGCCTCAGCTACTATTCTGTCCTGCCACCCGCCTGAGGCCACACATCTGTTGCTAAGTTCTCCTTTTTTCACCCACATCTAAAATTTAAATGTAAAAAATATCTTTAATCTTTTCAATTGTGAGGCCCTATCTCCTCATGCTGCTGCCACCTCCATTCTGTGTCATTCAGCCACTATATGGTCTCCTCATACTGATGCCACCTGTCATTGTGCCGCTCTGTGACAGTGATTCTAATAGCGACCTCTCTAATCTGCATGTCCAACTGAAAACCATATTATTTCACTAACCCAGCACACTGCCTATGTGTGTTACAGCAAGGCAAAGTGTTCTATACCCCTATTGAGGCTCTCTGTAGGCCAGAAATAGCAGTTTTTTTATAGTGATTTTGGAGAATTTGGCAAATCGGCGAAATCGAATTTTTCAAAAATTTGCTCATCTCCACTTACCCCCTATCCTTCAGATAAGGGATAACATTTCTAGGGGTGGTGAACCCCTTTAAGCATTTTCTTTATATATTCTGGTAGGTTAAAAAAATGAAATGTATGATACAAATACTTTACTCGCACCTATTCATGCACACAATTGTGATTTATAAGTAAACAAGCGAGAAGATTCTTTTGTTCCGACCTTCTTCCATCTATTCTTATAAGGCTCGATTGCAATGTCATTGTACGAGGCTGCAGATGATGTGCTTTCTCACAGCACAGGAAAAGGCAAATGTTATCTACCAACTTTGACTTTTCTTTTAGAAAACCCATGTTATTTATAATAATGGGAGCACAGAGCTGTCCTTTTTGATTACCGGAGACGCCACATCTTCCAGTTTGAATGACAAATCTGGTCAGCTTAAGCTAGATGGTCCTATCACCAACAAATGACACATCTGATAATGCTGGGAGACAGGTTTCAACGTCAAAACTAAAAGGTTTCCAATCGCTCCACTGAGATAGAAAGAAAAAGCTCAAATGGATTTTAATGATGCTTACCTTAAAAGGACATTCTTAATGAAATAATTGTTGTGCCCAAAATACTTCTACCTGATCCATTTTTTGTTTTTCTGAATTTCATGGTTTAACATCTGTGTTGCTGCAGGCTTTATAGTAAAACGCCAATTATGTTTAGTACACAGGCATGGCGTACCCTTAGAAAACGTTGTTTTCTGTCTCTGCTATGTACCTCAATGCTATTAAATAGTCCCACAGCTGGTGTGATTTTTGCCCCATGATTACCTTATAGACCAATAACAAGTAATACAAACTCATCTTGCCGATGGTATTATGCTTTCAGGCTATATTGGATGTCGCATCAATGCCTTCACACAGACAGTGGCCCTGCAGTCATCTCAGCTTCTTACAACTATACTCGCGATGCATAAGAATGACTTGCAGATAAAATATATGTCTACATTGATTTTAACTCACTTTTTAATGGAGGCAAAATAGATAAGTGAGGAATCTGTTCTTCTAGATGATCTTGAAAGACTTCTGAATCTAAAGAATGCTAATTTATTTTAAAATGAGCTTTCAATAACACTCATAAATAAATGATATAGCTGTCTTTAAAATGGACTGGGCTGGCCTAAGGTTCAATGGTGCCATCACATAAGACGGTCTATTGCTGCCCTCCCCACACTTTAGGGTGCACTTACATGATGACGGTGCATTTACATGTAATCCTGTAAAAAAAAGTTCACATGATAGACATCACACCACTGGGCTGTACAAATGTCGGACAAAATAGATGCGTTTCGAGCACATGCGCTCGAAGCGTGTCCGTTTTGTCTGACATTCGTACAGGACAGTGGTATAAAGTCTATCGTGCAAACTTGTTTTAAAGGATTACATTAAAGACTAAGCATTTTTAGCAGTGCTGGATCAAGATTTCTTTTTCTCTCCATCTGTTACGTCCATCACCGGGCCAGGTGAGGATTTGAGCATGCAACTCTTTTTTCCCTTATACATTTAAATGGGAACTCCAGTAGAAGCAAGTCGAAAACAAATGTTTTTAAATCAACTGGTGCCAGAAAGTTAAACAAATTTGCTAAAATCTTATCTTCTTATCAGCTGCTGTATACTACAGAGAAAATTGTGCCGTTCTTTCCAGTCTGACAACAGTGCTCTCTGCTGACACCTCTGTCCGTGTCAGGAATTGTCCAGATTAGAAGCATATCCCCATAGAAAACCTCACTTGCTCTGGACAGTTCCTGACATGGACAGAGGTGTCAGCAGAGAGCACTGTGGTCAGACTGAAAAGAACTCTCTGTAGTATATCTGTAGTATAAAACAGCTGATTAGTACTGGAATGGTTAATATTTTTAAATAGAAGTAATTTACAAATCTGTTTAACTGTCTGGCACCAGTTGATTTGAAAACATTTTTTTTCCCCACCGGAGTTCCCCTTTAAATGAACTTTTGAGCTGTTATTGCATTTCTCTGGGGGAGAGGCTCATGGCTCCTCTCCCCTCTCTGTGTCTATGAGACCTGGACAGCCTCAGGTCACATGACACAGATTCTGAAAAAATAAGCTAAGTCTGTACTTCCGGCTCATTCATGTGATCGGTCAAGTGCTCAAACCCTGACCGACCATGAGACATACGAAAAGTTTTTCTAAATGACAGGTACAATTTAGGTTACGCCGTTACTGGAGGAAGCAGGATAGTGAAAAGCGTTTGAGGGTGAGGGACTATCCCAGGTATCGGCACTATCAGTATACTTTCCCTGTTTGGTGTACATGTTTGGTATTTTTGCAACTATATTCTGTTATTGTACTGCCCTAGTGTTTGCTTGGGCCCGTGAATCCAATTTGGGAATATGTGCAATGTGTAAGCACAAAGTGTGTGTTTAGGTTCAACAGGACAAACATATGGGATTATTTATTATTCATAATTACATCTTTATTATATCTGTACTCATTGTTCTCCCTTATTCTATTGTTTTTAACATGTCTCTGTGTTTATGTGCTTTTACGGGATTATTTGCGGCCACCAGTTCATGTGACTGACCTGATTGAGGGCCGTATTAGCACCTCACCTGATCACTAGGGAAGTAGTCAGAGTTGTTGGATACTGTCGCCTACCCTGACTACACTAGAAGACATGGACACTTTATAGAAAGATGTTTTCTTGTTAAAAAGGGGTTTATAATCTGAAACATAGGGTATATTGTAGATATAAACTGCAACTTAAACAGTGTAAGTATGTATCACATGGAATTTCCATACTGTAAATCATCCATACCACTAAACAGTGATGTGGATATCATTAATAATGTCATTACAATATACATTTTTAAGGATTGAGATGTATGTGACAGCAATTGAATAGCCAGCTATTATAATTCACCATATTTAGAATGCACCTGTGCTATCGCTATACACATGAAAGGTAAAAAGATAATATTGTGCTATCATTTCTTTTTAGATACAGACCTCTAGAAAATTGTTTATATATCAACTGGCTCCAGAAAGTTAACATATTTGTAAATTACTTCTATTAAAAAATCTTAATCCTTCCAATAATTATCAGCTGCTGAAGTTGAGTTGTTCTTTTCTGTGTGACAACAGTGCTCTCTGCTGACTCCTTTATCTGTCTCGGGAACTACACAGAGTAGAAGAGGTTTGCTATGGGGATTTGCTTCTACTCTGGACAGTTCCCGACACAGGTGTCATCAGAGTGCACTTAGACAGAAGAGAACAACTCAACTTCAGCAACTGTTAATTATTGGAAGGATAAATATTTTTTAATACAAGTAATTTACAAATCTGTTTAACTTTCTGGAACCAGTTGATATATATATAAAAAGTTTTTAATGGATAACCCCTTTAAAGACTGATAAAAGACTCATATATGCATTTGCAACAGCTGGAACCCCCCTGTTCAGGGACCACTGTTCAGGCGCGTGCAATCCTTCTCTGGATCCATGAGGACGCCGCCTGTCTACATCATCACTCACCATACCACACTGTATCCACCTGTCGGTCGGACGCAAGTCTGTGCCACTCCACAACAACTATTGCGACTTCACATACTGTGCGGACATCATCCCTGGGCCAGCCGCACATCCGTGCCAGTCACCTTGCTGTTGCATCACGTTGTCCATTGTGAAGATTCTTCCATCCAGTGGCGTGGTGAGTGGTGCAGAGCACCAAACCATTCAATGAACTTTACCTGTATGAACTATAACTTAGAGGCAATCTAAGTCTGGAGACTATATTCAAATAAGACTTCAGGTGGCTGTCTATATACCATAGCTAACATCTTACCCGGTCATTCCGATATATACTATTGATATATACTATTATATTTAAAGGTCTACTGCAAGGGCCCTGCTTAGACACTTATTACATACATTATTATAGTATAAATAAAAGTATTGAGTATAACTAGCCATATTCTTAAGTTTTTCATATATATACCGTATTTATCGGCATATAACACGCACTTTTTAGGCTAAAATTTTTAGCCTAAAGTCTATGTGCGTGTTATACGCCGATACCGCCCCAGGAAAGGCAGGGGGAGAGAGGCCGTCGCTGCCCACTTCTCTCCGCCTGCCTTCCCTGGGGTCTAGAGCCCTGCTGCCGGCCCTTCTCACCCCCTGGCTATCGGCGCCGCTGCCCGTTCTGTCCCCCTGACTATCGGTACCGGCGCCGACAGCCACGGGGAGAGAAGGGGCAGCGCCGCTGCCCCGTTGCCTCCCCCCATCCCCGGTGGCATAATTACCTGAGTCGGGTCCGCGCTGCTCCAGGCCTCCAGCGTGCGTCCCCTTCGTCGTTGCTATGCGCTGCACGGCGCGGCGCATGACGTCAGTGCGCCACGCCGTGCATAGCAACGACGCAGGGGACGCACGCCGGAGGCCTGGAGCAGCGCGGACCTCACCCAGGTAATTATGCCACCGGGGATGGGGGGAGGCAACAGGGCAGCGGCCCCTTCTCTCCCCCTGGCTGTCGGCGCCGCTTCTCTCCCCCTGGCTATCGGCGCCGGCAATGGGGCGCCGGTACCGATAGTCAGGGGGACAGAACGGGCAGCGGCGCCGATAGCCAGGGGGAGAGAAGGGCCGGCAGCAGGGCTCTAGACCCCAGGAAAGGCAGGGGGAGAGAAGCGGGCAGCGACGGCCTCTCTCCCCCTGCCTTTCCTGGGGGTATATCGGGGTATACACGCAAACACACGCACCCTCATTTTACCATGGATATTTGGGTAAAAAACTTTTTTTACCCAAATATCCTTGGTAAAATGAGGGTGCGTGTTATAGGCCGGTGCGTGGTATACCCCGATAAATACGGTATATCTAGGAGATTTATCAAAACCTGTGCAAAGGAAAAGTTGCCCAGTTGCCCATAACAACCAATCAGATTGCTTCTTTCATTTTTACAGAGGCCTTATTAAAAATGAAAGAAGCAAACTGATTGGTTGCTATGGGCAACTGGGCAACTTTTCCTCTGGACAGGTTTTGATAAATCTCCCCCTAAGTCCTTTGTATTTGCTCTTTTATTTTGGCACAAGGGGTTACGTGCAACACAGGTATGTCGATATATATATATATATATATATATTTATTTATTTATAGGTTTTATAGTGTGAGCCCCCCAAATATTTATTTTCTATAATTTCTTTTTACTTAATCTGTAACTTTTAAGTACATTTTTGTTCCCAACATTTGCTATTTTCCACTGTGCAAGTACAGTCATAATGGGATCAGAGATAACACCTATCCTGGTTGTTTAACTCCTTAGATGCCATACTCAGTTGCAACAGCAGCATTTATACGTCAGGTTTCCAATCTATCAGCAAGATAATAATAAAAAGAAAAAAAAAAAAAGAAAAGCAATCTGCATTCTGTAGTCTGTTTTTAATGGTGGGATCAGAGATAACTCCCATCTCAGTTGTTTAACTCCTTAGGTGACATATTCAGTTGCGACAAATGTGGTTGGACATCCCTACCCCATGCTGTGATTGCAGGATTCTGATGGGTTTCTATAACAGACAGGAGCCTAACAATGGCCCCTTTGTCTGCTCACCTACTGCTTCCACTAAGCCGTGAGGCAGGGTTTAATAGAATGCCTGTCAATGTTACTAAGGCAGGCATAATACACATTACAGAACTATTGCAGTGTATTTTATGAATGAAAAGTATAAAAAATAAATGTCAAAAAAAAAGTTAGAAAATAAATAAATACAAATCTCAATCCCCTATTTCCTCTTATTAATTGTGGGCACATAATTGGTATTGCAGCATTTTGGAAGGACCCAAACTATTAAGTTATCATGTTATTTAACCTGAATGATGAACACTGTTAGAGATGACGTGTGTACATACCCTTTAAAGGGGTACTCTGGTGCTCTAGCGTTCTGAACATTATGTATAGAATGCTCAGAGCCGGAGGCCGTGATCGTGACATCACAGCCACACCCCTCATGACATCACACCCTGCCCACTTAAAGGGGTACTCTGCCCCTAGACATCTTATCCCCTATCCAAAGGATAGGGGATAAGATGTCAGATCGCCGGAGTCCCGCTGCTGGGGACACCGGGGATTGCTGCTGCAGCACCCCGCTATCATTACTGCGCAGAGCGAGATCGCTCTGCACGTAATGACGGGCAATACAGGGGCCGGAGCATCGTTACGTCACGGCTTCGCCCCTCGTGATGTCACGGCCCGCCCCCGTCAATACAAGTCTATGGGAGGGGGCGTGGCGGTTGTCACGCCCCCTGCCATAGACTTGCATTAAGGGGACGGGCTGTGATGTCATGAGGGGCGGAGCCATGACGTCATGCTGCTCCGGCCCCTGTATCGCCTGTCATTACGCTCAGAGCGAACTCGCTCTGTGCAGTAATGATGGGGGGTGCCGTAGCAGTGATCCCCGGGGTCCCCAGCAGCGGGACCGCGGCGATCTAACATCTTATCCCCTATCCTTTGGATAGGGGATAAGATGCCAGGGGCGGAGTACCCCTTTAAGACTATCCCGCTTGATCCCGGACAGTTGCAAGGTATGTGATTTGGAATGTCGCATAGTTTACATTTTTATTTTATTTATTTTCCACGTTATCATACTTACTCATAGAGCTTCCACTGTGAACAATCACTTTGAGTTGGCTTAGATTCCATATCAGACAGTTTATCTGATAAGGCATCTTAATATTTCAAAAGGAAAGTGGAAGGGTTGACTTTTCATTTAATTTAATTTATGTTTTGCTGAGAAGAGACACATATCACAGAACATAGCTATCAAACCTTGTGGCCAGCAAGAGCAATGAGGAGCACCATCATAATGGTTTAACTCTTTCACTGTCACAGAAATGTATCAATACCCATCGCTTGATAAAGAAGGTAAAGTCATCTAATTCATTTTCTTCTCTCTATCAAATTTTGTTTTTATTTTATCACATAGAATACATTTTAACACAAATAAACATATATATACACTGGAGGGGCCCACCCCAAATATCAGTTGCAATAAACACACAAAGAAAAAGGGAGGGGGAGGTATTGACTGTTCTTCCTCTTTACAGTCTTACCACATTTGTGTCACTCTGCCAGTACTAAAGCAACCAAAAGAAATACAGAAAATACAAAAAGAATTGGAACCGCCACACAGTCATCTAATTTATACAGTATATCTGGCACAGTCACAGTTGCATGCCCATATTATACCTGCTTGCTTAACATCTATGTCTGGCTGAATACTGTGCCTGTTAAACAAAATATTCATATTTAAGTAGTTCAGATTTATATAATTGATATATTCATATACTGTACTGAAATATTTGCATGTATCTGTGCTTTTATGACTGTGTTTAGCCTTCACCATATCAATTGGGACTTTTGAAATAAAACTTGGGGATAATTTGCTTTACCAATTTGTACGTACTTCTTTCGTATTAGGCTAAAAATGAGCTAAAAGTACCCTGAAACCAGTCAATACATCCACACAAAACTTAAATAAGACAATATACTCTTCTCTCTTTAACACATTAGTGCACAGGCACACACTGCACCCTCTAGCATCAAACAAGTTAAAGAAGAACAGTAGTACAATATCCAAAGGATAGGGGATAAGTTATAGATCGCCGGGTTCAATTGCTGGGAACCCCCTCCCCCACGATCTCCGGTTCTGGGCCATGGCAGACACGCCCCTTCCATGTATCTCTATGGGATACATGAAGGGGGCGTGTCAGCCGCCGCATCATGCAAGGACGGAACGCCCTACTCCAGCATACTGCCGTGGCCCCAAACGGGGGAAACAAACAACAAAAAACGTGGTCTCAAATGGCTGGAGGTGCTCAACCCCAAATGCGGTTGTGCATTTATACTGGGGGAGCAGATCTTGCCCTTGTAGTCTGTTGCTAAGGGCGATCCCCAGCATTAAAATGCATACAATGGAGGATGCCTGCAGCGGACTACAAGTGCCACAATAGAATCCTACACCAGATAAACGCTGTGGATGTGTAACAATTAGAATACAATACAGGAATATGGGTGCACTACTGTGGTAGATGTATACAATGACATTGGCTATCCCTCAACACTGATGTTAAAATTGAGACATTCGCCAGTGTATCCTTATATAAAGGACACACCAGAGCCAAACGGGGGATCGCAGCGGTCGGACCCCAGCGATCTATTACTTATCCCCTATGTTTCGGATAGGGGATAAGTTATATTGCACTACGGTTCTCCTTTCACTGACAGCACGCTGGCCTTTAAAGGGTTTACCCAGCTAGGTTAAAAAAAAATAAAAAAAATAACTAGAGCCCCTCTAAGGTCCAGGACTATTCTAACAGGTTGGATTAAAAACATTTTGTGGTAGCGGGGTGTGATGAAGGCAGATGTTGTTATCCAAGGGGCAGATGGCATTAACCCTTGTATTCGTGACGCCAGGGCGTGGTTAAGTTTAAAACTACCCGAAGGTATACTGCTGGATCCTGGGCTATTGTATAGCAAAACATGTGTTACTGCAATATCCTTTTCTGTGAGAAATTCTTCATTTTCTTGAAAAATTTTAGGGGTGCCAACATTTACGGCCATGACTGTGTATATACATTGGACATTTGTGGACTGGGACTACAACTAATGTTACAATCCTTACTTAAGTGTTTACATATAAACTGACTATGTGTGGTACACAACCTTATACGCTATATTGTGAGCTAATCTTTGTACCTTGGGGGAATTTGTCCTTGTGTGGTGAGGTAGTGGCTACGCTTTTCCTGACTGGGTCAGGATACCTCCTATATAAATTGCCATGCACAACAGACACTGTACACCTTGACATTTTGTACAAACATATTATATACATTTTATTAAAACTCACAATAACCATTATAGTACACCAACATAAGTATTTACTTGTACAAAGAGAATGAGCAAAAATATATTACTCTAACGGTATATACATATTTTCATTGTACCGCTCCACAGTCCTGTACACTTTGTGAGTTCTTAGTAAGGAATCACGGCTAAAAGCCGGGCACATTTACTTACGCAAATGGTTACAAATAAACTTCTTGACAAGTTTGTCAGGCACTTCTTCTTAAACATTCCATAACCTGTGGAGAACAAAAGTACTTCACAAGGAAATTATCAGGGGTAGATTCCTTTAACTTGGGAACTTGCCATCCCAGCCTTGACGGTCCAACTGCTTTCGAGGCTGGGACATGTAAAGGGGTCCACGGGACTGTGCACCCTCTAATGGACTCACTTGGGTGTTACAGTTCACCCGGAACAACATGGACTCTGTAATGGTGGGGCTGATGGTTACCAACA
Source organism: Hyla sarda (assembly GCF_029499605.1). Lineage (NCBI taxonomy): Eukaryota > Metazoa > Chordata > Amphibia > Anura > Hylidae > Hyla > Hyla sarda. Next base: position 454,717,005 of record NC_079189.1, on the reverse strand, counting down.
TTTGCACTCCAGCGGCTTACGCCACAGGGGGAACAGCAGTTGGTGCCAGTTGGGCCAGCCAAACCTCCTCTGTGGGAGTAGGCAGAGGCACTTCAGTTGGTGCCTGCTGGTTAGGCCAAACCTCCTCAACCACAGGAGTAGGCCTGGGCACATTCACAGACGACTATGGTAGATACTTTGGTGCCATGACAGGCACTTCAGGCATGTAGACCTCCTCCTCCTGGGCAGTACCTCTAGGCAGCAGCAACCCAAAGGTATTGGCGTCCCAGTGGTGCGATGGGAAGAAGACAAATGGAATCTAGGTTGGATTCTTTGGACGGGTCATGGCAGCCGCCCCTCTCTCTTCTCAAGCTCTGTTCAGGAGTATACACCATGATCTCCCCGCTCTCTTGAAAATGCAATGATGGGGAGAGATAGTCTCTCTGCACTGCCCGACGATTAACCAAGATGGTCCCACCATGACGACAGTCCATGAGGGTGCCAAACCCCCACACTTTGTCAATTTTATGTCTGTTGCTCTGCGACGTTCCAGGGGTGGCTCTCCCTCTCAGGGATGTTCTAGCTTCCTAATATACAGGGCCTCCAATGCTTTTGTGTCCTGCTGTCGCACTTGTCGCACTTCATATGGCAGCAGCTTCGGCCCATATATTTCCATTATTTGTGCCCTCAGCCCCTCTACAATCTCGGCCACCTGAGCTTCTCTTCTGGCCCTCTTGGACTGGGCTGGTGGGACTGTGGGATGGGACTTTCCTGGCAAGAGAAGAAGGTGCTCCCTCATATATTGTATAAGTCCAGGCTCATCGCCAAACAACCACTTTGGTAAAGGTAGAGACCGGGGAAATGCTGCTGACTTCTGGGCATGGGGGGTTTGCTCTGGGCAAGGGGTAGAAGAAGGGGTACAAAATGCGGCCTCAGCCGCGGTGCTCACTTCTGACTCCTCAGTGTGAATTTCGGCTCAGGACCCCCAAGTCCGGTGTTGAGGGGACTGCCTCACAGGCGATGATGCACAAGAAGATGCATATGTTCCCTCCTCTGGGGTTGGTGGACATCATCTTCGGGCAGCGGGACTTGGTAGCAGGCCTCTTTGGCCCTGAGGGAGATGCGCTGTAAATGATCTGCCAGCACCTGAAACATTTGCGCTGTGGCCGCGGCAACTTTCCGGGCCTCTGGCGCCATCTTGTGACTCTCTGCACGTGTGCTTGCCTGTCCCGCTATGTTGCTCCTCTGACTGACTTCCAGGAAACTGGGAGGATCCGGCAGCACTGCTTCTTTTATGCAGGGCTTCGGGAAAATGGCGCCGGCCTGAAGTGCGTCAGCGGTGCAGAGCTGACTTCTGCTCCCCCGGCAACAAGGGGCGGGTCTTCACAGTTCCACTTTGGCATGGATACAGCAACATGGTTTCCACACCCAGGGGCGGGACACTGACCAGCGCGGGACATTTTCACTTATCTGCCACATCTTTAACCCTTGCAGGTACAGGCAATACTTAGCAACGTAACATAGCTTCAGACCTAATCTTGCACATGGTTGACACAGTACTTTTCTTCACCTCCCCTTTATTTCTCAAGTGCACAAGTAAACTACTTTTCATTTGCAAAGTCCCATACACTTCCTGGTGCAGACTTATACCGCATCGGCATGTGTTTTTTTTAGACAATATTGGACACAGTTCAGACTACGGGAGGACTTGTGGCATAAGGCGCACACCCGTATCCTGTTTGTGATGCCAAAAGTTGGGGTAGCGGGGTGTGATGAGGGCAGATGTTGTTTCCCTAGGGGTAGATGGCATTCACCCTTGTATTTGTGATGCCAGGGCGTGGTTTAGCCTAAAACTACCTGAAGATATACCGCTGGATCCTGGGCTAGGCACAGGGGGCAATAAAGACCCCAACACTAAGTTACGCACAATGGTAGCTTTACTAAGGGTAGACAGTTGGTAAAGTCTATACAGTTCAGCCAAGGCCCAAGTAGGTGACCAGTGATGCAGAGACCTTAAGGGCTTGCTGGTACTTGTAGTAGGACTGGACAATTGAATGCAGACCACACTGACTTGACAGATGACAGGGACTGACTTGAATCGACTCATAAAGCTGTGACTTTATCTTACTTGAATTGATGGTGGCTGCCGGACTTGACTTTGAGGCCTCTGCCACTCTGGACACACACACTAGGCACGACTGCACTGGACCTCAGCAAGATGCAAGAGCTCTAATCTCCAAGAGAGAGAAGCTAGCTCCACCCAGGGCTTATATGGGGGAGACAAACAGGTAGCCCATAGGTCACTCTTGGGATCACCTGGTCACTGGTACCTCCTGGGTAACAATCACATGACATAACTCATAAAGATACAACACATTTTATTATACTATACACTGCAGAACATATGTACAGGAGGAAACAGGTGCAAGGGGCCCTGGGGACACTGAAGGAGGCTGCCTGACAGGGCAGCAAGGGTACGGGGCAACATCTCCCGTACTGGGCCACAACAATTTTTATTTGTAATACTTTTTTACACTATTATTTCATGCTTAAAATCCAAATTGAATCTACAAGAATGTAAGTATGGCCAATATTGTGAAAATGTAAAAACACTCCAGTGTAGAGCAATCAAATGGTATATAACTATACTTAAAGGGTACTGTGAACTACACATTTTACCAGAACATCTTAAATCATTTTAGTGTGTCATGAATATGCTGTAAGGATGTACAGAGATGGGGATGTATCTTTGTATATATTCTCTCAACATTTCATATTGACCAAACTGGGCTTCTTGTTAAACAGTATAACACTGCTGAATATTATGAAGAGCAACTTTAGTTAAGTCACTAAATCAGTGGTTGGTCCTTAAGAGGCAGGGAGGAGGCTGGGAGGGGGAGTTGAGAGAAGAGGCATGCCAGACTGTGACACTAAAGCAGGTTAGCTCCACCTCCTTGACATTTGGCAAAAAAAAAAAAATATATACAATTTGATATGTTTTGCAACCTCCATCAGCATTAGGGAGGTTACAGTTTGCTATTATACCCTCACATATATCCAACAGTGTTTCCAGGTCTTAGAAGCTTATTTACCTGACTTATTCCCTTTAAGGCTCAAAAAGTAATCTTATATTACATTTGTAATCATCTCTGAGTAGTGCTTAGACACAGTGAAGGGTGGGAGCCTCATAATCTGGAATCTCAAAGACATCAGACTATAAATTGCTGCACCCAGGCATTAAATATAAAATCAAATGTTAAGGTTATGATTGGCTTAGTATGGAACAGTACATACTCATGCACCTGATGATCCATTTCACCTATTAAAGTTACCCATTTGTGCCAGTACTGGCAGTCTTGTGATGATTATAAACTAGTACTAGCAGTCTTGTACTGCAGTGCCAGTTGAACGCATTGTCAGCCATTTTATGTGTCCCGGTCCCCTGATGATGTTGCTCTGGTACTGGTAAACATGTTGGGGGAAACTGACAGAATATCTTAAGCACAACTCCTAAAAACAATCGTATTGTTTTCATACATTTGTAACATGTTTGTTTTTGGGGGGAATTCTGCAAGACCTATATTTAGGCCTATGGGGAAAAAAATACCAGAAAAAATTGCATACCTTGAGAATGCTGCTTTTTGTAAAACAAATGCCTTAAAAACACAAATAGTGCACCAAAACACGCTTTCATTAATTAAATAAATACATAGAAAGCCTTATTTGTACAGTATTATATGTTTTCCAATAGGCTTTAATAAAACATCTGGATGTACAAAAGAAAAAAAAAATGCATGAAAATGCTCCTGCATTATATTTGAAACACGTGTGTTTATTCCATTTTCTTCTTTAGCAAGTGCCAGTAAAAAATTTAAAGTACTGTAAGAAAACTTCACAAAAGATTGCTTGCAAAAAATACATTAAATGCATGTTTTTTAAAAGCAAAAAAAAAAAAAAAAAAAAGCAAAAACAATATATGTAAAGGAAGCCTTAAAATTGTTGTAGATTTTCAGGGTTTAGTAACTGAATTTCTGTCTTTGTGATTTGTACCTTGTAAAAGCTAAAAATGTGTCAGGTTTTTGTAGGTCAGTATCAAAATGCACAAGCATCCTCTACCTTTAGACATTATCTCTTGGTCTTAGTAGTAACAATTCTTTTTTTTTTACAAATGTACTAGGGTAGTACTTGTGTTCCCTACATATTTTTAATGACACATGTTATGACATAGGATTGTGCCTGGACACAGAAGCTGGCAGATAAAGCAGCTGCCGCTGGCACAACCTGGTTTAGTACAACACTAAATTTGATAATTTTTTCCTTTTCAGCAAGTCTCATCTGTTTTTACATGATACGCACCTGCTAACCATTAGTATTTGTGTACAGTAATTCCATATCTTTACGCCTGGATATTATTATGGTAAGTTTACATGAATTTGATTTGATGTTGAATATCTTCACAAGCAAATCTGCAAACAACCTACAGGGAAATCCATAAGCACAATAAGTAGTAGTACAATATCTGAAGCACTCACCACAAAAATAGCTATTCCATAGTCCTCAAAGACCTGATCAAACACAACGAGAAGAGAGAGGCGGACATGGGGAGGCCCTCCGGCAGTCGCCTCTGAGCGCCTCACCCTGTCTGCCTCCCTCTCCTCCTTGTGTTTGATCCAGGTCTCGTGGGCTACGGAATAGCTACATTTGTGGTGAGTGCAGGAATTTATTTCTGCTTTGGATATTGTATTGCAATATGTGCTAGTGATTAACCCGTGAATCTCTGCAGTAGTAGTAAACTCCTATTGTAGGTGTAAGTGAAGCATTTTTCTCCACCTTTTGTTTGTGTGCTTGTAATGTGTAGGAGCACCAAATTTATCAAATCTGATAAATTTTGTGCAGGTAAACATTTTCTGAAATTTCTCTCTTCACATACACCAAAAAGCTAAGCTAAGTCTGGGCAGATGTAGTTTTAGAGACTTTACAGTGGCTTTGCGCCTTTTTTGCACCTTCTTAACCTGGGTTCGATTGAACCCCAGGGGTTCGGTGAGTCAGTCTCGGGCGTTCGGCGGGGGAGGCCCGACGGGTGTTTTTGCCTAGGCACATCCCTGTGTTCCGAAAGATGCTTTCGGAACACAGGGATGCCTCTGTTAAGAACCCTGCGGCCCCGCATTTACTTTAAAAACGCGTGGACCGACCGGGAACTAGCGCATGCAGGGACGTCACTCACGTCCCATGTGTGCGCCCATGGCAACGGAGCACGGAGGAGCGGAGAAGAAGCAAGAAGGACGCGCGCTGGCAGTTGGTAAGTGTTTACCAGAGGCGCATTAGCTTCGGTGTTCTGACCAGTGATCCTCCGGTCCTGCAATGGCCGGACCCGAGGAGCGGTGGTCGGAACACTGAAGTGGGGCAGTACACAGGCATACAGCCTCCAGTCATACTGTATGGCTGGAGGCTGTATGTCTGTGGGGGAACATACTGCACCTAATGTGGGGGGAACATTACCTGTTCCCGGGGGTCAGCGATCCTTCTGGCTCCGTCAGCATCCTGCGCTGCCACTGTACGTACTGACGGTGACGTCGCGTTGGGGAAGTCACTCGTCATTACGCAGTGCAGCGCAGTGCACAGCAATAGCGCAGGAGCCAGAAGGATCACGGACCCCCGGGAACAGGTAATTATAACAGCGGGGATGAGGGGAGGCAATGGGGGGGGGCAGTGGCGGCGATGGGCAGGGGGCGGGGCATTATCGGCAAGGTAATTGCCAATACCGATAATGTCCAAAATCGTGATTATCGGACGATAATATCCGCCAAACCAATAATCGGTCAATCCCTATTAAGAACCACTGGTCTATAGTATTAATATCACCGAGAAAAACAAACTTCACTCACTGAAGCTCTGTATGCTATTTAGATGCCAGGTGCCTTAATCCACCATGTGCCTTAAATTTTCATTGTTAAACCCTCCCACACCCTTTCCTTCTGCTCTTGAATTATACCTGTAGCAGTCCCCTGCATTATAGGACATACTAGAGCTGTCACTGAACACAAAGGAGTACCTGTCAAAAGATATTTTATAACCTACATGGTTTTGGTAGGTTAACCCTTCAGAGTAGAGACAATGTGATTTATGCTTGTTGTTAAGTCTCTGAGTGTCCCCTCCATTGTGCATAACTATTTCTTATTCTCTCCATTTCAGGAGTCAGGAACAGAGCTAAACCATTTGCGAGTAGTACACATGGACTATCCTTTCCTTACTTTTCTGACCAATCACAGAAAAGCACATAATCATCTGTCATATAACACGAAAAAGTGCAGGAGAAAGTACACTGGTCAAAACAGGCTGATAGGGTTACACTAAGCACTGAACATATGCTGATAGGGTTACACTAAGCACTGAACATATGCTGATGAGAAGCTAAAGGGAGGGTGAGGTTACACTGCAGCACTGTGGACATACCACAGTAGGTGTTCTGGTATTTACACAAGGGACAGCTTATCTGAGCTTTATGGGTAGTCACAGAAGAGAAGGAAGCTTTCACCCACCTTTTGGGGACATATTTAACAAGTAGACAAGCTCAACTAACTTGCAGACACACAGGCTTTCTCAGGCTTTTCTCCTATCTCTCCTGCCCATATAACATGCTAAATACTACCCCACTTCCTGTTATATTTACTGCTCTGGCTGTTACTAGAGACAGCTTTCCCCTGACAACAGTCAGTGAACAGCAGATTGCAGAGAAGTGATACACCTAGTGGTGTAATTTTATAAATAATGTTAGGAATTATGGAATAAAGTGGTTTGAAATGACAGTGTCCATTTAAGGATTGCTTTGTAATAGCTTAGTTAAAAAATTTTATGAACATGCTATACTATGCCTTTCCTATGCTGCCACACTAAAGCCCCCGATCCCCCACTGGTGTTCACTTTCACTTCTTCCAGGTTCCTGTAACGTTCCAACCACAAAGGAACCGGCTTGCTCAGCCAATTACTAACATAGGCAGAATGCTGCTACTGCCACTTATTGACTAAGCAGAGTTGGGATGACACAGGAATCTGAAAGAAGCAGGAGTGTCAGTGCTTCAGCTGCAAAGAACCAGAGGATGTAAGTATAGCATAATGAAATTTTACCTCCCCGGCCCCATATCCTATTTTTGTTTTCCTCAGACAACCCTTTTGAAGTGGACCTATCAGCAGTCTCTTTGATAGTTTTAAATAAGCTACATTTTCCCATATACTTCTCACCAGGGAGGGTAGGCATAACTCTGGGCTCTTTCAATGCTGAGGAATGCCCCCTGGGCACTTGGTCCTCATTTTCAAATTAAGAAACAGGCTGTTGACAAGTCCATTTTAATGGATTAAAAGGTCAATACAGGAATAAAGTTTGATTTTAAAATAAATGTGTGTTTAGAAAATAAGGAAAAAGTGTAAAGCAAGAAAGCATACTGATAACAGGACTGCCTACAGCAATGTTTCTTCTGATCGGCAGACACAAGCATCACCGCTCCTGCTATATTTACCAGAATAATATGTAACCATAGTTGAGTTTTTAGATGAAACCCATACCCTTAGTAATACATTAGATATTCGTTTATTCGGGTTTCGCAATGTGATAACTTAATTTGCTGTAAGCATGTTTTGTGCCTGATCTGTGTACAGAAAGAGAATTTACTCTCCAAAATAGATTACTTTAAGACTTCAAAAGGCTGGAAATATTACTCTCTGAAAAAGCATATAAAAAGGAATAGATGAGCCTACTGGTATTATATCCTTGTTCCAACTGTTCAGGGATTGTTTTTGGTCCTCAAAATGCTCTATCATTTATTACATTAGAGAATAAACAGTTTAATTGTATAATAATAATAATATTAATAATAATAATTATTATTATTAACCCCACGGTGCCTATCTAACCTATTAAGCCTGATCACGGCGATGTACAAAGAGAGGGAACCTCCTGCTAGCTGTTCACAAGCCCTGACATCATAATTGATAGGACAAACCACGTTATGGATACAACTTGGGACTGGACAAAAGTCCCCATGTCAGTCTATTGTAAAAGCCTGTTGGTGCATACCATTTTTGAATGCTTGCCTGTTATCACTATATATATATATATATATATATATATATATATATATATATATATATATATATATTTAGTACAAAAAAGAAAGGGTAGAACTACTTGCGATTCATGGTTTAGCTGGAATTAACATCTGAAGGTCTGAGCTGAACGGCTTCACAAAGCAGGTATACAGGTGTGATTAGCAGGGTGGTGCTGGAAAGAGTCCGTAGAAAGGATAATCAATGTGCATGTAGAGATATCCGCACTCAGCCAGAGGCTAAAGACACCAGGCTCCAACGAGAATGTGGCCAGAAGACCGGGGACACTGGATGCTGATAGGGCGCTCAGAGGTAAGGCGATAACCGATTATTTCGCGCTATATGCACCTCGAGACCGGATGAAGCGCATATAGCGCGAAATAATCGGTTATCGCCTTACCTCTGAGCGCCCTATCAGCGTCCAGTGTCCCCGGTCTTCTGGCCACATTCTCGTTGGAGCCTGGTGTCTTTAGCCTCTGGGTGAGTGCTGATATTTCTATATTTTAAGTATTGTCTCTACATATATATATACCGTATTAAAGTTTTTACAACTTTTTCCCCCATCATTTTACTTCTTTAAAGACCAATTAAAAGGGTTGTCCTGTAAAGGAACTTACTTTCCATATACTTTATAACGGCATATGGTTGACCGTAGATGCAAGACAAGGAGAAGGTTGAGTAGACAACTGCCTATGCTATCATTGTGTAGGCATGTATTTTACTGTATGGATACAAAAATAACATTTTCCTTTTAGATACTTTGAACTGCAGGTAATGCTGTAGGTGCTATGCTGGCTTTCCACGTAGTAAATAAAGGAGGCTGAAGAGAGTAAGGATCTGACAGCAGTATATATAAACCTAAAGGAGATATGAGAAGAGCTGCAGGAATCGAGCCGCACTATAGATAGATAGATGATAGTGTATCGAGCTGGTTCAAGGTGGAGAGAAATGGCAAGTACATATTGTAAATAAGAATGTTACAAACTGGTTGAAAAGGATATCATGCTGAATTATATTGACCTAGATTCCTCAGCCCGAGGCACTATAAAATCTTGTTCAGTCCCCACTGTACAGTTTTTGCTTCCCCTACAGTTATTAGGGTGGAATGCCCTATACAGACATGCCCTTACTTTCTACCTCAAAACCCAGCTGACAGGTCTGCTTTAAAGGAACATTGTGGTACAGGACAACTAATCTCCGGATAGAGGATAAGTGTCTGATCGTGGGGAGTCCGACCGCTGGGGCTCCCCACAATCTGCTGCATGGCACCCAGCTCTCCTCATGCATGGAGCAAACTCTGCTCCATGCAAGAAGACTGTCGACCCCCGCACAAAGTGGTGGTCAACACGCCCCCTCCATGTATCTCCAGTGTGAGGTGCAGAACTGCGCCTCATGCAATTTTGCGTTGGTCCCTCCTCTCCGACCATACAGTGAGGGGAGGGGGAAGGCAGAGCTGTGCAGGACGCAGTTCCGCACCTTCCTCAGGAGGATGTAGATTTTCACAGCCCCGCTCCTGGACGTAGATTTTCACAGCGGGGTAGACTACCTGCTTTGTGGCAGCCTACCTTCCCGGGAGGTAGTGAAACAGGGGTTCCTGGATTCGGCGGCAGTAGCAGTCAATCAGCGTAGACTGTTGGTGGGAAAATCAGCTACTCAGCGGTGTGGCAGTTTTTCATCAAGCATCCGGAGGAGGTTAACATGGCCACATGCAAGATGTGTCGGCAGAAGGTGAAACATGGCCAGGGGCCTAATATTGGCACCACAGCCCTGCATCAACATATGCAGCGTGGGAGAACAATGGCTTCGATGTGGTGGTCCAGCCTGCAGCATCACCCAGTGGCACGCCACTCCCTGTTCAGCCAGCCAAGACTCCACCACCTCAGCCGAAGGGAGCTGTGTGTCATATGCATCTTCTGTTGCTACAGATGCTCCTGCTCCTCCTACTTTGAGTCAGTCATTCCGCCAGCAACCCATTGGTGAAGCCATATCCAAGAGACAACAGTATGTACCCACTCATCCAACGGTGCAGAAGTTGAATGTGCTCCTGTCCAAGTTGCTGGTGCTGCAGTCCCTCCCTTTTATAAGTTGTGTACTCGGCACCTTTCAGAGAACTGATTGCTTGTGCCGAGACGAGGTAGAAAGACCCAAGCCATCATTTCTTTGCGAAGAAGGCAGTACGAGCCCTACACAATTTTGTGGAACAGAAGGTGGGCCAATCCTTGAGCCTGTCGGTGTGAACCAAAGTACATGGCAGCGCCGACGTGTTGAGCTGTAACTACGGTCAGGGACAATACATTGTAACTGATGGGGGTGAAATCTCCCCCTATAAGGCCCTACTCTTGCATTATTAATTCCCTTCTTGGTAAGTGTTACTCGCCCTAAAAAGGGCGGCCCCACACAGGAACCTCTCCCTGTTTTCCCCTACAAACATCCATTTCACAGGTTTTTAGGTGGTAATAGAGTGAGTTTCCTTTGTGGGGCCGCTTTAGGGTGAGTAACACTTGCCAAGAAGGGAATTAATAAGGCAAGAGTAGGGCCTTACAGGGGAGGTTTTTACCCCCACCTGTTACAAGGGACCATACATTGTTCCATTCCACCTTTTGGAGGTCTTTGCATCACATTAATACTTGGTGGTGTAGGTGGCACATGGTGTTTTTTGCACACCTTTCCTTTTGTTTAAGAAAAACGTTTTGGTCCATATATTTTATCCTAAGAACATTATTAAAAGTTAAGTTTTACGTAATGCATATCCTCAATACTTACTTGTTCACACTAACACTTTTACAATAGAGACCATTTTCTTCTGCCTACCTGCCTCAGCTACTATTCTGATCCTGCCATCCACCTGATGCAACACATCTGATGCCAAGTTCTCCTTTTTTCACCCACCTTTGCCACCAGATACTGGTATTGCCACCCACCGCACCAGGACCATCACTTTCAGGACTCCTGATGCTGCTGCTGCCACCTCCAGGCTGTCTTATTCTGCCAGCGTATGTTCTCATGCTGATGCCACTTCCAGGCTGTCTCATTCTGCCACCATATGTTCTCCTCATGCTGATGCCACCTCCAGACTGTCTCATTCTGCCACCATACGTTCTCCTCATGCTGATGCCAGCTCCAGGCTGTCTCATTCTGCCACAATATGTTCTCATCATGCTGCGGCCAACTCAAGGCTGTGTCATTAAGCCACTATATGGTCTCCTCATGCTGCCATCAACTCCAAGCTGTGTCACTCAGACACTATATGCTGCCACCAGCTCCATGCTGTGTCATTCAGACACTATATGGTCTCCTCATGCTGCTGCCACCTCCACGCTGTGTCCTTCATCCACTATATGTTCTACTCATGCTACCGCCAACTCCAGGCTGTGCCATTCCGCCACTATATGTTCTAGTCATGCTGCCGCCAACTCCAGGCTGTGCCATTCAGCCACTATATGGTTTACTGAAGCTGCTGGGCCTGGGACATAAATCTTCAATTTAAATTAGAAAATCCATCTTTAATGGCTTATTTTTTGCGCCACTAATTCTACTTTGCAGTGTAATTAGTCATTTTACCAGAAAATTCACGGCGGAATGGAAAAAAATTCACTGTGCGACAAAATTGAAGAAAAAATATAATTTTGTAACTTTTGGGGGCTTCCGTTTCTACGCAGTGCATTTTTCGGTAAAAATTGCACCTTATTTTTATTCTGTAGGTCCATGCGGTTAAAATGATACCCTCGTACTTCTGAAAAAAATCACAACTACATGCAGGAAAATGTATATGTTAAAAATTCTCATCTTCTGACTCCTATAACTTTTTTATTTTAACGCATATGAGCCGGTATGAGGGCTAATTTTTTGCGCCATGTTCTGAAGTTTTTATCGGTACCATTTCTGTTTTGATCGGACTTTTTGATCGCTTTTTATTCATTTTTTCATGATATAAAAGGTGACCAAAAATACGCTATTTTGGACTTTGTAATGTTTTTGCGCGTACGTCATTGACTGTGCGGTTTAATTAATGATATATTTTTATAGTTCGTACATTTACGCACGCAGCGATACCACATATGTTTATTTTTATTTACACAGTTTTTGTTTTGTTTTTTGGGAAAGGGGGGGTGATTCAAACTTTTATTAGGGAAAGGGTTAAATTACCTTTTATTAACTTTTTTTTTCACTTTGTTTTGCAGTGTTATAGCTCCCATAGGGGGCTATAACAATGCACACACTGATCTTTTACCTTGATCCCTGCAAAGCCATAGCTTTGCATGGATTAGCGTAATAGGTGGTTGATTGCTCAAGCCTGTAGCTCAGGCTTGGAGCAATCAAATGCCGATCGGACGCGACTGAGCAAGGTAAAGGGGCCTCTTCTCGCGTCCTAGCTGATCGGGACATCGCAATTTTTATCCCGATAGTCCCGATCAGCCCGACTTTGCTGCCGGGAAGGTTTTACTTTCATTTTGAATGCGGCGATCAACTTTGATTGCCGCATCTGAAGGGTTAATAGCGCGCGGCACATCGATCTGTGCCGCACGCTATTCGCCCAGGGCTACCTAATGATAGCCGGGACCGACCCGGTATGATGCAGGGTCACGGCGTGCGTCCTTAAGAGGTTAATCTTAGGGTTTGTGAAGCCCTATTGTCTCCTCATCTGCCGTCAATTCCAGGCTGTGCCATTCAGCCACTATATGTTCTACTCATACTGCCACCAATCCCAGGCTGTGCCATTCAGCCACTATTTGTTCTACTCATGCTGCCGCCAACTCCAGGCTGTGCCATTCAGGCACTATATGTTCTACTTATGCTGCCGCCAACTCCTGGCTGTGCCATTCAGCCACTATATGTTCTACTCATACTGCCACCAACCGCAGGCTGTGCCATTCAGCCACTATGTGTTCTACTCATGCTGCCGCCAACTCCAGGCTGTGCCAATCAGCCACTATATGTTCTACTCATACTGCCGCCAACCCCAGGCTGTGCCATTCAGCCACTATATGTTCTACTCATGCTGCCGCCAACTCTAGGCTGTGCCATTCAGCCACTATATGGTTTACTGAAGCTGCTGGGCTTGGGACATAAATCTTCAATTTAAATTTGAAAATCCATCTTTTAATCTTAGGGTTTGTGAAGGCCTATTGTCTCCTCATCTGCCGCCAACTCCAGGCTGTGCCATTCCGCCACTATATGTTCTAGTCATGCTGCCGCCAACTCCAGGCTGTGCCATTCAGCCACTATATGGTTTACTGAAGCTGCTGGGCCTGGGACATAAATCTTCAATTTAAATTAGAAAATCCATCTTTAATGGCTTATTTTTTGCGCCACTAATTCTACTTTGCAGTGTAATTAGTCATTTTACCAGAAAATTCACGGCGGAATGGAAAAAAATTCACTGTGCGACAAAATTGAAGAAAAAATATAATTTTGTAACTTTTGGGGGCTTCCGTTTCTACGCAGTGCATTTTTCGGTAAAAATTGCACCTTATTTTTATTCTGTAGGTCCATGCGGTTAAAATGATACCCTCGTACTTCTGAAAAAAATCACAACTACATGCAGGAAAATGTATATGTTAAAAATTCTCATCTTCTGACTCCTATAACTTTTTTATTTTACCGCATATGAGCCGGTATGAGGGCTAATTTTTTGCGCCATGTTCTGAAGTTTTTATCGGTACCATTTCTGTTTTGATCGGACTTTTTGATCGCTTTTTATTCATTTTTTCATGATATAAAAGGTGACCAAAAATACGCTATTTTGGACTTTGTAATGTTTTTGCGCGTACGTCATTGACTGTGCGGTTTAATTAATGATATATTTTTATAGTTCGTACATTTACGCACGCAGCGATACCACATATGTTTATTTTTATTTACACAGTTTTTGTTTTGTTTTTTGGGAAAGGGGGGGTGATTCAAACTTTTATTAGGGAAAGGGTTAAATTACCTTTTATTAACTTTTTTTTTCACTTTGTTTTGCAGTGTTATAGCTCCCATAGGGGGCTATAACAATGCACACACTGATCTTTTACCTTGATCCCTGCAAAGCCATAGCTTTGCATGGATTAGCGTAATAGGTGGTTGATTGCTCAAGCCTGTAGCTCAGGCTTGGAGCAATCAAATGCCGATCGGACGCGACTGAGCAAGGTAAAGGGGCCTCTTCTCGCGTCCTAGCTGATCGGGACATCGCAATTTTTATCCCGATAGTCCCGATCAGCCCGACTTTGCTGCCGGGAAGGTTTTACTTTCATTTTGAATGCGGCGATCAACTTTGATTGCCGCATCTGAAGGGTTAATAGCGCGCGGCACATCGATCTGTGCCGCACGCTATTCGCCCAGGGCTACCTAATGATAGCCGGGACCGACCCGGTATGATGCAGGGTCACGGCGTGCGTCCTTAAGAGGTTAATCTTAGGGTTTGTGAAGCCCTATTGTCTCCTCATCTGCCGTCAATTCCAGGCTGTGCCATTCAGCCACTATATGTTCTACTCATACTGCCACCAATCCCAGGCTGTGCCATTCAGCCACTATTTGTTCTACTCATGCTGCCGCCAACTCCAGGCTGTGCCATTCAGGCACTATATGTTCTACTTATGCTGCCGCCAACTCCTGGCTGTGCCATTCAGCCACTATATGTTCTACTCATACTGCCACCAACCGCAGGCTGTGCCATTCAGCCACTATGTGTTCTACTCATGCTGCCGCCAACTCCAGGCTGTGCCAATCAGCCACTATATGTTCTACTCATACTGCCGCCAACCCCAGGCTGTGCCATTCAGCCACTATATGTTCTACTCATGCTGCCGCCAACTCTAGGCTGTGCCATTCAGCCACTATATGGTTTACTGAAGCTGCTGGGCTTGGGACATAAATCTTCAATTTAAATTTGAAAATCCATCTTTTAATCTTAGGGTTTGTGAAGGCCTATTGTCTCCTCATCTGCCGCCAATTTCAGGCTGTGCCATTCAGCCACTATATGATCTACTCATGCTGCCGCCAACTCCAGGCTGTGCCATTCAGCCACTATTTGTTCTACTCATACTGCCGCCAACCCCAGGCTGTGCCATTCAGCCACTATATGTTCTACTCATGCTGCCGCCAACTCCAGGCTGTGCCATTCAGCCACTATATGTTCTACTCATACTGCCACCAACCCCAGGCTGTGCCATTCAGCCACTATGTGTTCTACTCATGCTGCCGCCAACTCCAGGCTGGCCTTTCAGCCACTATATGTTCTACTCATACTGCCGCCAACCCCAGACATTCAGCCACTATATGTTCTACTCATGCTGCCACCATCTCCAGGCTGTGCCACTATATGGTTTACTGAAGCTGCTGGGCTTGGGACATAAATCTTAAATTTAATTTTGAAAATCCATCTTTTAATCTTAGGGTTTGTGAAGGTCTATTGTCTCCTCATCTGCCGCCAATTCCAGGCTGTGCCATTCAGCCACTATATGTTCTACTCATGCTGCCACCAATTCCAGGCTGTGCCATTCAGCCACTATATGTTCTACTCATGCTGCCGCCAAGCCCCGGCTGTGCCATTCAGCCACTATATTTTCTACTCATGCTGCCGCCAACTCCAGGCTGTGCCATTCAGCCACTATATGTTCTACTCATGCTGCCGCCAACTCCAGGCTGTGCCATTCAGCCACTATATGTTCTACTCATGCTGCCGCCAATTCCAGACTGTGCCATTCAGCCACTATATGTTCTAATCATGCTGCCACCAACTCCAGGCTGTGACATTCAGCCATTATATGCTGCCGTCAACTCTGCGCTGTGTCATTCAGCCACTATATGGTCTCCCCATGCTGCTGGGACATTACCTAAAAATTTTTATTGTAGCTATGGTAGCACTAGCAACCATTAATCTTCAATTCAAATTTGAAAAGTTATCTTTTAATCTTAGGGATTGTGAGGCCCTATGGTCTCCTCATGCTGCTGGGACAATATCTAAAAATTTTATGGTAGCAGTAGCTACCAAAATTCTTCAATTGAAATTTGAAAATGTATCTTTTAGTCATAGGGATTGTGAGGCCCTATGGTCTCATCATGCTGCTGGGACATTACCTAAAAGTTTTTATGGTAGCACTAGCTACCAAAAATCTTCAATTAAAATTTGAACATGTATATTTTAATCTTTGGAATTGTGAGGCCCTATGGTCTCCTAATGCTGCTGCCACCTCCAGGCTATGTCATTGTGCCACCATATGGTCTCCTTATGCTGTGTGCACCATAGATTAAACTTTAAAAAAATTAATTATCTAAAATCTTCAATTTAAATTTTACAAAATATCTTTAACCCCTTAAGGACTGAGGCCATTTTGGCCTTAAGGACCAGAGCATTTTAAGCATTAATAACTCTGGGATGCTTTTAATTATGAATTTGCTTCCAAAATTGTTTTTTTCGTGACATATTCTACTTTATCATAGTGGTAAATTTCCGTTGATACATGCATTATTTCTTGGTGAAAAATTCCCAAATTTCACGAAAAATTTGAAAATTTAGCATTTTTCTAACTTTGAAGCTCTCTGCTTGTGAGGAAAGTAGACATACTAAATAATTATATATTGATTCACATATAAAATATGTCTACTTTATGTTTGCATCATAAAGCTGACATGTTTTTACTTTTGGAAGACATTAGAGGGCTTCAAAGTTCAGCAGCAATTTTCCAATTTCTCACAAAATTTTCAAAATCTGAATTTTTCAGGGATCGGTTCAGTTTTGAAGTGGATTTGAGGGGTCTTTATATTAGAAATACCCCAAAAATGATCCCATAATAAAAACTGCACCCCTCAAAGTATACAAAATGCTATTCAGAATGTTTGTTAACCTTTAGGTGTTTCACAGAAATAGCAGCAAAGTGAAGGAGAAAATTCTAAATCAAAATTTTTAACACTAACACGTTCTTGTAGACCCAGTTTTTGAATTTTTACAAGGGGTAAAAGGTGAAAATGCCCCCCAAAATGTGTAAAGTCCATATGGTTCCATAACAGCAAAAAAAAAAAAAAAAAAACACGATGGCATACTATTTTGGAATCTACACCCCTCAAGGCACCTAAGAAGAGGTACAGTGAGTCTTAACACCCCACAGGTGTTTGATGACTTTTCATTAAAATCAGATGTGTAAATAAAAAAACAAATGTAAATGAAATGCATTTTTTTCCCCAAATTTACATTTTTTATAAGCGGTAATAGGAGAAAATGCCCCCAAACGTTGTAACCCCATTTATTCTGAGTATGGAAATACCCCATATGTGGACGTTAAGTGCTCTGCTGGTGCACTACAATGCTCTCAAGTCGGGAGTCATGTGCGTTTACAAATACCCCATGCTACCAGAACAGTGGACCCCCTGCCCACATGTGACCCCATTTTGGAAACTACACCCTTCACAGAATGTAAAAGGGGTGCAGGGAGCATTTACACCCCACTGGTGTTTGACAGACTTTTGGAACAGTGGGCTGTGCAAATGAAAAATTACTCACTGCACCCCCTTATTACATTCTGTGAGGGGTGTAGTTTCCAAAATGGCACCATGTGGGCTTAAATGGACATGTTCTTCAATTACAGCCAAATTCTCTCTCCAAAAGCCCAATGGCGTTCCTTCTCATCTGAGCCCTGTAGTGCGCCAGCAGAGCACTTTACATCCACATATGGCAAAATGGTGTTACAAATTTTGGGGGGCTTTTTTTCCTATTACCCCTTATGAAAATTAAAAATATGGGATAATGCCAGCATTTTAGTGAAAAAATACAAATGTTTAATTTTCAACGAAAATTCTTCAAACACCTGTAGGTAGTTAAGGCTCACTATACCCCTTGTTGTGTTCCTTAAGGGGTGTAGTTTCCAAAATGGGGTCACATGTGGGTGTTTTTTTTTTTGTTTTTTTTTTGCGTTTATGTCAGAACTGCTGTAACGATCAGCCACCCCTGTACAAATCACCTCATGCTGCTCATCTCTAATTGAGTCATTCCACCTGCCAATATCATCTCCCCATGCTGCCGCCACCTCCACGCTGTGTCATTCAGCCATTATATGTTCTCCTCATGCTGCCGCAAACTCCAGACTGTCATTCAGCCACTGTGTTGTCTCCTCATGCTTCCGCCACCTCCAGACTGTGTCATTCAGCCACTATATGGTCTCCTTATGCTGCCGCCAACTCCACACTGTGTCATTCAGCCATTATATGGTCTCCTCATGCTGCTGCCAACTCCACACTGTGTCATTCAGCCATTATATGGTCTACTCATGCTGCCGCCACCTCCACACTGTGTCATACAGGGACTATATGGTCTCTCTGATGCCACCTCCAGGCTCTGTGATTGTGCGGAAGCCGCTCTTTGATTCTAATAGTGATGTCTCTTATCTGCATGTCGTACTGAATAATAGTATTTTTTCACTAACCCAGCACACTTCTTATGTGTGTTACAGCAAGGCAAAGTGTACTACACCCCTATTGAGGCTCTCTGTAGGCCAGAAATAGCTGCTTTTTATAGAGATTCGCTGCAAATGAATTCGGACCAAACACAATTTTTTCGGATAATTCGGCGAATCGGCCGAATCAAAATTTTTCAAAAATTCGCTCATCTCTAATTGAGTCATTCCACCTGCCACTATCATTGTGTAATGTGTAAATAACTCAAATATTTTGGTATTTACTGCCAAATCTCAGAAATGTTATGTTTTTCGGGGGCATTGGTTAAATTCAGTTAGTTTTCTCAACCGAGTTATTTGTAAAAATGTATGTATTTTAGAGTATGAGGGCATTAATATAGAAAGGCACAATAAATAGAGACTTAATGCAAGCCTTCTGGTGAATGTGATCAAGAACATTTACTAGTGAGGTTATCATGATCAATATCAAGTGATGCATGCTTCTCTATAGCCATTTTCCAGGGAGAATAGAGAGTGGAGGTTTATCATTTTTTAAGCACAGAAATAGATAAAAATAAAGCATGTTAAAAGCTTCAACAGACAGAAAAACTATTGCTGAAGTATTTACTATAGGAAGAGTGTTTACTATAGAGAATTGGATTCCTCATATACATCAAACAGTGATTTATAGCTATCTGTGTATAAATGTACATATAGAGGGAGCTGTCAATTACCGAGCAGCCAGGAGACAATTGGGGAGATTTATCAAAATCTGTGCAAAGGAAAATTTGCCCAGTTGCCAATAGCAACCAACCAGACAACTTCTTTCATTTGGCAGAGGCCTTGTTAAAAATGAAAAAAAAAATTATCTGATTGGTTGCTATGGGCAACTGGGCAACTTTTCCTCTGCACAGGTTTTGATAAATCTCCCCCATTAACTTTAATTCTAATCTGTTGGTGTCCAGAAGAGAGCCAACCTACTAGAAAGCATTAACTCCTTCAGGACCCGTGGCATACATGTGCATGGCTCCGATGTCTGTCATTTAACTGTTTAAATATCGTGATCTATACAGATACACACTGCATTTAAACATTAAAGTGCCGCTATTCCCTGGTGTCTAGTGGTCCCAAAGCCCCCCCCATGCGATTACATAGCGGACGGTGGTGGTGGGGGGGGTGTCTATGGGTTTCTATGGAAGCCCGTGGTCTCACCTCATTCTCGGTGTAAGCCCATGGCTTAGCCCAGGCCCAGGCCAAAAAGTGTGTATAAAAAAAGTAAAAAAAAATCCCTCCCCTAATAAAAATTCTAATCACCCCCTTTTCCCATTATTTTTTTATAAAACACTGTACAAACAAAAAAATAAACACATTTGGTATAACAGCGTGCATAATTTTCCAAACTATTAATTTGTTATATTTCTGATCCTGCAGAGTGAACAGCAAAAAAGTGCAAAAAAAATTCCAAACGACAAAATTGCAGATTTTTGGTTACATTACATCCCACAAAAAAATCGTAATAAAGAGTGATCCAAAAGCCAGAACTACACAAGTGGTACCATTAAAAACTGCAGCTCATGGTGCAAAAAACAAACCCTAACACACATCTGTAGGTGGCAAAATAAAAAAGTTATAGGTGACAAAATGGTAATTAACTTTTTTTTTTCAAGGTTTTATATATATATATATATATATATATATATATATATATATATATATATATATATATATACATATATATATATATTTTTTAACAAAAGAACAAAACAAAAATGATTCAAGTTTGGTATCATTGCAATTGTACTAGCCCATAGAATAAAGATGGAATGTCAGATTTACCATATTTTGAACTCCAAAAAATTATTGCCCTACAAAGTTGTGCAATTCCATATTTGTTTTTAATTTTGTCCTGCATATACCGTATATACTCGAGTATAAGCCGACCCGAGTATAAGCCGAGACCCCCAATTTCAACCCAAAATCCCAGGAAAAGTTATTGACTCGAGTATAAGCCTAGGGTGGGAAATACCTCATCCCCCCCTGTCATCATCCAGACCCGTCATTAACATCCTCATCATCATCCCCTTGTCATCATCCCACACATCCCCCCTTCATCATCCCCTTATCATCCCACACATCCCCCCCTTCATCATCCCCTTGTCATCATCCCACACATCCCCCCTTCATCATCCCCTTATCATCCCACACATCCCCCCTTCATCATCCCCTTATCATCCCACACATCCCCCCTTCATCATCCCCTTGTAATCATCCCACACCCCCCCTTCATCATCCCCTTGTCATCATCCCCACCCCCCTTCATCATCCCCACACCCCCCCTTCATCATCCTCTTCTCATCATTCGCCCTCAGTGGTCTTCAACCTGCGGACCTCCAGAGGTTTCAAAACTACAACTCCCAGCAAGCCCGGGCAGCCATCGGCTGTCCGGACTTGCTGGGAGTTGTAGTTTTGAAACCTCCGGAGGTCCGCAGGTTGAAGACCACTGCGGCCTTCAACATCATCCAGCCCCCTCTCACCCCCTTTAGTTCTGAGTACTCACCTCCGCTCGGCGCTGGTCCGGTCCTGCAGGGCTGTCCGGTGAGGAGGTGGTCCGGTGGGATAGTGGTTCCGGGCTGCTATCTTCACCGGGGGCGCCTCTTCTCCGCGCTTCCGGCCCGGAATAGAGCCGTTGCCTTGACAACGACGCATCTGCGTCGTTGTCAAGGCAACGTGACTATTCTGAGGCCGGGCCCGAAGCGCTTAGAAGAGGCCTCCCCGGTGAAGATAGCAGCCCGGAACCACTATCCCACCGGACCACCTCCTCACCGGACAGCCCTGCAGGACCGGACCAGCGCCGAGCGGAGGTGAGTACTCAGAACTAAAGGGGGTGAGAGGGGGCTGGATGATGTTGAAGGCCGCAGTGGTCTTCAACCTGCGGACCTCCGGAGGTTTCAAAACTACAACTCCCAGCAAGCCCGGACAGCCGATGGCTGCCCGGGCTTGCTGGGAGTTGTAGTTTTGAAACCTCTGGAGGTCCGCAGGTTGAAGACCACTGCGGGTGGGGGAGTTCACTCGAGTATAAGCCGAGGGGGGTGTTTTCAGCACGAAAAATCGTGCTGAAAAACTCGGCCTATACTCGAGTATATACGGTAATTATTTCTGGCTTTGTAATACATTGTATGATAAAAAAAAAAGTGAATCAGTGGAAAGTCCAACTCGTCACACAGAAAATAAGCCCTAATACAACTTTGTCAGTCGAAAAATAAAAAGTTATGGGTCTTAGAAGGTAAGGAGTAAAAAAACGTGAGCCAGAAAAAAAAATTTGCTGGGTTATGAAGGGGTTAAAAGACCTATCCTAAATAGATGGACGAAGAACTCCATGAATCCCTCGTCCACCAGATCAAATGCCTTTTCAGGGTGTAAGGAGAATACCATTAAAGGCATTTTATGTTGACAGGCATGATAAATGTTCTAGACAGGCTAGAAGGGTATCATCTTGGGTCTATGATTTATAATTTTTATTTTTGCCACATTTGAGCTTTTCTATCTAACTACCTGCCTATCTATCTATCTATCTATCTACCTGTCCTTCTATCTATAACCGGAAAACCTCTTAGTTTTAGTGGTTGGAAATTGACTGTCCTATTAATTCAATAGCACTTAAAGGGGTACTCTGCCCCTAGACATCTTATCCCCTATCCAAAGCATAGGGGATAAGATGTCTGATTGTGGAGGTCCTGCTGCTGGGGACCCCTGTGATCTTGGCTGCGGCACCCCAGACATCGGGTGCGTGGAGCAAACTTCGCAATTTACCGGATGACTGGTGATGCGGGGCGGAGGCTCGTGATGTCACAGTAGGGGATAAGATGTCTAGGGGTGGAGTACCTCATTAAAGCCTTAGGGTATGTTCACACGATGGCATTGCGGTTTATGAGCACATTTCCGAGCAGTCCTAGCGCCAACATATTCTGCCGGTGCTCCGCTGTTGGGGCAATGTCTGCATGTAGCATACTCTTTATTGACTTGAATATGCTGATTAATATAAATAAGACAGCATTTTAATGTTAGTCTTTCTAAAAGAGACAGCTATTAATTCTATTAAATACGTTTTGTTGTAAAATTGTAATGCCGGTTTTCTACAAAATAGTAGAAGAGAAGGCAACATATATAACAAAATGATCCTACTCTGCAGCTTTTTTACTTCATTCTTCAGGAACTTATGCAGTAAGCATACTCTATTTACAGGAAAAAGGATATTTATACTACAATTTACCTTTTATCAAGTTTGTTTAAAAAATTCGGCAATTCTACACCCTATCAACCAAAATATATTTATATTCAATATTTGATCTATATATTCATCATTTCATCCAGCTTTTCCTCTACCTGGCACCCAACTAGACAGTGAGTTGTAACTTAAAACTTGCTTAAAGACATCTGAAACAAATGTATTTTTTGCTGTTTTCAATTTCAGCTGCTTATCAGCATTCAGGCTCTAGCATTTTAGCGGCTTTGGATTTAATAAACAAAGAGGATAAGAGCATGCTGCCAGTGGGAATATAATATTATTGTGAAGAATGGTATCCCACTGTTAGATATGCAGTGGTGAGAATATTGATTTCTCCTACGTAGGCTGTAAGTTCCAGGCTTCATTTTTAGACAGTTCCTTCACATGGAATAAATTCTCTCTTTGTGTCCGACTTTACAGTAATATAAATGGGATCTAGAGATATTTTGTCTTCTCATCTCCTAAAACAATTGAAATGCACGCAGCAGCTTCATTTGCTGACCTAAAGCATTCATATTTTGAATTCTCATTCAGGTTTTATATACAGTAGCGCCTCTAACAGTTATTATTATGATAATGTATTTATCTTGACAGGTCTGATTTGTGGCTCCTTTATATCCATGAAATGTTACAATTAGTTGTGAAATATAATTTTATCAAGGTTAATATAAAGGGCATTTGCATTCATTATAGTGTTTAATGTTACCACACTTTCGATGAGTTATGTCAATCTAGAGAAATAACTCTCTTGACAAGTAGGATCACTTTGCATTAAATGTTAGATTTTCTTGTACAAATACAATTAAATTGTCCTCAAGTGTGGATGTATTTTTTTTATATTGGGATTAAATATGTCTGGTGTAGAAATTATGTTTTAAAATACTCCATTAGAGCATGTAATAGAGGAAAGTTCTCTGTTTGCAACCACGATCGATCGACCAGAATAAAGAGCACTTACAAAGAGTATGTCTTTAAGAGGATTCAGCACATCCATGTATAACACAGAGATATGGCACTGGGTTATGCTTATTAGGCTAGGTTCAGACTACGGAATCTCCGGGCAGAAAATTTCCGCCCGGAGATTCTGAGTTCCGCCTGCGCCGACTGAATTAGTCGGCGCTAGGACCGCGCGGACACTGCATTCTTCTATAGACTGCTATGTGTTCTGCTAGGATTTCCGCCTGAATAAAGAGCAACCCCTTTCTTCAGGTGGAAATTTTCTAGCGGATTTTTCATCCAGATTTTCCGCTTCACAAATTCCAAAGTGTGAATTTGTGAACGGAAAACCATTCACTACACTATGCATTATAGTAAGCGGAATTTCTGCCGGAAATTTCAAAGCGAAAATTCCGGCAGAAATTCCGTAGTATGAACCTAGCCTAAGGGTCAAACTGAATTAGATAGAACCACACCTGTCCATAGGTAAAAAAAAAAAAAAAACACGTAACATGAGAACAGGTGTAGCACTATTTTTAGAGAATAAGTTTCCATGCTTTTATAATCCAGGGCAACTCATTTAATGTTTCTGTGAGAGTCATCCCATCCTTTCAATAAAAAGTACTGTTATGTTTGTCTTAAAGGCTCCAATTGAATTTATAAAATTTAAAAAAGTGGTCCAGTAAAAAATTATCTTATCCCGTATCACGTGTCCCTACCACTGGTACATACCTCCACCCCCCCCCCCCTACACACACACATACAGGCAATCTACAGAGGTGTTTCGAAGATGCCCATGTGCTGTACTCTGGTATCTTCAGCACTCCCATAGAAGTGAATGGAGAGCAAGGGCCGTGTCCTGGAGACTGCGAAGGTTCCATCCACTGGGATAGGAGATGTTAATTTTCACTGGACAACCCCTTTAAAGTGAGGCTGTCAGCTCTCTTAAAATTTCTGGTAAAGAAGATAATTGCATATCCAAGTAATAACAATTCTAAAGTTCCTGTTATCTGTTGAAAAGAAGCTGAGCCTTTGCTTCTTTTGTACATGCCTGTAAGCTGATATTTTAAAGGATTTAATAAAGCCTGTGATTTTATTCACTCCACCTACAAGCGCTGGACTTCTTTTCCTTGATTGTATCCTGTTTCCACCACGCCGTGGTATCCTTACGCTGGGATTGTTCCACGGTTGGAGGGTGAGCTGTATATATGTCTCTATAGTTATCTGTTGAAGGTCAATTTGACCGAAACATTACATAACTTTTACTGAAGGATTGCAGTAAAGTAAACTCACTATACAGATCCTATTGTTGTTACTATAGTTAAGGAGTGGGATCCTACTGTGGTACCAACCAGTGCTCCACAAGTGCCATATTATATCCTATTGCCTCAGAGTATCTGGTAGATGGTTGACTTTAAGGAGCTCTGTGTCTGTAACACATCACATTATTTTTTATATGAATAAAGTAGGAGAGAAATTAAGCACAGCATGAATATGTCACATTGAAAGTCAGGAATATTAGAGGAAATTTTGTTCCTGTAATGTTCAATTTCTTTTATCTTTGATTTTGTAAAATTACCTCTACTAGGTCTGTATCTAAATCTTTATACATAACATGAAAATCTGAAGACTTCTCATTCCTTTAAAATAAAAATTTATAGGATTAGGTAGGTAGAAATTCATTATTAAGGAATTATTTCCAAAATAATGACATAACTTTTAATAATTACTTAGTACATATTACTGTCAGCTAAACTTTCATCATATATTCAATAAGGGATTGTCAGCAGGATCAGGCCATTCTATACTATTTTCTATATAAAGTGTCAGTTGAGGCAATCCTATTTACATCTAGACCAAAGCCCAATACTTCCCTAGCAGCGAGTTTGCAAATGTTTCCTTTTATATTTATGGCGTATGCTTTGGAAAGGCTGTCACTTTTAGATTGGGGGAGTTCTGACTTCTGGTACCCCTTGGCAATCAGCAGGTTAAAGGACCTTAGGCACTTGTGTGAGTGTTCTTTGACTTGGAGTATCTGCAATACCAGGTATAGCTGCTACTGAATGGCATTGGTATTTTTTCACGGTTGCGCTGTTCACCAAGCAGGATAATAAACATTATATTTTAATAGTTCAGACAATTCCACACGTAGCGATACCAAATGTGATTATGTTTATTTATTTATTTTGTAAAATGGGAAAAGAAGGGGGATTTTATTTTGTATTAGGGGAGGGGCTTTTAGATTATACTAGCTGAGTACCTGGAATTGCCCGGTTTTTCCTTCCTAATCCTTGTTGGGGAGGAAAATCAACAAAGGAGGAAGCTTTTGACTTCATATTGTCACGATGCCGGCTGGCAGGAGGTGGATCCTCTGTGCCAGAGAGGGATTGGCGTGGACCGTGCTAGTGGACCGGTTCTAAGTCACTACTGGTTTTCACCAGAGCCCGCCGCAAAGCGGGATGGTCTTGCTGCGGCGGTAGTGACCAGGTCGTATCCACTAGCAACGGCTCAACCTCTCTGACTGCTGAAGATAGGCGCGGTACAAGGGAGTAGACAGAAGCAAGGTCGGACGTAGCAGAAGGTCGGGGCAGGCAGCAAGGATCGTAGTCAGGGGCAACGGCAGGAGGTCTGGAACACAGGCTAGGAACACACAAGGAAACGCTTTCACTGGCAAAATGGCAACAAGATCCGGCGAGGGAGTGCAGGGGAAGTGAGGTATAAATAGGGAGTGCACAGGTGAACACACTAATTAGAACCACTGCGCCAATCAGCGGCGCAGTGGCCCTTTAAATCGCAGAGACCCGGCGCGCGCGCGCCCTAGGGAGCGGGGCCGCGCGCGCCGGGACAGGACCGACGGAGAGCGAGTCAGGTACAGGAGCCGGGGTGCGCATCGCGAGCGGGCGCCACCCGCATCGCGAATCGCATCCCGGCTGGAGGCGGTATCGCAGCGCACCGGGTCAGTGGATCTGACCGGAGCGCTGCAGTAGCGAGAGTGTAGCGAGCGCTCCGGGGAGGAGCGGGGACCCGGAGCGCTCGGCGTAACAGTACCCCCCCCCTTGGGTCTCCCCCTCTTCTTAGAGCCTGAGAACCTGAGGAGCAGACTTTTGTCTAGGATATTGTCCTCAGGTTCCCAGGATCTCTCATCAGGACCACAACCCTCCCAATCGACTAAAAAAAAAGTTTTCCCTCTGACCTTCTTGGAGGCCAGTACCTCCTTTACGGAGAAGATGTCCGAGGAGCCGGAAACAGGAGTGGGAGAAACAAGTTTGGGAGAGAAACGGTTGATGATGAGTGGTTTAAGAAGAGAAACGTGAAAGGCATTAGGAATACGAAGAGAAGGAGGAAGAAGAAGTTTGTAAGAGACAGGATTAATCTGGCACAAAATTTTGAAAGGACCAAGATAGCGTGGTCCCAATTTGTAGCTAGGGACACGGAAGCGGACATATTTAGCGGAGAGCCATACCTTGTCTCCAGGAGAAAAAATGGGGGGAGCTCTTCTTTTCTTATCAGCAAACTTCTTCATGCGTGATGAAGCCTGTAAGAGAGAATTTTGGGTCTCTTTCCATATGGTGGAAAGATCACGAGATATTTCATCCACAGCGGGCAAACCAGAGGGCAAGGGAGTAGGGAGGGGGGGGGAAGAGGGTGACGGCCGTACACCACGAAAAATGGGGATTTGGAGGAAGATTCAGAGACTCTGAAGGTATACGAGAATTCGGCCCATGGTAGAAGATCTGCCCAGTCATCCTGGCGGGAGGAAACAAAATGCCGTAAATAATCACCCAAGACCTGGTTAATTCTTTCTACTTGCCCATTGGATTGAGGATGATATGCAGAAGAAAAGTTTAATTTAATCTTGAGTTGTTTACAGAGAGCCCTCCAGAATTTTGACACGAATTGGACGCCTCTATCCGAGACGATCTGCGTGGGCAACCCGTGAAGACGAAAAATGTGTACAAAAAATTGTTTTGCCAACTGAGGCGCTGAAGGAAGACCAGGAAGAGGGATGAAATGTGCCATTTTGGAGAATCGATCAACGACCACCCAAACAACAGTGTTGCCACGGGATGGGGGTAAGTCTGTAATAAAGTCCATACCAATCAGAGACCAAGGCTGTTCGGGGACAGGCAGAGGATGAAGAAGACCAGCGGGCTTCTGGCGAGGAGTCTTATCCCGGGCACAGACAGTGCAGGCTCGCACAAAATCCACGACATCCGTCTCCAGAGTCGGCCACCAATAGAAACGAGAGATGAGTTGCAAGGATTTCTTGATGCCCGCATGACCTGCGAGATGGGAGGAGTGACCCCATTTGAGGATTCCGTTGGCGTGGAGAGACGAAGGTCTTCCCTGGAGGAGTTTGCCTGATGGAGGCTGGAGAAGTGGAGATCAGGCAGTCAGGAGGAATGATGTGTTGCGGAGAGAGCTCTACTTCCGAGGCATCCGAGGAACGAGAGAGAGCATCGGCCCTAATGTTCTTATCGGCAGGCCGAAAGTGAATTTCAAAATTAAATCGGGCAAAGAACAGAGACCACCTGGCCTGGCGAGGATTCAGCCGTTGGGCAGACTGGAGATAGGAGAGCTTCTTGTGATCGGTGTAAATAATAACTGGAAATCTTGATCCCTCCAGCAGATGCCTCCATTCCTCAAGTGCTAATTTAATGGCTAGAAGCTCTCGATCCCCGATGGAGTAGTTCCTCTCCGCCGGAGAGAAGGTCCTAGAAAAAAAACCACAAGTAACAGCATGCCCGGAAGAATTTTTTTGTAGAAGGACCGCTCCAGCTCCTACTGAGGAGGCATCAACCTCCAATAGGAAGGGTTTAGATGGGTCAGGTCTGGAGAGCACGGGAGCCGAAGAAAAGGCAGACTTGCGCTGTTTGAAGGCGTCTTCCGCTTGAGGGGGCCATGACTTAGGATTGCCATTCTTTTTGGTTAAAGCCACAATAGGAGCCACAATGGTGGAAAAATGTGGAATAAATTGTCTGTAATAATTGGCGAACCCCAAAAAACGTTGGATAGCACGGAGTCCGGAGGGGCATGGCCAATCTAAGACGGCAGAGAGTTTGTCTGGATCCATTTGTAGTCCCTGGCCAGAGACCAAGTATCCTAGGAAAGGAAGAGATTGGCATTCAAACAGACATTTCTCCATTTTGGCATAAAGTTGATTGTCACGAAGTCTCTGAAGAACCATACGGACATGCTGGCGGTGTTCTTCTAGATTGGCAGAAAAAATAAGGATATCGTACAGATATACAACAACACAGGAGTATAAGAGATCACGAAAAATTTCATTAACAAAGTCTTGGAAGACGGCAGGGGCGTTGCACAGGCCAAAGGGCATGACCAGATACTCAAAGTGTCCATCTCTAGTGTTAAATGCCGTTTTCCATTCATCCCCCTCTCTGATGCGGATGAGATTATAAGCACCTCTTAAGTCCAGTTTGGTAAAGATGTGGGCACCTTGGAGGCGATCAAAGAGTTCAGAGATGAGAGGTAGGGGGTAGCGGTTCTTTACCGTGATTTTATTAAGACCGCGGTAGTCAATGCAAGGACGTAGGGAGCCATCTTTTTTGGACACAAAGAAAAATCCGGCTCCGGCAGGAGAGGAGGATTTGCGGATAAAGCCCTTTTTTAAATTTTCCTGGATGTACTCAGACATAGCAAGAGTCTCTGGGGCAGAGAGAGGATAAATTCTGCCCCGGGGTGGAGTAGTGCCCGGGAGGAGGTCAATAGGACAGTCATAAGGCCTGTGAGGAGGTAGAGTCTCAGCTTGTTTTTTGCAAAAAACATCCGCAAAGTCCATATAGGCCTTAGGGAGACCGGTTACAGGGGGAACCACAGAGTCACGGCAAGGAGTACTGGGAACCGGTTTAAGGCAGTCCTTGAAACAAGAGGGGCCCCAACTCTTGATCTCCCCAGTGGACCAATCCAGGGTTGGGGAATGGTGTTGAAGCCAGGGTAGTCCAAGGAGGATTTCTGAAGTGCAATTGGGGAGGACCAAAAACTCAATTTTCTCGTGATGAGGTCCGATGCACATTAGGAGGGGCTCCGTGCGGAAACGTATGGTACAGTCCAATCTTTCATTGTTAACACAATTGATGTAGAGGGGTCTGGCGAGACTGGTCACCGGGATGTTGAACCTGTTGACGAGAGAGGCCAAAATAAAATTTCCTGCAGATCCGGAATCCAAGAAGGCCATGGTAGAGAAGGAGAAGGTAGAGGCAGATATCCGCACAGGCACAGTAAGACGTGGAGAAGCAGAGTTGACATCAAGGACTGTCTCACCTTTGTGCGGAGTCAGCGTATGTCTTTCCAGGCGGGGAGGACGGATAGGACAATCCTTCAGGAAGTGTTCGGTACCGGCACAGTACAGGCAGAGATTCTCCATGCGGCGTCGTGTCCTCTCTTGAGGTGTCAGGCGAGACCGGTCGACCTGCATAGCCTCCACGGCGGGAGGCACAGGAACGGATTGCAGGGGACCAGAGGAGAGAGGAGCCGGGGAGAAAAAACGCCTCGTGAGAACAAAGTCCATATCCTGGCGGAGCTCCTGACGCCTTTCGGAAAAACGCATGTCAATGCGAGTGGCTAGATGAATGAGTTCATGTAGGTTAGCAGGGATTTCTCGTGCGGCCAGAACATCTTTAATGTTGCTGGATAGGCCTTTTTTAAAGGTCGCGCAGAGGGCCTCATTATTCCAGGATAGTTCTGAAGCAAGAGTACGGAATTGTACGGCGTACTCGCCAACGGAAGAATTACCCTGGACCAGGTTCAACAGGGCAGTCTCAGCAGAAGAGGCTCGGGCAGGTTCCTCAAAGACACTTCGAATTTCCGAGAAGAAGGAGTGTACAGAGGCAGTGACGGGGTCATTGCGGTCCCAGAGCGGTGTGGCCCATGACAGAGCTTTTCCAGACAGAAGGCTGACTACGAAAGCCACCTTAGACCTCTCAGTAGGAAACTGGTCCGACATCATCTCCAAGTGCAGGGAACATTGGGAAAGAAAGCCACGGCAAAATTTAGAGTCCCCATCAAATTTATCCGGCAAGGATAGTCGTAGGCCTGAAGCGGCCACTCGCTGCGGAGGAGGTGCAGGAGCTGGCGGAGGAGATGATTGCTGAAGCTGTGGTAGTAGCTGCTGTAGCATCACGGTCAGTTGAGACAGCTGGTGGCCTTGTTGCGCTATCTGTTGTGACTGCTGGGCGACCACCGTGGTGAGGTCGGCGACAACTGGCAGAGGAACTTCAGCGGGATCCATGTCCGGATCTACTGTCACGATGCCGGCTGGCAGGAGGTGGATCCTCTGTGCCAGAGAGGGATTGGCGTGGACCGTGCTAGTGGACCGGTTCTAAGTCACTACTGGTTTTCACCAGAGCCCGCCGCAAAGCGGGATGGTCTTGCTGCGGCGGTAGTGACCAGGTCGTATCCACTAGCAACGGCTCAACCTCTCTGACTGCTGAAGATAGGCGCGGTACAAGGGAGTAGACAGAAGCAAGGTCGGACGTAGCAGAAGGTCGGGGCAGGCAGCAAGGATCGTAGTCAGGGGCAACGGCAGGAGGTCTGGAACACAGGCTAGGAACACACAAGGAAACGCTTTCACTGGCACAATGGCAACAAGATCCGGCGAGGGAGTGCAGGGGAAGTGAGGTATAAATAGGGAGTGCACAGGTGAACACACTAATTAGAACCACTGCGCCAATCAGCGGCGCAGTGGCCCTTTAAATCGCAGAGACCCGGCGCGCGCGCCCTAGGGAGCGGGGCCGCGCGCGCCGGGACAGGACCGACGGAGAGCGAGTCAGGTACGGGAGCCGGGGTGCGCATCGCGAGCGGGCGCCACCCGCATCGCGAATCGCATCCCGGCTGGAGGCGGTATCGCAGCGCACCGGGTCAGTGGATCTGACCGGAGCGCTGCAGTAGCGAGAGTGTAGCGAGCGCTCCGGGGAGGAGCGGGGACCCGGAGCGCTCGGCGTAACACATATCCCATCCTCATATATTGTTGTCATATCCCGTCCTCGTATCCCGACTTCGTATCCTGACCTCATATCCAATCCTCATATCCCGTCCTCATATCCCGTCCTTATATCCCGATCTCATATCCCGTCCTCATATCCCAAGCTCATATCCTGTCCTCATATCCCAACCTCATATCCAGTACTTATGTCCTATCCTCATATTCTGTCCTCAGGTGGGACTGATTTTTAATGAAGATATTGTAAGCTGAAAATAGAAGGGGATGTGGCTTTGTGTGACTGGGTGTGATTTGCAAGCCAGACCGATGCACAAAAAGGGTATATAATAAAAGGGGTGGGGCTTAAACAGTGGGCATGTCTTTGTGAGATGGGGTGTGGCTTGCAATCTGGATTGACACATTCACCAGGAGATGCTGAGCGGAGCTTGTGGAGTAACGTACTTCATTAACGTCATTTTTTCCCATTTTACCCCCCAAAAAGTGTAAAAAATCCCTGTGTGTGAAAAAGTGAGAACTATTAAAATATTTTGTTAATTATCCCATACGGTGAACGGCGTAAACGTAAAAGAATTAAAAAAGTCCAAAATTGCTGCTTTTTTGTCACATTTTATTTTTTAAAAATGTACAAAAAGAAAAACCTAGGCAAAAGTGGTACTGATAAAAACTACAGATCATGGCGCAAAAAATTAGCCCTCATACCGCCCCATATACAGAAAAATTTGAAAGTTATAGGTGGTCAAAATAGGGCAATTTCAAACATACTAATTTTGTTAAAATGGTTTGAGATTTTTTTTAAGCGGTAAAATTATAGAAAAGCATATAACATGGGTATCATTTTAATCATATTGACCCACAGAATAAAGAAAAAAATGTCATTTTTACTGTAAAGTGTACAGCATGAAAAAAAAGCTTAAAAAATTTGCTAAATTGTGGTTTTCTTTTCAATTTTCTCACATAAATAATATTTGTTTGGTTGTGCCGTACAGTTTATGGTAAAATAAGTGATGTAATTACAAAGTACAATAGGTGACGCAAAAAACAAGCCCTCATATGGGTCTGTGGATGGAAATATAAGAGAGTTATGATTTTTAGAAGGTGAGGAGGAAAAAACGAAAATGCAAAAATAAAATTGGTCTGGTTCTTAAGGCCAAAATGGGCCTGGTCCTTAAGGGGTTAAACAAAAACCCTGACCCTGGCAAATGGGGGGTGGGTAAGGGTTAAATCACCTATCCTATGTTTGTTGTTGACATATAAGTAACATGTGTGCCAAGTTTCATGTTAATATCTTTAGCCGTTTGGACGTGATGCACACATACA
Source organism: Hyla sarda (assembly GCF_029499605.1). Lineage (NCBI taxonomy): Eukaryota > Metazoa > Chordata > Amphibia > Anura > Hylidae > Hyla > Hyla sarda. Next base: position 454,684,058 of record NC_079189.1, on the reverse strand, counting down.
TACATACATACATTGGGGGAAATGTATCAAAACCTGTCCAGAGGAAAAGTTCCCAGTTGTCCATAGCAACCAATCAGATTACGTCTTTCATTTTTAGGAAGGCCTATGAAAAATGAAAGAAACAATCTGATTGGTTGCTATGGGCAACTGGACAACTTTTCGTCTACACAGGCTTTGATAAATCTCCCCCATTTAGTTTTATATATATATATATATATATATATATATATATATATATATATATATATATAGATAGATAAAAAAAAATAAAAAAAACATTATTATTTATTTTTTTCACACTTTTCAAGTTCCAAGTTGCACAGCATTATATAGTGCTATACTGCATCATCAGAGCATCAAGCCGGCAGCCTGAGGCAGGTAAGGTGACCTTCCTCCACCATTTTAGCTCATCGGATCCCCGCGATCACGTCTTATGAACCGATGAGCTCCCTGAGCTAAGCCGCATCTGTGTCTTAATACTTTCGAAGCTGTGATTGGCATTGATCACAGCATCTAAAAAGTTAATTACAGGGTGCTGTGGGATTCCCACTAACCTTTATTAATAGTGAGTGTCCGTCTATTGATAGTAGCCACAATTGACCAATTACTTTACTTATAGACATTCAATGCCCACTGACCCCCCCCCCCCATTACAGTACACTGGTCCCTCAACATATGATGGTAATCCGTTCCAAACGGACTATTGTTTGTGAAACCATCGTATGTTGAGGGATTCGTGCAATGTAAAGTATAGGACAGTGGTCTACAACCTGCGGACCTCCAGATGTTGCAAAACTAAAACACCCAGCATGCCGTTGGCTGTCTGGGCATTCTGGGTGTTGTAGTTTTGCAACATCTGGAGGTCCGCACGTTGTAGACAACTGTTAGAGAAAGTTGTACTCACCTGTCTCCGCCTCTCCGGACCGTCACCGCTCGTCACCGCTGCCCGGGATGTCGCCGTCCATCGCTGTCGCCCCGACCCGGAGGTGTCCCCGACGCTCCAGCAAGGCCTCTGGTGTCCCGACGCTCCGGCAAGGCCTCTGCTTCCACGGCAACCGCGCTCTCCGTCGCCGTCATCACGTTGCTACGCACGCCGCTCCTATTGGATGACGGGACGGCGTGTGCAGTGACGTGATGATGTCGATGGAGAGCGCCGACGATGCAGAGGATCCCGAAGAGGACGCGCCGGAGCCCCGAGGACAGGTAAGTGATCATCACCGGAGCTCATGGGGCACCGTAAACGGCTATCTGGTGGCAGCTGAAGCAGTCGGTGCTGCCGGATAGCCGTTTTTGTAATGGCCCTGACATTAAAAAGCATCGTATCGCATGTTGAAATTATCGTATGTCGGGGCCATCGTAGGTCGAGGGGTCACTGTAATATGTAAACAATTCAAAAGATGCTGATACCGAATCCGTAATATTTATCTTTCTCCTCACTTACATTCCTCTGCTATAAGCACAGATGCAGGAGTCTCTGAATGAAATATGAATAACGTGAAATGACAAACCCAAGCCTGCTACATCTTTGACTACAGTCATTCTCTATAGTGCCCAGTAGTAAAATGGCAGTATTCCTAGCAATAATTTTCAGCCCCATTTTCTAGTTTGTCATTTCCCTGTCTCTCTTATATTTCTGCTTTATTAATAGTGTTGGCAATAAAATTCATTTTTACCAGCCAAAATGGGGAAACACTAGCCAAATGGCAACTCTGCATCTTTCTGATAGCCAGATGAGGTCAGTAATGAATTTTTAATGGATTGAAGATAGCGAGTATCTTATCCAAGAAAGATCATTACTCAGGACCATCAGGGTACTCAGGTTTATTGTAAAATCCTTTATGTTCCGAAGCTCTCCTCCAATCCACTGAGCCTTTTACCAAGCAGCATGCTCTCTCCCCCTTCACCGTACGACTCTAATCATTGAGATAGGCATGGATCAATGCCCCTTGAAGCTTCACTACAGCATATTAGATACAAGGAATCTGAGAGTTTATGGTATTAAAGACAATTCCATTATATCGCAGAGCTTGTTGCTTACCTCGGATTTTATCTGGCTTAGTGTCAACTTCTGTTTTCTATTATAGCTGTAGGAGTATGCTCACTGGAGTGGTTTGGAGAGACTCTCAGCAACTCACATGCTATAATTCTTCGATCGGTACTAACCAGCTGATCCAAGCTAAATAGCACCCGAGTGACAGATTTTGTGACTATTATGAGTGTGTAATGTTTATCTATGCTCCAGGCACAATGTTAACAGGTTGTAAATCCAGACAGATTAAATATACCACTGTGGGTTATTCCTAGTCTGGAAATACATCAGTCTCTCTGTATCTGTCCTGATTTTTTTATTTTTTATTTGTCGGTTTTCTGTTGTCTGGTGTTGCTTTGTTTTCTCATTTCTCTTCTTGTCATCTTCAATAATTTAACAATTATTTTGGTTTGTTCTTTTCTTACTCTAATTTACAACAAAGGGCATAAACCTCACTTTGATATACTTGAAGCAAAATGCAAGGGGGCTGAACGGAGATGTTTTACAATACCAGAAACAGCCTATAAATCAGAGTGGTGCCCTTTCTGGAAAGGAAGTAGAACATTTTGTTTATTTTTTAAGCTATTTTTATTCTATATGTATATTGTGCACAATAATATGTGTACCCTCCACCATCAACCCCCACAGACCACCACCTATTTCCTGAGTGTCCTAGAGAGAAGAACAAGAAAGGAACTTAAAGGGGGTTAAGGATTTAAAAAGAAATAAAATATAAAGGGTTTCACATCCCATTTGTCCTCAGGTTGTATGTGGTATTACAACTTCATTCATTTAAAGGAAATCTGTCATCAGTTTCACCTGCACTAACCTGTCAGTACAGACCAGACAGGTGGTGCAGGTGACACTGATGACAACCATACTTACCTGGTCCCGTTCCATGCTCTAGTTCTTCCGCAATCTTCAGTCCTGGGGCTGAATTGGAGCATGGGCGGAGCTTTGTGACGTCATCGCTGCTGTTTGAGAGCAGCGGGACCCAGCAGAGAACAGCAGCGGTGATGTCACAAAGCTCCGCTCATGCTCCAAGTCACCTCTGGAGCGAAAGATACAGTGGAAGATTGCAGGAGAGCCAGAGTAACAGGACCAGGTAATTATAGTTGTTATTAATGTCACCTGCTCTACCTGTCTGTACCGACAGGTTAGTGCAGATAAAAACGATGACATATTTCCTTTAATGGAACTGAGCTGCAATACCACATAAAAACTGAGGGCATGGGTGGCATTGTTTGTAATCTTGGATCACCCTTTTAAATCGTCATGCTTTTACCCAAAATTGTATCCATAAATTCCACTCACCTTTTAAGTTTACCTCTTTTTTCGAAAATACTCTTTACCTCTTTTTTCCACATATAGTTGGAACCATAGCCACTGTCCAATTTCTTGCTGTAATAGGCCCAGCTATAAACAATTGCTTATAAATTGCTTCCCTACCAACTTGTTTTACTTGTTGTCCCATTAAATCCCCAGAATACACACATTCAATGGATTTCTAAAATTGCCACCATAAATTTCACTTATTTTATGTAAGATGTTCAGCCAAGAAGTGTATATTTTGGAGCTTCTCTATCTCTTTCATATTACTTTAGGGTCATTCAGGTGATGCTTTAATATCCACATACCTCAAAAGCTTCAGTGTTTATGATAAAAATGGTGTTTCCATTAAAGAAAAAACAAAACAAAAAACATACCACATTAAGATATTGTTCCAGATGTATTTTCTCTTCCTAACCTCTCCCTCCCAAATATATACTGTACAGTTTTGAATTAATCTTTGCTACATACTTACGTCAGGCCCTTTTGCCTGAGCTTAGCAGTAAACTGGCAAAACTGTTAAGAGATTTATTTAACCAATTACTGTTATAAGGAAATTGGAAGTTAGCAAATGTTGTGCCTATTCACCAAAAAGTAGTAGAAAGGAATTAGGCAACTAAAGGCCAGTAAGCCTGATATGAATAGTGAGCAAATGATAGGATTGTGGAACATCTAAAATGACTAAAATCAATCTTATTGATCTTTTTTGACTGGGTGACTAAAATAATAGATGGCGGAGGGGCAGTAGACATTGCATATCTAGATGTTAGTTGGCTTTTGACACTGTCCCACATATAAGACTTATCAATAAACTGCAGTCATTGAGCTTGGACTTCCATATTGTTGAGTGGATTAGACAGTGGCTGAGTGACAGACAACAGAGGGTTGTAGTCAATGGACTATATTCAGAGCAAGTGGGGTACCTTAGGGATCCAGTGTGGTACTGGGGCCCATTCAGTTTAACATTTTTATAAATTATTTAGCAGTCGATGGTAAGGTAGTGGTCTTTTTTATGGAACAATGAAAGGTGTCATTACAAAATATATTGGTTGCGCAAGAAACAAGCCCCCATATGGGTCAGTGGATGGAAAAATAAAAGAGTTTTGTCTCTTAGAAAGCGAGGAGGAAAGAACAAAAATGCTAAAATGAAAATGTTCTGTGACCTTACAGGGGTACTCTGAGGAAATAAACACATAGGCTATCCTTTCCCGCTCACCAACCTTTTTAATTGTCTAAATATCATTAATTAGCTATCTATAGCAGTTTCCCCTCTTTGGTTGTAATTTACATGCATGAAGTAAGGCAATGACATAATCCAGTCATCCACACTTGTCTCTGTCCAAATCCATCTATGAAAGCAGCTCCACCCTTCTATCCTGCACTGATGAGTTATGCTCTCTAACAGAGGAAGCTGGATGGCAGAAAAGAGGTAGGCAAGGGGACAGAAGGATGGCAAAGAATATCAAGCAGCCAGAGAAGACAACAGGGGCCACAGGAGCTATGCATATCAGGCAGCATGGTTTACAGGGAAGATATCCAGGTAGTGTGGTGGCTTTGGAGCATATATATATATATATATTTATATACATATATATATATTTATATACATATATATATATATATATATATATATTTCCCTTTAAGGCCAACATGGGCTATTTTCTTAAGGGGTCAATGATATTAGCGGTGTGGTTTAATGTTGGTTGTACCATTTCTTTGTTTATGCTTGAGCTCCTGTGTTACCGATGTAATTGTAATTGTCTTGAAAAATGAAAAAGCATTTCCAATAATATTTTATAAATATATGTAGAAAGAATTTCTGTATATAAATTCAAAGTTTAAAGTGTATGATACCTCCAATGAGAGCAAAAACATGTCACTGCATGTGATGTGTGTAAACCCGTGATGCCTGGAAGCCCATTAGAGCAGGGGACAGCAAAGTGCTCTGTTACAGAGTGGCTGTATATAAGGCAGCCACCTGCACCCACCCCCACCACCTAACGAAGAGTTGAAACACATGTTGAGGTGGTGGTGTGGTGCACTTACAGATCCCCCCACCATGTCCCAGTTAGGTAAAGTACATTGTTATTGTTTTCCACTGGCACAATAGCATGCTGGATGGTGGTTATATGTCATGCTTTCTGGATTGGTATCCATGTAGGGGATTATTCTCTGTGGGTGCTCCCTACCATTGTTTTTGCTTTTGGGGATGGTGTATTTTACGGGTGGGTTATTTTGATTGGGAGGGCTATTATAGTTATTAAGTATTATGTAATAATTTTTTAGATCAATAAAGTGTTTTGTATACAATTTTTGGGTGTCAGTCGTTTGTAGGTTTTACATGTGCTAATTTGATTGGAACCACAATTGTGTAGCTGGATTGTAGGTTTTGATATCTCCAATGTTGTAGGCACTTTTATGAACAATAGTTATTCTTCTAAATCACTTTCATATTAAATTAATTGGGACACCTTCACTGAGCTCTCTTTCTCCATTCTCCCTGCTGCTTATATCTGTGCATAAGGGGACAGAAAAGTGTCTATCAGGAGTTACCAGACACTTTCTAGAAGTCCATGTAGGGGATACTTCAAGCTTGAATATCTCCGAGATAGAAAGGGTGTGCCGCCACCTAGGTGCAGTGATTGGAACAAACAGGTTTTCACACGAGAAGCTTATTGGATTCTGTGCTTAGACACGTGGAGGGAGATTTATCAAAACCTGTGGAGAGGCAAAGTTACCCAGTTGCCCATAGCAACCAATCAGATCGCTTCTTTCATTTTTCAGAGGCCTTGTTAAGAATGTAAGAAATAAGCTAATTGGTTGCTATGGGCAACTTTGCCTCTGCACAGATTTTAATAAATCTTCCCCATGGTCTCCAACAGGCCTGAATTTCTGTTTACAGATCGAAACGCGTCAGCGTTCTGATGGTGCATCTTCCAAAGATTCCTCTGAAGTGATGAGCTGACCCTACTTTTCATAGCGTTTCTATGTTCTATTGTCATAAGGAAACAGAGCCAAGATGAGGCAGAGTAGGAAGCACAGGTGCTATGGAGACAGAGCAGAAAGTGATGGGAAGCGGGGATAACAGGTGCTCAGTGAAGGCGTTCCAGCAACAAATCCAAATTTACAGTGATTTAAAAAAGTCAATGTAGTAATTTTTCATAAAAGTGGCCACAACATTTGAGGTACACTCTAAGTTTTGAGTCCATATACAGAAAACTTTTCTATATATACTTAAAGGGGTACTCCGGTGGAAAACTTTTTTTTTTTTAAACCAACTGGTGCCAGAAAGTTAAACAGATTTGTAAATTACTTCTATTAAAAAATCTTAATCCTTCCTGTACTTATTAGCTGCTGAATACTACAGTGGAAATTATTTTCCGTTTGAAACACAGAGCTCTCTGCTGACATCACGAGCACAGTGCTCTCTGCTGACATCTCTGTGCATTTTAGGAACTGTCCAGGGTAAAAGGAAATCCCCATAGCAAACATATGCTGCTCTTGACAGTTCATAAAATGGACAGAGATGTCAGCAGAGAGCACTGTGCTCGTGATGTCAGCAGACAGTTCTGTGTTTCAAAAAGAAAAGAATTTCAGCTGTAGTATTCAGCAGCTAATAAGTACAGGAAGGATTAATATTTTTTTAATAGAAGTAATTTACAAATATGTTTAACTTTCTGGCACCAGTTGATTTAAAAAAAAAAAGTTTTTCACTGGAGTACCCCTTTAACCCAATATATTGGAATTTTTTTTCTTCATATTTTAAGAAATAAGCTTAAGCATAAACAAATAAACAGTACAAGTTACATTTCACTCCACCTCTCATATTCCATCAGCATAAGGAGAAGCACATATATGATGTTTAATCAATATAATAATGCAGGATGGAAGAAACAAATCATTTCTATACAATATGGGCAGATAAAGATTGTTTTCTCCTGTAGAAAAGTAGGTATCGTCAAACTTTATAAAGGGGTAGGAAGAAAATCTAATGAAGAATTAAGTAAAAAGAAAGAGAAAATAGTAAGAAAGCAAAATGGAAGAAAAAGAAGAAAAGGGTGAGGGGATCTTTTTTGTGACTATAAACTGATGTGATTCTGTTGAGGAAAACAACATACAGTATGTTCTGAAATATAATTCAACCTATCCTCTTAATATAGTATCATTTTTATTTTAGCAAATGAAATTTGAAGAAAGCCTACCACATTAACCGTGACAACCCAATATATTTTTCTGTTCTATTAAAATAGATTTCCTACAATCCAAATTATCCCAAATACACAAAAAATATACTGGTTTTCTAGTCAGTAATAGGAGAAATATATTGTCTATACTCTCTCGCCTCTTCCCCCTCCCTTTAAATCCCTTTATCATATTATCCTTACTTATTTTTATTGTTATAGTAGAGGGTAGAACCCAGTCTAGTTCTTCTTCCGACACTAAAATTCCCAGATTTACAACCATAAATGCAAAGTCTGACCTGGGAACTTTCATATAAGAACTTAAAGGGGTATTCCAGGAAAAACCTTTTTTTTTTTTATATATATATATCCACTGGCTCCAGAAAGTTAAACAGATTTGTAAATTACTTCTATAAAAAAATCTTAATCCTTTCAATAATTATCAGCTGCTGAAGTTGAGTTGTTGTTTTCTGTCTGGCAACAGTGCTCTCTGCGGACATCTCTGCTTGTCTCGGGAACTGCACAGAGTAGAAGAGGTTTGCTATGGGGATTTGCTTCCAAACTGGGCAGTTCCCGAGACATGTGTCATCAGAGAGCACTTAGACAGAAAAGAACAACTCAACTTCAGCAGCTCATAAGTACTGAAAGGATTAAGATTTTTTTATAGCAGTAATTTACAAATCTGTTTAACTTTCTGGAGCCAGTTGATATATAAAAAAAAGTTTTTTCCTGGATAACCCCTTTAAACCATTGAATGAACTTTGAGACCGTTATAATTCTTTCTAGCATGCACCATAGGAAGCTCCTTGCTTGTTTACTGTTTCTTCTTTTCATACATTTCTACGTTGAATGTCCCTCAATGTTTATCGCCACTTTATAATAACATCAAACAGCTATCATAGTTGATATCACACTGTGGCCTTTGGAACTTTGTTTTCTTGTTATATAAAAGGTATGCTTCATTATAATGGTACATCTTAGAACAACTTCAAGAGACAGCAATTTTGTCTGAGAACTTTAAGCATTGATGTATATTCTGTGTCAGTTGTATTGGCATGTTCACAATGTGGAAGATTGTTACAACAATAGTACAACAAATATAACTCTCATAGAAGAATACTTGGACAAAACAATTGGACACAATTCTATTGTAATAAAAACTTCAGCCATGATGATTCACATTTTGGGGCACATGGACAAATAAAGTAAAATATGTTAGTAGTTTCTCTTATATAGTAGTTAATCTAGTATTTACCGGACTATTTTAAAGGGGTACTCCACTGCCCAGCATCCGGAACATTTAGTTCCAAATGCTAGGTGCTGGCTGTGGGGGTTGTGACATCACCGCCATGCCCCTTGTGTCATCACGTCACGACCCCTCAATGCAAGTCTGTGGGAGGGGGCGTGATGGCCATCACACCCCCTCCCATAGGCTTGCATTGAGGGGGCGTGGCGTGACGTCACAACCCCCGAAGCCCGCTCCCAGCGTTCGGTAATAAGAGTTCCTGACACTGGGGCAGTGGAGTACCCCTTTAAAGGAGAACTGTTCACCCACACTAAACCCTTGGGTAATAGTGTGGGTGAACTGGAGTTCAAGAAGGGGTCACTTACTAATATATGTCATGTAGGTCCCAAGATATGTCCCCCATGTCTGCTAAATTCAGTGTACTGCACACAAAAGGTGTGGCCCCATCAGCTTCATTTACATTTTCATGGTCTGTGACTCCACCTCCTAGTGATGTGGAGTTGTTGGTCATGTGCGCGCTTTGCTCTTTGCATAGAGTGTATGTGCCGACTAACTATATTCAGCTCTCATGTCATAATGAGCAGAGCGCTCACATGACCAGCAACTCCACATCACTAGTAGGTGGAGTCACATATATGAATATGTAAATTTACCCGGCGGGGCCCTGCCTCTAGTGCACAATTCACTGAATTTAGCAGAGGATCTTCTGGGGGAAATATCTCAGGACCTACTGGACATATTTAATTAAGTAACCCCTCGTGTGACTCCTGTTCACCCACACTGTATCCCACTGCATTGGGTTTAGTGTGGGTGCACAGGCTGACAGTTTTCCGCTAATGTCTTGGAAGTGGATATAGATGGCATATGTTCACCTATAGGAGAATACATACTGTATTACATCCCCTTTTTATCTTATAAAGGAGAGAATGCCCCCTGCTACCCTTCACCCTCTATACCAGTGTTTCCCAACCAGTGTTACCAAGCCATGTGTGGCTCCTGTGCATAGCTGTAGCTAGCTCCTTTTGCACCCGTGGCAAGCCCAGAAAATTGCACCCCCCCCCCCCCCCCGAAAAAGGAGAAGGGGATATACAGGATATAACTCAGAATCAGTACAGGTGACCTCACCAGCAGAATAGTGAGTACAGCTCTGGAGTATAATACTAAATATAACTCAGATGACTCAGGATCAGTACAGGATAAGTAATGTAATGTGAACTTGCATTTACTAAAATAGTAAGATTTTGTCCGATGGGTGGCACCCATTGTGAAAAATCTATCCATTGCAGTAAATTCAAGGTCACATTAAATTACTTTCCGTGGAAGCAGCAGGTCACTTACCTAGTGTCCTAAGGAAACAGAGTTGACTAATGTGATGCTTCCCAGTTTCTCCTATATCCGTGGCAGTTCTGGTTTACAATAAAATATAACAGGATCAGTACAGGATAAGTAATGTAACTCAGGATCAGATATAACTCAGGATCAGTACAAGATAATTTGTGTAATGCATGTTCACAGTGATCCCACCAGCAGAATAGTGAGTACAGCTCTGGAGTATAATACAAGATAAAACTCAGGAGCAGTATAAGATAATTTGTGTAATGTATGTACACAGTGATCCCACCAGCAGAATAGTGAGTACAGCTCTGGGAGTATAATACAGGATAAGGATAAAACAGAGAGGCATTAGAAGAATGCCCATACTACATTATAGAAAAAAAAAACCTGTACTCACCTCCAGTTCCGGTCCCGTGGTGCAATCCTCTTCCTGAGCTGCAGCATGTTTTTGGCCCTGAGTGACATCTTGACCCAGTGTGTCATACTGCTGCTGAGCCAACCTCTGATCGTAGTGATGGCCCACCTCGGCCAGCTAAGCAGCAGCATGACAACACTGGGGCCCGATGTCACCCTGGGCCCAAGCATCACACTGCAGCTGAGGAAGAGGATTGCACCCGGGGACCGGAGAAGGGTACAGTGGGAGCGCTGGAGGTGAGCCCTCATAAATCCCTGTATATGGAAAAATAGAATAGTTATAGGGGTCAGAAGAGGACAATTTTAGGCATACAGATTTTTATACAAAAAGAGCCTCGGCACCAGGATGAAGACCAGGGCCAGGGCACAATGCAATACACTACCACTCAGCCGATCACCAGCCAAGGCCGGTGATTAGCTGAGCTACAGTTTTATATCATATTAGCCAGAGCATAATGGCTGAAAAAAGGCTCTAGGGGGTACTGTGGGTTAGGAAAATGTATCCCTCCAAACCCCAACACCTCCCTCCCCCCAAAATAAACTTTTATACTCTATTCTATGGATAAGGGATACATTTTCCTAACCTGAAATACTCGTTTAAGGGTAAGTTCAGATGAGAGGATCCACAACGTATTTTTACGCTGCGGATCTGCCGCCGAAAGACCCCCTACAGGGTCCCTTTAGATGTGCCTGCTCGAAGCGGCAATATACCACTACGAGCAGACACACTGTGATGTGCAAGTCGCTGTGCGCATGCGCAGTATACTCGCACATCGTGTCTGCTCTTGGCCTAGCTCAGGGAGTAGGGGGAGCGGCCACGATGTGTGAAAGTACACCACGCATGCGCGGCGACCCGTACATTGCAGCAGTGTGTCTGCTCATAGCGGCCTAGTGCCACTCTGAGCAGGCACATCTAAAGGCACCCTGTAGGGGTCCCTCAGCGGCAGATCCACAGCGCAAAATACACTGTGGATCCGCTTGTCTGAACATACCCATGGGATGCAGTAAAAAGGTAGGAGGGGTAGTTAGGTATGTGGGGCTGGGGGGTTGTTATTGGGGTAGGCAGGTTGGGAGGCTGTAGTGGGTGCCAGCGCCTAAAAACCTGATTAGGGTCCATGTAGATAGCAAACCAAAAGGTTGGCACAGCACTCCAGGAAATGTAAAAAACAACGGTGGTTTATTCACTCATGTCAAAAAACAGCAGCGACATTTCAGCTCACAAAGACCCTTTTTCAATCTTGCCATACAGTAAGGTCTTATACTGTATGTAATGGTGTATAGCTGCTTTTGCCCAGGTCAAATAGTTGATTTCTGGAAAGAATGTATTTCAAATACTGATATTGTTTTAAATAATATATATTTTAATAGCAGGTCAGCAAAATAAGCAGAGCTTGGGGGTATGATATACTGGAGTTTGAGGGCTATGAGTTGTTTTGCATACATATTTAAAACGTTTCACACTTAGAATAACCATTAATTATTGACACTGTTTTTGACAGCACGAGATAAACAAATGTGAAAATATTCAAATTCCGAAATATTTATTCAGTGGATTATGTTGTTTTTTCTGTGTGGGCTATTGTACTGATTTACCTAAGACTATGTTCACACAGTGTATTTTCTGGAATATTATAATTTTTTTTAAATGCATCCGTAATATTGCAGACAGTTAGTGTCTATTTTTGCTAAATTAATGGGTACGGTGTAAGTTTATGGGAAATTAGTTGTCTGTGCACACCTGTATTTAAAAAGGGAAAATTTTTTGCATCCATAAAAATATGTAACATGTTTTTATATATTTATATAAAGAACGTGATCATCAGCTCACCCAAGAAGCTCCTCCGTGTCTCTGATAGTGCTAGGCAGCACGATTTTCCTGCACAAATGCAGCATCCTTGTAACCTGTATTTCGTAAAAAACATGAACAGTTAGGTTTAAAGGGGCACTCCGGTGCAAATCAAATTTTTTTCAAATCAACTGGTGCCAGAAATTACATAGTTACATAGTTAGTACGGTCGAAAAAAGACATATGTCCATCAAGTTCAACCAGGGAATTAAGGGGTAGGGGTGTGAAACAGATTTGTAAATGACTTCTATTTAAAAATCTTAATCCTTTCAATACTTATCAGCTGCTGTATGCTACAGAGGAAGTTCTTTTCTTTTTGAATTTCCTTTCTGTCTGACCACAGAGTAGAAGCAAATCCCTATAGCAAACCTCTCCTTCCCTGACATGGACAGAGGTGTCATCAGAGAGCACTGTGGTCAGACTGAAAAGAATTCCAGAAAGAAATACAACTTCCTCTGTAGTATACAACAGCTGATAAGTACTGGAAGAAGTAAGATTTTTAAATAGAAGTAATTTACAAATCTGTTTAACTTTGTGGAAACAGTTGATTTTATCGGAGTACCCCTTTAATACAGTCATGCGTTGTGGTGTTACATACCCTTACACATATACCGCTCCAATATTGGGACAATTGGTGCCCCCTAGCTTGTTTGCATCCAAACTAGTGCTGGGCGGTATACCGGTTCATAACGAATACCGAAATTTTTGTCCTGCACAATAGGAATTTTTCCCATACCGCAATACCGGTTGGGCCCCTCCCCCTCGAGAATGAATGAATTTTCAGCCCAGCGCTGTCCCCATCGGGGAACTAACCACATTTCACCCACAAGCGCTGCCCTCCTCGTCCTCCTGTTTGTTGCAGGCCACAGGTGCTGGAACTCTGTACTGTACTCTGTATCCCTATGCCCGGGGGGGAGCAGAACAGCGCTCGCGGATCACATGATTGGGGGGGGGGGGGAGAAATACCGTTATATACCATGGAACCGCCATAAGTTACAAAAATACTGTGATACACATTTTTGGTCATACTGCCCAGCTCTAATTCAAACCCAAATCTGTCCCCACTTGGCTTAAGTTGTCAGGTACATATAGATGTGACTATACCAGAAGTACTTGTTGCAATATTATATGAACGGATCAATTTACCTGTTACAGGTAGTGATTTTCACCAAAAATTTCTCTCTAGAGAAGTATTTTGGATAATAAATCTAACAAGGAAAGTGCCACAGGGACTGAACAGCAGGCAATATGTGCTTTTGCACTACTAGCCTTCTGTTCAGATACTGAATATTAGGTTTTGGTTCAGATTATAGATAACATGTTTTATTTTTATAATTTTTTTGTTTTTGTTTTGTTTCTTTTGATTTAAAGATGCCTATTGTTACATAAGTTGAAAATATCTTACATTCAAAAAGTATCTTGTGAAATAATCTTGCATCATTATCAGCTGGTGTTGAATACGAAGTGGAAGGATAGGATGCTTTGAGACAATATGCAATCGATATGCACTTAATATGAGAAATGTATTTATAAACAAATTCCCACACTTATAAACATGCTTTATTATGCATGTTTTTGTACCAGTTCTCACACTGTCGTAAAACTTTTCTACATGTAAAGGGAGAACACATGACTGCTCAGTGTACCACCTGGATGGCCATGAGACCCTTGAGTCAAATTGATGTTTTTTAGTATGAGTAAGGGTGGCTGACACCTGAAATGCGTGACTGATTTGTACCTTACTGTTCATGGTTTTTATGAAATAAAGGACACAGGCATTGCACTGCATCTGTTCTAAACAATCATTCTTTCTGTTCTGTTCTTTTTATATAGTCTATTACAAATCAGGTGAAATAACAATATATATATATATATATATATATATATATATATATATATATATACATACATAATTTTATTTTCAAGCTAATAGGTTTTATTCATTACGTTTTCCAGGATTACCACATCCATGGACATACCCCAGGGTATTGCGAGCTCTCCTCACTTTCCATAACTGCTTAGTTAGTGCTGCGTTCATAAATCTGCATTCATTATGCACTGTCTAGGATGGCCTGGGGGACCTAAAACACCAAACAATGCATAATCTATGAACATAATATTATAGATACAGGTGGACTCTGTTTATTTCAGACAAATGTCATGATCAGGCATGATTACATAGCTTTCACAATTTGCTTCTGAACATATGGTGCTGCCCTGTTTATCACAAACACATCCTGCAGGTATTGAGACATAGGCCCAGATTTATCAAAGAATGTCTACGGTAGAGCTATTTTCCCACGTTTATTTGGGTGGTGGGTTTGACTAGCGTGCATCTTATTTATCAAGAAGGTGCAGCAGGATGATGAATTTTGCGCATCTCTGCTGTGGTGGGAAAAGTTCTTTTTCTAGACACTTGTGAGGGAGGGAAGTAGACACTTTCCCGGGTCCTGAATTTGGCAGGTTAGGTGTTTTTACTTACTTTCTCAGAGCTGCCGGGACATTTTTACTTGCATTTTAGATGCTACAATCAAAATTGATTGTGGTGTCTAAGGGGTTAAAGCCGGGCATCACCGTGATCGGTGATGTCTGGCATTAGAGATGGGTCCTGGTGGCAGATAGCTGCCAGGACCACCCAGCTATGACCCGCGCTCAGCTCCTGTGAAGGAGAGTGGGACGCTGTCGTCCACAAGAGGTTAAAGGTTGAATTGTGGAAGGTAGAAATGATTCTCACGCCTACTGGTAGGTGGTGTAGCTTTGCGCCTAGAAAGGTACCTTTGCGCACAAAATAGTGACTTTTGACAAAAGTAGCAAATGATAAATACGTGACCACTGCATGGTCAAAAAGAACAAAGTTCTACGGGTAGGCAAAAGAGTGAAACTGTCTATATCAAAAGGCGCATAAGTCTCAAAATATGCTGCTTGCGTCTAAACTGCGTCAAAACATAGACAAAAAAAATGCTCTAAAAGCAATGATAAATTTCCCCCATAATGCTGGGCACCTGGCCTTGTCAGAAAATGTCTTATACTATATTATCAAAGAATATATGAATCAGGAACACAACAATCCCTTTTATGCCTTCCTGTGAATTGCATCAGTTGTATGACCCTGTTTTAAGACAATAAAACATTAAAGTGTGCCAGTCATTAGCAAAAACGTTTTATATAATGTAGAAAATAACATTATATGTATGTGTATATTTTTGTCCATGCACCTATTGCCTGTGTGTCTTTGTGAGGAGTCCAAATACAGGAAGTTTGGGTGGACAAGCAGGGCTCTGTACACAGAGGACAAGCAGGGCTCTGCGCACTGAGAACAAGCAGGGCTCTGTACACTGAGGACAAGCAGGGCTCTGTACACTGAGGACAAGCAGGGCTCTGTACACTGAGGACAAGCAGGGCTCTGTGCACTGAGGACAAGCAGGGCTCTGTGCACTGAGAACAAGCAGGGCTCTGTACACTGAGGACAAGCAGGGCTCTGTGCACTGAGGACAAGCAGGGCTCTGTACACAGAGGACAAGCAGGGCTCTGTGCACTGAGGACAAGCAGGGCTCTGTACACTGATGACAAGCAGGGCTCTGTGCAGTGAGAACAAGCAGGGCTCTGTGCACTGAGGACAAGCAGAGCTCTGTGCACTGAGGACAAGCAGGGCTCTGTACACTGAGGACAAGCAGGGCTTTGATCACTGTGGACAAGCAGGGCTCTGTGCACTGAGGACAAGCAGGGTTCTGTACACTGAGGACAAGCAGGGCTCTGTATACTGAGGACAAGCAGGGCTCTGTACACTGAGGACAAGCAGGGCTCCATATGCTGAGGACAAGCAGGGTGATTGACAAGCCAGGAGCCCGCACAGAGCCCTGCTTGTCCTGCCCTCACTTCCTGTATTTTGTCTTCTCATATATACACATTTTTTAACCAATGTACATTACAAGTATACATATAATGGTATTATCTACATTAGAAAAAACGTTTTTGCCAAAAACAGGTACAAGTGCACAAACTGCATGGTTATTGATGTGGAAAACACACCAATTTCCAGGTGAAAGAAAATGCATGGTGTTACCTAAAAAGCGCTCTCCCATTGATTCAACAGGGACTGTTTAAAAAAAGCATTGTTTCATGAAAAAAAGTGCAGAAAACCACATCAAAATCAGATCCAAGATACCTACATCAGATTCTGTGCTCATTTTAAGGTGTGAACATACCTTAAAGGGGTACTTCACTGGCCAGCCTTCCATCTGGGTTGGGAACATTTAGTTCCGAACGCTATGCTTGCTCTGCGGGGGTCGGTCACGCCCCCTGTGATGTCAGGCCATGCCCCCTCAATGCAAGTCTATGGGAGGGGGA
Source organism: Hyla sarda (assembly GCF_029499605.1). Taxonomy (NCBI): domain Eukaryota; kingdom Metazoa; phylum Chordata; class Amphibia; order Anura; family Hylidae; genus Hyla; species Hyla sarda. The sequence goes on along the minus strand of NC_079189.1, from coordinate 454,667,331 downwards.
GTAACGGCCGTCATGTCAACTCCCATAGACTTATATTGAGGGGGCGTGGCCTGACCCCCGTAGCGAAAGCACAGCATTCAACTAAATGTTCTGAACGCAGCCGGAAGCCTGGCCAGTGGAGTACCCCTTTAAATGTTATTGTAACAAGGCTATAGACTATTACATGAGCATAATGGATTTTTAAACCATTACAACGTAACATATAAAGTATAAGGTAAACAAAGTTGCCAATTTTTTTTCTTTTTTTGTGTAAATACATTTAAAAGATGGCATTTAGAAGTGTGTCCACTTCTGATCTGGAAATTTTGACTTAGCAATCACCCATAGCTCACATGTTTTGTCGTATGAAATTGTCACCATTTGTAACAGTCTCTGTCCTCATTGTGGCTAAACAGGAGCACCCAGAGGAAAGACATTCTGAAAGTCTCATGCAACCTATTGATGATTTGATGCATCGTTGCACCCTCTTCTCTCACATGGTTCACCCGTATTAATACATCTTCCAGACTGTGTTTACTTTTATTAGTTAAAGGGGTATTGCATTAATGAAAAAACAGGCATTTTTTTTCTTTCAAAGACAGCGCCCTCCTTGTCTCCACTTTGGGTGTTGTATTACAACTTGACTCCATTCACTTCAATAGAACTGAGCTGCAGAACCACATCCAACCTGGAGACAAACAGCAAGAGGTCTTTGAAGGAAAAAAGACCTGTTATTAAATCCTGAAATACCCCTTTAATGTGTTTACTTACAGCCTTTTGCTGAAAATATGTCAAAATTATCATTTGACAACACTAGCATGTTTACTAGAGCATGTTCACTGTCTTGGCTAATGTGACTGATATATTATAAGTGAGAAATACATTTGTTACACCCGATAGAATAGAAAATATATGAATGAGATAAGGGCGGATTGACTACACTCAGGGTCCCCATACCAAATAAAACAAGACCACCCATTGCCTGTCCCCCTTCCTGCCCAAACCCCTCTTCATGCCCCACAAGGGTGTGGCTTATTATAGGTGTGGTGTATATGAATATATATATATATATATATATATATATATATATATATATATATATGTTAACTGTGTAGTGGTGGTGAGGCAGGCTAGCCCTTTCTGTGTCTGGGCCTTTGGACAAGTCATTCAGCTTGCAATATTTCCTGCTGTTGTTTTCTACGTCTGTTTTTTTGTAACCAATGTGGGATTCCTTGAATATTCAGTACTCTGGTGGGTGGTAGTTAATGGTAGCACATGGGTCCCAATACAAAATCTGAAACAGAACCCTCACCTACCATGTACCATTTATAATACTGTATTAGCATTTAAGAAGAAGAGCCTTTGAGCCCATTCAGGCTTCATTTTTGTATCTTTCTGGACTTCCATACGTCTTCTCCAGGGAAATCACACAATGAGGATGGGCTTTACTAAACCTATTTTCTTTTGTCCAGTCCGTGTATAAAAAAATATTGTTACTTGTAACAGGCTAAGACACAACATCGTTTTTCTTAGTGCGCCAGCAGTCCTCGGCTTAGAAGTATTTTTTTTAATAGAGTTGAGCCAAGACGTTACGATGAGATTAAGGCATTAAAGGCATTAGAACAAAACAAAACCTTGTGGTTTGAGTGCAATTTTGTTTAAAGCGCTGCTTCAAACCCAACCAGGCAGCTCAAGCCTATAAATCTGAGACAAAATAGAAAGCGTCTGTAGAGGAGCAGATGGAAAATACCAGCTGTGACACATCCAGAACTATTCTTCCAGTTTAAGACTTCTGCAAAGTAAAGCAATTCTTGTTCTGAACAGCAGAACCTCATCACCCTTAAAAATAAGCATTCCCTTATCCATGGGGTATCCAGCATTTCTGCCTACTAGGGTTGTATTTTATGTCACACAAGCAATACCATATACTGTAATTTTTAAATAACTTATGCAAAGCCATTTAGTGCAGTCTCATTTATAGAAAATTCTAGGAAGTATTATCCGAAATGACCATTATCAGATGAGCAAATCAACTTGAAAGTGTTCTTGTAGTATCAGTATAACAGTATTGCTGTTTTATTTTCCTTTTGGGTCAATTTGCCACATTTTTGATATTTTTTCGATTTAAGTTTTAGAGTATAAAGCTTGCCGCTGTCAGCTAGCTAGTTAAAATTAGATACTGTGTAAGTACTCAGACTACTGCACCCGGCAGTACAGAAAGGAATAAAGAATTTAGATGGTGAATCAGCACAGAATCTCAGAAGCTTGTAAATAGAGAGTGTCTGAGGCCAGAAACATCTAAATGTTCTAGGCTTCTTAGGCTGCTCTTGCTATTTATATATTTGTTTTCTACTTCTAAACCTTAAAGGGGTACTCCGGTGGAAAACTTATTTATTTTTATTTTTTTTCCAAATCAACTGGTGTCAGAAAGTTAAACAGATTTGTAAATTACTTAATGATTTATTAAAAATGTTTAATCCTTCCAATTAGGGATCGACCGATATCGTTTTTTTAGGGTCGATACCGATAATCGGTGGAGGTTAGGGCCGACAGCTGATAACTTATACCGATATTCCGGTATAAGTTATCGGCTATTTATCCCCCCGCGACACCACTGCAGATCATTGATTTAAAGCGGGCGCTTTAAATCAATTTAATGCAGTGGCTTTTGCGGTGCCATAGGCCGCCGCCGCCACCACCCGCTTCTCTCCCCCTACCTGTCAGGGTGGTCCGGGCCATCCATCCTTCCTGTAGTGTCCGGCGGCATTCCGGGTGGAGGGTGAACCGGTCCGGGCTGTCCTTCTTCTCCGGGGGTCATCTTCTCCACTCCGGGCAGGCTCCGGCCTAGTAACGCAGCATAGACGCCGCTGCGCAGTGACGTTCGTGCACAGCGACGCACCTGACGTCACAGCGTAGCGGCATCTATGCAGCGTACTAGGCCGGAGCCTGCCCGGAGTGGAGAAGATGACCCCCGGAGAAGGACAGCCCAGACCGGTTCACCCTCCACCCGGAATGCCGCCGGACACTACAGGAAGGATGGATGGCCTGGACCACCCCCATTACGGGTAAGTTTAATTTTTTTTATTGACTCGGAGGGTGAGGGAGGGGCCCGACCAGTATAGAGGTATGGGCAAAAATCCATACCGTGGGAGAAAAAAAAACGGTATCCGGTTCATACTGGTATACCACCCAGCACTATGGTGGGGGGTGCGAAGCAGTGCGGTGGGTCGGGGGGGGGCAGTCGTGGTGCGGTGGGTCGGGGGCGGTCGCGGTGCGGTGGGGGCGGTGTGGGGGGCGGGGCATTATCGGCTTATCGGCAAGGTAATTGCCGATACCGATAATGCCCAAAATCGTGATTATCGGCCGATAATATCGGCCATACCGATAATCGGTCGATCCCTACTTCCAATACTTATTAGCGGCTGTATACTACAGAGGAAATTCTTTACTTTTTGCATTCCTTTCCTGTCACGACCACATTGCTCTCTGCTGACATCTCTGTCCATTTTAGGAACTGTCCAGAGCAGAATATGTTTGCGATGAGGATTTTCTCCTGCTCTGGACAGTTCCTGACTTGGTCAGAGGTGTCAGCAGAGAACACTGTGCTCGTGACAGAAAAGAAATCAAAGAAGAAAACAATTTCCTCTGTAGTATATAGCCGCTAATAAGTATTGGAAGGATTCATTTACAAATCTGTTTAACTTTCTGGCATCAGTTCATTTAAAAAAAAAAAAAAAGTTTTCCACAAGAGTACTCCTTTAAATATATTGCTGTCTAAGACTGACTTGCTCACATGTGTGGTGAAGATAAAGATGAGCCTTGTGTTGTAATCCTGAAAACATTATTTATCATCCTCTGCAGATTTCTCCTTGTACTGTTGTCTTCACAGGAGCATAGCTAGGGAGGGTTCAGGTGAGGCGCTTGCTCCGGGAATGGTTAGGTAGGGATAGAAAGTGGGTGCAAGATAAGGGGTTTGGAAACCCAGCCTTCCTGCATCATTTTCTGCCTGTGTTTAGTAAAGTTACAGCAGCCAAAGATTCTTACTAGCTGTTGTAACATGGTCCAGACATCAGCTCTGTCAGAATGGACAGAAGAGGGAAGAATCCACTATACTGGTGGGATGGGACAGCTCTGTAGGTAAGTATTGTATGTGTAAGGTGTGTAACAATGTGTGTTTCATGTGTACGTGTGTAATGTGCATGTATAATGTTAAAGTTTGCAATGTATAGTCCGAGGGTACTTTGCTGCCCCAGTGTTCGGAACATTTTGTTCTGAATGCTTGGAGTGGGTGGCGGAGGTGGCCCGTGATGTCCCGGCCACGCCCCTTGTGATGTCACGCACCCTCAATGCAAGTCTATGGGAAGGGGCATGGCGGATGCCAAGCCCTCTCTCATAGACCTGCATTGAGGGGTCCTGGCAGTACATCACGACCCCCGCCACCCGCACCCAGCGTTCTTAACGAACGCTAGGTGCTGCACAAAGATCACGGGGGTACCAGCTGTGGGACCCCCACAATCAGACTTCTTATCCCCTATCATTTGCATAGGGGATAAAATGTCTAGTGGCGGAGTACCCCTTTAAGTGCCTAATTAACATACGTATAAAGTTAATTTGCAGGAGAATATTCATTTATGTGTATGCATTGGATTATTATAAATAACAAACCTCAGTTCACATCCAATGATACAACACGTTGATGTCACAATAATTGACTCATGCATGAGATGCAGGTATGAGACCACTTCACTGATTGAGGTGGCAAAGGATCAAATCTAATGTAACCATTTTGCTTTGAAACATGGACTGACAAATTCTATATATCCGCTGATGCATCTGTGTGTCCAGCAAACATAAATTAAGCCCTGTATGTCTGATGGAACGCCATAGGTATTTCTGATGGTGGATTCATTTTTAAAGTGGTTCTTTAAAGCATCTCTAAAGTAAAAACTGTAATCTTACATTCCAACTCAGTAAATGTCAGTGTACAAATATTTTAAAAGTCAATATGTGATCCTGTATTGGCCCATAGAACACTGGCCTGGAAAAATTATTATATTGTTTCTACAAATGTTCGGAGCAAAATACTTTCTTAACCTGTTAACGACCATGGACTTCTATACTCGTCCATGTGCTGTTAAGGGGGCATGGCGTGGGCTCCCGACTCGACCTTTCGTCATACCGGCCAGCCCCCAGCTGATTCCTGTACCTGGGGGCTGGCGTTAATAGCCGACATGCGGCGATTGCCGCGATTGGCTATTAACCCTTTAGATCGCCACTGTCAAAGCTGACAGCGGCATCTAAAGGTGCCTTCATCCCATCCCTGGTGGTCCAGTGTCGTGAATCGTCCCCCCCCCCCCCGCAGCGTGATCATGGGGGGAGATCCACTGCTGAGATAGCCTGTGGCTTACCTCTGAATCTATGCCGGCTGGAGCGCTTAGAAAGATTAAGCCTGACAGGACCAGGCTTTATCAATCGAGTACAAAGCACATAGATAATGTGGTTTTATGGAACCACATTGATCTGTATGAGGAATCAAATGATTCCTCCTAAAAGTCCCCTAAGGGGACTAAAAATGTAAAAAAAAAAGTTTAAAAAAGTTTAAAACACACACATTAACCCCTTCCTTATTAAAAGTTTAAATCACCCCCCTTTTCCCAAATTCCATATAAAAAATATATAAACATAATAAAACTAAACATATGTGGTATTGCCACATGCGTAAATGTCCAAACTATAAAAATATATTGTTAATTAAACTGCACAGTCAATGGAGTACGCGCAAAATAATTCCAAAGTCAAAAATAGCGTATTTTTGGTCACTTTTTATACCATAAAAATATTAATAAAAAGCGATCAAAAAGTCCGATCAAAACAAAAATGCTACTGATAAAAACTTCAGATCACGGCGCAAAATATGAGCCCTCATAGCCCCGTATGTAAAAAAATAAAAAAGTTATAGGTAAAGATAATTTTAAATGTATTCATTTTTGTGCATGTAGTTATGATTTTTTCCATAAGTAATACAAAATCAAACCTATATAAATAGGGTATCACTTTAATTGTATGGACCTACAGAATATAGATAAGGTGTCATTTTTACTGAAAAATTTACTGCATAGAACCGTAAGCCCCCAAAATTTATGAAATGGAGCTTTCTCTTGAATTTTGTCGTACGAGGATTTTTTTCCCTGTTTCGCTGTAGATTTTTGGGTAAAATGACTGACGTCATTACAAAGTAGAATTGGTGGCACCATAAAAAGCCCTCATATGGGTTTTTAGGTGCAAAATTGAAAGGGTTATGATTTTTAAAAGGTAAGGAGGAAAAAACGAAAGTGCAAAAACAGAAAAACTTAAGGGGTTAAGCATTTATTGAATGAGCCATTTTTATTTTTGTTTTTACTCTTATGAGACATAAAATGCATCTACTTTTCTATCTATTGAGCTGTATATTTTTTATTTTTTTTTTGCAGGAATTATTGTGTCCAGTAATTGTACCACTTCAAAAAATGTACCTTACTTTGCAGTACACTTGCAATACTATTGTATTATATCCTATTGTTTTATCTGTACTGTGCTTATACAGACTGTACTAGTAGATGTGCACTCCACAATTGCATTGCAGGGGGACAGGGCGATCAAAGGCCAGAAAGGACCAGCATATACTTTCTAATGCATTAAATGTCACAGTCGCCATGGTTTCTGGTACTCAGAGAGTTAAATGACCAGCATCAGAGCCAGGGCCGCCATCAGGACAACAGTGATGGTACTGCCACCTGGGACTTGAGCCAAATTAACATAAAAAAGGTGTCTTTTTCTGCTGGCTCTTTCACTACACTGGCTTGGGGCCCAGATGGTTTGGCAGTATGGGGTCCCAAACTTTTTGAGGGCTGTCCTGTCTTAAGCCACAGAGTATGGATTGGGTTCAGCTTCTGAGCCATAGACATAATTTCCCAATAAACTTCCATTGAACATTTAGGGTAGGGTCACACGTGGCGTATTTTGCTACGTATTTGCTGCACATTTTCCTACCCAAATATGCAGCTGATTTTGCTACCCATTAAATCCAATGGGTAGGAAAATGTGCAGAAGCAAATACGCAGCAAAATACGGCAGGTGTGACCCTAACCTTATAGAGGTTGGACGCACACAGGTTCAAAATATATCTGGCTTGGAGTTACTCCATTAAAGTGTCTACATACGATCAAAATTACCATTGCTGCTTCCTTTTTTAGAAACAGTACCTGTCTTATAAATGAGATTGAGCTAAAGTCCAAATATGGTGACATTTTTCCAGTTTGATATAAATTCTTTATAAACTCGGCACTGATCCTTAAAAACATGAATTGTCAGCTCATTCCATTTGAAGATTATAGTCTCTTGTATATAGATATTTCTAAATAGAGGTATAATCTATAAAACAAATAACAGAGGGGATCTCAACTCTCTTGTATCATTTATAGTACAGATATTCTCAATAGGACAGAGGGATCTTTAGGGCCAGGGCCCCCTCAGGCTCTGTTTAGAAAACCCTTTCTCCAGCTTTTTGACAGACTTTGATATAGTTATGAGATCCTATCAGAGACCCCCTACTTTTTTCATTCCTGTTAGTATGCTCCAGATGTATTCTTAAAAAGTAAACCTCTTTTTTGAGCAACTTTAAAAACTTTATTGAAGCTAGCCTAAGATCTCTTCAGTTCTATGTTAAAGGTGAGTATGTGTCCTGGAAAGTAGGAGATGAGCTTTATACTCAGATTTGCAGTTTAATTAAAAAACTTTATGCAAATGTAGTAGAACCTCATTCACTCTATAATGTTATGTAGATTCAGCCCATTCTGGACAGCAGGTTCACCATAGGCAGTTATGGACTCTGACAGTTGTTATAGCCTGGCATAAACGGCTGTCGGTGGTAGTTATGTAAATGTTATAGTAGTTATTTATTATTAGTGTGAATATTATCTATGTAAATATTACTCCTTCACATAAAAGTAAAATAAATTCTGTTCCCCATAACTGAATGAGCCATTATACCGTCAGCAATACTCTCTTGTTCACTTTCCTATTTATATAGCTGCATTATACAAAGGAGAAGGTCAAGGATTTTAGCCCTTGTGTTGTTTTGAGTGCATCCATGTAAATATCTAGAATTTGCATTGTTTTACATACACTGCTATTCACCAAAGGCTATTCAAGTGATTCTGTATGCTTAGAGCAAATAGTTAATATGTATGGGGTTGGTCAAGTGCAGTCAGAGAAGAAATACAGCCTCTTCATATCTCAGGAGATATTGATATTGCACATCTTATGCTAATTTTTTAAGCATATTTATTTTAAACGTCCTTTGTTCCATCATGCTACATGATCCGTTTATTGAACATCATTATAAATGACTGAAAAGACAAAAACTTCACTGTAAAAATGTGTCCTTAAAATAATGATGACAAAGGCTGATGAATGAAATGAAAGAATGATCGATAGATAGATAAATAGATAGTTGCACTGAATATGTTCTAAACCTAAAAATATTATTTTTGTACTATTTTATAAATCACATATTTAAAATGTAGGTAAAGTCTTGCTTAAAACACACCAAGGCACAAAAGTGACCAATCAAAATAGACATTTCACTGGTAAAACCCCTGCATTACTGAAGTGCATGCACTGACTGGCTGTCTGATAGTGCCTCCCTACAGTGCTCCCAAGTACTACATGTTCTTTACTATTCTTTACCTGTGCCAGTGTTAGCTGCTCCTTTGAATACCACTTGAGGGTGACTCCATTTTACTTTATTAGGACCATGAAGAAGCTCCTGTCCTCCACATTCAAAAGCAATTTCCTACCTTTTTTTTTTATATGTAAGGACTTGTTTTATATGCAGTATATTAGTTATCTACTTATATTCATTAAATCCTTACCTTTTCCTATTTTTGGATGACATTTTGTGGGCTTCAAAACCAATTTTAGTCTCAACATAAAATATATGTATCTACATATATCTGAAAGGAAAGAGGGTGGACTTACCTGTACCTCCTATGTGAAGCAGACCTCGTGTGTCCATGTTTCATCCTCTCTCAACAGTCAACAAAATAATTCTTCACATCTAAATATTTACGCTTCAATCCAAAAATCTAAATATTCTTGAGCATAAATATTGGGTCGTCCGGATACTTTTTTTTTTGGGGGGGGACATAAGTATTAATGCAGTGGGAATTGTTTTATACAGTAATTGATCGGTAGATGAAATCAATACATCTTCTTCCTCTTCCAAACAGGGCCAAGGTAAAGAAAGGGGTCAACATTCTAAATGTGAAGATCAGTGACCCAAGACAGTGGGATGTTAAGCAAGAGCTTGGTAATGGTGGTAAACATTCTACCACAACGGTTACTTGCCAGAGAATTGGACCTAATCCTCGTAATAGGTATGTCACCCATCATCATTTGTTACTATAGAGGTCGATAATGTTGCGATTATTCATTTCTTATTATATATCTATAGCAGTTGGAGCTTTAAATCTTCTACATAGACAAATTATATGATAACATGCTGGCAGCCTGCAGTCACCACTAGAGGGACTAAAAAATCATACTTGTAATATAGCTTTTGAAGATAAAGAGTTACAGTAGGCCTTAAATGCATACATTAAACTCAATAATAAAACAGTATGATTCAGCTCTTAAACTCCAGGTACTGGTGTTGTGGGTAGAAATAATTGAGTAATTTAATTGTTCTTCTTTCAAAGCAGGAGATTTGGACCTCTGTATTAGAAAAACAGAGCTCTGACTGCTATAAAGATATATTAAGAAATTAATCAATATAGAATTTTGGATCTCAAACAACATGATGATAAATGGTCGGAGATTCACTTTAGCTGTACTATACTTTGGCTGTTAAACTTATAACCTGATATAATGCAGGCACATTGGCTATTAGCATTCTAACTGCTAGAAAGCAGCAACCTTGTTATATCCAATATGAGCCATAAAATAAATGGACTTTCTGTGTCTTGAACATACGTTCTTACATAAGCTGCTTTATACTCTTTTATTTTGTACTCCAACTTGATGTGTTTCATGAATCACATTGAAACCTTAAACCCATTCACTTATCTGACGTGACAATGTGACAATGCTCCTTATGTTTGGAACAAGGTAGAGGAATATTTTAGCTGCTGCATTGTCTTGAATGTTCTTCTATCTCCTTCATTTCTTAAAGGGGTTATCCACTATAAGGTGATTTTAGTCTGTACCTGGCAGGCAGTAATGGACATGCTTAGGAAGGATCTGCGCTTGTCTTGGGGCTAAATGGCTATGTTGTGAGATTACCATAACACTGTGGCTAGATTTTTGTGAACTGGTATTTCCTGTTTGACTTTTCTTTTTTGCCTACAAATACCCCCCCCCCCTCCAATAGACTTGCATTGAGGGGGCGGGGTGGGAAGTCATGATGAGGGGGCAGGGCTATAATGTCACAAGCTCCCGGCGCCAGCTCTAGCATGTTGAACAGTTTGATCCAAACAATGAGCAGCGGAGTACCCCTTTAAGGCCTGCATCAAGGGGCAAATAAGGGTTAAAGAGGAACTGTAGCCTCCCCAAACATTATGACCTTTTAATTCCCCCTGAAAGCATAAGATGCAGAGTCCAAGAGTGTTCTTATTTTAGTAACGCCCCCCTCTCCCCACCCATTCCCGAGGTTTTTTACCCCATCTGACTGTCGGTGAATCCAACAGATTTGTTGCTCCATGCCAGTATAGAGCAGGGTTTATGCTGGCTGTATGAGGCTGAAAGGCATAATGCCTCTTTAAAAGTATTCCTTCATGTTACAGATAAGTAGAGAGTCAATACTGAAATGTTCTATGGCAGGAAACTCCCTCTCTGCGGAAATATGCCTTCATGTAAGCACCCATAGCCATAAGGTGCTGTTATTATTGACTGTAGAAGATGCTATAAATTATCTGTCTCATGGTTAACCCTACTGTGTATTAGTCCTTTAATTTGGCATTGCATTACTTTTTGAATTATTTAGGTTCCAACATTAAATATATACTGTGACATCTGTGCTTCTTACCTGCAATAGCATTATTACATGTTTTTCTTTTTCTTTTTATATGTTGTGAGGTCACTCATACATATTGACTTGTTTGTGTTATATCTATGCTATGATGTCATGGTGTGCGTTACTCCTGTATTGTCTCATCAGTGTTTGTGTAATGGTTGTGCTGTGACAAAACTTAAAGGGGTACTCCAGTGGGAAACTATTTTTTTAAACAACTGGTGCCAGAAAGTTAAACAGATTTGTAAATTACTCCTATTTGAAATTCTTAGTCCTTTCAGTACTTATCAGCTTTTGTGTCTGACCACAGTGCTCTCTGCTGACACCGCTGTCCATGTCAGGAACTGTCCAGAACAGGAGCAAATCCCCATAGCAAACCTATCCTGCTCTGGACAGTTCCTAAAATGGACAGAGGTGTCAGCAGAGAGCACTGTGGTCAGACAGAAAAGAAATTCAAAAAGAAAAGAACTTCCTGTGGAGCATACAGCAGCTGATAAGTAATGGAAGGATTAAGATTTTTATATAAAAGTAATTTACAATCTGTTTAACTTTCTGGTACCAGTTGATTTAAAATAAAAAAAATTCCAGCGGAGTGCCCTTTTAATAGATTATCCCTGCATTGGATATTAGTATGTACCTAAGCCTGTATTACATCAGTGTGCACAAAATGTCTACATTGTAGTATCACTGTGAGCATTATCCATGTACTATGCTATCATGTTTATTATCCCTGTACAGTAATATAACTATATGTGCATCTTTCTTTACCTTATGGAGACCAAAGTAAGCAGAATCGTTTTGCTGACATTGCTGACAGTGGCCATTATGGAGTACAAAACATGTAAAAAAGAAAAAGAAAATGGCAGCAGCACACATGGTCTCACAAAAATTGAGGCTCTTAGCACACTTTTTGTTCAAAGCTTGTCCCGCCATCCACCACGCGGAGGTGGCCTCATATCGGATGGGACCCTAACACTAACTCACCTCTGCTGGGCATACAGCCTCTGACTGGGTGACATGTTGACAAATTGCACAGCAAAAACAAAAAAACAAAAAATAAATTTAGCCAGCACCTAAACCCAAGATACATTTTTTTTTACATGTTTTGTACTTGCCACAGCAGCGTGCAGCCGTGTATTGGTTTTAGGTGTTGGCTACATTTTCGTTTTTTTGTTTTTGCTGTGCAATGTGGGGGGAGTGGCTCCCTCTGTAGCTGTCCATCCCCTATTTCACAGGAGGTGGTTTGGATTGATAGTGGATCCAACATGTTACCCAGTCAGAGGCTGCATGCCCAGCAGAGGTGAGTGAGTGTTAGGGTCCCATCCGATATGAGGCTACCTCCCCGTGGTGGATGGGGGGACACGTTTTGATCAAAAAGTGCGCTAAGAGCCTTCATTTTGTTGACCAAGTGTGCTGCTGCCATTTTCTTTTTTTTTTTATACATGTTTTGTACTTGCCACAGCAGCGTGCACCTGTGTATTGGGTTTAGGTGCTGGCTACATTTTAGTTTTTTTTTCATGATGGAGTACGACCCTAATCCAAGTTTTTCTCTGGGACCCCATGATTACATGTTAGGCTCCTGTCCAAACTTGTGCACTATAAAATAATGTTCCTATTTTTAGATAATTCTTCTATTATAGAAAAAAAATAGAAGCCTTGAGTGCCTTCTACGAAAATGGGAGCCATAAAGCAGAACTATTTGCCTGACTAGAAAGCTAGATACAGTATTGCTAATAAAAAGGCTGCACTTTGTACATAATCTATTTTCAATATTCAGCCCCTTACAGTAGGCTTACTGGGCCCCAGTCGGCATTGAATTAGCTTAGAGGGGGTGAACAAAGACCACACTGTAGTCTTCCATGCCTTATAAAGGATATCAGGTTTTATTACTTCTGTAATTCTGTTTTAAAAGAGGTAATATGATTCCTATAATAGAGTGAAGGCTAATATAATTCACAATTTAGCATACTTCAGGGAAACTGAATGCTGTCTTAAGTGAAAAATGTGCACAACTGGGTCGCTCATTAAAGGCAGAATCTGGGACTCTTTAAGAGATCCAGTTACCGTTTCTTTAACCGTTTGCTATATGTATAAAGTATTTTATTTTGTATACAGTATATTGTTTCATGCTTCTTAACTGTAGCACTTGTTACTAAAAAGTCACGATTATTGGAGCACTTGTGTATTTCTGACGTACGTGAACAACAGTAGCATTAAGGCACTCAAGAGCTGATTTTCATACTGAGAGCATAGCCCCAGGAGATAAAATTTAATGTTCCCCGTTTTTTTCTGCAGCAGATACAGAACAGCACAATCACAGCTCCATTTACATAATGTCTAATTAACCCATGAAAAATGGTAAGCACTGATTATGCAAATGAGAGCTAATGTCCTAATTACCATCAGCTGCATTAGCCTATGTAAATGGTTCTGTTATTTTTATTAAGTAAAGTCGAGATTGTGTTTCATGTTGTTTTATTTATTGAATTAGGGACGGATTAGGCCAGTCAGGATAGTTTAAATACAGTGCCCTAAGCCCACAGTAAATTCTCCTTCATCATATGCACACTGCTCAGTTGAGAGAAGAATAGACTTTAGTCGAATTAGTTAATACTAATTAAATTTGTTTTTTGTTTTTCTTTTAAACAAATCTCCCACTGGGATGTATTCATTTGATGTCATGACAGAGAAAAAGCTTCTTTCATAATTACAAACCTTAGATATGCTTGAATGAAAAACACATCAGTGCGTTGGCTTGTACTGCTCAAAAAGTTATGTTACGAATGTTCAGTAGAGATAACCCATATATCATTTTGTTTATGTCAACAGGTTTTTTTTCTTTTCTCTATTACAATGGGATGTTATTGTTATTATTTTGTACTTTTCTCACATCACATTTTACTTTCACCTTTTAAATGAACAGGCAGCTAAATGAATACACAGATGCATGGTCTGAGGGTGCAGAACATGACACTGGGATTTCAAGAACAAATTTCTGTGTCACGTACTGCCCCCCTCAGGCTGTGCATTAGGCATTACACAGTCAGAAATCAGTTGAGGCTTTAGGCTTCCTTTGAGATGACGGTATAGTTTAAGAGGACGGTAACTGATCAGCATTTCAAATTAAAATATTTGTTTTGAATGTGAACAAGAACATAAAGGTACTCTTTTACTGACAACCAGGAATTCTCACTGGTGGTCATACTTCATAGTGGCAGCCAATGGCATGCATGATGTTACGGCTGAGGAGTAGTGGATCCGCTTATCTGTGTGAATGATGGCGTGGGCCGTATTAAGGAGTGGAGGCTAAGGTGCCGCTGGTTTTCACCAGAGCCCAGCGGTGGGATGGACTTGCTGCAGCAGGCGGCACCCAGGTCGCTACCCCTGATACGACTCATCCACACAGGTGGACAAGATGTACATGGTACTGGATGGATAAGGTGACTCGTAGTCAGGACAGGCAGGCGGTCAGGGCAGGCAGCACAGGAGCAAGGTCGGGTCATGAAGCAAAAGGTCAGAGGGCAAACGGCACAGAAGCAAGGTCAGGGTACATAGCAACAGGGTCTGGAACACGGCAAGGCAAGGGACAAACAGAACGCTTTCTCCTAGGCTGATAAGGCACATAGATCCAGCAAGGGTCAAAAGGAAGTGCCTGTACTTATAGGGTCATGGGAAAGCAAGAACATGTCCCTTTAAACTTCACAGAGCCGCCGTGCGCACGCCCTAGGAGGCGGGGGCACACACCGGCAAGCAGGAAGAGAGTGGAGATGACGGGGAAGGTAAGAGGTGGTGGACAGGCTGTGGTCGCATCGCGGGATGCAAACCACAGAATGGGACAATCCCGGCAGCGCAGGAGGAGTGCGTCTGTGGCCAGCATGTCTGACTGCGGCGCAACTCCTAACACATGACATAAATACATGACACAGCAGCAATTGTGAGAAGGTAGCAAAGTGGGCAGGTGGCCTTTTGGGGTTTTCTAGTGAAATTATATTAATGACCTATCCTCAGGATCAATGTCGGATTGGTGGGGTGCTAACACACAATACATAGTAAATAAAGGCAGAAGCAAAAGGCTATGTACATTTGCCCACATTTATGATTGTAGGTGTAAGTGAAGCATTTTTTACACCCTTTTTTTGTGTGCTGATAATGTGTAGGAGCACCACATTTATTAAATGGTCAAAGAGCATTTGATACATTTTGTGCAGGTCACATTTTCAGAAATTTCTCTCTTCACATACACCAAAAAGTTACACCATGTCTGGGCTGGTGTAGTTTTAGAGACTTTTCAGTGGCTTTGCTCCTTTTTTGCTCCTTTTCACAAAAAGGCACAGTTGATAAAACCCTTCCATATCATGTGTATTGCCAAAATCAGTGGATTGCATCTCAAAATCAGCAGAAATGTGTAAACAAAAAGGGGCAAGAAAGGCTCAAAAAACCCTGCATGCTCCTTTTTTGCCCCTTTTTTAGACACAAAAAACAGACTAAAGACAATGATAAATTGTGTAATAGCCATGGTGCGTTACAGCAGTTCAAATTCCATTCAATGAGATATGAGCTGTAGTAACTTGACTTGGCCACTACACAGTGCATGGAGCCTTTTGCTCCCAGCTCAGTTCTCTGTGTTGTGTAGTTGCTGTGGTATTGATATTAGTGGCCTACCCTGCATAATGGCAGTGTCTTCTTTTAGTATTATAATGCGCCCTGCCATTCTGTGAAATGGATTTAAAAATAATGCATGCATTGAAAAACATAAAAAAAGGCATCATGGAGCTCCAACTATTTTGCTTCTCAATCCAGTGAAGCATCTGAAAGATGTGCTTATGAAAGCCTGAGCCCTTGAGGTCCTACCTACCTATAGTACATTACTGAGGAGTTCTGCTGGTATTGGCTTTCAGATTACTTGTAGAGCTACATTATTGATTGACCAGAACTGTTTTGGGAGCACATAGGGGACTTTCTCTATATTATGCACATGGTTATAAAATGATGGATGACTGGTGTTTGTATGTATACATCTGTAAGCTGACCTGTCCCTCACCTACTGTCTCTGCTTCCTGCACCCACAGTCTGCTCCTACCCTTGTAGATGTGTAAGCTTTCATTGGTGGGGTCCTCGCTACCCTAGTTCTTGTTTATTATTTAGATCATGTATAACATATTCTCTTTTGTATATTTACATGTGCCTTTAAAGTAGTTATCCAGGAATAGAAAAACTGAGCTAATCTCTTCCAAAAACAGCATCACACCTGTCCTCAGTTGGTATGTGGTATTACAACTTTGCCCTATTCACTTCAATGGAACTGAATTGGAATAGCACTCATAACCTAAGGATGGGTGTGGTGCTGTTTATTGAACCCATTTAATGAAGCCATTTTTTCACTGCAGTCTGCAAAAAAGACAGCAATTGCTGTAAAAAACCACGTAAAAAAGTTTTCCAATCAATATGCACTCAGTACCCCATAAAAACAGTGAAAACAGCTAATTTATTAAAATGGAAAAACTAAAGTCTTGCCTCGACATAAGTATTCAGACCCTTTGCTATGACACATGAAGTTTATCTCTCGGTCCTCCCATTTCTCTTGATCATCTCTAAGATGTTTCTACAACGTGATTGGACAGGATCCAGAAAGACGCAAACCTGTCTATATAAGGTTTTACAGGTGATAATGAAAATGACAGCCAAAACCAAGCCATGAATAGGAAAGAACTGCCTGTTGAGCTCAGAAACAGAATTTTGTGGAGTCACAGAACTGAAGAAGGGCCGAAAAAATTCTATTGCACTTGGAAAAAGTTTAAAACAATCAAGACTCTTTCTTGAGCTGATTACCCGATCAAACCAAGTAATTGGGGGAGAAGGGCCTTGGTAAGAGGGGTGACCAAGAACCAAATGGTCACTCTTGCAGAATGCCCAAGATCCTGTGTGCAGATGGGAAAAACTTCAGGAAGGTCAACCATCACTTTAGTGGACCACCAATCTGGTCTTTCTGGCAAGCACAATAGTGACAGCAGCACACTACAAGCACTTATCTAATATCTATCATGTAGGGTTATCTTACCGTGGTGGGAGGGTGCACACATTGCCAATTTTGCTGTTAAATAAATCTACTTGTAGTGTTCTGCTGTAACTTTTGTATTTGTACTTGCACTCATATTTCAGCCACAGGAGCGTACACCTCCGTATTTATGGTAACTCTTTTGAATGTGATTAACAATTTTTTATCTGACCAGAAAGAAACCTCACCATGAAAGCTTCTCTGGAGTTTGCAAAAAAAAAAAAAAATATCATAACCTAAAGGCCTCTCAGACTGTGAGAAACAAGATTCTCTGGTCTGATAAAACCAAGATGTAACTTTTTGACCTCAATTCTAAGCATCATGTCTAGAGGAAACCCAGCACTGCTCATCCCCAGGCATCGCTCATCATACCATCCCTACATGTTAAGCATGGTGAAGGTAGCACAAGTCTGCAACATATGAAAATGTTAAAAAGTGAAAGGGTCTGAAGACTTTCCAAATGCACTGCATATATACTAGAACTAGAGCTTTCCAAAACCAGTTTAAATTCCATTAAATACAATTTGGCGTTAAAGGGGCACTCTGCCCCTAGACATCTTATCCACTATCCAAAGGATAGGGGATAAGAAGTCTGATCGCTTGAGTCCCGCCGCTGGGGACCCCCACGATCTTGACTGCACCACCCCAGATATCCGGTGCACGGAGCAAACTTCGCTCTTTGCCAGATGACGATGCGGGGTGGAGGCATGTGACGTCACGATCACTCCCCGCTTGTGACGTCATGGCCTTCCCCCCTCAATGCAAGTCTTTGGGAGGGCCGTCACGCACCCTCCCATAGACTTGCATTGAGGGGGCGTGACCATGACATCACGCGCAGGGTGCGGCCGTGACGTCACGAGCTTCCAGCGCTGCACCCGACGCTCTAAATGAGCACCGGGTGCAGCAGGGAGATCATGGGGGTCCCCATCAGCAAGACACCGAGATCAGACATCTTTTCCCCTATCCTTTGGATAGAGGATAAGATATCTAGGGGCGGAGTACCCCTTTAAGAATCAGCTAGGGAACAGTTTTGGGAACTATTTTGTGAACATATCGAAAACTTTCTACTTTGATGTTCTTCCCCAGCTTTCAAACTTTAATTTCATGACCTCAAAGAAACAATGACTCAAATCCTGCTTTTATTAACTGTTTATGAAAAATTCCTTTTACATCTTGATAAAAACTATGTATACTTACAGGCATAGGCCAGAAAGCACCAATACCAAGGTCTATATTTTCCTGCCTAATTGCTTCCATATGAGCCAAGACATTGTCAATTTTAACAGAAACAGTCTGTCTGCCCCAAAGTACTATTTCAACCTCTTTGTTATGTTATCGCAGTCGGTAGGGCACTTTCATGTAAGTGCTTATTAAAAAAAGAAACAAGATCTGAGCTGAGTTACACAGTCTGTTTGGCAGCTTATTTCCAGGCATCATAAAAGACAATTTGTGTCTACTTGAAATAAGAGATGAATTGTAGATTCATTCCATGTTCATCTATATTAAACTAAGCCGAATACGAATTGTTAGGGTTCTGCATATAAACAATTTCACACATTGCACATGAAACACTTTCCAAATCCAAGTTTCAAGCTATTTTGTGAGGTCTCTAGGCATGGATTCTTTATATTGGTTATAAAAACTTACTTGTAGGCACATAACTCAGAATAAATATTTATTCTTATATGACTTCTTTGTAAAATATTTATCATTTTTACAGAGTTTTCTAAGCATAAACAAACCTATTATCACTGCATATGCAGGTGTATATGTAAATTGTGTGGCGTGCAGCCAGTTATGTTGGGTATAAACAGTACATATTCTGTGCTTTCCTTCATTTTTACAGTTTTTATTGTTTGCTGCAGAGTTTCTCCTTTCAAGCTTTGCTGAGTCAAAGGGCTGTCCATTGTGCCCTGAGCAGATCAGATGTCTCCCTCCTTCTGCTCCTTCTTCCCTCTCACAGTATCCTGTACACATACCCTAAGGGAGGAGGAGATATTGCAGCTGCATCCTCCTCCTCCCTCCTTCAGCTTGCCATCTTCTATAATATACTGTATATATATATATATATATATATATATATATATATATATACACACACAGCGGTCCCTCAACATACGATGGTAATCTGTTCCAAACGGACCATCATTTGTTGAAACCATCGCATGTTGAGGGATCCATGCAATGTAAAGTATAGGACAGTGGTCTACAACCTGCGGACCTCCAGATGTTGCAAAACTACAACACCCAGCATGCCCGGACTCACCTATATCTACCATCACCGCTCGTCACCGCTGCCCGGGATGTCGCCATCCATCGCTGTCGCCGCGTCCCCGAGGTGTCCCCGACGCTCCGGAAAGGCCTCTGCTTCCCCGCCATCCTCGCTCTTCGTCACCCCCATCACGTCGCTATGCATGCCGCTCCTATTGGATGATGGGACGGCGTGCGCAGTGATGTGATGACGTCGATTGAGAGCGCCGACGATGCAGGGGATCCTGAAGAGGACGCGCCGGAGCCCCGAGGACAGGTAAGTGATCATCAGCGGACCATACGGGGCACCGTAAACGGCTATCCGGTGGCAGCTGAAGCAGTCAGCGCTGCCGGATAGCTGTTTATGCGATGGCCCCGACATACAAAAGCATCATATGAGAGGCCATCGCATGTTGAAATTTTCGTATGTCGGGGCCATCGTAGGTCGAGGGGTCACTGTATATTGTGTCCCAGCACCAAAGGCTGTCCTTTGGCTTCGGACTGCCACAGGCAGATCTGCAGCACAGGTGTTGGGCCTACTGAGGGACGGATTATTGTTTCCGGTGTCTTCCAACACTTTACCAAAGTTAGAGAGGAGCTGTGTAAACTCATGTGACCCTGCCTGCCAATGAGAACCCCTTAATTCTTTAGTATATAGAGTAGTAGAGGGAGGATTTGTCCCAGTTCATCTCCAGTTGTCCCTGAGCACCAGTGTGGTAAAGGTGTGAGGTGTGTGGAGAAGCTCTAAGGGAAGGCCCAGAACAAACCCTAGCTACCTGGATCAATCTTTAATCCTATTTCAAGTCAGCATCAATCTATTCGGTGAAAGCACCACAAGGCAACAGGGCTCCCAAAGGGTTACACTGCATCCTCTCCACTCTGGACCATACTGTCTGTGTATCAACATCTGCACCCAGCTCAGTAAAGACAGTTATCCATAACTAGACGTTAGTGTGTTCCTTTACTCCCGGTGTCTGGCCCAGGAAAAGCTGTCTCCAACCTCGGATCATGTATTGGCTAACGGGGCTCTGGCGTCACAAAGTGATCTGGTATTTCCTAACACCCCAGTGGCTACCACATATATATTGAGTAAATAAGTTTTTGAACATTTTTTAGAGAGCTGCACACAGGAAAAGGAGAACTAGAGACTTCCGGGAATAGAGAGAGGCCACTATTGCCTATAGATATACTACAGGTTCATCTAGGTTTGCCTATTGGTAGTGACAGATGGATGGGCTGAAGGTTTGGAGACCTGTTACTGAATAGCCCAGTTCCAAGTCCTAAAAATAAAAACACTTTTTAGAACTTGCAGCTGTCCTTCGTGATTTAGGAGGTTTAATGTTAAGCCAAGCATGGTTGTGTTAGAAGGCATATTGATAAAAAAAAAGTTCACCACGCAGAAGAAGAGTTCCTTTAGGGAAATAAAACAAAAAATAAACTAGAAAGTGCATTGTTATTCTTGTCTTAAAGCATGCCCAAGGGTTTGAGAACAAGCTACATGCTTTTCTTGTCCATAGACACAGATGGTCACCAGTAAGCACTTAATGCGCTTTCTAAGTAAGATATGATATAATACACAGCTTTGCATTCAAAATTGTCTTTGTAATCTTACATGACATTTACTAGATTTCATTGAAAACTTTTCTTTTGTTTACTTTGCTAGGTTGGAAGGTGTTTGTTGTTGTGGAAACATTTGCATAGATCAGAGAGATGCTTGATAAGGGTGTCAGGAAAGGTGTCAGTGTTTGGATAATTGACAGTACATGCGTCCTCAAGTTACAATTTTTTTAAGGGTTTGTTCGGTATAAAACTTTTCTATAGTACTGTCGCCAGCCTGCCTAATGAAATAATAAACACTTTAACACACCTTCCTTCACTCCCTCATAGCCTGCAATATCAGGACACCCCTTCTCTGGCCGGTCTCTGCTGACAGTCTGCTTCATGTAGATAGGACGTCACTCCACCGCTCAGCCAATCACTGCCTTCAGTGCTATCCCACCTTGGCCAAAGTCAACAAACTCTGTCACCAGAAGACAACAGAAGCAGTTGTATTCCCATACACATACAGTGTTTTTTGTAATAATTGGCACAGTTTTTTGTAACAGAAAAAGGTACACGTGCCAAATTAATATGGGGTCTCACTGCCAATGTTATACATGTTGTCCTTTTTCCTTTTTTTTGGACATTTGTTGTATCTGTTACATTTTTAAAGCTTTTGTGGCCTTTTGTACACCGAACAAGACAACATTTGACAGGTCTAGCAAACCATTTGTCCCTAACCAGTGGTTCGGAAGCCACATATAGCCCGCGACCCTATGCTGTGTAGCTTGCCATAGGAGTCCTGAGTTATGACCATATGATAGACATAGCTTATTTACAATCCAACAGTACCAATTGGATTGTATAATGCTATTGTCAAATTTATATCAGGAAATGTGTGAAAATACATGATTTCTTGTAACTTTGCATTTAATGTAGAATCCTTTGTTTTTGGGTTTAACGTGGCTCCCAATCATTTCTCAAAGTTGAAAACTGCTCAAAAGATACAAAAATCCAGGGACCTCTATTCTAGACCTACATGTTGTTAGGCCTGCAGTTGACATTTCATGGTGGTTACAATTCAAAGCATAGATCTAGCATTAAAATTCACATTTATCATTGCAATATATCTGGCAAACATTTTCTTGCCACCACAATATTGACACAAGTTGTATAATAGCTATTATGTTTCATAATATGTTTAATGTCCTTCGCTAACACCAAATGTCAGGTTCCAGAGATGCAACATTGAAAGCAATGAATTAGGTTCAGGTTTGCTAGTCACAAGGTAGAAGGAAAAGATGACAAAGTCAAAGAATAGCTTTCATTGCACTATACCATTAACCCATCTAGGTTACTTTGGTACTTTGTGTGTGGTGCACAGAGATGAAACGTGTAAGACTTTATTAACACCATGCATGTCTTGACTTTCTTTTATGGATTTGATACCAGCCTTAAAATCATTGCTTGGAATAAGGTTCATTTCATAATATTGGATTACACATTTGACTATTTTGCACATTCTTGTTATTTTGAATCTGCAAATAATATAATAGATTCTCCCTCCACTAACATAACCAATTCCATGTGTTGTCTTTACGAAGCTGAAACATACAATTACCCAGCAGTCCTTGTTATACCAAGCTTATTGCAGTGCTCAGCAGTAAACCACGTATATTATTAAGGATTACCCATAAAATCATTGCAATTAATTAATAGGAATTCTGTTACTTTGTGGGAACTTAAGCTTCACAATATTAGTTTTATACTAGATCAACATGCATTTAGAGTTCTGAATCCTTTAATCCTCTGGGTGTCTGCAAAATGTTTAGTTATTGGTAGACAAGGCTCGTGCTAGACGTTGATAATGGTCTTTTTTGGACATGGCATGGTGAGAGATAGACAAAGCTAGAGTTTATTAATTGAATGGCTGTTCCAGGGGCAGCTGTCCACAATGCAATGTGTTATATGGATGAGGGAGCAAATATATGCCAGCAACTTCTGTGTGTTTCTCCAATGGCTACAGTACAGTATGCTACTCCGCAAAAAGGCCATGCTTTGTATAAAAAATATTTTGTTCAGTTGGAAAGAGAAGCTGAATTGTTTATGATTTAGGAAAAGGCCTTTTCAGTGCCCCGCTAGACAGATGGTCTAGAGACACAAGCCTTTGGGCATCTTTAAGTATAGAAGCTATGGGGATAAACTGCCAAACCCAGATACGGGAACCCATCTGTCACCATCCCTCTAATGTCACCATTTAAGCAACCTAGGAATCTTTGACGTTCATCAGTGTTTACTTGAAGGGCAGCAGATCACAATTTGTGCTCACACAGTGGATGCTATTATGAAGATGTAGACATAATTAACAGCCTGTTTAGCGGGCTTCTTTATCAGCTCCATATGATGTTGCCTTCACAGCATTGTCTTTAACAGTAACAAGCTAGTACTCGTACCTTGGATGTATCCAGGGAATGTAGTAATCAAATGCTTGCAGCAGCCTTGTATCCATTGCTCTGTATAATTTTTCAGCTCTGATCTTGCTCATTAAAATGGCTTAATATAGTTTTATGCTAGTGCAGTGTAACAGGGCATGTAATCTTGCTTTTTACTTGTGGATCACGACTCATAAAAGAGCTTATGTACTAACTCTATTTGGAATACAATTTGCAAAGGATTAATAAGCAGAATATAAACTGTACTACAATACATGTAACAGGGTTTTCTGGACTAGTGCAAGTGATGGCCTATCCTGAAGGTGATTGGTGGAGGTGCCAGGTGTCCGTGATCTATCCTGAGGAGAGGCAATAAGTCATACTAGTTTGGAAAACCTTGTACTAATGCGATTATCCAGCCTTACAAAACTGATGGCCTACCTGAGGATATGATCAAAGTTATCTTGGTGGGGGATCAACTCCCAGCATCTGTACCAATAAACTGTCTCAAGTTAGTGCTGGAGAGCCCCTTCAGTGCTGCCTGTCCTTGCATTACTATACTGTTAGTAGGGGCAATGTACTACAGTATTGGTCCATTCAAGTGAACGGGACAACACTGCAGTATTTTGTAGGTGTGACATCACATCACATGCTGTGAGTCCAGAGCTACTGTTCCTGCTCCCCCCTCCCCTCCTTTCTGCTCAGGAGAGACCATTGATGTAAAGAAGGGGAGCTCGTATTACTGCTCATTAGATTTTAAGACAGCAGGATACATTTCTCAGATAGGCAGTGAGCATGTTCTGACTGTAACTACTGTGCCTGACAAGAGAAAAGCTTCCTGCTGGCTTACAATTTAATGAGCAGTAATAGGACCCCCCCTCTTCACAGCACTGGTGTCTCCTAAGTATACAAGAGGGGAAGGGAAGCAGGAACAGATCTCTTTTCTTTTACTGCCTACATGATGTCAGAGCTTGGGGGGAGGGGGGATTTCAGTCCAGCTGATATGGAGAGATCTTTGTAGTATGGATAGTAACATTATATTTGTAATTTGCTTTAATATACTTTTTGACAGCATAGGCAGGTTATTTCTTTTTCTGGACAACCCTTTTAAATATACTCTGTAAATGCAATATTGCAACATTAGTTTTGAACATGACAGCAGTCATAGTCATAAAATTACTGTAAGTACCTCCAAAATTTTGTCCATTATACAGTTGTATCCCCCTTTATGTATCCCCATTAAACCTATACAGCACCAGAAGCTATCAACAACACCAAAAAATCTTAATTTACATAACAATTACTGGATGTCTACACATACAAGCACAGTCACAAACTAATTTTTTTTAAAGCAAGTCATTTCAGGATATGTTGAGTTTAGACATAAATTATATAAAAAGAACATGTATGTTTGCAGATAACATTGATCCTTATAAAAAATAAACAATTCATTGTAGTAAATAGGACTGAGGTACAGTCATCCAGCTACAGTATATGAGCCACTGTGCTTGTGTAAGCATTTAGGGACATGTACTGCTAGCTGGACCACTGTAACCCCTTCATTCTGGTGATTGTCAGGAATTTCAAGGGTTATACAAATTGCTGTCTGCAATTATAGGGAAATACAGGACATATATTATAGAATATTTAGGTGGCAGGTCCCCCATTTATCTGTTATAAAAACATAACAGTTTGACTAATAATCTACATAATCCTACCTAGTGCTGTATGGAAAACATGGCACCATTAGCCGTTAAAGGGGTGTTCTGCTGCTAGATATCTTATCTTCTATCCAAAGGATAGGGGATAAGATGTGTGATCGCGGGGCTCCTGCTGGGGCCCCCCAAGATCTCCCGCCAGTGGTCGCAATGTCATGGCCATGCCCCTCACAACATCACAGCACTCCCCCTCCATTCATGTCTATGGAAGGGGGCGTGTTGGCCAACATGCCCCTTTCCTTAGACATGAATGCAGGGGACGTGGCATGACGTCAAGAGGAGCATGGCCGTGACGTAGTGATCACGGCTTCCGGCAGATGTTCATAATGCTGGAGTACCGGAGTACCCCTTTAAATATTAAATCATGAGAATGGGGGTCCTGAGTGGGGTCCTGGGTCCTGGATGGAGTGGCTGTTGACACTTGACCAGTGATGTTCAGCAGCAGGCCTACCCATCTTGTGGAAAAAGAGTCACTTTCAATTTATTGTTCTATAAGACCTATGAAATACCAGTCTTTAGTTTTCCCTGGCCCAATCTAGACACTTTACCTTGTGGTTCTTATAAAATGAAACACTTGTTTCTGCCCCCCTGACCTTGGCAGTGCCACTAAGCTCTTCTGAGTCCATCTGTTGCAGTTAATTTTTACAATTTCTTTACAACCTGGCTTTGAGTCACTTGTCATATTTTAGTAAATAGTAGATGTGATTACATCAGATGACATCAAACATCTACCCCTAAATATCAAACTCACATAGGGAGGTCTCTCCTAACATACCTAGTTTATATGGTACTGTATATAGTATAACATGCTATATTGTTTTGTGTCCATCCTATAAAGAAGACATCACAGTCTCAAGGAACTTTCAAATAGAAAAAATGATGCTTAGCCACAAAAAAAGGGAAAAATATTTATTAAAGATATTTCCCAAAGCACAGTAAGTAAAATTCCTGAAAGTATGCTAACCATATTTCCTTGAAACAAAAACAGGGTATTTGGATAGCTAAAACGGATGTGATTCTGTAATATGCTATACATAGTTGTACATATATACTGTATAATTGTAGGCCCCCATACTGCCCCATATAACGTTGTAGGTCTCCATATATAGTTGTTAATGACCAGTAATATGAGCCCCCCTCTTCACAGCACTGGTGTCTCCTATGCATACAAAAGGGGAGGGGAAGCAGAAACAGATCTCCTGCATGTGACAGATTTACTGCATGTGACATGATGTATAAAGGGGCAGTGTATGGGCTTACAACTGTTGTTGACCCCCATACATAGTTGTAGGCCCCTCTGTGTTCCCATATAGTTCTGCTGTGTTTCCATATAGTTGTATGCCCCCTTTTATCTACATGCCCCCATATAAATGTATAGGGTCCTGCAACTATATAAAGAGGCATTTATGAGGACTACATTATTGTAGGAACCCATATTACCCCCACATTTAGTTATATGCTCCATCTGTGTCCCAATATCTTAGTATTCTTCCATTTCTACATGAACATGCTGATCTTAGCTTTAAGACACATACAATATTTATATAGCAGTAGCACATACATCAGTCAATGTTGCACCATATTGCCCCCAGAGCAGCCCAGCCATACTGCTGTTAAGGTGCTCTGTTGCTCCTCCAGTCTGAGGTTGGGCCTGGAGGAGCCTTGGAGTACTGAAACTGATGCAGATTATATTAGGTTACTGTCCCGTGCTTGGTGCCTGCTTCCACTTCTCGGGTCAATGACAGGGTTCAGGTCAATTCTCTTTTTACTCCAGGGGGCGCAACATCAGGGGCATTACACGTAACTAGTTACCGGCAGCCACGGCTCACTGACCTTAAGTGGACACAGTGTCAGCTGCCGCTTTAAAATCAGACTGCATGGGCTATTGGAGACCAAAGAAATGCAAATTTTGTGGACATTTGGAGTAACAGTCTAAAAAATAAAAAAAAAACTGGACTGTCCTGCTCAAAGCGGGATGTATGGTCAGCCTACCAGAAGGGCACCTGTTTTAGTGTGCAGTCTATACCGGAGGCTTTTATAGGTCCTACATCGGCACCAGATTTTTATGTTGTTATGTTGATGTCCTGTGTTTAATGATTATACTTTCACTAAATAATGTGGAATCATCTTAACAAAGGGATGTTTATGCTACTGAAAAATATGTTCACCTTATTTTATTATATTTCTAAACAATAACTAAGTTTTAAAAGTTTAATGTAAATTTTAAAAGTTTAATATAAACGTAAAAAAAGATATAACTCTCTAACATGTTTTTGACCCTAGTACCAAGTGCTGTGACATCTCTGGTGCCACTTGTGTACAATACAGTAGTACCTGCAAAGACCAACAGCAGGGAACCACTTACACAGGACCCAAAGGCCAAGCCTCTAGTTGGGGACATTGATATAAAGCTTCATAGAATATGATTGCACTATAAGAAATACATTTTTAAATAAAAATAAAAAAAGTCCTTTGAACATATCATTTCTATACATGAAATGTAAAATATGTTTTATGCCCATAGCTACCTTCCTTCCTTATTGAAATGTGGGCTTTCTAGATAATGACTGTTTCCCACCTCCAGTTGTTAATATGACCAGAGCGTGCACGATCCTGTTTCACACAACATACAGCGTGACAGATGTATAACACAATCCTGTATCAGTGAGTGGAGGATTTCTTCATGCAGCCTTTTAGATTTGTACTGTATGGCCAGATGAAGGCTGAGCATGCACAAATTATGGGGACGCTGCCTTAGAGTTGTGAGAAAGCAACCTGATTTACTGCTCCTATGGGAATAACCATCTTAGATCTGCATGTGCATCTAGAAGTCAGAGAATATTTTAAAACCCACCGTGAAACCGCTATCCTTTTACTGGCTGTCCGTTTCTTTGTTTTCTGGTCGCCTCGTTGTAGGTGGTTATTGGTAATGTTTCTCATTTTCATCTGCTTTCCAAGTTAATTATATCCAGCAGCTTTCATTTCTGCTTGTCGCTATTTTACAATATTCTAGTCCAATTTATGATATTAAATTAGGTATAGAAAACCCCAAATGATACATACTGGTACAATTTTTTCTGTTATTTAAAAAGAAAAATGTGCTGCTCAGACAACAAAAAAAACGCAATCTTGAACAACCTTTATTGCTTTCTCAGACTGATGAATTCATTGTAAGTCTCACACCTGGAAAATATTTGGTGATTTTTAGTCCCTCTTGCTGGTGATTCTTACAGCAGATGTAACGTATACTTGTTTACTTGAATAATGGATATTCATTTAATCTCAAATCTTATTAAAAGTAAGCGAGGGGCAAGGACTTAAAGGGGTACTCCACCCCTAGACCTCTTATCCCCTATCCAAAGGATAGGGGATAAGATGTTTGATCGCGGGGGTCCCGCCGCTGGGGACAATCCGTACCAGATGACTGGCAATGCGGGGCGGAGGCTCCTGACGTCACGGCCACGCCCCCTCAATGCAAGTCTGTGGGAGGGGGCATGACGGCCGTCACGCCCCTTCCCATAGACTTGCATTGAGGGGGCATGGCCGTGATGTCACAACCCTTTGGCGCTGCACCCGACACTCTAAAAGAATGCCGGGTGCAGCAGGGAGATCGCGGATAGGGGATAAGATGTCTAGTACCCCTTTAAAGTGAATGTCCAACTTTTATCATCATCATTCTGTATTAATTTCATGATATACTTTCTTTTAGAAAGAAAATTTTTCTGTTATATAGCGCTATGATTTAGAAACAATTTTGATAGCTGTCACTAGGGGCCGCTCAGGGGGCTTATTTTACACTATTGTATTATTGATTTTAATGTAGAATAGTATAGCCCTTATAAAACATTTGCTGTTTATAAAATATATTATGCATATATCAGCATAGAAATTGGTACTATAGAAATGAAATTTTTTTTTTTACAGTATTATCAAACATTGAAATGTACCTTTTTATATCACTGTAGGGACTCATTAGGGTTATAGGTTGAAGAGGTTATGCCAGAAATCATAGCTGGAGTGAATTTTCTTATTCTGGCACAAGGACGGCATTAGAGATGTGCCAAGTGTGCTAGATGGGCTAAGTAGAGAAAACAAGTTGCAGTAAAGCATGGTTGTAGTTGTAAAAGGTCAATCCTTTTTCATTCCTACATATTAAAAACATGCAAAAAAAAAAGTAATAAAATGCTTGATGCATTTCAGCGGTCACTGGTTTTAAGATTAGGACCTTATGAATAAGACCGGTGATAGTTGAAAAGCATCAAATAGTTTATCACTTAATCACTTGGTAGCACCGCAAACATAACTACTCATCCTCGAATAAGAAGTCAGGTGGGCAGTCCTTGCACGCAATATGGTTGTTGCCACGCCACACTCCCCGCTCTTCTTTCGTTCTTGTGACTGCATATCTTTTTTATGGCAAAAAATAAAGGATTCTGGATATCTAGGAGTAGTGAGTGTTCCATTTCTACTGCTCACAATTTGTTCCTGTATTATGCTGTATTAATATTTACAGAAATGTTAAGTACTCTAGAGCAGGCATAGGCAACCTTCGGTACTGCAGATGTTGTGGACTACATCTCCCATGATGCTCTTACAGCCAAAATACTTCCAAAGCATCATAGGAGATGTAGTCCAAAACGTCTGCAGTGCCAACGATTGCCTATTCCTGCTCTAGATGATATCCTATGGCTTTTTGTCCAAGTATTCCAGACACATATTTCCTTAATTACTATGCATATATGATGCTGTGCTTTGAATCAAAGCTCTTCTATGTTTCTTTTGTTCACGTGGATCTATACAAAGATATGTTGTACTCTCTGAGTAGCACCACCCACATAACTACTTAGCCCAGAAGGAGCAGAGATTTACGTGAGTAGTCTGTTACATGCTGCCTGCTGATTGGACTGCATTTTCATTGTGAAGGTACCCTTTAAGTCCGGTGTGTAAGACATCTTAAAGAGTCTACCAGTCATAAAACCATATTTTCCAAACTAACTCAGATTATATTCCCTGACAACTCGTAACACCCCTCCTGCAATGAAAAAAAATTTCTGAGCTTTAAAAAGCTCTGTATCATACTTTTCCCCTTGTTCACATTGTGTGAGCTCACAGCATGAGAAAGTTGGTGTTCCCCAGCAGGTGTGATGTCACTGAAGCCTGTGA
This sequence comes from Hyla sarda, assembly GCF_029499605.1. Taxonomy (NCBI): domain Eukaryota; kingdom Metazoa; phylum Chordata; class Amphibia; order Anura; family Hylidae; genus Hyla; species Hyla sarda. The sequence continues at coordinate 454,637,148 of NC_079189.1, read as the reverse complement.
GAGCTGTGCCTTGCCATGTCCCGCACGCACTTCCTGAGATTGGTCTCCTTCCAGGCCAGGAGGAGACCAAACTAACAGGGAACAGAACAGAGCCACCTAGAGGCCATTTATTCAATCACATTAAAAACATATAAAGGTTGAGAATTTTAACAGCAAGTAAATAGCAAAGTGTCTTATAACTACATAAGGAACAATATATTAAAAGATTAGTTTGGTGATAAGTACTCTTTAATAAATTTCCACCATAGTGTTTTAGTATGGCCACTTTTTAACACAATAGAAAGTAATAAAGATGGTGTTTTATCCCATTTTCTGGCTTTACTTTCTTCTTAGATTAGTAACAGACACTTCACACTGAGACACTGATAAATATTCTAAAAGAAGACATATAGATGCTAAATGAGTGACAAGTTCTTGCTCTCTCATACATGTACAAAGTTAACACCAGATACAAGGCATGCTGTTATCTACTGCTGAGGCAGCAAGCTTCATTAGCATGGAGGAGTTCTCTGACCCTGGAAATAAAATAATGATCCTGGTATGAATTGGAAGTCCTGGTGAGTACAAGTGTCTGTTTGTGCTCCTCATCGAGATAAACTGCTTCCTCATCAGCTATGAGAACACTGCTGCGTTGATTAACAAACTGGACAGTTCAGGCACTTTCCCATAGGAATGACTCAAACCACTATCATGCAATGTGTATATGTGTGTAACATGCAAACAGCAAAGTAGTGGAGATAAATGTGTTTTTTTATTAAAACCTGAACGTTAAAATCGCTTATGTTTATAGCAAAATGAATGTGGTTTCTAAAAAATTATTCTATTAATGAAATTCTATTAGTAAATACATTTGATTAAATAATTATTAAAACTGCGATTAAGTTTATGTTCATTTACAGATTGAGATTGGAGTAGCTGTATTAGTCGAGTCATAGGATCAAAGAATGTTGCAGAATCTTGTAATACCTTTTTTTTTATTGGACTAGCAGTGTTTTGTAGAGACAAGCTGTCGGGAGTCCTCCTTTTATCAAGTCATCAGTTTCCATGATGGTTAAATAAGGAACACTATGGTCATTTTATCTTTTAAAGAGTACCTCTCATGATCTTTTTAAATTTTATAATCCTCCCAGGTCACGGCCCCCATCATGATACACACACACACCCTGCCTTTATTGTTATTATTTGTTAGTTTTCTACCTTGATATTGCTCTGTATTTTCTGCTCAGTCTCAGTCAGATTCACAGACTGGGAAAGGGCGCCACCCAGCAGGCGTGACATCATCTGAAGCCATATAGGAGAGAACTCCCTCCCTCAGTCTGCTACACATAGCCCAGAGCAGTTCATTGTGAGATTAGCTATGATTGGCTAAAGCGGCACACACCCTTCTCAGCACTCCAGACTGCATTTATCTGCTTGTCCTCAGTGCACAGAGCCCTGCTTATTCTCGTTCTCAGTGTACAGAGTCCTGCTTGTCCTCATTGCACAGATCCCTGCTTGTCCTCATTGCACCTAACCCTGCTTGTCCTTATTGCACAGAGCCCTGCTTGTCCTCAATGCACAGAGCCCTGCTTGTCTTCAGTGTACAGGGGCCTGCTTGTCCTCAGTGTACAGCGCCCTGCTTGTCCTCAATGCACAGAGCTCTGCTTGTCCTCAATGTACAGAGCCCTTCTTGTCCTCAGAGCACAGAGCCCTGCTTGTCCTCAGTGTACAGAGCCCTGCTTGTCCTCAGTGCACAGAACCCTGCTTGTCCTCAGTGTACAGAACCCTGCTTGTCCTCAGAGCACAGAGCCCTGCTTGTCCTCAGTATACAGAGCCCTGCTTGTCCTCAGTATACAGAGCCCTGCTTGTCCTCAGTGCACAGAGCCCTGCTTGTCCTCAGTGCACAGAGCCCTGCTTGTCCTCCATGTGCAGAGCCCTGCTTTTCCTCAGTGCGCAGAGCCCTGCTTGTCCTCAGTGCACAGAGCCCTGCTTGTCCTCCGTGTACAGAGCCCTGCTTGTCATCCTTGCACAGAGCCCTGCTTGTACTCAGTGTACAGAGCCCTGCTTGTCCTCAGTGCACAGAGCCCTGCTTGTCCTCAGTGTACAGAGCCCTGCTTGTCCTCCTTGCACAGAGCCCTGCTTTTCCTTACTTCACAGAGCCCTGCTTGTCCTCACTTCACAGAGCCCTGCTTGTCCTCAGTACACAGAGCCCTGCTTGTCCTCACTGCACAGAGCCCTGCTTGTCCTCAGTGTACAGAGCCCTGCTTGTCCTCAGTGCACAGAACCCTGCTTGTCCTCAGTGTACAGAACCCTGCTTGTCCTAAGAGCACAGAGCCCTGCTTGTCCTCAGTGCACAGAGCCCTGCTTGTCCTCAGTATACAGAGCCCTGCTTGTCCTCAGTATACAGAGCCCTGCTTGTCCTCAGTGCACAGAATCCTGCTTGTCCTCAGTGCACAGAGCCCTGCTTGTCCTCAGTGCACAGAGCCCTGCTTGTCCTCAGTGCACAGAGCCCTGCTTGTCCTCAGTGCACAGAGCCCTGCTTGTCCTTAGTGCACAGAGCCCTGCTTGTTCTCCGTGTACAGAGCCCTGCTTGTCATCCTTGCACAGAGCCCTGCTTGTCCTCAGTGCACAGAGCCCTGCTTGTCCTCAGTGTGCAGAGCCCTGCTTGTCCTCCTTGCACAGAGCCCTGCTTTTCCTCACTTCACAGAGCCCTGCTTGTCCTCACTTCACAGAGCCCTGCTTGTCCTCAGTACACAGAGCCCTGCTTGTCCTCACTGCACAGAGCCCTACTTGTCCTCAGTGTACAGAGCCCTGCTTGTCCTCAGTGTACAGAGCCCTGCTTGTCCTCCGTGTACAGAGCCCTGCTTGTCCTCAGTGTACAGAGCCCTGCTTGTCCACAAACACTTCCTGTTTGTGATCTTGTTACAATGACACACAGGCAACAGCTGTGGGGACAAAAATATATGCATATGTTAACCAATGTATATTACAAATATACATATAATGGTGTTATCTACATCATATAAAATGTTTTAGTTAATGACAGGTACTCTTTAAAGGCAAAGAGAGAAAAAATTTACAACAGAAATAAAAATTACATCATAATGGGGTAAATATTTCCAAATAAATATGTATTTGTAAAAATTGTATGCAGTATGCGTTTAGTTTAGTTTAGTTGTTTATGGTAAAATCACAGACAAATAAGCATTTATCTGTCTTTTTATGAAGTAAGTGGAAAGACTTACATATCAGCATGAGTAGGCACTAATTTAGCTGGGTATTTGCAGAAGGTTTCTGAAGGCTAGACTGTGGAAGGAAGGCTAGCAGGAGGTTAAAGCATAATGGACAGTGCCCTGGAGAATACAAACTGGTTACAGCAATGTCAACATGGGGCAGGATTATATTGAGGTATTTTCTTCCAAGGCAGGAGATAAGAAGTGTAACTTGGTCGAAGGCAATTGATGTATTTGCCATAGAAAAGGATTACATTTAGTATGTCACACAACATGGAAAGGGAAATGCTGTGCAAAGATTATATAAATCAGAAACTTCAGCTACTAGACAATCAAGGGTCTCCAAAATAAAAAGCCACACATCTATAGACAGCTGTTTTGAAGTCGCCTCTCCCCCCCCTTTGCCACATCAACTAAGGCCAGAAAGATGCTTTAGACACAATTTAGGAGGGGTACTGATGATCGCTAAAGAAGCTAAACAGAGCAAGGAAACTTATTTATAGGCAATGTTCCTTGGGGAAAAATAGTAGGCAAAAGCAGTGCTCACAGTGAGTACATAGTATAGAAAATGTTCTTCAAATACAGTTTATAATAATATACTTTTATCTGTTTACCTTTTAGGCTGTAATGCTTTATAATCTGTAATGCTTTATAATCTAACTCCAAACACAGATGTGTACACCTTTATATTAGTTAAGGATTCCAATGTTTCCTGAAATTGGTTCAGCGTAGCTTCACAACATCTCACCGGATGCCAGTGCATTGACAAAGCAGATACATGCCATACACGGGGTCACCAGGGTGCAAGGCTGGTGATCTCATACCATGCATCAAGAAAGGACACATCTGCACATACCTATAATAAAAGCATACATGGAAAAGCACAGGAATTAGTCCTGCAGAAAGTCCTGGGCTAAATAACCTAAATAGGCTGGTGTTTCAAGAAACTTTGCATAGATCAATAATACAAGCAATTATATGTAATATATCCTATCGGACAAAAATGCTTTTTTCTCCTGTTATGAAGTGCCCCAACCACCTTTTTGCTGCTTAACTCTTCCACTCTGAAAATCAGCTCAGCTTTGTCCTGTTTGCGTAAGATAAATGAAGTCTATGGAGGGGGGATGAGAAAAATTGGGAGGGAAAGTACTTGTATACATAAACAAGTGACAGAGAGACAGCATAAACAGCTTTGTGAGTAAGGGATCTCACACCAGGGCTTTCTACACAGTTTAGACTGATCCTGCTGTGCCTGCTGCTGTTTAGGCTGTTCACACAAGCATAGATGGGATTACTGGTTCTGCCAGAACCCGTAGAGTTAATTCTTTCTAGCTCTGTTGTTTATTCTGTGGCTGGGACTACGCCTCTTTACTCTGGGTGTGGTTCAGCTTGCTGAACCAATTAGAATTTTTCTGCTAGCAGCACAGGGATATATAAGGAAGTCTTTCTCAGTTATGCCTTGCTTGTGAAAGCTCTTGTAACTGAAACAAACTATCTCTGTACCTATACTGTCTGGTCTGGTTCTGTGACTTATTGGCTTGGCTTTTGACCACTCTTTGGTTCTCTGTTGTTGTACTCCGTTCCCTCCTGGCTTTGATTTGGCTCGTTGACTTTGCATTCAGTGTGTGTGTTTAGGTTTATCTCTGTAAGTTTTTGTGTGCCCCCAGCTGTTCCTGACCTTTGTTAGTTTTTGTAGTTTATTGTTTTGACCTGAGACTGTCCCTCACTTATTTAGGAAGGGACCGGCACCATGGTCGTGGACCAGCTGCCTAGGGCAAGTATGCAAGTACACAGGGACAGAGGGAGTGGGCGAGATCAGGGTTTCACTCTATCTTTTTGCGAAGTGACAATAGATGTACAGGATTTCATTCTCTGTGAGTGCAGTGTATGGCAGACACAAATGCCATTAGGCTCCACCCACCAGCTCTGGGAGAACTGAAAATTATAGATAAAGTCTGCAGATCATAAATATGCTAAAAATGGCATAAACAGATATAATGGCCATAAGTAGTACCTTTACTCATTATACACAGTTGCTGCTTATCTTAAAAAGTCACCTAGAAATTATAGGTATGCTTTAACAGTCACACAACCTGCCCAAAATGATACATTATTTGAATGATTACCTTGTTTAGAAAGGTAAAATATGTTTCACGGGATAGATCCAAACATACAACATATTTAGTATAGGACTCCAAAAAGATAGGCATTTCCTGTCAGGTGTCCTCCCACTACATGGGACTCTTGAAGTTACGCTTATACTAAAGGAATGAAGTCCATTCTAACAACTGCACATGATGGGTAACCAGATGGAGGGTTGGAGGAGTGAGAAATAGCCAGGGAGACCCTAATCTATTTTACTGTATGGGGCCCAGATTTTGTTTTAGAACAAGGACACAATCTTCCCTCTGTAATTGATATTGTAAAGATGTCAATGGATGGATTTTGACCACTGTAGAAAGTGTGAGGAAAGAAATGGGTGCTTGGTGGGAGCTCATTTACTTTTTATGTAATGCATTGTGTATTGCATAGCCAACATTTAATACAATTTTGAAAGATACCGTATTTTTCGCCCTATAGGACGCACCAGCATATAAGACGCACCCAATTTTAAAGGTGCAAGATCTAGAAAAAAAAGATTCTGAACCCAACAGTGATCTTCAACCTGCGGACCTCCAGATGTTGCAAAACTACAACTCCCAGCATGCCCGGACAGCCAACGGCTGTCCGGGCATGCTGGAAGTTGTAGTTTTGCAACATCTGGAGGTCCACAGGTTGAAGACCACTGGATAGGAGGTAGTACTCACATGTCCCCGCCGCTCCGCACCCGTCAACGCTGCCCTAGATGTCGCTCCATCGCTGTCGCCGCATCCCCGTGGTGTCTTCTTCCCCAGGATCCACGCTCTCCGTCGCCGTCATCACGTCGCCGTCATCACATCGCTACGCACGCCGTTTCTATTGGATGACGGGACGGCGTGGGCGACGACGTGATGACGTCGAAGGAGAGCGCCGGCCATGAAGGGGATCCCTGCACAGTGCAGACAGTGAGGAGGCAGGTAAGGTCCCTCCCGGTGTCCTGTAAGCTGTTTGGGATGCCGCAATTTCACCGTGGCGGTCCCGAACAGCCCGACTGAGCAGCCGGGTTAGTGTCAACTTTGATTGCCGCGTCTGAAGGGTTAATACAGGGCATCACCGTGATCGGTGATGTCCTGTATTAGCCGTGAGTCCCGGCCGTTGATGGCCGCAGGGACCATCGCAATAGGTGTGTCTTTTCGCCGTATAAGACGCACCAACTTTCCCCCCCAGTTTTGGGGAAGAAAAAGTGCGTCTTATACGGCGAAAAATACGGTATATATTTTTAAAGTTCTGTTAGCCCTGTTTCTCTTTCACTAAATAGTGCATTGGAATTGAACACCAAGGTATTTAAAATACATTCAGAAGCCCTATGACTCTTGCATGTGAAAGGATGATGGATAGCGGTATACACAAACTGCTGTGGCTCAATGGCCCACATCATTAGGCAGCACGTGAGCTTAGAGATTTTTATGTTTTGTGCTACACAAATGATATCCAGTTTGATTGTATTGGCCTAGGGTTCATGAGGGGGCATGCTGGGTTAAATAAGTATTCCGGTAGTCCTCTCTTTCAATTGATCTATCTGCCTGAAAGATGAAAATCACTTCCATATTATACAATCTGTCCTGAATTGTTCTGTGATATATCGCAAGCTAATTAGTTGTCCTACCAAGTCCAAACACAAGGTGGCTCAGGCTTGCTGCATTTACTTGTGTAGGTGAGAGATAATATTTCCTTGACTTTATAGCTCCTGCTGGAAATGTTCAATGACCCAAGGAAAGTTGGAGCAGAGTTAAAGAGCAGATTTTAAGATGGTACAGTCATTATAGCCTTTGTTAGCTTTCCCTTTCTGCACACTAGATACAATATTCTACAGCAGAGCTCAATTTGCAAATTAACTATTTCACTGGAGTGGTCTGATGACAATCATTGATATATCTGTAGAAAAAACACTGATCATTGTGATATGATTATAAAGTGTACCTAGTGAGAAACACTACAGCTCTGCAGCATTGTTTAATGAAGATCTGCTATGGTATAGCTTTATTTTATCTGAAGAGATATAAAATAGTAAGCAGATTTATTTATGTAAATATGCAATATCAGTTTATCTGTCATTATGTTAAAATCCATTCACCAAGTTGAAATTGGATGCATTTACTTATGCTACTGCTGAGTTATATATGAAAAAAATTAAAAAAATTAAAAAAATTAAAAATAGTAAATGTGGGCTCTCTGTGGGACACTTAAACTGTATACTGGAAAGCGGCATTTATTTACAGAGTATACTAGTATTTTTACTGAATTAGCTACATGTGCAGTATGCAAGCATTACATAATATGGTAACAAGTGTGTGTATCTACTTGTATGTCTCTATGCCACATCATCACTGTTGCCTTGTAACACTGGGGTCCAAGGTTCAAATCCAACCAAGAACAACTTCTACAATGAGCTTGTATGTTCTCCCCATGTTTGCGAGGGTTTCTTTGGGGTACTCTGATTTAATCTCACACTCCATATTGATGAGGGAATTTAGATTGGGGACAGGGACCAATTAGTGTGTACAGCGCTGCAGAAGCTGTGTGCGCTATATAAATAAAGAATTATTATTATTATATAATTTACCCTATGGTTAAAATACAGTCTAGGTCCTGCTATTTTAGCATTTCTTATTAAAATAGGAAAGTTTTATTAAAATGTCCAATGTATATATTGACATCAATTCTCACAAGTTAATAAAAAGCTTAACGGGGTACTCCGATTAATTTTTTAATCAACTGGTGCCAGAAAGTTAAATAGATTTGTAAATTACTTCTATTAAAAAATCTCAATCCTTCCAGTACTTATTAGCTGCTGAATACTACAGAGGAAATTATTTTCTTTTTGGAACACAGAGCTCTCTCCTGACATCATGAGCACAGTGCTCTCTGCTGACATCTCTGTCCATTTTAAGAACTGTCCAGAGTAGGAGAAAATCCCCATAGCAAACCTATGCTGCTCTGGACAGTTCCTAAAATGGACAGAGATGTCAGCAGAGAGCACTGCGCTTGTGATGTCAGCAGAGAGCTCTGTGTTCCAAAAAAGAAAATAATTTCCTCTGTAGTGTTCAGCAGCTAATAAGTACTGGAAGGATTAAGATTTTTTAAAAGAAGGAATTTACAAATCTGTTCAACTTTTTGGCACCAGTTGATTTAAAGAAAAAAGTTTTCCACCGGAGTACCCCTTTAACTACTTATGATCTGGAGGTTGTGCAAATTGCTCCAGTTTTCTGTACCTCAGTCTTAGGGTAGGTTCCCACACCATAAAATGTAATTCTGCATTTCATTTCACACACAAATTTTAATTTTTGTCCGTAATCACCCTCCCAAATTAAATGGCCATTAACAATTCAAACGGTTTTCCTCCATTTGATAGTCTGTGTGATAATTTACTTTATTAACCAATACTGACTCCTTCCCCCAGAATTAAAGCTCTAAAGTCTTGGCCAATAGGTTTCTCATTTCCCTGCAGGCTGTTGTCCATTGTTTCATCTATGAGAACAGGGAGACCAAGATGGAGCACAATATGTGGAGGCAGAGCTTCTCTAGTGCTATGCAGGGGAAAAGGCCTGGACTACGTAATTGTAAAATGAGCCTGTCTGCCCCTCCCAGAGGTTTAACACTTTGTCTGTAATGCATATCAAGGCTTCCATAAAGTTCTGGACTCCCTTTAGCTTGTCATCATCATCAGCAGCTCACTGCTTAGACCAGGGCTGCTCTTGGGATGTACCTGGCCTCTTTCTGCTATGGCAACCATCGAGACCCCCATCCATATAATCCTATATATGCCATGGTCAGTACTGACCACAGCATTTATGTGATTAACACTTCCGACACTCTCCGCAGCTGTGGTGGGTTTCTGACATGGAGCTGGCTCCCATGATCAGTCTACTGTGTCGCATGTCGCAACGTATAAGAACATCCCGTCACGGCAACGTACCTGATGCAAGGACGTACCCATATGTCCCAGGGAGGGAAGGGGTTAATGTAAAAAAAAAATGCAGGTTTTTAAAATGCTTTTGAATTATTTTGTTCATTTTAACTAAATCTCCTAAGCTTAGTTGTTCTGCTGAAATGAAACCGTCTGAGATACTATAAGCTTCCTGGCTTTTATCTATTAAAAATGGAGGTGTCAGACATTAAAATGCAAAGTGGACTCTTAAATAAATCAGGGCTTCCTTAATTATTTATATAAGTCACTAAGTGTATAAAGAAATTTGGCCAACACCGAAATGTAACAGTGAACACAACGTTTCTACAAAAACTACCAGGCGCTGATGTAGTCCCGTAACCATCCCATCAGTCATGTGGATATGTCATATGCAGTTCAGACACATGCTCCTTCCTTTACCCCTGGCAGCATATAGCCACGCTAGGAAGAATTGGGTTAATACCTGTTCTGAAACACATACATAAGATCATCTAATGAACAAAATGGTGCGTAAACAGATTTTCCTCTCCTAAAAGCAGGAACATCTGCTAGAGTTATGAACAGATGAGTTCAGCACCGGGGCATTGAGCAGCTGGGAGATTCCATGTCACCGGTCATTGATGCTGTAGTCAATGGGTATATATATCTGCCAGAAGAAAATAGGGCATTAACAATGCTGTGTGCACAATGAAAAGAGATTGTGGCCTGCTTTGTGTATGCAGAGCCTAAGAGCAAACATTCAGCTCCAAGATAATGCTGGTTCTCCAGAATATTCCCATGACAGACTCTGGTGCATTGAGACATTTGGGGCAGACACTTATGTAAATATGTCACCGTTTTGAAATACCGTATTTTTTGCCCTATAGGACGCACCGGCATATAAGACGCACCCAATTTTAAAGGTGCAAAATCTAGAAAAAAAAGATTCTGAACCCAACAGTGGTCTTCAAGACCACTGGTATAGGAGGTAGTACTCACGTGTCCCCGCCGCTCCGGACCCGTCACCGCTCGTCACTGCTGCCCTGGATGTCGCTCCATCACTGTCGCCGTGTCCCCGTGGTGTCCCCGACGCTCCGGACGTCTTCTTCCCCAGGATCCACGCTCTCCATTGCCACGTCGCCGTCATCACATCGCTACGCACGCCGCTCTTATTGGATGACGGGACGGCGTGCGTGACGACGTGATGACGTCGAAGGAGAGCGCCGGCCATGCAGGGGATCCCGAGGAGGCACGGAGCAGACGCCGAGGAGGCAGGTAAGGTCCCTCCTGGTGTCCTGTAAGCTGTTCGGGATGCCGCAACTTCACCGCGGCGGTCCCGAACAGCCTGACTGAGCAGCCGGGTTAGTGTCACTTTCGCTTCAGACGCGGCGGTCAGCTTTGATTGCCGTGTCTGAAGGGTTAATACAGAGCATCACCGCGATAGGTGATGTCCAGTATTAGTCGCAGGTCCCGGCCGTTGATGGCTGTAGGGACCGCCGCGATAGGTGTGTATTCGCCGTATAAGACGAACCAACTTTTCCCCCCTTGGGGAAGAAAAAGTGCGTCTTATACGGCGAAAAATACGGTAACTGCATTTATGTGTAAATCCTGGCATAGTATCTAGTATATTTCAGTCCCTTAAACATTCACATTTTAAACTTTTATTGTGCCAATATTATCGGTTCATGGTGTTTTTTATATTAAATATAAATTTGCTTTATAAATTTAACAGCAGTGTTCTGTGTAATAAAATGACTGTGCATGTCACAATATGAATACAGGTACAGTTCACAAACTGTAAGATTTTTTTGTTAGCCCTAGTCAATAACTATCTAGTAAATTAGTTTTATACTGCCATATTGTTCTCAATGTAATGCACGTGTTACTTTGTACTTTTTTCCAAACTGATATTACACCCTTCAGCATAAGAGACATGGTTTGGGAATGATCGGGAAGTAGGGCACCACATGTTCCTTAAAAAATAGCCATTTTATGTATGTTAGCTAGAGAAGGGAGGAGGGGAGGATGTGGGTGCTCATTCTTCCAGAGAAAACATGAAAATAAACTCTACAATAATTTATAAAAGAAGGATGGCAGGAAAAATTAAAACCACCCGCAGAATTTACAGAATCATTTGGACTATGTATATTTGTAGTTGGTTTTCCTTCCCCAGCCAAGAGATAAGGGTTAAAGGGGTACTCCGCTGCACATCATTTGGAACAAACTGTTTCGAACGCTGGAGCCAGCGCCGGGAGCTCGTGACATCATAGCCCCTCCCCCCTCAATTTAACTCTATGGGAGGGGTTGTGACACCCCCCGCATGCGTACACCATAGACTTGCGTTGAGGGAGCGGGGAATGATGTCATGAGGGGGCGGGGCTATGATGACACAATCTCCTGGCGCCGACTCTATCGTTCGGAACAGTTTGTTAAGTCATAGTGGGAGATGTATGAAAGGTGCATAAGAAAAAAATGGTGTAAACAACAACAAAAAACGTGGTCTCAAAAGGCTGGAGGTGCTCAACCCCAAATGCAGTTGTGCATATATACTGGGGGAGCAGATCCTGCCCTTGTAGTCCGTTGCTAGGAGTGATCCCCAGCATAAAAATGCATACAATGGAGGATGCCTGCAGTGGACTACAAGTGCCACAATAGAATCCTACACCAGATAAACGGTGTGGATGTGTAACAATTAGAATAATACAATACAGAAATTTAGGTGCACTACTGTGGTTGATGTATACAATGACATTGGCTAATCCCTCAACACTGATGTTAAAATTGAGACATTCGCCAGTGTATCCTTATATTAAGGACACACCAGAGCCCGCACACCAACGCCAAGGTTTCTCAGATGGCGCGGGACCTACGCTAATCCTACCTGTGCGTAAAAAGCAAAAACCAGGGGCCAGTGGGCAATTACAGCAGCACTAGGCCGACATGCAGCCTACACCCAGTTCCCTCCAGCGTGACTGGGCACACATACAATGGAAGGGGGGAGAGAGGCTACAAGCCCCACCCAAGTTGGCTGATATAGGTGCATGGCCTCACAGGTGCAACCTTAATGCTGCCTGGAAAATGTTCAAGGCGCATTAACATATGGAGTTTACACACCTCCAAGTATTAATTTTCTAAACAACAACAAAAAACGTGGTCTCAAAAGGCTGGAGGTGCTCAACCCCAAATGCAGTTGTGCATATATACCGGGGGAGCAGATCCTGCCCTTGTAGTCCGTTGCTTGTCCTTGTGGTTGCCCTTAGCGACCAATCAGCTTGCTTTTAAAAATTTTTAGAAGGCCTCTAATAAAAGCAAGAAGCAATCTGATTGGTTGCTACAACTGCACCATTCTTTCTCTACGCACATTTTGATTAATCTCACCCATAGTCATTTAGGAGTTGGGAGATGGAGGGGCACATAGTTCGGCTGGTATAAATGAGTATGCCGGACAGGTGGATACTGAGATATTTTATGGCATGATGTCACCAATTAAAAACAGCCCCGATTTTGAAAATTTTACTTTGAAATTAGAAAGGAAACCAAATTTAGATAAAGTCAGGTCAAGACGGGGTAAGACCTTGGGTTTGGTAAAGAGAAACAGCAGGTCTTCAGAATTTTGGGGATTTCAGCTACCAAAAAGGTGGAAATAGAGGACAACTACAGTATGTCATATTCCATTAGTAATGTAGAAAGTCTGTGAGAGGGTATCATTTATTTTCAGTCTGGCATTTGTTGGTCATATAGAGAAAATATGGCCTATATGAAGGGAGGAGGGAAAGGCAAATGCAGACAGGATAGCTTTCATGTACAGCCAATTGGTTATGTGGAAGCCCTTCTGGGCATTAATACCAGGTAGGACCATAAACTCTTCATGAGGGAAGCTAACAAGTCCTGAGCTTTTACCCGGTTGTAAGCTGTTAATAGCATCTTGGTCTTCAGAAGGAGTCACAGGTGCAAGCAGAGCATCGGCAGTATATGGGTGTCTATTCGAGGGAGGAGAGGAACTGCTGAATTAGCAAATCTTTCGATGAAGGGGAAAGGAGGTGTTCAGACTGCTAAAGGTTATACAAATCAGTATCAAAGCATTGTAAAGCATTCACCATCAGGGGGGTGGATTGTAATGTATGTAGTGAGTCTATTTTGAAGTGTATTTTATAAAACTAGAATACATATATAATAGCACAAAGAAGTATTACCTGAAATCCCTGTGGAATTTGTTTCCCATACTTTCGTACTAGCAAGAAAGAAGAAACAAGGATTAAGTCAATAAGCATTAATTTCTGAGTGTTTATCCCAGAAGAGGTGCATATTAGAGTTTTGGTGACCATGCAGTGCTTGTAAATATATCTCCAGCTAAGCAAATTAGTTATAAATACAAAGTAAATAGTATGCAGCATTTATACTATACCCTATGCAGCAAAGACTTACATGTTGTTACTGTTTATTGATATTTGCACGAAACTCACATTTTAGTATTGAGTGTTCATAAAAAGTGGTATTTATAAAATAAATCTAACATTAAAAGAAAGGTTAAATATAAATCCATGGCTATGTTCCAGTTATATTACTCTTTTTCTTAATATGTTAAAGGGATACCTTGGTGCATGGGGAAAGTGTGTCCTAAGAAGATTCAAGCTGACGTCCCCCATGCACCCAGGGCTTGGGATCATCCCCATCATCCGCACTACAGGTCTATACCACTATATTAGTGCGGGTAATACTGATCACAGATTCCTTTTAACACCTTAAGAATGCAAGGCATACCTGTATGCCCTTAGCCCGCTCCCCTGCTATGATGCAGGCTCGCGGGCTGACCCCGCGTCATAGCCGGGTGGTCCCGGCGGCTATCAGCCGCCAGGACCTTTGTCTAATGCTGGACATCACCAATCGTGGTGATACCCAGCATTAATCACTTAGAAGTGGGGATCTAAAGTGAAAGTAAAACTGATCCTGGCAGCTCAGTTAGGCTGTTCTGGACCACCACGGTGAAATCGCGGTGTCCCGAACAGCTAAGAGGACAGATGACAGCAGCCTGGAGCAATCAAGCACAGATTACACTGATCAATGCTATGCTATGGCATATCATTGAACAGTGTATGCAATCAGAAGATTTCATGTTATAGTCCCCTATGGGGACTAAAAAATGGTGTAAAAAAAAAAGTTAATAAATGTGAATTAACCCCTTCCATACTAAAAGTTTAAATCACCCCCCTTCTCCCAAATTCCGTATAAAAATATGTAAACATAATAAAAAATAAACATATGTGGTATCGCCGCGTATGGAAATGTCTGAACTATAAAAATATAATGTTAACTAAAAAGGCACGGTCAATGGCATATACATAAAGAAATTTCAAAGCCCAAAATTGCGCATTTTATATACCCTAAAAAGCGATCTAAAAGTCAAAGTCAAAAAGCCCTCATATAGCCCCGTATTTGGAAAAATATAAAAGTTATAGGGGTCAGAAAATGACAATTTTAAACATACTAATTTTTGTGCATGTAGTAGCATAATAAATTGAAGCCTATATAAATTGGGTATCCTTGTAATAGTATGAACCTACAGAATAAATATAAGGTGTAATTTTACCAAAAAGTATGTAGTGCAGCTCATACAAGATGGCACATCAATGTGAGCTGTGGCAAGAAGGATTGCTGTGTCTGTTAGCCTAGTGTCCAGAGCATGGAGGTGCTACCAGGAGATAGGCCAGTACATCAGGAGACATGGAGGAGGCCGTAGGAGGGCAACAACCCAGCAGCAGGACCGTTACCTCCACCTTTGTGCAAGGAGGAGCAGAAGGAGCACTGCCAGAGTCCTGCAAAATGACCTCCATCAGGCCACAAATGTGCACGTGTCTACTCAAACATTCAGAAAAAGACTCCATTAGGGTGGTATGAGGGCCTGACATCCACAGTTGGGGGTTGTGCTTACAGCCCAACACTTTGCAGGAGAACACCAAGATTGGCAAATTCGCCACTGGCGCCCTGTGTTCTTCACAGATAAAAGCATGTTCACCCTGTGCACATGTGACAGACATGACAGAGTCTGGAGATGCCATGGAGAACGTTCTGCTGCCTGCAACATCCTCCAGCATGACCGGTTTGGCGGTTGGTTAGTAATGGTTTGGGGTGGCATTTGTTTGTGGGGCCGCATAGCCCTCCATGTGCTTGCCAGAGGTAGTTTAACTGCCATTAGGTACCGTGATGAGATCCTCAGACCCCTTGTGAGACCATATGCTGGTGCGGTTGGCCCTGGGTTCCTCCTAATGCAAGACAATGCTAGACCTCATGAGGCTGGAGTTTGTCAGCAGTTCCTGCAAGACAAAGACAGTGATGCTATGGACTGGCCCGCCCATTCCTCAGACCTAAATCTGATTGAGCACATCTTAGACATCATGTCTTGCTCCATCCACCACGTTGCACCATAGACTGTCCAGGAGTTGGCAGATGTTTTAGTCCAGGTCTGGGAGAACATCCCTCAGGAGACCATCGACCCTCATCAAGAGCATGCCCAGGCATTGTAGGGAGGTCGTATGGGCACGTGGAGGCCACACACACTACTGAGCCTTATTTTGACTTGTTTTAAGGACATTACATCAAAGTTGCATCAGTCTGTAGTGTGGTTTTCCACTTTGAGTTTGAGTGTGACTCCATATCCAGACCTCCATGGGTTGATAAATTTGATTTCCATTGATAATCTTTGTTTGATTTTGTTGTCAGCACATTTAACTATGTAAAGACGAAAGTAGTTTATACGATTAGTTCATTCATACAGATCTAGGAAGTGTTATCTTAGTGTTCCCTTTATTTTTTTGAGCAGTGTAGTTTTTTGTTTTTTCTTTAAATCACCTTTTTTAGGATCAAATTGTTCTGGTAACTAATTGGGAAAATATATTATGGACATATATATATATATATATATATATATATATATATATATATATATAAATAGGTGTTATAGGTATATTGTACACAGAGCTACAGTCTGTACTGTTTAGGAAGCTACATGTGTTTTACTGTATTTTTTGTATGGGAACCATACTTTCCCATTTTCCCAATGTATTAAATAAAACACTTCTTTAAACATATTTCCTTACATCTTAGACTAGAAATAGCCTGCTGTATTGATAGAAGTTTTTAGTGTTAAATGTTAAGTACATTTCAAAAATTGTTATCCCCTCACTGGTGTTTAGCAGGCAATGAATCTTGAAACCTTTGCACAGCACAGAATTGGTCCATTTGTTTGTTGAAAGAATCTCTAATATTGTCCATTTTCTTTCCTCACACAAGGTCAGACTCTCTAGTAACGGGGCCTTGTGTTTTCCATCAAGTGAATGTGAAAGAAAAGCTGAGCATTATTTTGGTATATTGATGAATATGATTCCAAATTTATCTCTGCGATTTTATTCTATTCATCCAAAAGTAGCCGTTCCATTTTTTCCATTCAGACAGAATCAAGGCTGTTCTCGCTGTACGTGACTATTACTTCTTTTCCTCTATCTGCAGGTGACAATATGGCACCCCTTGTGTTTCATTAATCTCTCGCTGACAACTAAACAATGACTGAATTTAAGATTAGTAGAAATCTACATGAACTCCAAACACTTTCCTCCAACCATTTCTTTCTCATTGCAGTGTCTCACATCAAAATTCAGATGGGGTTTTTCTAAAGGTAGTGGACAATTAGACTCAATAGGGATTACAGCGGAGTCTGTAGTGAAAAAAAGCATCACACTAGGATTAGAGCCGTGTTTTATCTTCAGATGGTAGGAGTCAGATGTCAGATGATTTGTTGCGCTACATGTGGATAGAGATTGGAGAGAAAAAACTGTCACATGTACTGTAATTTGTTGAGGATTTTTGGTGCAGATATATATATACAAAATATATAGGAGAAATCAACAGTGTCTGAACATAGCCTTAGAGCACATGCACATGGCCATGTTACATCGTGAGAGGATTAATTGTACTTTGTAATCCCAGTTTTATGACCTACAAAAGAAGCATAAATTGCCGACTTTCCAGTGTTTTTATGATAGGCTCCAGCAAATATATATGTACGTACAGTCATAAAATGTATTAAATGACTAGTGTTGCTCGCGAATATTCGCAATACGAATTTAATTCGCGAATATCGCATATTCGCGAATTCGCGAATATTCGCGAATATAGCACTATATATTCGTAATTACGAATATTCTTTTTTTTTTTTTTTTTCACAGTACACATCACAGTGATCATCCCTCTCTGCTTCCAGCTTGTGTGGTTTAAAGAAAGCTCTAATAGTACTGTGTGAGACTGGTGCGCGAAGTTTCGCATATGCGAAAATTTGCATATGCTAATTTTCGCATATGCAAATTTTTGCTTATGTAGGTTTTCGTATATGCAAAGTTTCGCATATGTTAATTTTCGCATACGCGAATATTTGCATATGCGAAAATAAAACGCGAATATTCGCGAATATATGACGAATAGTCGTCCATATATTCGCGAATATTCGCGAATTCGAATATGGCCTATGCCGCTCAACACTATAAATGACCTGGATCTCTTAATAAAGTCATTAAGAGTCATCTTGCTCTATATAGAGGTTTTACTATTTGGTTGACTATCTACAGTTTTACTGTATAGTCAAATGGGCAGGAAGTTTGTTTCCAAATTGGATGTGAATGTTAGGCTAAGGAGGTGTGGTTAGGAACTTAAAAAAAAAAAAAACACCTCACTAAACATGATTCACATCCCCTTAGCCTCCTAATCACAACACCTGAACCTAGTATTTAAACCTCATTTTGCAATAAAGTTTCCACCCATTTAAAAACTCACTGAAGGGTGATGTGTATTTTTTGGGACTGATCCTGAGACAGACAGAGGTGCCAGCAGAGAGCACTGTTGTCAGACAGAAAAGAACAACTCAACTTCAGCAGCTGATAAGTACTAGTAGGATTAAACAATTTTATTAGAAGTAATTTCCAAATCTGATATATGTAAATAATACTGGCGCAAACAATGGTACCTCAATACGGCAGCCCTGATACACAAAGGTGAGTATTGGCTAATGCTCACATATAGCTATTTGTAAAAAAAAACTGTGTATCGGCGCACAAGTATAAGGATAGATGGAAAAATGCAGTGGTACTTACTGAGGATATTATGTTATAATCACAAGGATGGATATTGGTATATGATGGTGATTCCTGGTCAGTTGTAAGGATCCCTCCCAAGGGGGAATAGTGGAATTATTCAGATATTGTACCTGTTACAACAATTTAGGTGTATAATGTAACAGTTAGATTGATAATAGTATAACGTCAATACCATAGGAGTTAAAGGGGTAGTCCAGTGGTGAAATATGTATCCCCTATCCTAAGGATAGGGGATAAGTTTGAGATCGCGGGGGGTCCGACCGCTGGGGCCTCCTGCGATCTCTCTGTACGGGGGCCAGGCTCTCCGGCCAGATAGCGGGTGTCGACCCCCGCACAAAGCGGCGGCTGACACGCCCCCTCAATACATCGCTATGGCAGAGCCGGAGATTGCCGAAGGCAGCGCTTCGGCTCTGCCATAGAGTTGTATTGAGGGGCCTTGCCGACCCCCGCTTCGTGCGGAGGTTGACACGCCCCTTTCCCGCGGGCTGTCGGGGCTCCGTACAGGAGATCGCAGGGGGCCCCAGCGGTCGGACCCCCCGCGATCTCAAACTTATCCCCTATCCTTAGGATAGGGGATAAGTTGTTCACCACTGGGTCACCACTGGACTACTCCTTTAAAGATAATTAAGCAGACAGGCAACTCACTTATTATAATGTTTGTCACACCTCCAGGTGTACATGTATTTCACTTGTTTTTCTCAATATGTACTCCTTGCGGCAGTGAACTTTCACTCTAAGGTAAGATGCTGTGTATCGATGTTAGTTTCACTTTAGATACAATGGCCCTCATTTACTATTTTAAACCCGACTTGTTTTGTCGGGTTTTTTTGGCACATCTTTGTCTGTGACATGTCGCTATGTGACATCTTTGTCTGTGACATTTTTTCCCTACGGACCCGATGTGGATTCTCCCAAACCCGAAAAAGGGGCATAACCCGACATTTCTGAGCTTTCCCACGTATTTATAAAGGTTTCCAACCCGAATTTGTTGACTTGTTGTGGATTTTTTCCCGACAACTCAGAGGAGTTGAAAGCCAAAACCAACAAAAACCACGTGCGACAAACAGGATGCAACATAATAATAAATACCAGGGGAAAAAAGCAGTCGGGTAAGAAAGCAAGATAGACTTACAACCCGATTTTCTAAGTAAATGAGGGCCGCTGTGTTCCAATGCGATACTTATGTTGCGATCCTCTTACTGGCGATCGTACTACAATGTATAAATAATACTGTCACTTTTCAGGGCAATGTGCTTTGTAGTCTATTTCTTATTATGCACTCTATGATATTCAAATGAACTGTGTACCGCTCTATATAGTCGGGCCACTGCTGAGATGCACGCTGCTCAAGCAGCTTGTCAATGCATACTCCACACTGAGGGCTTGATATACTGGGTACCTCTGTTATCCAACGCTGTATGAGTCCCAGAACTTCCAGTGATGTCAGCGTCTTGCCGCCAGGAGAAATCAGGGTCCAATGATGTCGCAGGTCAGTAAGAAGGAGACTACGGAAGTCCGGGTGGTAGCGGGTATATGCACCGGGAGAACTGCTCCGGCCGGTAGCGTCTCACCGGTGCTACCGCACTACTAATTGTCCAAGGGTTAACTGGAACCTGTAGGCTGCTCGTGACGTCACAGTTACAGCAGGGCGCAGGGGCCAAAAAACCATCTAACGCATTTCGGTCGGTACGCCGACCTTCGTCAGAGATGTGACGAAGGTCGACGTACCGACCGAAATGCGTTAGGACAATTAGTAGTGCAGTAGCACCGGTGAGACGCTACCGGCCAGAGCAGTTCTCCCGGTGCATATACCCGCTACCACACGGACTTCCGTAGTCTCCTTCTTACTGACCTGTGACATCATTGGACCCTGAGCGGCAAGACGCTGTTATCGCTGGAAGTTCTGGGACTCAAACAGCGTTGGATGACAGAGGTACCCAGTATATCAAGCCCTCAGTGTGGAGTATGCATTGACAAGCTGCTTGAGCAGCGTGCATCTCAGCAGTGGCCCGACTATATAGAGCGGTACACAGTTCATTTGAATATCATAGAGTGCATAATAAGAAATAGACTACAAAGCACATTGCCCTGAAAAGTGACAGTATTATTTATACATTGTAGTACGATCGCCAGTAAGAGGATCGCAACATAAGTATCGCATTGGAACACAGTGTATCTAAAGTGAAACTAACATCGATACACAGCATCTTACCTTAAAGTGACAGATCACCACCGCAAGGAGTACATATTGAGAAAAACAAGTGAAATACATGTACACCTGGAGGTGTGACAAACATTATAATAAATGAGTTGCCTGTCTGCTTAATTAATTTACAAATCTGTTTAACTTTCTGCAACCAGTTGGTATGATTTTTTCCCCCCATGGAATACCCCTTTAAAACATTTACATTTTAAAAGGGTGAAAGCCACAATGAAAATTTTTGGCAAATTCATGACATTATAGGCATATACTACGGATATGATATTCTGTGGTGTGCCTTTAAATCAGCAGCGGAAACATTTACTTCAGACGAATATGGTTTTGATAACCTCATTAACATGTATTTTGTTTTACATTGTTGTAGTTTTTTTCTGTGCAGAACCAACACTATAACTCCACAACAAAACAGCCACATCTGAACACAGTCAGAATTCTCTGAGCACATTCTTTATTTTCTTTCCTCCAAAATGAACGTAATAAGTTTTCTTTGAACACTGAGGGCTCTCCTCAAAGTCAGGGATCCATATATTAGTATTGAGCAATTTGTTTGGGGACTTTTAATTATCCTTATGTGTTAAAAATTCCTTATATCAACCACATATGGGTTTTGGAGTGTGATGATAGGGGGGTATTTATCAAAGGATTTATGTGTTTTTTTTCACGTAACTTTGGTGCAATACTTTGGCGCAGTGTCTTTTTGCGGCCCAAAGTTTGGCGCATCTTCTCCACTGTCATTTTTACAACATTTGTAATTTTTACAACAATTTTGCGCCTTTAGGGTTTTTTTGGGCGCAAATCACCGCCAAGAAATTTTGCACATGGAAAACACACTTAGCAATGTCAGAAAATGTAAAGGCGTCAAAATACATTTAAAAAAAAATTTGTGTAAGCACCGGAGTACCCCTTTAAATCTGTGGGAAATTGGAGACTTTGTACCATTGCTACTATGTTCCTATCAAAGAGGTTCCAGATTGTAGAAATCACAGAGTCTTGGCCTGTAAATTAGGACAGAACAAGTCAGTGGGAGATTACTCACCCAGTATAAGGAGGCTGAACACTCAACTTGTTGTTGCATATATCGTCCCTGTTTCAATCCTAACAGGCGACTCAGTGACCCGTTGATATAATATGAATTTTATGGATTAATTTACCAGGCGGTCTATCTTGCTATTTCAGCTTCCCTGGGGCAGTGAAAATTATTGAGGTGAGTCCAAACCTACATTAACTGCAACAACTAAAATGTCTGGATTAGTTTAAGAAAAAAAATCCTGAGAAGCAGTGGAGGGCAAGAAAACCTGATTTCTTTCAATGTTCAGTGCTGAATATGCATTCGGTAAATAAGTTAAGACTTTACGTATTCAGTGTATCATCTCCAAAGCAAAATCACATTTTTTGGATTAAGCTCTGTTGCTCTGCCTCTCCAGATCACGTTTTACCATTTTAGGATTAGTTCAAATGGAAATTCACATTTATTTTTTATTTTATTATTTTTTAACATTTTGACCTTTTAACCTTTTCATTGCTTTAGGGCCACTAATTTATTTTGGGTAATTCCCTGGATTATTCATATTGTGAAACAAATGAGGTAAGATGTATTTACATAAAGTAAAATATATAAGATAATTCTAATCTTTGACCTTATTTATGATGTACAGTGAGTTATATTTTAAGCCCAACGAGTAATAGGACTTTCTTAGACTTAATAGCATGTAACCAATTTTTTTCTCTTGAAAAAAATGACATATGGGAATGTATAGATTGTTGAAGGGAGCTGATCACACACCTTTTTATAGAATAGCGATCCCCCCTCAATTCCAGAGATATAGTTCTATAGTTTTCAATATTCCTTATGACAGTCTTGCTACTGAGATGGGTGGGATGGCCTTATGCAGTGTGTGCCGTACTTCATATGGAGGACGGGGGGGGGGGGGGGGGGGGGGTATACTTAATAGCCGGGGCTTGTATTCAGCTCCTGTCAGCATTCAGTGAACACACAATGTAGCAAGACTGTCAGAGGGATACCGAGCCCTATATCTCTGGAACGGGGGGGATGATCACCATTCCATATAAAGGTACAGTATGTTATCAGCCCCCCCTCAATTATCTATACATGTCCAAATCTCACTTTTTAATGTGAGACCACAGATCATCTTTTATAGACCATATGAATAATTCAGTAATTGTTCGTGTCACCTGGCTGCACGATTGTTGGAGCCTTATGAAGGCTCAGTAAATGAGACCCGATCACCGAGTCCGCCGCTTGTTATCTGCAGCTTGTCGGCCCAGGTAAAGACCCCAAATGGGTTAATCTGAATCAAAAAACCTTTCACTACTACATTCAGGGTGATCCAGCTGCTGTAACCCTCAACAATCACATGGTATCACTCAAATAAATGGGCATTCATATAATGCATGGTCGCATTCATTTTGCCAAGGCAGAAGCCATTATTCAGCGGCACTCTGGCAGTTCTGATTAAGACATTTATTAACCCCATGTGTGACATATATGGTATAAGTAGATTCACAGAAATTTCTGCAACTACAAATCCACTTCCATGTATCTACAGTATATTGGGTTGTTTTAACAGCAATCACATTGATTTCTGAAGCCTCTGAAATTCTGCAACTGACTTCTGCATTAGAAGACACCTTTATAGGGCATACTGACACGTTGGGCCAACCATTCCAAAGGATCACACACAAGCATTTCTTACTTTGCAACCAACAAAATAATCTATTATCAACAAGATCTTGTGGAGTAAACCATGTTTAAGGTCGGTATCACACTACCGTACTATGGAAATTTTTTTTTAACCCATATTACAGCGAAAAAAAAACGGGCCTGAGCACAGGTCTGATGACATGCCCTGACTGCTGTCAGTTCAGTTCCCCGGACCAGCGGACAGACTGCTAGTCTGAGAGGCCATTAGTGTCAAACCGGCCTAAAGTTGTGTGTATGTACACAGACAGATGCCAGAAATGTCAGTCACATAACAGATCATTTATACCCAGCAATCTAAGTTTATAATATTCCAATTTCTGGTCAGAATTATGTATGTATAAGTGCAAATTTATTAAAACAAGGAAATGTATGAAAATTCTAAATTTTAAAAATGCTATTTTGTCAATTTCCTAAAGTCCAGAAGTTCTTTTCCATCGACTAATTGAAATAGTCTAATTGAATTTTAATTTGATATTAGTACAAACTAGTACATAAATTCCAGAAAGTGTCAACTAAGGCCCCTTACACACTATAGAATTTTACGTTTCAAAGATCCTTTCTAATGTTCCGTTAACAAAACCCTTAAAAACGGACATTAAACGGCCGTTACAAAATCCCATTATAGTCTATGGGATTTTTACATTATCTGTTTTAACCCGTCATAGCCCATTATTAATAACGGAAGATATTTTGTGACGGTAGGGTAATGGGAGAAATAGTGCATGCACTATTTCTTCCGTTCTTTCTCCCGTCACAAAATATCTTCCGTTATTAATAATCTTAATCCTTCCAGTATTTATCAGCTGCTGTATACTACAGCAGAAGTTCTTTTCTTTTTGAATTTCTTTTCTGTCTGACCACAGTGCTCTCTGCTGACATCTCTGTCCATGTCAGGAACTGTCCAGAGTAGGACGTCACGTCCCCTACACGGAGGCGCGTCCAGCACAGAATGCCGGGGGCTGCACAGCATGCCAGGGGCTGGTATTGACCTGTGTAAAAGGGATGTGTAAAAGGGATGATTGGCAGAGGAATAACAGAATTAAAAGGCCACACAAACAATACAGCAAACATTCACGCGGCTCTGCCCACTTAATAAAGAGTCATTTAAACGTCTCAGTAAACAAGTGCCAATCTAAGAGATCGGTCCTCGTATCAAGTGATGGGCAGACGGTGTAAAACAGCACTAACAGTAGAGAATTATTTCCTGGATTGGTGTTTCAATTGCCTTTCCTCTATCAGCAATAAATGTTGCCTCATCCTTTATGCAGTTCTTTTCATGAACAAAACTTAAGCAAGTTTTTTTTTTCGTTTATTTTTTATCAACCATGCATATACATTTTAAGAAAAACCTTTTTTTTCCAAGCCTAACATACCCAATTTTTGCACATTTCATTATGATAGAGACCCCTATTCCCACTTATTAAAGGGATGGATACTATAAAATATATAAATTCACTGCTGGCTGCCTTGGCAGGGATACAGTCCAGCAGAGACCCCAACTGCAGCTGGAGTGGGCAACGGCAAGACTGCAAAAGAATAGGTACACAGTACCTATAACTATTTTTTTCCATCTCCAATTCACCTGGGACTGCCTCGCAACGGAAGCAGTGCCATTACTATAGTTTGCTTTGCATGTCCGTGCAGTCGGCATTAGGCATGCACTTTCTACCACCTTTTGGATTACACCCAGGACTGCCTCGCAATGGCTGCAGTGCCGTCACTCTCAGTTTTCCTCTGCAGGTCCGTGCAGTCGGCATTCGGCACATACGCTCTACTACCATTTGGATTATGCCAGTTTTTTTCTTACGGCGATAGTATCGCACAGCTATAACTGTTACAGCATCAGGTACTTTAACCAAAATAAAACTATTGAATGACCACAGGTTACTTCATTAACTATTGATTGTTGCATTCATATTGTGACCCATAGTCATGTGTGTTATTATTTTATGTATTTATTAGTATTCTAATTTATTTTATGATTGTATTTAGATTGTATTTGACTACTCCTATCTGGGAGATTCATAGAGCTAGGGCCCAGCACTCTCCCTGTATTGTACTTGGGCCCCCTCCCATAGACTTGCATTGAGGGGGCTTGGAGTGACATCATGAGGGGTGGGGCTATGGTGGCTTGGGCTCCCGGCACCGGCTCCAGCATTCGGAACAGTTTGTTCCAAACGCTGAGCAGCAAAGTACCCTTTAATTGAACTACACATAGATTTTTCCAACATATATTCATATCAACACACCTCTACTACAGTGGAGATTGCTTCCAGATTGAAGGTCTCTAACACAGCACATTCAGAATAAATCCTATAGTACAACATCTATCCACCACCTACTGAGCCACATCTATACTTATCTATACATCTATACCTATATTTTTTTCTAGGATGCTATAAAATATCAAAAGAACTGGTGCTGGGCTTCTTTTACTAGGCTACATATATCCATGTGACCATAGCAGCCAATTACTAGACTAAGCAGTGAATGGCACGAGACCTCTAAAGCCAGTGATTGGCTGCAGCAGTCACAAGGTCACACAGGCACAGACGACATTTCCTTCCTTTAGCCACTCGGAAAACCCCTTTAATATAGTTACCTGAGCTGGACATTTTCACTATGAAGCCAAAAACTAATAAGGAATATAATCAGGAACCGTTTGACTCGTTGAAAGTACTGATATGCACCAAATATTTTAGTTTGCATTAATTTGTAAAAATAAAATAGAACATTTACATATTTTGATACATAGACATAACAAGCACTCATGCAGTTTAATATATAACAGTAATGGCTGTCATACGATGTAACAAGCAATTAGCTTATTAGTAGACTATGTCATCCTATGTATTTGCCAGTCGTGTCATTAATAACTCCGTGGCAGCTTTTCTTGTCCTGATAAATCCTCTCAGTCCAGAAATACCTTGGAAGCATTGCTCAAATTTTGTTGTTCAAAATCAGGACCAGATCCCATAAAGGACATTATTTATTCTGTGTTGAGAAATTGCTGACACATCTGTCAACAATGATATAGCTCATCCATCAGGAATGTAATTTAATAAAATGATGCCTTTTCTATAAGTTTGTGACACGGCATTCGCTCTTCCCGGACAATGCTCATTACACCTACCTTGTTTTAGCCAGACCTCAATATTTTCACACTGCCACATTATGAAACTCATCCAAATAAATAGAAGATCTAGCTCATCCATCACTGCTCTAATTCCATGCCTTACAGGGAATAGATTTCAGCAGGCACAATGGTTCTAACAAGCCCTTCTAAACTTCAGTGGGGAAAGGGTATGACTCTACCAGGAACTGAAAATAGAATCTGTCAGCTTCTCCCTATGTCATCCCCTGGCCTTTGCCATCCCTTAAGCCCTCACTGTACACTGTCTCTTTTTAGTGAAATCTCTGGAAGTCGGTCTTTTAACCCCTTCACGCATTTGACCCAAATGTCTACGGAAAACTCATATTTCGCTGACAAATTGAATCAATTGTCCTAATTCTACCTTTCTGCTCTTCTTCTGCTATGGAACAGAAACACCTTGAGGTCTTAATGTCTGTGTCTGGTGTTGTAATCTGCTAATAACTGGTATTCCATAAGCTATTCGGAATATTTCCATTGTCTGCTATCCCTTTCGGCGCGGAGGGATGCAGCGACATGTTCCAGCACCTGTTAGTAATTAAGACGATCGGAGAAGCATCAGTACGAGGAGTCAGATTAATTATGGGAGAGAAAGCAGCATGTAAAACCCCGGGGTTTCTAAACACACATGTAAAAATAAACTATAACCTTTATTATGATGCATTGCAAACAAGTGAGTCATAAAAATGAGAAAAAAAACAACAAAAAACTTCTTTAATAATAAATAGTAGAAGTTTTACTTGTTTCCTTGATGCAGAGATACGGTGTTTATGATATCATTGTTTGTAAGGGATATGGTTTTTAAACCAAAAATAATATGAGCACAGAAAAAACCATACTTATCCCAAATTAATGTATACTACTGTACTTGATCGGTATTTCCAGGGTCGTTTCTTTCAGAATTGATTTCATTAAGATAATGCTTTCTGAATGCTGCACTTATAACATGAAGAATTGGAGGTTTTGCAATGGGATTTTATTACCGTGGCACAGGATGTAAAATTCCAAATTTAGTATCTACTACTTCCATAGCCATTTTTCATACTACAGGCAAGTGCAGGTATTATTTATGCCTGAGATCTCCCCTCTAGAATACATTTACTGACTTAATGGCCTCTAAAACACAAAATAGAAAGAAAAAAAAAAGTGTAGCTATGCTATAAATTTATAGGTCGGTATTCTGCAGTTACATGTCCTATGTAAAAGTAAGTAAAATAACATATTAGAAAAGGTAAGGCCTATATTAAGGAAATATGACAGCATGGATGTAACCCAGATATTGGTTAGGGGGGGGAATGTGTGTCTGATTGTGGGAAGACTGACCTCTGGGACCTCTCACAATCTTCTGTATGGGACCTAACTCTTACCACTGTACTCCACAGTCCCCTGAGCACTCTGGCCCCCACCTTCGGAGACAAGCAGGATTAATGCTTAGCCAATCACTGGCTGAGATGGTTCCCAGAGGTTGGATAAAGGATACATTTTTTTCTTCTTCAGATAACTCCTTTATAATGTGATCTTTCTATAGGCAGATGCTAAATACTGTAGTGTGATTTGTGGATTATGTGGAGGTTATAGGGGTTAATGCGTATAGGTCTTCACTATCTAGGGAATGCTGCTGTCTTCCTGCAAGTAAAAGTAGAAGAAGGAAAAAGAAAAACAATTCATGTGCAGGAATACAAAAGACAGTGGGGACATAACTCCCAACCCCTAAACCCAAATGCTCTTACCTGGGGTTGTTGCAAGGGCCATAATAACTATAATGACCTTGTGTTAATTGCCACTGTTGGTCCTGCAGCCACATTTGTCCTCCAGTGGAATTTGGTTCAACTAGATAATCAGGACCCTGGCAAAGCATGGTGCTGAATTCTGTATGGGGGATAATGGAAGAATGCCTGGGCTGGTACCACAAATCCAATATTATAAACAAAATAATCCACAGTCCAGGTAGTGAACCTGAAGAAACTTAGTTTTATTATAACACTTACGTGAGCAGTGCTAAAAAAAAAAAGTTTTGAGGACTACCCTGCCCTCTTCATCAGGATCATCACATTGCTCACCTTCCTGCAAATCTGATGTTAGGCTTTAAAATTCAGGACCAGTGGGCATGACATATCTCTGCCATGTAAGCATTGTTTTTGCATTTATTTTATATGTATTGTGTAGTTCTAATTTAGTATTGCACAGTACTTTTATTCACAGTATGTTGAACTTTCTGGTAGTTTTTGAAAGATTTTAATTGTGACACTATGTTTACTAATTCTGATGATGATGATGATAATAATAATAATAATAATAATAATAATATTGTCCTGGTTTTCCTAAGCCTGTCTGCCTGGCATGTATACTTAACCTGTTAAGGACCAAGGGCATAAACTTACGCCCCTAGTCCCGTTCCCGTGATATAACGCGGGGTTACACGGTAACCCCGCATCATATCATGGCGTGCCCGGCGTCATAGTGAAGCCGGGACCCGCCACTAATAGAGGCTAAAAGTGAAAGTAAAATGTGCCGGTTAGCTCAGGGAGCTGTTCGGGATCACCGCTGTATAATCGCGGTATCCTGAACAGCTGTACTTCAGGAGGAAGGTCTCTTACCTTCCTTCCTGCAGTCCGATCGCCGAATGAATGCTTCAAGCCTGAGATCCAGGCTTGAGAATTCAATCGCCGAAAACACTGATTGATGCATTCCTATGGAGATGCATCAATCAGTGGTAAAGATCAGTACATGCAATGTTATAGCCCCCTGGGGGCTATAATATGGCATAAGAAAAGTGTAAAAAAAAAATCATTAAGCCTTTCAATGATCCCTTCCCCTAATAAAAGTTTGAATCACCTGGCATTTCCAAGAATAAAAAAAAAAAAATGTGTAAATAAAAATAAACATATGTGGTATCGCCGTGTGCAGAAATGTCCGAATTATAAAAATATACCACTTTTTATACCGCACGTTCAATGGCGTACGCGCAAAAAAAATCAAAAGTCCAAAATAGCGTATTTTTGGTCACTTTTTAGATCATGAAAAGATGAATAAAAAGCAATCAAAAAGTCCGATCAATGCAAAAATGGTACCGAAAAAAACTTCAGATCACGGCGCAAAAATGAGCCCTCATAACCTCCTGAACATGGAAAAGTAAAAAAGTTATAGGGCTCAGAAAATTACAATTTTAAACGCATACATTTTCCTGCAAAAGGGAAGAGGTTGTTTTGCAGCACTACTTAGCTTATAAAAAAATGGTCGGGTGCCAGCTCCTAATGAACTTGATCAAAGTCCCAAAATTAATCCATCCAAAGAAATGGTGCAGCACTCCATAAGAAAATCCAAGGTGCAAAAAGATTTATTCACTTCACATCATAGCATAGCAACGTTTCAGATCACACAGGATCCTTTTTCAAGCTCATACAAACACACATTAGGGGGTAATATATACCCAAGTGAACATTTCAATCATGATACAATATTCATGGTGTCAATTAACAAAAAGTTAGCAAAAAGTGCATATTTAGTGCATCATATTACAAATATAAAACATTAGTGCAAAATATAGATAAAGTGCGTACATGTGTATTAAAATCATTAAAATAGCTTGAAAGATACAGTTAATATTATACAAACTGTATCTTTCAAGCTATTTTAATGATTTTAATACACATGTACGCACTTTATCTATATTTTGCACTAATGTTTTATATTTGTAATATGATGCACTAAATATGCACTTTTTGAAACTTTTTGTTAATTGACACCATGAATATTGTATCATGATTGAAATGTTCACCTGGGTATATATTACCCACTAATGTGTGTTTGTATGAGCTTGAAAAAGGATCCTGTGTGATCTGAAACGTTGCTATGCTATGATGTGAAGTGAATAAATCTTTTTGCACCTTGGATTTTCTTATGGAGTGCTGCACCATTTCTTTAAATTTTCCTGCATGTAGTTATGATTTTTTTTTTTCAGTAGTAATACAAAATCAAACCTATACAAGTAGGGTATCATTTTAACCGTATGGACCTAGAGAATAAATTAAAGGTGTCATTTTTAACAAAAAATTTACTACGTAGAAACGGAAGCCCCCAAAAGTTACAAAATGGCATTTTTTTTTCAATTTTGTCGCACAATGATTTTTTTTTCTGTTTCGCTGTAGATTTTTGGGTAAAATGACTGATATCATTAGAAAGTAGAATTGGTGGCACAAAAAATAAGCCATAATACAGATGTTTAGGTGCAAAATTGAAAGAGTTATGATTTTTTTAAAGGTAAGGAGGAAAAAACGAAAGTGCAAAAAATGAAAAACGCCTGGTCCTTAAGGGGAGTCCCCTATAGCATATTTTGCCTATGGGCCTCCACAGTCATTGATCAAGATAAAAGACCTGCTTCAGTTACACATATGGGGAGTGAAATTGATACTTGTTAAAGGGGTACTCCCGTGAAAAAAAAAATGTGATCAGCTGGTGTCAGAAAGTTAAACAGATTTGAAAATTACTTCTGTTAAAAAATCTTAATCCTTCCAGTACTTTTAGGGGCTGTATACTACAGAGGAAATGCTTTTCTTTTTGGATTTCTCTTCTGTCACGACCACAGTACTCTCTGCTGACCTCTGCTGTCCATTTGGGGAACTGTCCAGAGCAGGAGAAAATCCCCATAGCAAACATATGCTGCTCTGGACAGTTCCTAAAATGGGCAGCAGAGGTCAGCAGAGAGCACTGTGGTCTTGACGGAAGATAAATACTAAAAGAAAATCATTTCCTCTGTAGTATACAGCCACTAAAAAGTACTGGAAGGATTAAGATTTTTTAATAGAAGTAATTTACAAATTTTTGATTGACCCCTATTGATTACTGGGAACAGAGTGGTCACATAGGCACCCTATAGACATTGTGGATGGGTGATAACTGTTTTTCAGAGAATGTGTTGGAAAAACTGGTTGGTGGTCTGGAATTTCACCAACTATGAAAGTTTAACACTTTTTTTTTTAACTAGTTTGATCTGGAGTTATTTTAAAGATAACCCTGCATTGGAATTTTGGAACAGCAGAGTCCCATTGTATTTAATGGGATTCTGCTGCGCTGTGCACATGGTGGAATTTGTGCGGACACCGCACCGAATGCATAGCCATCTATCAGATGGTGTATTCCCGTGCGGTCTTAGCCCACAGTTTCCAGAATGTCCACAAAGAGATTTTCTGTGCAGACATTCCAATGTTGTTTGCTGCGTTGTTAGTAACTAACATGACTTTCAGCAGTATTGTTCTAAAATTTACCTCTTTTGGATTTGCACTCTCCCCATACTTTACATTGCTACTCTGCTTGTTCAGCATCCCTACTTTGTAAAAGCACAGACCCCCACCACACATTCACCAAGAAGACAGAGAGCGGTTTTCCATTATAGCAAGTGCGAAATGATAAAGGACTACAAGCATAATGTAACTTAGTCTCTGCGCACAGTACTGAGCACTAGAAACTGCATATAAGCTGGCAGTGGAAGGGAGAATTTAATTTTGGAAAGTGTTTTATGAACACATCAAACAGCATATTTGGGATTTCTTTCTTCCTTTTTTTCACATACAACTTGATTGGTAATTATGTCAATGGAGATAAGCCAGCAAACATCTGTTGAGGACGATAATGCCAGAGTGGTTATGCTCTTGCAATTTGTAAGAAACTGCAGTTGACTTGTTCCTGTATGAATATTCCATTATTCCACAGTTGTGGGTTACCTCTACAGCAATAAAGTCCTGATTTCCTCTTTAGTCTAGGTCCCTGAAGGCATATAACATGCTTTAAAAGCTGGAGAAGCCTTCTATTTTGCTAAGTTAATTAAAATCACTTGGATCTTTTCGGCTTTTGGACTGAGGCATTCTTTCTTCTTCCCTTCAACGTAACATTTTTCAGAACATAGTTTTTAATGGGTTTTAAAGGGGTTAAAAAATTAGTTTAGCAATAGAAGTTGTAATAAAATAAACTAATAACCATCACTTACCCAGTAAATTTGCAGCCCAATGGTTTCACGGTCCCCGCAAGTTTTTGAAGTAAACAAAGTCCACTGGAGTATATGGAGCTGTTTGGGATTTACCAGGTGAGGAATGGCAATTATTTATGCTCATCACATTTCCTGCTGTAAGGCTAATTAAAACTCCTGGATGATCTTTTTTAGGTTTCCTACAGGGGCCACATATTCCCTGTTTATTTGGCCCATAGATGGTAGTTATGTTATTCATGTAATCCATTTCTAGTCCTCTTTCACTACTTATTGCTGCCTCTCGGATCCATACATACACACACATAAAACTCAGTCGATTGGTTACTTTATCTGTACCAGGTTATAAAGCCTGGTAGCATATCTTTTCATTTACAAGAAATGTGTCATTGTAAAAAGACCTTTAGCGTTTTTCTGTTTTTGCACTTTCGTTTTTTCCTCCTTACTTTTTAAAAATCATAACCCTTTCAATTTTGCACCTAAAAATCCATATGAGTGCTTATTTTTTGCGCCACCAATTCTACTTTGTAAGGACATTAGTCATTTTACCCAAAAATCGACGGCAAAATCAGGAAAAATATCATTGTGCGACAAAATTTAAGAAAAAATACCATTTTGTAAATTTTGGGGGCTTCTGTTTCTAGGCAGTAAATTTTTCTGTAAAAATGACACGTTATCCTTATTCTGTAGGTCCATACGATTTAAATGATACCCTACTTATATAGGTTTGATTTTGTCATACTTTTGGAAAAAAAATCATAACCAAATGCACGAAAATTAATACATTTAAAATTGTCCTCTTCTGACCCTAATAACTTTTTTATTTTTCTGTGCCTGGGGTGGTATGAGGGCTCATTTTTTCGCACCATAATCTGAAGTTTTAATCCGTACCATTTTTGTCGTGATCGGACTTTTTGATAGCTTTTTATTCCTTTTTTTAATGGTATAAAGTGTGACCAAAAATACGCTATTATGGACTTTGGATTTTTTTTGCACGTATGCCATTGACCGTACGGTTTAATTAACAATTGATTTTTATAGTTCGGCATTTAAGCATGCAGCAATACCACATATGTTTATTTTTATTATGTTAATATATATTTTTTATATGGAACTTGGGAAAAGGGGGGTGATTTAAACTTTTAATAAGGAAGGGGTTAATGTGTATGTTTTTAAACTTTTTTAAAACTTTTTTTTTACACTTTTAGTTCCCTTAGGGGACTTTTAGGAGGAATCATTTGATTCCTCATACAGATCAATGTGGTTCCATAGAACCACACTGATCTGTATGCTCTGTGCTCGACTGATAAAGCCTGGCCCTGCAAGGCTTTATCATTCTGAGCGCCGGAGGCGGCACAGGAGCAGAGGTAAGCCCTCCGGCAACCTCCACAGTGGGTCGCTGCGGGGGGGATAATCCACCCCACTGGACCACCAGGGACGGGATAAAGGCACCTTTAGATGCCGCTGTCAGCTTTGACAGTGGCAATCTAAAGGATTAATAGCCAGACACGGCAATTGCCACATGTCGGCTATAACGCCGACCCCCAGCTACAAGGATCAACTGGGGGCCGGCCGGTATGACACGGGCTCGAGTCAGGAGCCCGCGTCATACCCCATTAACAGCACATGTACGAGCATAGATGTCCATGATCAGTAACAAGTTAAATAAGGTTTTTAACTATAGTTTTAAATAATTTAGGGTGATTTTAATTTTTTTTTCAATTTTGCACCTAAAAATCCACATGAGGGCTTATTTTTTGTTCCACCAATTATATATATCCACCAGTGTTGCATATGTCTTAGGGTGCGTTTCATTTACTCAAGTAATTCCTCTTGAATTCTCTGCTCCAAATTAATGCACATCTCCTCTGCCCATTGACTTTAATGTTATTTCCGCTGTCCTGTTCCCACTGCGGAAATTCTGCTACAGGAATTCCGATGCTGAATTCCGTTCCGCTTGAAGATTAGCATGTTCATTCTTCAAGCAGAATCCGCTAGCAGAAATCAATAGAAGTCAATGGTAAAAAAAAATTCCACCCATCATCGTTTTCACATGCAATTTGTGGGCAATTTGCGCGGAATTCGCACGGAAATGGCTGAAAAACCCTCCACTTCTTTCTCACGAATTTTGCCCAAAAATAAAATTATTTTTTTCCGCCCGTAAACTTTTTAGCGTGAATTACTCTTGATTTACTCTGTGTGAATGCACCCTAAATGTCCAGTAGTGTCTGAATGGGACAGGTCTTGTCTATTGTTGTCTATGGTGCATGAGGCCTGCTGTAAAGCATTTCACTAAATGGTCAGGCAAGATGGCAGCCCCAATAATAATATACAAAAAGTGAAATTTAAAAAATAATAACAGTCAGAAAATAGAAACAGATTAGGAAAAAAGATCAGGTTTTCTAATTGGAAAAACACAGCTAGGTGATACGCTCCCTTTATAACTATCCATTTTACATCCTGTCCCAATTGAGATTTTTCTCATTTACCTAAATAATTTATGTAAATAACAGTCAGCATAATTCTCATGTTATCAACTATTAAGAGTACAATTCAAATTTTATTGAACAAACCTCCTAATGATTACAGTATTTTTTTTAAACATAAAAAACTTACAATGCATTGTTCCAAATTATTACTCACAGTAAGTTTCAAAACACTTTATAGATTGTAAAGAACTGAAAATTGTCATTTGTTGTGTTTGCAGCAAATTTACTGAAATCAAAAGCTATTTCAATCAAACTATTAACAACATTTTAACTTTTTAAACATTTTAACACAGGATCCCTTATTTGATAGAAACTGTTCAATGGATGCAAGCCTTGTGAAGCTGCCGCTTCAATTTGTTTGCAAGATGTCAAAATAGCTGCTGTTTGGATGTAAACTGCCTCACGCCCTCATAGATCTTTTGTTTGAGGATACTACAAGGATTGAGGTCAGGGGAGGATGGAGGCCACACCATGACTTTCTCTCCTTTTATCCCCATAGCAGCCATTGATGCAGAGGTATTCTTTGCAGCATAAGATGGTGCATTGTTATGCATGAAGATGATTTTATTACAGAAAGCAGTTCTTCCTTCTGTACCAGGGAAGTAAGTGGTCAGTCAGAAACTCCACATACTTGGCAGAGGTCATCTTTTCACCTTCGGGGACCCTTCGCCTGGCACCTTCCCATGATTCCGGCCCAAAACATGACTCCACCACCGCCTTGCTGACATCACAGCCTTGTTGGAACAGGGTGGCCATCCACCAACCATCCACTCCTCCATCCATCTGGACCATCCAGGGTTTCATGGCATTCATCAGTGAACAGGACCGTTTGACAATTAGTCTTCATGTATTTTTCTGCCCAATGCAGCCATTTCTGCTTGTGAGCATTGGTTAGCGGTGGTCAAATAGTAGGTTTATGCACAGTTGAAAGACTCTGGAGGACTCCACACCTTGATGTCTGTGGGACTCCAGAGGCACCAGCAGCTTCAAATATCTGTTTGCTGCTATGTAATGGTATTTTAGCAGCTTATTTCTTGATCCGATGCATGGATCTGGCAGAAATGTTCCTCAATGTGCCTTTATCTGCACAAACCCATCTGTGCTCTGAATCAGCCACAAATCTCTTAATAGTGCATTGATCACGCTTAAGTTTTTGTGAAATATCTAATGATTTCATACCTCGTTCAAGGCATTGAACTTTTTCATTCTTTTCGGCAGCAGAGAGATCCTTTTTCTTCCCCATATTGTTTGAAAATGGTGCTCTGCTTACTAATATGGAACATCTACCTTTAGTAGTTTTTCCTTAAATTGGGCTCACCTGGCAATCTAATTATCACAGATGTCCGAGATTGTTTTCAGTGATCAAAAGAGCCCTGAGACACAATGCCATCCATGAGTTAAACTGAAAAACAATGTATTTAATCTTTGTGACACTTAAAGGGGTACTCCGGCCCTAATACATCTCATCCCCAACTTTGTGAGCTCTCTGGAGGCTCCGGGTGTGTAGTGTGACGACCACAGCGCTGGAGTATCATAACATCACTACTCCGCCCCCATGTGCAGTCACGCCCTGCCCCCTCAATGCAAGTCTACGGGAGGGGGCGTGATGGTTGTCATGCCCCCTCACATAGACTTGCATTAAGGGGGCAGAGCGTGACGTCCCACAGGGCAGAGTCTCTGCGGAGAGCTCACAAAGGTGGGTGCGGAATGACAGATTGCGGGGGTCCCAAGCGACAGGACCCCCGCGATCATACATCTTATTAGGGCCGAAGTACCCCTTTAAATAGTATTTGCATAATAATTTGGAACAGGGTGTATATGACTACCAGATCCAGGACACAGGAGATATGATTTGGGGCTTATATCCCTACTCGTTAGTGTTGGCATCATCACTGAAAAATGACATGTTGAATCAAACTAGAAATGTATGTTATGGACAATACTGAACACATTGGCTGACCAGACACCTCTATAGTAAGAAATAAGAGAAATTAGAATTCTATTGTGCTGGTCACAAATAAAATATAGAGAAAACTTCCTTCCTAATCTTGACATTGACAGCAATTCTGTCGAGAAAACACATTAAGATACAAAGCTTTTTTCCCACTTTATGGGTTTGAACTCTCCTTCACATCTCAAGTTAAGTTAAGTACTTTTCAAGCAAAGTACCAAAGTAACAATCAAAATTCTATAAATAAGGTGGTTATACACAAATGGAGAGAGGGGAGTGACACTTTTACTTTTGCTGTCAGAATAATACATTATGGACTCACAGAAAAGTACTGTCATTTTGTCACCATGTGACGCACTTTCTGAAATTCACTAGGACCCTGCTCATTAACCCCTTCATGACCCAGCCCATTTTCACCTTCATGACCTGGGCATTTTTTGAAAATCTGACCACTGTCACTTTAAACATTAATAACTTTGGAATGCTTTTACTTATCATTCTGATTCCGAGATTGTTTTTTCGTGACATATTCTACTTTATGTTATTGGTAAAATTTCACTGATATTTGTATCCTTTCTTGGTAAAAAATGTAAAAATTTCATGAAAATTTTGAAAATTTAGCATTTTTCTAACTTTGAAAGTCTCTGCTTGAAAGGAAAATGGATATTCCAAATAAATTACATATTGATTCACATATACAATATGTTTACTTTGTGTTTGCATAAAAAAATTGACAAGTTTTTACTTTTGGAAGACACCAGAGGGCTTCAAAGTTCCGCAGCAATTTTCCAATTTTTCTCAAGATTTTCAAAATCGTAATTTTTCAGGGCCCAGTTCAGGTTGGAAGTGGATTTTAAGGGTCTTCATATTAGAAATACCCCATAAATGACCCCATTATAAAAACTGCACCCCCCAAAGTATTCAAAATGACATTCAGTAAGTGTTTTAACCCTTTAGGTGTTTCACAGGAATAGCAGCAAAGTGAAGGAGAAAATTCTAAATCTTCATTTTTTACACTCGCATTTTCTTGTAGACCCAATTTTTGAATTTTTACAAGGGGTAAAAGGAGAGAAATCACCCTAAAATTTGTAACCCAATTTCTCTCGAGTAAGGAAATACCTCATATGCGTATGTAAAGTGTTCGGCGGGCGCAGTAGAGGGCTCAGAAGGGAAGGAGCGACAATGGGATTTTGGAGAGTGAGTTTTTGTGAAAGGGTTTTTGGGGGGCATGTCCCATTTAGGAAGCCCCTATGGTGCCAGAACAGTGGACCCCCCCCCACATGTGACCCCATTTTGTAAACTATACCCCTCATGGAATTTAATAAGGGGTGTAGTGAGCATTTACACCCCACTGGCGTTTGACAGATATTTGAAACAGTGGACTGTGCAAATGAAAAATTTTATTTTTCATTTTCACAGACCACTGTTCCAAAAATCTGTCATACACCAGTGGGGTGTAAATGCTCACTGCACCCCTTATTACATTCCGTGAGGGGTGTAGTTTCCAAAATGGGGTCACATATGGATATTTATTGTTTTGCGTTTCTCAGAACTGCTGTAACAATCAGCCACCCCTGTGCAAATCGCCTCAAATGTACATGGCGCACTCTCCCTTCTGGGCCTTGTTGTGCGCCCCCAGAGCACTTTGCGCCCACATATGGGGTATCTCCGTACTCAGGAGAAATTGCGTTACAAATTTAGAGGGTCTTTTTTCCCTTTTACCTCTTGTGAAAATGAAAAGTATAGGGCAACACCAGCATGTCAGTGTAAAAAATTTATTTTTTTACACTAACATGCTGGTGTAGACCCCAACTTCACCTTTTCATAAGGGGTTAAAGAAGAAAAAGCCCCCCAAAATTTGTAAGGCAATTTCTCCCGAGTACGGCGATACCCCATATGTGTCCCAAAACTGTTGCCCTGAAATACGACAGGGCTCCAAAGTGAGAGAGCGCCATGCGCATTTGAGGCCTGAATTAGGGATTTGCATAGGGGTGGACATAGGGGTATTCTATGCCAATGATTCCCAAACAGGGTGCCTCCAGCTGTTGCAAAACTCCCAGCATGCCTGGACAGTCAATGGCTGTCCGGCAATACTGGGAGTTATTATTTTGCAACAGCTGGAGGCTCCGTTTTGGAAACAGTAGCGTACCAGACGTTTTTCATTTTTTTGGGGGGAGGGGGGCTGTGTAGGGGTATGTGTATATGTAGTGTTTTTTACTTTTTATTTTAGGTTAGTGTTAGTGTAGTGTAGTGTTTTTAGGGTACAGTCACATGGGCAGAGGTTCACAGCAAGTTTGCCGCTGGAAGTTTGAGCTGCAGCGCAAAATTTGCGCCATCCCAAACTTGCCGCACTCACTGTAAACCTCTGCCCATGTGAGTGTACCCTGTACATTCACATTGGGGGGAGGGGGCAAACATCCAGCTGTTGCAAACTCCGAGCATGCCCTTTGGCTGTCCGTGCATGCTGGGAGTTGTAGTTTTGCAACAGCTGGAGGAACACTGGTTTGGAAACACTAAGTTAAGTAATAAACTTTCAAGTGTTTTGCAACCAAACTTAGTGTTTCCAAACCAGTGTGCCTCCAGCTGTTGCAAAACTACAACTCCCAGCATGCATGGTCTGTCAGTGCATGCTGGGAGTTATAGTTTTGCAACAATTGCAACAGCTGGAGGCACTGAGGTAGGAAACGGACAATGTTTCCCAACTAGTGTGCCTCCAGTTATTGCAAAACTACAACTCCCAGCATGCCCAGACTGCCCAGGCATGCTGGAAGTTGTAGTTCGGCAATATCTGAAGGATCAGATGTTGCCGAACTACAACTTCCAGCATGCTTGGGCAGTCTGGGCATGCTGGGAGTTGTAGTTTTGCAACATCTGGAGGTCCACAGTTTGGAGACCACTGTATAATGGTCTCCAATCTGTGCTCTTCCAGATGTTAGAGAACTACAACTCCCAGCATGCCTGGACAGACTGAGCATGCTGAGATTTGTAGTTTTGCAACATCTGGAAGAGCACAGATTGGAGACCATTATACAGTGGTCTCCAAACTGTGGACCTCCAGATGTTGCAAAACTACAACTCCCAGCATGCCCAGAAAGCCAAAGGCTGTCTGGGCATGCTGGGAGTTGCAGTTTTGAAACTCCCAGAGGCAGCAGTGAGATCGCTTTACGGCGATCTCACTGCTGCCAATGAAGATGCCGCACTGCTGCCGGAAACTCACCTCCGGGACGCAGCGCAGCCGGGACCGCATGGAGGACACTGCTCGCCGCCGGGACCGCTCGGGACACCGATCGGACGGGTAAGTGACGCCGGGGGACGGGTCAGGGACACTTAGCAGAGCGGTGTGTGTCCCGATCCCCGTGAAGTATTTTCATAGCGAAACGCTGCTATCAGCTGGTCAGATTTGACCAGCTGATAGCAGCGATCGCTGGGGGGGGTGGGAGATGAAACCTCCCGTGGTCGCACGGTAAGATGGCTGGCTATCAGTGATAGCCACCATCTTACCGGGCGCTGCGGGATGCCGCGAGTAGCGGCAGTAATGTTCATGACGTACCTGTATGTCATGGGTCGGGAACACCTTGCCACCCATGACGTACAGGTATGTCATAGGTCGGGAAGGGGTTAAAGAGTGCCTGTTACCAAACTAAACATTTAATATATTGTTCCTTATGTAATTATCAGACACTTTGCTATTAACTTGCTGTTATAATTCTCAACCTTTATGACAGACATTTATCAAACGATTTAGTTAAAAAAACTTTTTACTAAAAATGTCGCACAAATGTCGCACCTGCGGCTACGTGATTTTTTATGCGACATTTTGACTGGACAGCGAGGAAAGCAAGTTTTCCAAAACCTAACTACGTAGTAATAATTTTAAAATGGACTACGGGTAGTCAGGTATTTATTAACTGCGACAGTCGCAACTGCGCAAAAAAAAGTCGCAACAAGGTTAAAAATTTACTAAATTTACTCCAGCTCAAACATGGAGCAGAAAAAGCTACTACCAAAGTAAAAAAGAAAAAATTGCTTACGTGAAAGAAAATTATCAACAGCCTGAAACCAGTTGATAAATAAGTCACACATAAGTAAAAAAAAAGTAAAGAAAAAAGTACTAAAAAAAGGAATACATAAGCAAACATTGATAAATGTCCCTCTATATGTTTTTAATGTGATTGAAAAAACAGCCACTAGGTGGCTCTGTTCTGTTCCCTGCACAAGTCAAATATTTAGTTTGGTCTCCTCCCAGCCTGGAAGGAGACCAAACTCAAGAAGTGCGTGTGGGGCATGGCGAGGCACATCTTTCGCAGGCTTCAGTGACGTTGCGCCTACTGAGGAATGCCCACTTTCTCCTGCCGGGAGCTCACACAATGGAAGCAAGGGAAAAGGTATCACACAGAGCTTTTTAAAG
This sequence comes from Hyla sarda, assembly GCF_029499605.1. NCBI lineage: Eukaryota > Metazoa > Chordata > Amphibia > Anura > Hylidae > Hyla > Hyla sarda. The sequence continues at coordinate 454,595,849 of NC_079189.1, read as the reverse complement.
CTCGGAAATTCTTATTTTAAGGGCAGGAGGGGTGTTAGGAGCAGTTAAGGAATATTAGTTTAGAAAATATGGTTTGAAGACAGGTACTCTGTAACATTACATGGTCCATCTTAAAACACAGAAATAGTTGAAAATTCAGGTGGGTTATTTCTGTGGTCAATGTGAAGTGGAAATTTATTTTATATTGAGATGAGGACCAGGAAGTAAAGAAAAGCGGAGCATCCAAAGAAAAGAGTATCCATCACAATGGCAGTGGCAAAGAATCTGACAAATGAGTAAGTCTTAGCCTGATAGCTTAAAAAAACTAAAAACAAAATAACTTAATAAAAAATGTATAATAATAAATTAATAAATAATAATAATATTTACCGTGGGGCAAAAAAGTATTTAGTCAGCCATCAATTGTGGAAGTTCTCCCACTTAAAAAGATGAGAGAGGCCTGTAATTTTCATCATAAGTATGCCTCAACTATGAGAGACATAATGAGAAAAAAAAAATCCATAAAATCACATTGTCTGATTTTTAAAGAATTTATTTGCAAATTATAATGTGGAAAATAAGTATTTGGTCAATAACAAAAAATAATCTCAATACTTTGTTATATACCCTTTGTTGGCAATGACAGAGGTAAAACGTTTTCTGTAAGTCTTCACAAGGTTTTCACACACTGTTGCTGGTATTTTGGCCCATTCCTCCATGCAGATCTCCTCTAGAGCAGTGATGTTTTGGGGCTGTCTCTGGGCAACACGGACTTTCAAATCCCCCCAAAGGTTTTCTATGGGGTTGAGATCTGGAGACTGGCTAGGCCACTCCAGGACCTTGAAATGCTTCTTATGAAGCCACTCCTTTGTTGCCCAGGCGGTGTTTTGGGGATCATTGTCATGCCCAAGGACCAAGCCACATTTCATCTGCAATGCCCTTGCTTATGGAAGGAGGTTTTCACTCAAAATCTCACAATACATGGCCCCATTCATTCTGTACTTTACATGGATCAGTCGTCCTGGTCCCTTAGCAGAAAAACAGCCTCAAAGCATGATGTTTCCACCCCCATGCTTCACAGTAGGTATGGTGTTCTTTGGATGCAACTCAGCATTCTTTTTCCTCCAAACACGATGAGTTGAGTTTTTACCAAAAAGTTCTACTTTGGTTTCATCTGGCCATATGACATTCTCCCAATACTCTTATGGATCATCGAAAATGCTCTCTAGTAAACTTCAGACATGCCCGGACATATACTGGCTTAACCCCTTAAGACGCAGGGTTTTTCAGTTTTTGCATTTTCGTTTTTTCCTCCTTACCATTTAAAAATCATAACCCTTTCAATTTTCCACCTAAAAAATCCATATTATAGCTTATTTTTTGCACCACCAATTCTACTTTGCAGTGACATTAGTCATTTTACCCAAAAATCCACGGTGAAACGGAAAACAAAATTATTGTGCGACAAAATCGAAGAAAAAACTAAATTTTTGTTACTTTTGGGGGCTTCCGTTTCTACGCAGTGCATATTTTGGTAAAAATGATACCTTACCATTATTCTGTAGGTCCATACAGTTAACATGGTACCCTACTTATGCAGGTTTAATTTTGTCGTACTTCTGGAAAAAATCCTACATGCAGGAAAATGTATACGTTTAAAAATGTCCTCTTCTGATCCCTATAACTTTTTTATTTTTCCACGTACAGCGCGGTATGAGGGCTCATTTTTTGTGCTGTGATCTGAAGTTTTTATCGGTACCATTTTTGTTTTGATCTGACTTTTGGATCACTTTTTATTCATTTTTTAATGGTATAAAAAGTGACCAAAAATATGCTTTTTTGGACTTTGGAATTTTTTTACGTGTACGCCATTGACCGTGCGGTTTAATTAATGATACATTTTTATAGTTCGGACATTTACGCACACGGCGATGCCACATATGTTTATTTTTATTTACACAGTTTTATCTTTTTAATTGGAAAAGGGGGGTGATTCAAACTTTTATTAGGGAAGGGGTTAAATGATCTTTATTAACACTTTTTTTTTACTTTTTTTTTTTTTTGCAATGTTATAGCTCCCATAGGGACCTATAACACTGCAAACACTGATCTTTTTTTTTCCATAGTAAAATGTTTTATTGAATTTTCCAACATACAATAAAAGAAGAACCAAGAAGCACAGTAACAATTGCATAAGTCATCAATAATCAGGTAAGACTGACAAGTACACTCTAAGCAAATACAGTTCCGTCCATTAACGGGCTCAGCGTGTTACAGCAACTACATGAAGTTGTGAACAACTAATGTGTAGTAAAGGACAACAGATCAAGTGATATGGAGTGTGGTGCGAAGTAGCAAAGAGTACAAATATGAGCTGTAGAGGTATAATGACTCCTCAGGCTATATATAACTGAGTATATAAGTAGAGGGGAAGTGGGGATGAGAAGGAGCCGGGGAAGAGTGAGAAAGAAGAGGAAGAGAAGGAACCAGGAGAAGAAAAATGTACCAACCTCTTAGTACAAGACAACCAGGGCCCCCAACGCCTCCGGGTCACATGAGTCAGGTAGTCTGTGAATCGGACTGTCAGGACGTCAGTAATGTCACGTGAGGGGTCACAAAGAAGGGGCAGAGTCAGAGAGAAGGGAACTAGTTATCTAAGTGTAGCGTCCCATAGTCAGAGGAGGACGTATATGTTACCCAGGGGGACCAGATCAGTTGGTATTTAGACAATTGTCTGCACGAGTCCGCCAATAATTCCTCCATCCTGTGCAGCCTAGCAGTCTCTTGTAGCCAGGCTGAAATAGACGGAGGATTCAGTGATTTCCAGATCCTCGGTATCACAGTCCTGGCTGTCAAGAGCAGGAATAGGATCAAGCGTGCCGTATTTTTAGGGATCGATGTTGGTATAATAGAAAGTAAGAGTATTTCTGGGGAATGCTGGTTACACAAAGAGGTAATACTTTTAAATATATCTAGGACTTTTAGACCAAAAGGTCGTCAGAGAGGGACACGTGAGCCAAATGTGCGCCATCGTTCCCCTATCAGAATGTCACCTCCAGCAAGCATCGGAGACATTTGGGTACATTGTCACCAACAGAGCTCACACTGATCTTTTACACAGATCACTGGCGTGTATTAACATGCCTGTGATCAGTGTTATCGGGGCTTGACTGCTCCTGCCTGGATTTCAGGAACGGAGCAGTCATTCGCTGATCGGACTCTGAGGAGGCAGGTAAGGTCCCTCCCTGTGTCCTGTAAGCTGTTCAGGACACCGCGATTTCACCGCGGCGGTCCCGAACAGTCCGACTGAGCAGCTGGGATACTTTCACTTTTGCTTCAGACGTGGCGGTCAGCTTTGATCGCAGCATCTGAAGGGTTAATACAGGGCATCACCGTGATCGGTAATGTCCTTTATTAGCTGCGGGTCCCGGCCTTGACCGACCCACTGCGTGACCCCACGGCATATCTCGGGAGCCGGCGGAGGGCGTGAATATACGTCCTTCGTCGTTAAGGAGTTAAGCAGGGGGACACGTCTGGCACTGCATGATTTGAGTTCCTGGCGGCATAGTGTGTTACTGATGGTAGCCTTTGTTACTTTAGTCCCAGCTCTCTGCAGATCATTCACTAGGTCCCCCTGTGTGGTTCTGGGATTTTTGCTCACTGTTCTTGTGATCCTTTTGACACCACGAGGTGAGATCTTGTGTGGAGCCCCAGATCGAGGGAGATTATCAGTGGTCTTGTATGTCTTCCATTTTCTAATAATTGCTCCCACAGTTGATTTCTTCACACCAAGCTGCTTGCCTATTGCAGATTCAGTCTTCCAAGCCTGGTGCAGGTCTACAATTTTGTTTCTGGTGTCCTTTGACAGCTCTTTGGTCTTGGCCATAGTGGAGTTTGGAGTGTGACTGTTTGAGGTTGTGGCAGGTGTCTTTTATACTGATGACAAGTTCAAATAGGTGCCAGTAATACAGGTAACAAGTGGAGGACAGAGGAGACTCTTAAAGGGGTTCTCCGGTGCTTATACATCTTATCCCCTATCCAAAGGATAGGGGATAAAATGCCTGATCGCGGGAGTCCCGCCGCTGGGGACCCCCTGGATCTTGCACGCGGCACCCCGTTTGTAATCAGACCCCGGAGCGAACACACTCCGGGGACTGATTACAAACAGGGTGCCGCGTGCAAGATCCCGGGGGCCCCCAGCGGTGGGACTCCCGCGATCAGGCATCTTATCCCCTATCCTCTGGATAGGGGATAAGATGTGTAAGCACCGGAGAACCCCTTTAAAGAAGAAGTTACAGGTCTGTGAGAGACAGAAATCTTGCTTGTTTGTAGGTGACTAAATACTTATTTTCCACCATAATTTGCAAATAAATTCTTTAAAAATCAAACAGTGTTATTTTATGGATCTTCTTTCTTATTATGTCTCTCATAGTTGAGGTATACCTATGATGAAAATTACAGGCCTCTCTCATCTTTTTAAGTGGGAGAACTTGCCCAATTGGTGGTTGACTAAATACTTTTTTGCCTCACTGTATATATATATATATATATATATATATATATATATATATATACAGACAACGCCTTTAAGGAATTTTGAAAAAAAAGTTACTGCTTTATATGTATGTTTCAAAAATTTATTGAGAGTGAGCACAGAGTGCTAAGCTTTAATATCTGCCATCAGGGCAAGGACTGATCAGGCTTATTGGATTTTATCATATCCAGTTTTAATTTTCGTCTCCCAATGCCTATTACGTGTGGGCACTGCTTACTATATACATTTATCTGTACAGTATATTATAAATGAGGTGCTAATTTGTTCATAATAACCATGAGTTAAAGGGGTACTCCAGTGGAAAACATTTTTTTTTAAATCCACCAGTGCTAGATAGTTACAGATTTGTAAATTGCTCCTATTTAAAAATCTTAATCCTTTCATTACTTATCAGCTGCTGTATGCTCCGCAGAACATTCTTTTCTTTTTTAATTTCTTTTCTGTCTGATCACAGTGCTCTTTGCTGACACCTCTGTCCATGTCAGGAACTTTCCAGAACAGACCATACCAAACCTATCCTGCTCTGGATGGTTCCTGACATGGACAGAGGTGTCAGCAGAGAGCACTGTGGTCAGACAGAAAAGAAATTCAAAAAGAAAAGAACTTCCCCTGGAGCATACAGTTGCTGATAAGTACGTAAGTAAGTAAGATTTTTAAATAGAAGTAATTTACAAATCTGTTTAACTTTCTGGCACCAGTTAATAAAAAAAAAAAATAAAATTCACCGGATTACCCCTTTAACCCCTTAAGGACGCAGGACGTAAATGTACGTCCTGGTGAGGTGGTACTTAACGCACCAGGACGTACATTTACGTCCTAAGCATAACCGCGGGCATCGGAGCGATGCCCGTGTCATGCGCGGCTGATCCCGGCTGCTGATCGCAGCCAGGGACCCGCCGGCAATGGCCGACGCCCGCGATCTCGCGGGCGTCCGCCATTAACCCCTCAGGTGCCGGGACCAATACAGATCCCGGCATATGCGGGAGTTCGCGATTTAAATGAACGATCGGATCGCCCGCAGCGCTGCTGCGGGGATCCAATCATTCATAACGCCGCACGGAGGTCCCCTCTCCTTCCTCCGTGCGGCTCCCGGCGTCTCCTGCTCTGGTCTGTGATCGAGCAGACCAGAGCAGGAGATGACCGATAATACTGATCTGTTCTATGTCCTATACATAGAACAGATCAGTATTAGCAATCATGGTATTGCTATGAATAGTCCCCTATGGGGACTATTCAAGTGTAAAAAAAATGTAAAAAATGTAAAAGTAAAAGTAAAAAAAAAGTGAAAAATCCCCTCCCCCAATAAAAAAGTAAAACGTCCGTTTTTTCCTATTTTACCCCCAAAAAGCGTAAAAAAAATTTTTTATAGACATATTTGGTATCGCCGCATGCGTAAATGTCCGAACTATTAAAATAAAATGTTAATGATCCCGTACGGTGAACGGCGTGAACGAAAAAAAATAAAAAAAAGTCCAAAATTCCTACTTTTTTAATACATTTTATTAAAAAAAAATTATAAAAAGTGTATTAAAAGTTTTTTATATGCAAATGTGGTATCAAAAAAAAAGTACAGATCATGGCGCAAAAAATGAGCCCCCATACCGCCACTTATACGGAAAAATAAAAAAGTTAGGGGTCATCAAAATAAAGGGATTATAAACGTACTAATTTGGTTAAAAAGTTTGTGATTTTTTTTAAGCGCAACAATAATATAAAAGTATATAATAATGGGTATCATTTTAATCGTATTGACCCTAAGAATAAAGAACACACGTCATTTTTACCATAAAGTGTACGGCGTGAAAACAAAACCTTCCAAAATTAGCAAAATTGCATTTTTCGTTTTAATTTCCCCACAAAAATAGTGTTTTTTGGTTGCGCCATACATTTTATGATTTAATGAGTGATGTCATTACAATGGACAACTGGTCACGCAAAAAATAAGCCCTCATACTAGTCTGTGGATGAAAATATAAAAGAGTTATGATTTTTAGAAGGCAAGGAGGAAAAAATGAAAACGTAAAAATTTAATTGTCTGAGTCCTTAAGGCCAAAATGGGCTGAGTCCTTAAGGGGTTAAGGAAACAGGAATTTTTCATTTTTGCACTTCAGTTATTTTCCTTCTCACCTTCTAATACCCATAATCAATTATCTACCTACAGACCCATATGAGGGTTTGTTTTTTGCACCACAAATTTTTCTTTGTAATGTTATTACTCATTTTACCACAAAATCTATGGCGAAAGAAAACAAAAAAAAATTTTGTGGGACAAAATTGAAAAAAACAAAAAACTAAACAAATAAACAAACCCTTAAAGGGGTACTCCGCCCCTAGACATATTATCCCCTATCCAAAGGGGAATATAAGCAATCATATGGATTTTTAGGTGCACAATTGAAAGAGTTATGATTTTTTAAAGGCAAGGAGCAAAAAACGAAAGTGCAAAAACGGAAAACCCCCCGGTCCTTAAGGGGTTAAAGGGGTACTCCAGTGGAAAACATTTTTTTTTTAAATCAACTAGTGCTAGAAAGTTTAACAAGTTTGTAAATTACTTCTATTAAAAAATCTTAATCCTTTCAGTACTTATGAGTTGCTGAAGTTGAGTTGATCTGTCTCTGATGACACCTGTTTCGGGAACTGTCCAGAGTAGAAACAAATCCCCATAGCAGACCTCTTCTACTCTGTGCAGTCCCCGAGACAAGCAGAGATGTCAGCAGAGAGCACTGTTGCCAGACAGAAAGAACAACTCAACTTCAGCAGCTGATAATTATTGGAAGGATTAAGATTTTTTTTATAGAAGTAATTTACAAATCTGTTTAACTTTCTGGAGCCAGTTGATATAAATAAAAAAACGGTGTTTCCTGGAAGACCCCTTTAAGAAATGCCGCAATGATAATATCTACATTGCTCCACTTCACTTGGCTCATACTAGCGAGCTGCCTTGTCATCCACCCAGAATAGATCTCCCTGCAAAGTGCTTACGATTTTGTTCACGTCTTTTGCATTTGTCATCTTGAGATATAGTAAGGACACATCACTCTACCATGGCCTGACAGGAAGACAAGAGCACCTGAGCACCATCTGATGACCAGCACTGCAGGATGAGCAAGGTTTTAGCTGTAAGCACAAACAGGGGTTATTTAAAGGTGACAGTCAAGTCACAAGGTGAAAACACTCCCGGGCTACAAAGCAGCAATGCACGCTAGTTACAGTATGCTGACACCTTTCATCTCTAGTGATGAGCGGCATTGGCCAGATTCGAATTTGCGATATTCCGCGAATATATAGACAAATATTCATCCTATATTCGCGAATTTCGCATATTCGTTATATTCGCTATATTCGCATATGTGAATATTCGCATATTCACGTATTTGAGGAAGAAAACAGTGAGGTAACTCTACTATTGGTAGCTAGGGATGTTGTTGATAACCTCTGACAAGTGTATTTGCATCATTCTAATTGGCCCACAAGTGAAAAGAAGGAATATGCGAATATTGACATATGTGAATATTTACATATGCGCATATGCGAATATTCACATATGCGAATATGCGCATATGCGGGAAAACGAATATTCGCAATTTCGAATATATAGCAAATATATTCGCAATATTCGTGAATTTGCAATATTCGCCATAAAAATTTGAAATGCGAATATTTGCACCCAACATTATTCATCTCATAGCATGTCTTCACTGGGACAGAACATGTTATTGCTGTATCTGCCATTGTTTGCTAATACCAGACAAACTACAGTAAATATTAGTTTTGTGTCTTATGCTTTACATGTTTAAAAATCATTTCAATCAATATTATTATCCTTTAATGTGTTCGCTGATATATTTATAATTCTCCAATAAGGCTTCATTCACAAGGCAAAGCTGATGACCTACAGAGTACCTAGAGCAGTGTTTCCCAACCAGGGTGCCTCCAGCTGTTGCAAAACTACAACTCCAAGCATGCCCAGACAGCCGTTGGCTGTCCGGGCATGCTTGGAGTTGTAGTTTTGCAACAGCTGGAGGTACTCTTGTTGGGAATCCCTGACCTAGAGCTACATGATATGGACCTGCAAGCATTCTGTAAGGTGCCTCAGTGGACACTGTTTGCAGAAAAACAAGCCATGTTTTTTTTTTTTTTTTTCCCCGGATGGATTTCATATAAATAGGTCAGAACAATACTCTGTATAATTCTATGGGTGGGATATAGTGGTTCAATATGAGCCCTATGCTTGCTATATTACAGATGCATTCAGCGGTATTACAGATCCATTGCTGTTAGTTGTGGAATTTTCCAATAACACATTTACCCATTTTGCTTATATGCAATTGGGAAGTATGTTTAAAGCTATGGACACTTTTTTTATTTTTTTTATTCTTGGTTTGTATTTATTATGGTGCAATAGCATTATGTGCAATTGGTCTTCATTAAAAATGCCGTCTACTTATGCTTTTACAGTCCCTGCAACTTGTATGTGTGAGCTCTTTTCTTTTCTCTCTATACTTGTGCATATTATGCATTGACTGCATAGCCTTTATGATTCTCTGATTCTCTCCGGTTTACTGCCTTATTTCTCATCTCCCCTTTCTCCAGCCTAGGTGAGCTTTCCTCCAGGGTTCCTCTTCTGCCTGTCTACTATTTGAGCTAATATGTACCTTCTCCCCTTCAACTGCTATGTCTAACACTGACAGAGCAGACATCGCTCTGTCCAATCTTTCCCTGCTACATAGTAGGACATTTTTTATGAAGACTATTTAGAAAGTTTCTTCAAATCGCATTGAGGAAACAAATCAATAAAGAACAAAATCTGTCCAAAGGTATCCATAGCTATCCTTTGGGCTTATTACATAGGGGGACTATCAGGGCCAGCCTTAGGTGTTCAGGCGCCCTGTGCGAGCTAGCCTTGTGCCCCCCCTCCCCCATAAACGTACACAAAGAGGAAAAAAATCTTTGTGACAAATATTTTTGTTTAATATTTTATCAGTCTCCTGCCCCCTTAATCAGTCCCATGTCCCCCTTCACCAGTCCCCTGCCCCCCTTAATCAGATGCAGTATAGTTCCCCCACATTAGGTGCAGTATAGCTCTCCACATTAGGTGCAGTATAGTTCCCCCACATTAAGTGCAGTATAGTTCCTCCACATTAAGTGCAGTATAGTTCCCCCACATTAGGTGCAGTGTAGTTCCCCCACATTAGGTGCAGTATAGTTCCCCCACATTAGGTGCAGTATAGTTCCCCACATTAGGTGCAGTATAGTTCCCCCACATTAGGTGCCGTATAGTTCCCCACATTAGGTGCAGTATAGTTCCCCCACATTAGGTGCAGTATAGTTCCCCAAATTAGGTAGTAGCAGGTTCCCCACATTATGTAGTAGCAGGTTCCCCACATTATGTAGTAGCAGGTTCCCCACATTAGGTAGAAGCAGGTTCCCCACATTAGGTAGTAGCAGGTTCCCCACATTAGGTAGAAGCAGGTTCCCCACATTAGGTAGTAGCAGGTTCCCCACATTAGGTAGAAGCAGGTACCCCCCCCCCCCCCGGACTCACACACACACAGACAGACAGACAGACAGACACCCACACATGCACACACACACAGACAGACACCCACACACACACACAGACAGACGCCCACACATGCACACACACACAGACAGACACCCACACATGCACACACACACATGCACACACATATACACACTCACCTGTCCTGCGCTTCTCTCCGGCGTCGGCCTGACGAGTGACGTCACTGACGTCCTCCTGTGCGGTTCTGCGGAGGTACGTCATATGCGCGACGTCCCTCTTCAGACTCGGGCATCGGCCAGCCAACCAGAGACGCGGAGGAGGGCGGGGTAAGTGAAACCTCCCTGTGTAATGAAGAAAACTGTGCCCTGAAGCAGAATGTGACCCTCCGCATAGGGACACAGTTGAGGGAGGGTAGTGGGAATGGAATGAGAGGGAGCGGCCTGCAAAGCAGAAAACTGTGTCCCTGTGTGGAGGATCACATTCCACTACAGGGCACAGTTTTCTTCATTTCTCCGGCATTTAGCGCTGCTTGTCCGAAGCAGCACTGAATGTCTGAAGAAGTTACCTGCCCAGCACCTCACACCGGAACTGCACGTGGGGCAATACAAATTACATTTTCCTGGTGCGAGCTGTGTCGGCTGCCCGGCGCCCTGTGCGTCCGCACAGCTCGCACACCCCTAAGGCCGGCCCTGGGGACTATGCATCAAGACCCTTTTCTGATGTGAATCAACTACTTAACAAGTCCTGGTCCTAGACCTAAGTGATAAGGTCAACATGCATAAAATGCTGAAGATAGTGGTCTGTCCCTGTGGGAGATCGGGGTCCTCGTGCCTGTGAGTCCGCGGGGTGCTGGGGACCAAGAAGCCCAAAGTCACATAACAGATAATATCATAGAAGAAACAGGTACCCGCTAGGCTGCTGTAGCTTGACTCTTCTGGCAGATCCAGTTTCAGACTCGTGGCAGGGCGCTCAGAAGCGAGGCGACTGCCAGTGAAGTTTCTTCCGGCGTACTTTGCCGGCAGTCAACTTGCTTCTGAGCGCCCTGCCACAAGTCTGACACCGGTTTGTCTGTACACGCCAGAAGAGTCGAGCTACAGCAGCCTAGTGGTGAGTGCACGTACCTGTTTTTTTCTATGATATTACCTTTTCTGATGTACATCGCAGTCTTTATTACGTTTAGTGGAAATTAATACAAATGTCTATAAATTCTGCTTAACAAATCCATAGTTAGCTATAGAAATCAGTTCTAGATAGAGTTAACATTCTTGTTCCAGGGTCACGGTCTTCTTGACAACAGCTATGAATATGGAATGTATTTCAAATTACCATTAAAATCTTTGATCTAGATCAGTGTTTCCCAACCACTGTGCCTCCAGCTGTTGCAAAACTAAAAGTCTCAGATATTATGACATGCTGAGAGATTCTACTTCACCACCTTTATTGTACAGTCTCATATTACTTTTAGGGGCCTGTAGTACATTGTAATCAGATATTATATCAGCAGATATTTCTGGTAGGTGAACCGTCTATTAGGTGAACCGTCTATTGAAAGTCCATTTCAAAGCATTGTTAAACTTAAAGGGGTACTCCGCCCCTAGAAATCTTATCCCCTGTCCAAAGGATAGGAATAAGATGTGTGATCGCAGGGCTCCCGCCGCTGGGGATCCCCGTAATCTCGGCTGCGACACCCAAGGCATCCGGTGCACGGCGCAAACTTCGGTCCAATGCCGATGACTGCCGATATGTGGCGGAGGCTCGTGACATCACTTCCGTGCCCCGCTTGTGATATCCCGGCCATGTCGTCACACCCTCTCTCATAGACGTGCATTAAGGGGGCATGGCCGTTAGGACACAAGCGAGGTGCACCCGCCATGTAACAAGCCTCTGGTGCTGCGGCGCTGCACCAGACCTGACCTGAACCTAAACGAACACCGGGTGCAGCAGGGAGAATGCGGGGGTCCTGCCACTGGGGACCACTGTGATCAGACATCTTATCACTTATCCTTTGGAAAGAGGATAAGATGTCTAGGGGCAGAGTACCCCTTTAAATATCTGGCACTACTTTCTGACCACCCAGAATATTTCACCTTTGTAGGAACTTAACAAAACCATAGCTTGGGATGAAATTTCAACTATTAAGTGGATTCCTTCTCCCACATCCAGTTCAGTTTGGCAGCTCAGTTCGATGTTCAGTCTCCTTGTGAAGTGTCTGCATTAAATTGGTAGTCCAACCAGACACTCCCAGCCCAGAAGTCTGCCCATTATTAATACCTTTGATTTGAAGAGTCCTTTTAGCTCTTTTGTGCGTCTACTGCTGAGTGCTGAAAGAGATGAAGCTGCGAAAGATACATTGGGAAGAATGAGTGAAGCTGTCGTATAAGCATTGTATTTTGTAGTAGATGAAGCGAGGTTTGAAATACATTTTGGCAAAGTTAAATAATGGAAATGTATCACTTTATCCTAAGTTATTTCCCCTGATGTTCTCTGTTTTGAATAACTTGTTTTTCTGTGTTTTTATTGTTTTGTGTTCTTTTGCATGTGATATGAGAGATTGTTTGAATACACTTAAAAAGAAACTGTTAGCTCTGTTTGCCACAAAGAGCTGTAATCATATACATGTAAATACTGTATATAAACAGATAGCTGTTAGGCTGTAAAAGCAAACTATAAATTTCTCAGAGCTGATGGTGGTTGCCCAAATTGCTTTTTTATTTCTCAGCCAAGAGTCAAAAAGGTGATGCCAAGACCCACTTCTCAGCCCCTCCTTGACCGATGTATAAGGCATTTTATATCAAATAAAGATGTGCTGGGAGATTAGGGTGAGCGAGGAGGTGTTGCACACTGCAACACTTGAGCAGCTCATCCCCACCCCAAACAGCTATCCAGTGGTGTACGCAGCTCTTAGTAACAGCAAAGAGAGCTTACAGATTCCCTTTATCCCCTTAAGGACACTGCCCATTTTGGCCTTGGTTTTTACCTCCACACCTTCTAAGGCCTCCGTTACATACATCAGGCACCCGGCGGTGTTTCCCTTTTGCATGTACTGGAGGGAAACTAATAGCAGAACTGATCCCATTCATTTAAATGGGACAATTCACAATCATCTGTTGTCTCAGTTTGGACACCTGATGGTTGAACTCTCTGGACTGGCACGTATCTTCCTGCGTTCCCTCATCCGGCTTTCAGAAAAAATGGATGCGGATGCTACACAACTGATGCATAATGTCATCAGTTGTGGCATCAGTTGTGTTGAGATTTAGGCCAGGATTATGTATGCCAGACACAAGACATATGTAATCCTAGCCTAAGAGGCATGTGAGTGCTTGTCTTTTGTAGGACACATTGTTCTTTTCATCCTTAAAAGATGGACAATATATATATATATATATATATATATATATATATATATATATATATATAGACTAGCTCAGTACCCGACGTTGCCCGTTTTTTTCCTTCCTCGTCCTTGTTGGGGAGGAAAATCAACAAAGGAGGAAGCTTTTGACTTCATATCCTATCCCCATATATTGTTGTCATCCCAACCCCATATCCAGTCCTCCTATCTTGACTTCCTATCTTGACCTCCTATCCCGACCTCCTATCCCGTCCTCCTATCCTGTCCTCCTTTCCCGTCCTCCTATCCTGTCCTCCTATCCCGACCTCCTATCCCCACCTCCTATCCCGACCTCCTATCCCGTCCTCCTATCCCGACCTCCTGTCCCGACCTCCTATCCCGACCTCTTATCCCGACCTCCTATCCCATCCTCCTATCTCATCCTCCTATCCCGTCCTCCTATCCCAAACTCTATCCCGACCTACTATCCCGACCACCTATCAAGTCCTCCTATCCCGACCTCCTATCCCATCCTCCTATCCCGATCTCCTATCCCGACCTCCTATCTCGTCCTCCTATCACTACCTCTATCCCGACCACCTATCAAGTTCTCCTATCCCGACCTCCTATCTCGACCTATCCCGTCCTCATATCCCGACCTCCTATCCCAACCTCCTATCTCCACCTCCTATCCTGTCCTCATATCCCGACCTCCTAACTCGACCTCCTAACTTGACCTCCTATCCCGGCCTCATATCCTGACCATCCGTTCCTCCTATCTTGACCTCCTATCTCGACCTCCCATCCCTTCCTCATATCCCGACCTGTAATATGTGTACCAGGTATTGAAATATCTCCAGCCGTACAGAAGTTATGTGAGAACATACATTTCCCATTGATTTGCATGGGGCTTTGAACAAAAACCCCGACCCTCATAAATGGGGTTGTTAAGGGTTAAATTAGCTATCCTATATTTTATGTGGATATATAAGTAACATGTGACCAAGTATTATGGAAATATTTCCAGCCGTTTGGAAGTTATGCAGTAACATATATTTCCCCTAGACTTGTATGGGACTTTAAACAAAAACCCCGACCCTGGCAAATGGGGGTGAGTAAGGCTAGGTTCAGACTACGGAATTTCCTTCCGAAATTCCGTTTTAAAATTTCCTTCCGAAATTCCGCTTGCTAAAAAGTACATGCGAGTCAATGGGATTTCTGTGCACCTGTTCATACTTTGGATTTTTTCACTCGGAATTTGCGTGTCTAATTTCCGCTAGAAAATTTCCGCATGAAGAAAGGAGGTGCTCTTTCTTCAGACGGATTTCCGCAGCAGAATCCCATTGACTTCAATGGGACTCTCATTTCCCGGCGGATTTTTTTTCAAACGCGGAATGTAGGCAGATTGAAAGTGGATTACATGCGGAAAATGAAACTGAAAAACGCCTTTGGAGGCGGAAAATAGTAGCGGAAAATTTTGCAGACAGACAGTCGGAAATTCCGTGGTCTGAACCTAGCCTTAGGGTTAAATTACCTATCCTATGTTTGTTGTTGATATATAAGTACCATGTGTGGCAAGTTTCATGTTAATATCTTTAGCCGTTTGGACGTTTTTTTGTGGAACATACACACATACATACACACATACACACACACACACATTGAGTTTTATTTATATAGATATATATTTATTATTGATCCTAGAAATTGAATGTGGAAGCTCTATTTTTACTCTTGCACACTGCCCCCTAAAGGAGACTCACTGTAAAATGCAGGCATGCTCTGATAATATTCCCTATGTAACAAGTGCAGCATGAAAACAGAGAGGAGGAGATTACAGAGCAGCCTGCAGAGACTGGATGAAGAGACCCAGCACAATCTGCTGGGTCTCTTTTTTGCTGCCATTCAAATGAATGACCTTCAGTACTATTAAATGGGGGGGGATCAGACAAATGGGCCACCGGCCGCACATCTTCCCATGTAATAGGCTGATAAATAATGGAAGTAGAAGGCTGCAAGAATAACCAAATGACCATTTGTGTGGCCCTCCCCACAAGCTGGTTTAGCATTTTTATAGCACTTTTTCTTGCACTTTGGGTGATAGAGAGCACTTGCATCGGCTCTTAAAAAAAATAAAAAAAAATAAAAATAATATATATATATATATATATAAGCATTTTTATAGGCTCTTTAAACAAGCACCCATCTTCAAAATTAACACCCTTTTCACTGCACATCGCCCTATGTAATATGGCCCTTAGAGCTGTTTCTTGCTGGCTCAAAGTGGGGAGTTACCAATGGGGCAACTGTTTATGATTAACCCTTTGCCTGCAGATTTTGGTTAATACTCTTTTGATTCTGACCTCACCTTGTTGACTATACCTTGACCATTACAGGTCCTCTGGGTTTCTTGTTGATCATTGGTTTTGCAGGTAAATTTTGTCATCAGACTTCTCAGACACAATGTGGGTCCCTAGAAGCAAAGTATATCTGGTCTAGCAGCGAACCTGTTCAGTTTCAGTGTAATGCTGTAATCACCTTTATGGGAAATGCTATTGCCTGCAAAATGATTGAGGCAGAGGTAGCACTGCATCCCTTTTAGTCAAGCAGGGGTAACAATGAAAGTAAAACCCTTCTCTATAGACAATAAAGTAGGAGAAAACATGGCAGCTGAAAAATCTGAAAATATTTTAAGAACATGAGTAAAGTTTACTAGAATTAAGAACATTAGGGGAGACTTACTATGGCAAATGTGCCAGATTTCTGTGGATCATTGCACTAAAGGTTATTAGCTTTGGGCCTTTCTTTTAATTGTGTCTAAAGTAATGTACAACAATCCAGACAGAATGCAGATGAAATATCTATTATTGGATGTTGATATTCTTTATATTATTGATCAGAATGGCTAGACACATTGATTCACAGTCTGTAATGAGTTAGCTGGATGAACTGGTGTCCTATTGTTCCAGCATATATGTTTTTGGCCCTGAGGGCTTTACTGTGGCGGTGACTTATGACACTTTAGCCTAGTTTTAAACTGTGTTATTGTAAAGCAAAGGGCATTTTGTTATAGCCAAACCTTCAACTGTTCTTTATTTAAATCAGATTACAGGGTTACCCAAGATTACAAAATAATGGCTGCTTCCAAAAACAGCATTATACCTGACCATGGGGGTGCGTCATATTCCAGCTCAGAACCAATGAACTGAAAAATGTTCAGCTGCACAAAATCTGTGTACAGCCATGTTATTCTAATCTTGGACAGCCCTTTTAAAGGGGTATTCCAGCATTGTGGCTGGGGATAAGTGTCTGACTGCAGTGGATCCGACCGCTGGGACTCCCCGCAGTCACCAAAAGGGGGACCTAGCTCTCCCCACTGCACAAAGTGGTGTTTCGACATATGCTATATGCATTGTCGATAGCAGTGCTAGAGATACCCGAGTGCTGTACTCTGGCGCTCCCATAGACACAACACTCCAGAGATCCAATTCTAGAGAACATGGGGGGGGGGGGGTCTCAGCAGGCATACCCCTCCCTTTCCGCAACCAGGCACTTATCCCCGATTCTGTGGCATCAATCTTTAAAGCAGGTGGTCACTTTACATTTTTAACACCTTTTTGTCAAACCTTTATAAGAAACCAGGGCCTTTATAAGGAATCTGGCCTTCATGCCAATATAAGATAGACCCTATGACATTTTTATGATTAAAACTAATAAGATAATTTGTATTTAAATCATGAAAAATCATATGATAGAAAAAATTATGTTTATAGGAAAACATGGTCACACACCAAACATTGATGAGTTATATAATGCCAGACCTAGTGCTAAGGTGTTTTCAATAAATTCATGAAATTAATGATCATCATTCTTCTACTGAACATTTTTCCTCTTTATCTGTGTAACTATTCTCTCTAGACAGTCCTGTCCTCTCACATATATAAGTAGTGACATCTAGCGCTCAATATCAAGTTTGAGTGTCATCTATTTTGAGACTGGCAGGCGACCAATTGATCCTTGAGATGTGGAACCTGTTTTGCTTTGGCTCGAGGGCTTGCAGCAAATTTCTTGTTTAGTGCCTCATCTAACATCAGAAGTTGCACTTTCTTTGTTTTATATTTGTATTGATCTAATCATAGGCCAGTGGTCAATGTGTTTTGTAATAAAAATGGATCTTGGAATTTGTTTTATCCCAGTGGCCATAAACTATTTAATTTTCCAATTTTAGTTTTGTGATAGACGTCTCATCTATGTTTTATATAAGCTATGGTTTTCTGCTGAAACAAGAAATAACACCCTGGGATGGATTTTTTTTTGTAATTTACCAAGTCGGACCAAAGGTTCAGAGAGTCGTATGAACTTGGAAGGTATAATAAGGCTATTCAGAAACAACACTTTGACACCAACTCTCTGCAAATTTCTGTTAACTCCAATAACGTAATGATAAAGATGCATTTTACAAGCTATGAAAGTGCTATTATAGTCTTCCCTGTGATTATGGAAATGAGCCCTAATTGGTGCATTACCTATGGTGCATATTATTACATTATTATAAATTACATTTTATCATCTTTCAATATTTTCCACAATACGTGAAAATCAAATTGCTTGTGAAGCATTGTTATCTATATGTCAAGGCCGATTAGTTGCAAAGCAGGTTACAGTAGCTTACAGCTCAGGTCTTTACACCATAACAGGCCGATTTATATTGAGAATAAATAGGAAAATAATTAAATGCATTCTGGTGCAAATTTTTCTTGTATGTTAGATTATTAGACATGCTACGGAGGGCTGGTTAGACACCTTTAAGTAGTATGGTGACTAAAATGTTCTTGATAGATCCTATCCAGGTTCAGGTAAATTTACAAAAGTATTAGGGCAGGACTAATATATAAGCTACATGTACAATTCTGTTGGTTTCTGGCAGTTAATAAGACCATAAATGATAAACCACCTTTGTGAATCCTGAAGTGGATCTCTTAGGCTCCATTTCCGGTGATCTGGTTTAGTTTCCTTTCATGGTAGAAAAGTGCCAAAGGTAAACTGATGATAGAATGGCTTCTGTTGTTGGCTCCTCAATGGGATCATGTCCAGCATGTCAGTGGAGGCCTGGTCTAGATGCTGGATAGGAAAACAACAATAGCAGTATATACCTATCTGGCTGTGAAATTTTTATAGTACAAAATGTTGAAAAAACCTGATGATAATGAATGTGTTTTTGCATCAGTTTTGGCATCAGTTGGGGTCAGTTGTTGCACAAAAAATGATCCTGATAAAATGGATATATGTGAATTCAATCTTATTACCTGTACGGGGCAAGTCTGTGGCGGGCCCCCTCACACGATGCAGTCCACTGTTCTAAAGCGGCCGTGGTGCATAATAGCGCAGCGGGCTGACACGGGTCTGACAAGGGACGTCGCGCAAGTGACATCCCTCCAAAGACCCGCGCAGGAGGACGTCAGTGACGTCACTTGTCAGTCCGCCGCTGGAGAGGAGAAACGCTACGCAGGCCAGATAAGTGTGTCTATATGTGTGTGTCTGTGTCTGTGTGTATATGTGTGTGTGTGTGTGTGTGTGTGTCTATGTGTGTGTGTGTCTATGTGTGTGTGTGTCTGTGTGTTTGTGTGTGTGTGTATGTGTGTGTGTGTATATATGTGTGTGTCTATGTGTGTTTACTTGTGTGTGTGTGTGTGTCTGTGTGTTGGGGGGCTATGCTACCTAATGTGGGGAAACTGCTACTCAATGTGGGGAATTTATGCTACCAAATGTGGGAATACTGCTAGCTAATGGGAGGAAACTGCTACCTAATGTGGGGAATCTATGCTACCTAATGTAGTGAATCTATGCTACCTAATGTGGGGAATCTATGCTACTTAATGTGGGGAAACTGCTACCTAATGTAGGAAATCTATGCTACCTAATGTGGGGAAACTACTACCTAATGTGGGGAAACGATGCTACCTAATTTGAGGAAACTATGCTACCTAATGTGGGGAAACTGTTGCCTACCTAATGTGGGAAAACTGCTACAGAATGTGGGGAAACTGCTACCTAATGTGGAGAAACTATGCTACCTAATGTGGGGAAACTATGCTACCTAATGTGGGGGGCCTAAATGAGCTGCGGCATATGGGGGTTATAATAAATAACAACTGATATTTGGGGGGTCCTCCTGAGCAAGTGACATATGGGGGTCCACCTGAGTAAGGGACATATGAATGGGGGGTTCCTGAACAATTAATGTATGGGGGGGGGGGCCATGGCACATTCTTTGCACAGGGACCCTCTGCTGTCTGTGTCCCCCCTGCTGCTGTTATACTTACTCTCTAAGGTTCGTAGTCATGGGATCTTGGTTCTTGGCTGGATCCTGTGACTGCCTAGAGTCTGTGGGGTAATCTCATGCTTGGGAGGGTGTGATAGTTTTGCACCCAGGCTTATAAGAATGTGAAATTGACAAGAGGAAGTGGGTTTAACCACTGCAATTGGCGTATGGCGAGCAATGATACAGCGACAGCTTAGACTTCTGGTTCACATTGAAGACTGCGGACAACATACTTGAAGAGACAGAGATATGTGCAATTGCTACGTGAGTTACACAGAATGTGTGAAGCCCATCCTGAGGAGAAGGTGTCAGGTGACACTCCTGTTATCCTGTTATCATGCTAGGCCTGTGCCAGAAGTAAGGGTAGAAACTCTAATATAGTCAGCATATCCAAAACAACTGATATGAATGGGCAGGTGCATGCTGACATGGCTGCAATGCAAATGACAACAAAAGAAAAGGTTAATACAAGTCATTACATGTTAGGGATATGGCTGCCTTTATCTTGGCCATGCATGCCACCTGTTGGTTATAAGCTGTGTATTGCTGTATCCTATATACCCTGAATTTGTAGGTTAGAGCACTCAAGCACTCAAACACATGTTCTCTATGCTGGTTCTAGCAATCGGTGGGGGTCCCCGAGTTATCAAAATCTTTGACATGTCTCTAAGACATGTCAGAAGTTTTAGAAATGACAGGTACACTTCAGTCTGCATACTTTTTCTGTTGGTATGGCCATTCCAGTAAAGGCTAGTTAGCCAACACTTTTTTCACTGCATCTCCTGTATGTGATCATTCTAGGAGTCCGGAAGGTTTTCTTGCCCTGTACCTTGTTCCGCCTCTGGGTTTACAGAACTATCCTGGATTTCTCTTTCTTAATTCCTCCATCTCAGCCTCTTTCATCAGTTCTGTTTTGCGTGGCTCTTAGATGACTGTAATTAAATATACAGTAATTGGCCTGTTATGTCTAAAGCTACAAAAGTGTAAAATGTTATTCTTCATTCTATAATTGACAAACAAAGATTAGTGTAGCCGATTGTAAAATGTTTATTATGTATAAAAGGGGTTAAAGAAAGAAAAGTGATATCTATTCAAAGGTAATAGAGCAAAATCTTGTGCTTTGTGTTTATCAAGTACAATATTAACTGAAAGGTTTTTTCGGACCCAAAATCAATTTGCATTGAGAAGTATAAAGGCATTTTATTGTGTAAATTATTTCAGTTGACTTGATTTACGGTGAAGTGGTAAAAAATGTTTTCAAGTCCAACATAAAGCCACAATATTTTTCAATGATAAGTATTGATGTGTTTTGTATGCCTGCGGAAACAAAGAATATTTACCGCAACTAAAAATATCACGGTGACTTACATTTGCATTTGTTACATATAAATACAGATGGGTTTAGGTATAACTTGTTCTCTTTTCCCTTAGATCTGAATTTGTAAAATTGTTAGTAACACGTAATAAGCACCTGGACTTTCTTAAAGGGATTGTTTGGTTGATATAAGTCATTTAAGTGATTCTTGGTGCAATGAAAACTGCAGGTATCTATTCAAAATCAATGGATGCCCATGAATATTTATGGAATCCCATGATGCTTTCTCCTCATTGTGGTTGACGGCAGCTGGATCCAAAATAGTGTAACTTCAGTGGAAGAAATCCAAATAACTGATAAATGGTTGTCTCATCTAAATTGACAAGTGTAACTGGAATTTTTTAAACATGGGTGACATGGTTGACCAACAAATAACAGAGTGGTTAGTATAACTACTGGACAGAAAGATAAACCTGGCTGCTACTTTCTGAGGTTAAAAATGATTAAAGCCTGAATTAGTGCTTAAAGGGGTACTTAGCCCCTAGACATCTTATCCCCTATCCTTTGGATAGGGGATAAGATGTCAGATCGCTGGGGTCCCGCTGCAGGGGACCCCCGGGATCGCCGCTGCGGCACCGCGCTATCATTACTGCACAGAGCGAGTTCGCTCTGCACGTAATGACGGGCAATACAGGGGCCGGAACATCGTTACATCACAGCTCTGCCCCTCGTGACATCACGGTCCGCCCCCTCAATACAAGTCTATGGGAGGGGGCATGGTGGTCGTCACGCTCCCGCCATAGACTTGCATTAAGGGGGCGGGCCGTAATGTTACAAGGGGCGGAGCCATGATGTCACGCTGCTCTGTCCCCTGTATCTCCCGTCATTACGCACAGAACGAACTAGCTCTGTACAGTAATGATCCCCCAGCAGCGGGACCGCGGCGATCTGACATCTTATCCCCTATCCTTTGGATAGGGGATGAGATGTCTAGGGGCGGAGTACCCCTTTAAGCTGTGTCAATAACATGGTAGGGACCAATAGGTGAGATGTTCTTTAGGTGAGGAGGACAGGAAGTGGATTTACATTGAACATGAGGAAAAAGGACAAATCAAAGTCAAGCATAATTGGGTCCGAAATCTCGGGAAGGATGGTTGTGCTACAGACAGAGATGAAAATAGGTCAGTTTTAGAAAGATAAATTTTGATATAGACAGGATCTGACAGCAGAGACAGCTAACAGACACTCAATGTTTTACAGGCAAGCAGGAGAAGTGTCCTGGAGAATGTATAGAGTTGGTGTCATTAGCATGAAAATGTTAATGGACAGAATGCTGGGCAATACGGAAACCAGGGAAATTGAACAAAGGAAGGAAGTGTAAAGCAAGTATATCTAGCAGAAGATTTTATTATTCCTGGGCCTAAATAAGTGATCAAAAAGTATGTGCTGAAAACTATATACCACAATTTTACTTGGGATCGAAATGTCCAGTGCAGAAAATATGTTTCCAAAACTTATAAACCGACATCAGAAAATAGGTAGTATCATGTGACACATTTAGGTGTTGTACATTCCCTTAATTGTATAATAATCTTTTGAGAATCAATTGAGAATGTATACAACACCTGAAATGCGTCACATGACACTACCTGTTTCTTGATGTCGGTTTTTATACAATACAGTTTTGGAATCGCGATTTCTGCGCTGGACATTTCTATCCTTTGTGCATTGCTACTGGTGTTGCCTTACATCATCCAAGGAACAGCAAACAGAATAGGGTGAGCTTTTTTTATTTGTAATTTTACATGAAGGGGTACTCTGCCACTAGACATCTTATTCCCTATCCAAAGCATAGGGGATAAGATGTCTGATTGCAGGGGTCCAGCCTTTGTGACCCCCCGCAATCTCCGGCCCAATTCAGACCACAGGCTGTGCTAGGCTTCAGGCGGCCAAGGTCATCACGCCCCCCTCCATTAATGTCTATGGAAGGGAGCTTGATGGCTGAGGTCACTTGTACTCTGGCACAGAGAAGAGTTCGCTCCCTGTAGCAGATTACTGGGGTGCCAGGCCCGAGATGTTGGGGGGGGTCCAGCGACCGGACACTTACCATATGCTCCCTGCCAGAGGGCTGGGAGAATGTTAGGAGGAAACCCTTATGCAGTTTCCTGCTAATTAAAAATGCCTGGGCTGAATGAGTGGAGTGTAATTCTGGCCATGGAAGAAGAGAGAGACTACAACACAAATAGAGAAACATAGCCACACATTCACCATTTGTATTTTGATCTACTTGTTTCTCAGCATAATTTTAAAAACTAAGAGGTTGTTAGCATACATTTTGATAAAAAAGTACAAGCCCACTCGCCATGTCATGGCCTCCTAGTCAGAGTGGGTCCCTAACCGAACACTAGTGTAGCACCGGGCGGCGACCACTGCCTCTGAGACACCAGACCCACAGGGGGAACGACCCAGTGGCCAGGCAGCCCCACTGCTGCCTGACCAATCCCCTGGCTTGTGGTACTTTTTGATCAAAATGTATACTAACAACCTGTTTTTTAAATTACCATATTTATCGGCGTGTAACACACACTGGCGTATAACACGTACCCCCATTTTAACAGGGAAATTTAAGTAAAAAAAATAAAACGTAAAATAAATGACTTTGCTTTCTTCTGCACCTCAGTTTGGTCCCGTCCCCTCCAGTGCCACATCATTCCTTCCCTTTTATCAGTCCCTGTGCCACATTTACCCCTCTCATCGCCACCCCCCATGTCTCATCATCCCCCCATGTCTCATCATTTCCCCCTGTCATAGACCACCACTAGCCATACAGACATTAAGCATTTAGTGCCTCCTCCCACCATCATTTCCCCCTGTCTTATCATCCCCCCACCCTGTCTCATCATGTCCCCCATCATCCCCCCCCTTATCATTTCCCCCTGTCTCATCATGTCCCCCATCATTCCCCCCTTATCATTTCCCCCTGTCTCATCATGTCCCACATCATTCCCCCCTTATCATTTCCCCCTGTCTCATCATGTCCTCCATCATTCCCCCCTTATCATTTCCCCCTGTCTCATCATGTCCTCCATCATTCCCCCCTTATCATTTCCCCCTGTCTCATCATGTCCCCCATCATTCCCCCTGTCTCATTATCCCCCACCCTGTCTCATCATGTCCCCCCATCATCACCCCCACCCTGTCTCATCATGCCCCCCATCATTCCCCCCTCATCATTTCCCCCTGTCTCATCATGTACCCCATCATTATCCCCCAACCCTGTCTCATCATGTCCCCATCATTCCCCCCTCATCACATCCCCCACCCTGGGGGGGGGGGGGGGTCTTGCGGGCTGTGGTCAGTGAAGCTGATGAGTGACTTGCCGGCTTCTCTGCGCGCCATCACGGATCTCACTTTTCGGCGGCGACTACAGGAAATGAAACGTGAGATCCGTGATGCTGCGCAGAGAAGCCGGCAGAGGATGTCACTCATCAGCTTCACTGACCGCAGCCCACAAGACCCCCCCGCCTGACCTGCCGAAGTGCAGACAGGTAAGGAAAATAAACAAATCTATAAAAAGCAGGGAAAAGGGGGAATGATGAGGGAGGGGGAGGGAGGGAAAAGGGGGAATGATGAGGGAGGGGGAGGTAGGGAAAAGGGGGAATGATGAGGGAGAGGGAGGTAGGGAAAAGGGGGAATGAAAAGTGAAACTCACTTGTTTTCTCCCGCACTATCCACAGGTACTGGTGTGCTGGATAGTGCGGGAGACACTGTTTAAAAGGTAGGGCAGATCCGGACAAGGTAGGGCTCAGCGTCTCCCGCACTATCCACCACACCAGTACCTGTGGATAGTGCGGGAGAAAACATGTGACAGTTTTACAGATCGGGGAGGAGACGCCGCTGGTCACTGATTTAAAGTGGCCACGGCCATGCTGTTAATACTTAACAAGCAGCCGCTGCTGCGGCCGCTTTAAATCAGTGACCAGAAGACTTATCGGTGTATAACACGCAGGCAGACTTTTTGCCTTAAATTTAAGTTTTAAAAGTGCGTGTTATACACCGATAAATACGGTATGCTGAGAAGCAGGTAGATCAAAATACAAATGGTGGATGTGCGGCTTTGTTTTTCTATTTGTGTTGTACAAATGTAAATTTCGTTTTCTATACTCTATAAATACTTCATATATAATAGGTTAAAATCCAATAATGATTGGACGATCTCTTAAGGAAATTTGCCATCATGATAGTTGCCATCAAGTTAATAATATATTTATATCATGTATGTTGGGAAAAAGATGGTGTTTTGGCCTAAATGAAGGTGTATGAGGCACCACAATTTTTGACCATGGGCTGCTACTAGTATTGGTGATTGGGGGGACTGGTCTGCAATGCTGGCCCCTGACCATCGACATGATTCATTTATTGAAGAAAAAATGCCACAACAGACATATTTTACTGATGACATACCAACCAATTTAGTATCTAGATTATTTATGTAGCTATCCTAAGGAATTATATTACTTCTAAAATGGTCCCTATAATATATTTTACTGTCTTAACAAATTTATGTAACATATGACGCATACAGAATTGTATGATATAACTAAGATACTCTTCTAACATATGAGTCGCTTATATGGCATTTTATGAAAATGTCCCTACTGTGTATGTTGAAGACAGGAAATTTAAATTGTGAAACTTATGTGCAAAGGGTGTATTGGTGTGAGTGATCCCAGTCTATACAGTGCTCAGGAATATGTTGGAGCTATACAGTAAAATCAATATCATCTCAATATTTTACTTACATCCAAAACCCTATAGCTCTCTCTGTAAGTATATTGGGGGATTTATCAAAACCTGTCAGGAGGAAAAGTTGCCCAGTTGCCCATAGCAACCAATCAGCTCGCTTCTTTCATTTTTACCAAGGCCTCTGCAAAATGAAAGTAGTGATCTGGTCGGTTGCTATGGGCAACTGGGCAACTTCTCCTTTGAACAGGTTTTGATAAATCTCCCTCATTGTAAATGATTCCGAGTAGAGGGATCTGTCTATTCTCTGCAACATCACTCTCTGAGACAGACAATGGCCCTTATTTACGAAGAATGTTGTGCACTTTTCTTTGTGGGTTTTAATTTCCTACAATTTCTTTCCACTGTATTTACTAAGGTTTCCCCACATTTTGCACTTTTCCCTACATTTTGCTTTTTTTTTTTTTTTTACACATGCTCTGATCTGTCAGGTTTTCCTCAGCTCAAATCAACCACATTTTCTGTGGAAACCTTAGTAAATATGCTGTTTTTTTGTGTGAAAATGTCGGGGACATGCCCCCTCATGGCGGTCACACACTCTTTTCCAGACGGCCACGCCCCTTTTTTCCGAGTTTT
This sequence comes from Hyla sarda, assembly GCF_029499605.1. NCBI lineage: Eukaryota > Metazoa > Chordata > Amphibia > Anura > Hylidae > Hyla > Hyla sarda. The sequence goes on along the minus strand of NC_079189.1, from coordinate 454,569,441 downwards.
CTGAGTAAAATGGAGAGTTTGTTGGGCTCTTTCAATTCTGGCGCACAACCCAAGAAAACATGTTGGGTTTACAATAGTAAATCAGAGCCAATATATTTGATTCAAGGGTGAGAGTGCATACAAGAATGGATATCATGTCAAGAGAGTTCCCATGACAAAAAAAAAGATACCGTAAATAGATGGCATGACAGGACCCTCAGTCCTTATTGTTGGCTAGTAATAACTTGTTGGTATACTTAAAAGGTTTCTTCACTTTGTTTTATATCAGAAGGGTTCTAAAAGAAAATAGTACTAATGTGTACTGTGTGCATTATGTGTCTTAGATAATAGGCTTAGTAGAGGAATGATCCTGTTGAAATAAAGGCAGGATAATAACCTTGGTAGGAGGAGATCTTTGAAGACACTACATTTCCACTAAGTTAGAGACAATTGATTTCTGGGAACTAATAAATGAAATGAGAAGTCTGCCCTCAGAAGAATCAAATAGTTTTCTTTAGTCTACAAACTTTCATTGAAACTGATCTTGCAATCGATCTTGCACTTTTTATATGAAAATAACATGAAAATCTATATTTAACGTAATAATCTGGGTAGCAGAAGAGGTATCGACTGTCCTTACTCCAAAGCAGCTTACTACCTTGTTTGATCTTGTCTCGTCAAGATTCCTTTTGAAGTGGTCAGGCTGAGATGGTGTGATAGGTACTGTTTCATAGTTTTGCCCGCATAGAACGACCAATGGTCGCACAATGTTGACGTAAAATCGCCATTGTGCAGCCATTAGCCACTGATTGCTAAATAGTGACTACTTCACCATTTCAGCCCGCAGCTACTAAAAACATCTCCCATTCTGAAAAACTCATGCTCATACATTGCATGGATTGCCCATTAACTATATGGATTACCAATTAGCTGTATTGCTGTATGTGGCATTTTCAGCACTTTTTGCCTAAACTCTGCTCCATGGTGTCTCCCATAAACAGCACACAGAGAAAAGAGAACATTCTTCTCCTCAAACTATCTCAGATACACACAGGAGCAGCATCAGCATGGGAGTAAAACAGTACTAAGCAATGTTGATGTGAATGTAGCACTAGGGTGAGCAAAATGATTCTAAATGCAACACCTGTGTCTCTTTCTCTCTCTCTCTCTCTCTCTCTCTCTCTCTCTCTCTCTCTCTCTCTCTCTCTCTCTCTCGCTCTCTCTCTCTCTATTGCACTCTTTCTCTCTCTCTCTCTCTCCCCCTCTCTCTTTCTCTCTCTCTCTCTCTCTCTCTCTCGCTCTCTGTCTCTCATTGGAAAGCTAGATGAGATGTGGGAAAACAAGAAATTGTTGAGTCCCGAGAAGACAATAACCTTTAATGAATTTTGGTAAAGTTTTTTTGGTCCATAATTTTTATGGAATGTTAAGCCTGGTTGTTATTTTTAATGGGACTTGTCATTCCATTTCTGTCCAGTTCAGGTTTTCAGTTTGGCTCAAATCAGCACAGGTGCTGAAAACAGCTTGTTAATAAGCTTTATAGAAGGTGCAACTCGGCCTGCAAGAGAGACTGTAGGAATCCTGAGGTTTGCAGTCTCAAAGGCGACATTTTGGTCACCTGTATAGATAGGGAACATTTAGTGCTTGGTTGAGCAGGATTTACTTATATTTTATGCCAGAATGTAAAGACTTTATTTTTGTTATCCTGAACAATAGAAACAAGAGAAGCCCTGTTTAAACTTTTCTTCCATGTTACTTTCCCTGACTACTCTTTGCCTTATTTGCCTGGCTCTACGGAGCCAATCTCCTGTGGGTGCAACTGTATCACAAGGCTAAGTGGTGATAAAGGCATTTTTTCTGTAATAAGATATACATTTTTATCTTTACTTGTACTATTGATTTACAGAAATATGTTTGAAAGGACATTTACTCTTTAGTACTTAAGACTTTTCTGGGGAGTTTATTTAGCTTAAATATGTCAAAACTGCCTTAAAAATGTAATCTTATAGTTGCAATGCTCGAGATCATGCTTTATCACAAGGATAAATGTAGATGTTTTTAAAAATCAGTCTTAGGAGAGAAAGTACATATAGAGTCAATGTTTGAGGACTGCTGCTTCTTAGCTGTCCTAGGAAACATGTATACACATTTCTTGTAGTAAGCACAAGTTCTATAAAACTGTAATCACCAGTGCGAGTGGAGTTATGCTGACATTTTATTTCTGTTGATGCTCTGGTAGGAATGTGTGCTTAGTCTACTTTTCTATACTTTACAATGTTGATTTCACTAAGATTTTTTTCTGTTGGTTATGAAGATATTTTCTATGTGTCCAACTCCATAGCAGAAATATTACAGTTGCAATGAAAGTGATATTTACCAGGATCTAATAATTTTCTATACATAATTTGTTTATATAGAAAGATACACTTCATATTTGTATATGTGTTCAATACTACACCCACTGTACCATGCAGTGAAATGACTATTACACGTGATTATATTGTTTTGTTGACTGTAGTGGTTTTCAGGGGTGAGAGTGTTATGCTGTGGGCCAAACTCAGTAGTGAAGTCTAAGTACCCTCTAGGTTTTTACCAATTTATCCCACTCCAGGATGCAGAAGCTTGACTTCTGCTAGAGAGCACCTGGTCTCTTCCCAATAGTGGTCCTGGTGTGGTTAGCATCAAACCAGATGATCTCCCTGCCAGGTATTGAAAAACAGGCGGAGATGTGACTGGTGTGGCATGAGTTTTCTGGTCAGCAGGTAGCAGAGTTGGGTTTCAAGTAGAAGAGTCAGGGCAGGTGGCACAGGCTTAGAGAGTCAGGAATCTGGGTTATGCACAGGAGGTTCAGCATAGTATCCAGGGGTCAGACACTAGCACTAAACAAGGCAACTGACGGGAAGAGGACTTATATTATATGTACAGTAAGGTGCAAGAGAATAATAGAATGCCATATATTCACATTTATTTATTGCATATTTATGTAATCATAAATCTAAGCCTTCTGAGTGTGTCTAAAAATCTTAAATGTGTTTTTTAAACATCCATCGGTTTTGCACTTGCTACTTCTAGATAACATTAAAGGGGTATTCCAGGAAAAAACTTTTTTATATATATCAACTGGTTCCAGAAAGTTAAACAGATTTGTAAATTACGTCTATTAAAAAATCTTAATCCTTTCAGTACTTATGAGCTTCTGAAGTTAAGGTTGTTCTTTTCTGTCTAAGTAATCTCTGATGACACGTGTCTCGGGAAACGCCCAGTTTAGAAGCAAATTCCCATAGCAAACCTCTTCTAAACTGGGCGGTTCCCGAGACACGTGTCATCAGAGATTACTTAGACAGAAAAGAACAACCTAAATTTCAGAAGCTCATAAGTACTGAAAGGATTAAGATTTTTTAATAGAAGTAATTTACAAATCTGTTTAACTTTCTGGAGCCAGTTGATATATAAAAAAAAAAGTTTTTTCCTGGATAACCCCTTTAAGCTTACATATTAGATTATAGAGTTTGTATTCTCGCTGATTATGTATTTTACCAATATTATTTATGTAGTAATAGGTCATATGGACTGGCGTTTTCTCCATAAAGTCTTATGATGTTTTCCAAATTTGACAGCGTAAATATTGTTTAAATTTCCAATATCCACTAGTGTGACTTTTGCAAAATGCATCAGAGCGCGAGGCTTTTATTATTGGTAAGATAATTGTATCTTAGTGATATTAACTTCAGCTTATCCCCATCTCATCAGCTCTTACATGCATGGGAAGATGTATTTCTTCTTTACGTTGCCTAGTTAGTAAATATTCCATATTCTTGTAAAGACAGATTATACTAAGTTTTTATTGTCAATCTGTTGAAATATTTTTAATGAAAGTATAATAGTCCAACATCAAGAGTGTCAAAGCTGGCACTGCGGTTCACTGTATATCCCCTCGGTCAGTCTCTTCCCACATGTTCCTTTATAAACGGCACAGCCACTAACGCTCCTAGCGGTGGTGCTCAGGTGGTGCTCAGTCCTGATATTAGAGAATAGAAATGTACTTATCGGGTGGAAATGAACGGGCGGCACTCACTGTTGCAATTCCAAAGACTCTTTATTGCATGGAGCTGCAGGTAACAAGCAGTTGCGTCACAAGAGTCAGCGACAATTGTTTCACGCTACACGTGCTTCTTCACAACTCATAAACTGAAATAGAGAACTATATAACTATATAACTATGTTCCCATAGAAAACATTATGTTCCCACAGTTTCCCATAGAAACTGATTTGCTATGTGAAAATTACAGTAGTGGTATGTCATACACTTGTGATAATGGATTATGGCTGGGCAAGATATACTGTTACTCCCATCTATCTCCTAGTGAGAAAGCACCAGATCGGGAAGGGTTGATTTGTGTTTGTTATGTACGTCCTTCATAATCATTGAAGCATAGAACAGATCACAAATAGAACATGCAGTATCAAAGACACATTTGACACATCGATGGTTAGGCAGAATGCTAGTACAAAGGCCAATATCTTTACAAATAGGCATTACAGAAGTCTGGGCTGTTTACAAGCAACAGAATGATTGTACATACATCGTTTCTGTGAGGTTTAAGATTGAAATTACATGTCACACATTATATAATACATTGTATCAGTGTTATAGATCAAAACTGTTTTCTATTGTAGCCACTAGATATGTCCGCCAAGGGGTTGTGCAGCAACACTACATGCTGACCCATCCGGGGTTTTGATGGTCATTCGTCTGGTAAATACCTATAGAGCTTCCTGGACATCTTGTCCTCAGAATGCATGGAGTGTGAAGGACTATGCTCATTTTTTGGCATTTCCATAAATTGTTGGTTATTAATTTGTTTCCATAAACCATCCCATAGATTTTGCACATGGTCTCCCTTTCATTATTGGAACACAAAATCTATAACGCTCTTGATAAATTTCTTAATATTTTTAGCCAGCTTTTCTTGAAGTGAGTTGACAGCGACTTTGAACAATGACCACAGGTTGTACATAATTGATGGCACTTTCCAGTTGATACATAATAGTAAAAAAAAAAAACTTCATTCACTTAATTTAGGTATTTAGTAGGACTCTTCCTTCATCTAAACAAGCCCAGACCATCGGTTTATATTGCCACTGGAGAGTACATAGCATCATAATGAGAAAAATAAAATCCCTTTTACTGTCTTGGGTAATTGCAAAACTTAATTATATTTGCATTAATGAGGACCTAACATCAATACTATTGGACAACAATAAAAAATAATGATAGTTGACCCTCCTGTCTAGCACATAGAGAAATCATGTCTCAGGCTGTATATCAGCTTAATAGGGTAACATAAACGAAAAAGCCATTATGTCACTATTTGAGTCAGTACTTTTCATCCCAGGCATAATAAAGACATATGATATCATATTGACAAGTTCTGTAAGTTTCTATTATACTTTCCATATCAATTCCTTTAGAGTTTCTAAAACATTGTTTGTAGCCGTCCAGTAGAAACCTTTTATTATTTATTGATTTCATAAAAATCTGTCCTACTCCTGTTATGATCACACACAGGTCTGGTCTGGTAATTGCAGGGTCAGACTGGAGTACCTTGTCCCTACCCCTCTCAAAAATGAAAGAAGCAGAAGAATTGGTTGCTTTGGGCAACTAGTTAACTTTTCCTCTACATAGGTTTTAGTAACTCTCCTCCGATGTCCTTACTCTAGCCCTCTTTGGTCCAACTCTTTTGCAAACTTCAGCCTGCCTCTTACTGATGTTGTTCACCAACGGCTGTCTGGGCATGCTGGGAGTTGAAGTTTTGCAACATCTGGAGGGCCACCGTTTGAGGCCACTGATGTATATGCTGTGTGCCAGGCAATGTTGCACATACTTTCCACAATCCTTCTTTCTTGCATACGAGGAGTTGACTGACTGCCAATACTTCTGGGACAGATCAGGTGGAGGAAGTTGAACTGAACACGTGTGACCACCTTGATAGATTAAATTTGGTAAACACAGTAAATAGGAAGGTATGTCCCACAGCAGTAAGTTCCCTTATTAGGTAGTCCCCCCATAGTCAGGTATATAGGCAGGTAGGTAAATACATCCTTAAATAAATTGATCCTCCCCCCTTAGTATGTAAATATGTTGGTTGGTAGATTGGTTGCCAGGTAGTTAGCCAGATAGATAGCTAGCTTTGTAGGTGATTAGGAATGTAGCTTGTTAGGTAGGTAAATAGGTAGGTAGCCAAGTAGCTAGATAAATAAGCATGTAGGTAGCTATGTATGTAGGTAAGTAGCTATGTAGATAGATAGGTAGCTTGCTAGGTAGGTAGGTCTGCTGTCCATGTATTCCTTCCCCCATAGTACGGGCTCTGATAATTGACTTTATTGTCTCCTACACTGCGTGGAGGAAGGAGGTCAAGTCTCCTCTCAGTGGCCAAGTCTTCCTCTGACACTGAGAGGATGCTTTCAGCTGGAAGCAGCACTCGCTTACCTGGGGATCCAGGACAAAGACCCTCGGATCATGTCCGAATGGACCAGCCGGTCAGTCCGCCCCAGTGCACACATCTCATAAAAATGACTGTATTAAGATCCAGGTCTTTTAAACAGGAAGGAATTTTTCTCAGTTAATGCCTTGACTTAATTAGGCCATGTAAATGAATAGGCCGGTAGAATAAAAATTGCTGTAGAATTTGGTAATCAGGTAATTAGAGTAACAATTTCCATCCACACTAATAGGTAGTCAATATAAGGTTTTATGTCATTGTGGTTTAGAGGGCAATACATCCTGTTCATGCTTGTTCCTCTGTTTGTTACTAAAAGAATTGTGTTTATCTGTATTCTTCGGCCACGCGGTAACGTTAGCAATTTATCTTTGCTTGGCAAGTAAAAATGATAAAGACTGCATCTCACTTTTTAAGGTACATTCTTGTAGAGCTCGCAGGGGAGAAACAAATCTCTGACCAGAGTTTCTTCTTAGCCTCTCAGGCAGTGCACAAGGTATACAATGTAAGTGAGAACCACTGAAGAATGACATGACTGCCAGTGAAACAGTACAGGACTCCTGATCTTCTGCTACTTTGAGGGCTCAGAAACCGCTGTGACCTTTCCTTTGTGCATTCTCATCAAAACCAGAGGCACATTACACGTGAATGCTAATATTCTCTCAACATTTGAATAAACCACTAATATATCATGTTCATATTTACATTCAATGTCCTTCAGCTCAGTGTCCGGTGGCCCAGAATTAAAGATGATGTGGAGTCAGAGTTAGATGAAGCACAAAGTAGCAATACCCCATATTAACCCTTTGGAGATGCAGTCACTTTCACCCGGGATTTGTTTTTCTTTTTTGCCTTCCAAGAGTAGTACCTTTTTGGTTATTCATTAAGAAGCCTGTATAAGGGCTTGCAGTAGTACTTTTTTAATAGAATCCTTTAGTTTACCATTTATTGTATTATAAAAGAAAAAAATATTTGCTGGATGAAATGGGGAAAAAGGGCAATTACATAGATTTTATTATATAACTTCAAAGGTATTGTGGCACTATTGTGAGTGAGCGGGTCTGGCGGTGCTGGGAACCGGAAAGAACTAAGTCAATAATTACAAATAGCATTGAAGAGACATGGTTACCCGCACTCACTGCTAGGCTTCAGTTGTCCGACTCCGCTTCAACTGCTCACACGGACATCACCGGTTCCAGACCTGATGCAGGGCGCTCAGAGGCTACTGCCGGCAGTTTCGCGCTGTGCATTATGAGGTCGGAAGAAGCGCACACAGTGTGAAACCGCCGGCAGTCGCCTCTGAGCACCCTGCATCAGATCTGGAATTGGTGATGTCCGTGTGAGCAGTTGAAGCGGAGTCGGCCGACTGAAGCCTAGCGGTGAGTGTGGATAACTGTGTTTCTTCTATCATATAGATTTTGTTATGTTTTACTTGGAAATTCCGTAGTGTGCATCGGGCCTTACCATACCGTCTCGGGAACAATACAAGGCAAAAAATGTGAACAGGCTTAGTGCAGTTTTTGGACAAAAAAAAAAAAAACTAATCCTTTAAACCCATTTAATACTTAGGAACAGTTTGTTGAATTTGTAAATCACAAAATTTGTTAACATTTTGGCAAAAAAAAAAAAAAAAATCCAATTTCATTTTTTCCCCAAAGTTTAGAGTTCTTTAACTGTGAAAACTATGCCTGCAGAGGTTTGCAGTTCAATGACAGCTGGAAAGACACAGATTACCTCTGCTCGCTATGCTATGGAAGATGTCCCTGGTTCACTATGCACATTTACATTTCCGTCTATAAAGTTCTTTGAAAGTCTCTCGTAAAAGACGTTTCATCTCTAAGTGCAGATGATTATTCTTCCATGTGTTTGCACAACACAGTTAACACAACATGGTGATACTTTTCCATATTTAACACCTGTAGAAATGTAAGCATTCAATCATAGACAGAATGCATGCATCAAGCTGTTTATGGCAGGCTGAGAAAATATCTGCTTTTCCAGAGACTGTGAATCAAGGAAACGGCAGCATTTTGAAAGCCAAAAAGCACATTGCTAGCAGCTGAGATGCCAAGGGTAACATCAATCGTCTGATGTCCGCAAGAAGATTATAGAATTTGGAGTGATTTGTATTAACTTCTGCTTCAATCCAACCCGTTTCATGGCTTCAGAACAGTACAATTTATTTTCTTTTAAAGGTTGGTGTATAGCATCTAGAACTTAAGTTTTATGGACTTCAAAACATTCGACATGTACGCTTAACCAGCCAAATATGCCAAGCAAGGGGGTGGCTGGGCTGCTGATAATTTTATTTATAGCCAGAGGGAAATCTTGGACAAGCCTCACATATCAAGGAATTCTAATCTTTAAGAAACGGCACTTGTTTAGGATGTATTTAGGAAATTTAACATTAAAAAATAAGGGCAAATCAGATTGGATGTTAACCTCACTCTTTATAAAGATTTTGCAATCACTATGGAATATGATAAACAGATTTTTTTGTTAAGCTTATTCGATAATTCATATCTTTGATATTAAAAGTGCTGTGGGAATAATACATATTGTTACAGGTAATGAGGCCCAGGAAGCCTGATGTAACTATTGATGGACATTACCATGAATTGACTCAGCACAGAGAATGTCAAATATAGGAGACAGCTTCTGTCATATTAAGATTAATGACTACATATGTATCTGCAACTCAGACATTATTATCTGTAAGAAGCCCTATACCTGGAATCAATTCATAAAAAGATCCCTTATATTGTTTACTATAAATTTATAAAATATTATGGATGTTGTAAATCCAATTATATGCAAAACCAGATATGTATTCACTACTAGAATTTCTCTAGTTATATGTAGGAACTATCGACATAGAGAACAGGAGAGATGTGTTTGTTTCTAGCTATCTTACGGTTTTCAGAAGAGACAACCCCATTGCACTTTATTGTATATGCATAACTTCATATTTTCACTTTGCAGTCTGTCACTTTGGTAATATGTAATGTATACCCTGTGTTCCACTGTCACCTAGTAGCCATTCTGTAACATGGTCTGAGCAAGTAAAATGCACCGGATAGACACCTTCATGGAGATAGAAAGCCCAAATAAGGTCGGAGGTCCCTGCCAAGTACAGACTAGAGGAGTAGGATATCATGTCTGTACTGGGAGGGGTCAGCGTAGTGCAATTGAATGTAATTTAGAGTTAGTTAGAGTGTGGAGATCTAGGATCAAATGTTACCTAGGAGCATCAATCCTATCCAATGGTTTTCTACATTTCCTCCTCAAGGAGTGCCAGTATCTGAGAAGGCTACATTCTCAAGTTTCCTCTATAGAGCATGCCAGTGTCTGAGAGAGCCCATTACATTAGTCAGTTAGGCTTTACTACATTTCAGGACCAGTTGGGTTTCAAGCTGGACCTGGTCATTAGTATAGATGAAGTGGCTACCTAGAAGCCTGCAGCAAACCTACAAGCCCATCCAGTGTTTCTGTGGCAAGGTAGGGAAATATAGTGACTGAGTATCTCTAAATGGAGCAACACCCTTATGGCTTCATTAATTATGTAGTATTTCCTTCACGCAGGGGTCCCCACATGGTCTTGGTGGGATGTCTACCTCAGGCAATAGACTCTGAACTGACCCTGGGTGCACCCTTATGTATATTGATTGATAATGAGCTAAGTGCAATGCACTATATGGATTAACCATTAGGTTCTGGTCCGGAGATGTTCTACCCTCTCCATACTTATATTCAGGGACTTATATACACTGCTCAAAAAAATAAAGGGAACACTTATACAACACAACACTGATTGACAATTAGGTGCTGTGGGGGGGGGGGGGGGGGGGGCGTGGTGCGGTGGGGGGCCCGCCCACGGTGCGGGGGTGGGGCATTATCGGATTATCGGCAAGATAATTGCCGATACCGATAACTCCCAAAATCGTGAATATCGGGCAAACCGATAATCAGTTGATCCCTATTACATGTGGTGTACCTCTGTATTTTTGTGGGGCTATATGTTTTAATGGGTTTATGGGATTTTTCTTGTGCTTGCCATGTATTGATTTTTGTTGATTTAGTACGGAGTGATTTGTTATTACTTCTTTTTGGTAGCAATTTTGTAGGTTTTCATGTATAGCTTATGGGAACTATTACTGGATGCTTCCAGATCTTTATAAAGTATTTCCATTACTGCAGGCATAAAAAGATGTTGGATGTTAAGTGTCTTGTAATAAGGTTTCCATGGCTATATCCAGGGACGTTTATATACTATATGGACCCAATGTGATGTCATTTTATGTAATTATATTACAAGGTGTCAGATTGAGTCACTGCCAGACTGCACAATTGTGGATGTGCCTTGAAGTCTGGATTATTTTCTTCCGGCTTTACTTAGATGTATGTAGTTATATATCTGGCCTGCATCTTCTTTTTTTACAAGCACAAAAGATACTAAACAACCCAGTGAGTTATATCTTAAAATATATCTAAAGGTACACAACATCCAATGCAAGGAATCGTGGCAAAGACAGAGGCTTAAAGGAAAACTGTCACATATTTTCTACCGCACTATCCACAGGTATTGGTGGATAGTGCGGGAGACGCTGATTAAAACGAGCCCTACCTTGGTCTGATCCGTATATCTGGTCTGGTGTATATCCGGCTGTAACTGGCAAAGGCGGGGCTTCTGCGGGCCGCTCATGAATATTCATACCTCCCTCTGGTTAGGAGCGGCGAAGAGAGGGAGAACAGGAGGGATGAATATTCATGACCGTTAGCCCACAGAAGCCCCGCCTTTGCCAGTTACAGCCGGATATACACAGAGATTAAAACTACAATTGCGGGCGAAAGGCGGCGCGGATCAGACCAAGGTAGGGCTCGTTTTAATCAGCGTCTCCCGCACTATCCACCAATATCGGTGGATAGTGCGGGAGAAAATATGTGACAGTTTTCCTTTAAGCTATAATCCTGATGCTTCTTTAGTAAATCCACCAGTGCAAAATTTCAGGGGGACAAGTCATTTATCAAGCATAAATAGGCAGCTATACTATATCCTGAACCTCTGGATGTTTTGTGGGTCTGGAATTTTACTTCATTTGATCACATGAAAAGTGAAGGTCCTGCCTCTGTGTACAGTTCATAAAGATACATCAAGGTAAAAAGGCAGAGGGAATGGTTATTGCTGATGGAGTGACAAAAAGACTGGTGCCATATCGGTACCAAACTGTGTAATGTCTAAGGGTATAAGTCAACTACCATAGTATTTGAGATATTGTAGTGATGTGATATTAATGCATATAATTACAAGAACCTGTAACAAGTGACAAGAATGGTGAAAGGATTGGTCAATGTTTTCTTTTATTTGTGTTTCCTAGGAGCAACAGTCTTTTTACGGAGGTCGTTCAGATGAACTTTGAGATCACCAGTTTCAGCAGCCTGTCTGGTACACAACCTATTTCATGGCAACTGGAGTATCTTGGAAAAGCAACAACTGACATGGTCCTCTCAGAAGTCTACATTAGCCAAAAAGATATTTTGGGAATAGTTCCACTCTCCATGGTGAGAACATTTTAGTACATTGAATGGTTGACTGACTGTGATATAAAATGGTCTTGTTATGTATGAGCAAAGAGACTAAGGGGATGGGGGGCATCTTAAACGAGTGTAGTGAATGTGATTTACAAAATACAATGAACATGAGCAAAGTGCAGCAAAAGAGTAATAATGCTCCTGGCACAGGTGTACCCCAGTGCAAAATCTGCAACACATCCTTCAACTATTATGTTACTTTTTTTTTTTTTAACTGGTTTCTTCATATGAGTAGAGAGTCTTTTTGAGACCCTCGGGCTCAAGCCTCTAGGTTTGATCAAAACCCTGACACCCCTTTCTAGTTATGCCTCATAAGTGCATACTTTTAGTTTCATAAAATATCTAGGGTTTGGTTAGGAGGCTTGGCCCCATAGAAAACTTTTGAATGGGCCCCTAACCCAGCAGCTGCATTGATAGGGTATATACCATATGACAGGTTTATGTACATACCTTAGCAGTACACTGTCTGTTGACACAATGACACACTTGTATAAAGAAATTCAGTACTGTGGGGCCTACAAATTAATTGTTTCTTAAAAGTGTTGATTCTTGTATGATAGTATACTTATAAAAATTACAGTTATAAAGGTGAAATATAATACTGCTATAAAAGGAACGTCTCCATACAAATTACCATCTCACTGTCACTGAATAAATCTCTTTATTCCAAGGCCAATATTACCAATAATATCACTATACAAGTGGTGAATAATGGTGAATACTATCTCTGTACTCTTAATGTATTACAACTACTACACAATGTCCAACCTTTTCCTCCATACAGTGACCCATATAGTAATAGAACTCTACATAGGCTCTGCAGACTATATAAGTAATTCCAGTGCACTTACATCCAGTTACTAAGAGGGGTCATTAGCTTTAAATCCAGCCCAGATGGCCATGACAACTAGGTTAATCCTGGTGTTTGAGCCAACTGAAGAATCTTTCTGAAAAACATCTTAGGTTTCTCGCATTTCCACTGCCCTCCTCAAATTTTTCCCACCTCTCCATCTTTGCCCCAAAATAGTAATAGTGATCCCTTGATGCCCCAAAAACAGTAATAGTGCCAACTTTGTGTCCCCGCCTGTTCTCTAGTCTTCTGAGCCAAATATTTCTGTCTGATACTACTGAGGGAGAGGCCACTGCCGGTGTGTGAAGTGTAACCAGTTGCCATGACTCCTGGCTCCACCTGGTGGGTAGCCCGTGGCACTTATGTTACATGTGCACTGAATGTAACAGACTCAGCTGGCCAATGATATAACACCAGCAGAATACACTTAACAAGTCTGCTACTTTGGAGTCTATGGGGAAGGGGGGTTGCTGCAGGGAATCGGGTAGGGCATTGCTGTTCAGGGGGATGGTTGCCAGGGTGCCTGAATGCGTGTTGTGGAGCCAGCCTTCATTCTACTTGGGGTTTAGGCCAGGCAGCAAATACATTCATTTATTTAAAAAAATAATTATCTACTATACAGTGTACAGTTTATCAGTCAACCCCAGTTGGGCCTCACTGTCCACCAATGCCCATAGCATGGTTTGCCTCTAAAGGAGATGTGCCACTGGGTTTGTTGTGATGGGGAGGTCAAGTGGCACCAGTTGACTCAAACACCAGGATTAACCTAGTTCATGCATATCATGTAGTTGATTTGTTATTTTCTGCAAGTGAGTCCTTTTTGAGAAAAAAAAAACTTTCTGAAGATCTGTAGCAGGGTGAAGTACATGGCAAGGTAGACAGGAACGAATCATATAATTATTTTTCTATAAACGGGTAGGAGTCAGCATTTCCTCAAAGTAATTTGATAAATTTTCCTATGTGAAACTCTTCAAAACCTCAATTTCAACCCTTCTTCCAGCAAATTAGGATTCAGAGACCCTCTTAAGACGAAAGCTGATGTCCTGCAGTATCTGACATTGCTCTCATATATCCAATACCTTCCACTACTGTTAAATTCAGTCCATTTGTATCCATTAGTTGTGCTATGACATCCCTCCAGCTATTCTTTGCTGCACATAACAAAATACAAGAGAATCAATTATCTGCCAGTACATTACAGTTGGTTGCAGATTCATATCTAAAGAGTGTTTTGGGGAGTTTTATGGTATATGGTATTTAGGGCCTTAGAAAATAATCTAACAGGATAAAATTGTATAAAAGTCCTTTCATTAATCCCACATGTTCCATTCTTATTTTATGAGCCACAACACCATTGTGTCTGACAACATTTTTCTCTAACTACAAGACTCTCAGAAAAAGATCAAAAGAATATAGTACATTTCTTGTCAGTACAATCTGGAAATTAGACATTTATCTTTAAATATTGGATTCACATGTATAGTTTCAAAGTATACTTTCCAATTGCATAACATATTTTTGTTATCGGACACTGTTTTCTGAACAGGATTCCTTAAAATCTAGTCTAGAACAATTGTTAGATTATATACAGTAGGGATGGGAATTGCCCCCCCCCCCCCCTCCCGCTTCTTTGAGGTAGGAATGGAAGTATGGTTTGCCAGGATATATAACATTTTCCAGGAATTCCCCCATGCTGATAAAGTTGGGAATCATTGCTGCGGAAGCTTCTATGGCTTATCGTATCTTATTTCATATCAGGTCTGGAAGAAACCTTTGACCTTTGATGTTTGCCGCTTAGTAAAATTTGCTATATCAATTGTTTATTTTATTACGAGATTCATTGCGTGACCTTTCCGAGGTGGCCTTTAGTAGTTTTCTCCCTTCCGCGTTCTGCTTACCACACAGGATTGTGGAGTGTGATCCCCAGTGCATATCTTTCCTCTTACCTCACATTTGTTGGGATGCGTTCATGGTAACATCTGCAGTGTCTTTATTTGGAGCATGTTTACTTTCACCATATGGTGACTGCTCCTTGTAGAGTGGAGGCAGGTTCTGCAGCGCCATGCAGCATATTGTCACAGTGCATACACGTAGTCAGCAAATAATGACTATAATAGAGTTAAATCAGCCAGAAGCATATGCTGACAGGTTCTGAATTCTTTCCTTCCCTTTCACCATACAAGGTCACCTATCGGTTTATGTAGAGATGATTTAACATGATCGAATCAGTTTCTTTCCCCTAATTATTGTTCAAGATTTAGAACAAATTTGTGGTTACAGTATATTGTAACCAGTCCAAGATATATAAAACACAATCCAGTTTCAGTTCTAAATAAAAAAAAAGTATTGCAAGCTTGATAGTTTAGACAAACCACAGTATCATTTCTTTTTATTGTGCACTAGCTGAGTACACAGCAGTTATAGGCTACGCGTCCTTCCTGCACTTCTCACGGCAATAGTGCTGCCATGCCCTTTCCCTGCCCCCACCCTGATGTCTTCTCTTTCTGCTCATTCTTCTCTCAACCTGCAATACATCTTCTCTCCCCCGACCACCCCATCCCCTCTCCATGCCCTGACACAACTACTCTCGACACCTGCCTGCCGGACAGTTAAAGGGGTACTCCCGTGGAAAACTTACTTTTTAAATCAACTGGTGCCAGAAAGTTAAACAGATTTGTAAATCACTTCTATTAAAAAATCTTAATCCTTCCAGTACTTTTTAGGGGCTTTATACTAAAGAAATCCAAAAAAGAAATGCATTTCCTCTGATGTCATGACTAGAGATGAGCGAACTTACAGTAAATTCGATTCGTCACGAACTTCTCGGCTCAGCAGTTGATGACTTATCCTGCATAAATGAGTTCAGCTTTCAGGTGCTCCGTGGGCTGGAAAAGGTGGATACAGTCCTAGGAAAGAGTCTCCTAGGACTGTATCCACCTTTTCCAGCCCACGGGAGAACCTGAAAGCTGAACTAATTTATGCAGGATAAGTCATCAACTGCCGAGCCGAGAAGTTCGTGACGAATCGAATTTACTGGAAGTTCGCTCATCTCTAGTCATGACCACAGTGCTCTCTGCTGACCTCTGCTGTCCATTTTAGGAACTGTCCAGAGCAGCATATGATTTCTATGGTGATTTTCTCCTGCTCTGGACAGTTCCTAAAATGGACAGCAGAGGTCAGCAGAGAGCACTGTGGTTATGACATCAGAGGAAATGCATTTCTTTTTTGGGATTTCTCTTTAGTATAAAGTACTGGAAGGATTAAGATTTTTTAATAGAAGTGATTTACAAATCTGTTTAACTTTCTGGCACCAGTTGATTAAAAAAAAAAAGTTTTCCACCGGAGTACCCCTTTAACCCCTTAACGACGCAGGACGTATATTTACGTCCTGCGCCGGCTCCCGCGATATGATCGCGGCGATGTGCGGTATTAACCCTTTAGAAGCGGCGGTCAAAGCTGACCGCTGCTTCTAAAGTGAAACTGAAAGTATCCCGGCTGCTCAGTCGGGCTGTTCGGGACCGCCGCGGTGAAATCGCGGCATCCCGAACAGCTGATCGGACACCGGGAGGGCTCTTACCTGCCTCCTCGGTGTCCGATCGACGAATGACTGCTCCGTGCCTGAGATCCAGGCAGGAGCAGTCAAGCGCCGATAATGCTGATCACAGGCGTGTTAATGCACGCCAGTGATCAGCATAGGAGATCAGTGTGTGCAGTGTTATAGGTCCCTATGGGACCTATAACACTGCAAAAAAAAAGTTAAAAGAAAGTGTTAATAAAGGTCATTTAACCCCTTCCCTAATAAAAGTTTGAATCACCCCCCTTTTACCATAAATAAAATAAAACAGTGTAAAAAAAAATAAAAATAAACATATGTGGTATCGCCGCGTGCGTAAATGTCCGAACTATAAAAATATATCATTAATTAAGCCGTACGGTTAATGGCGTACGCGCAAAAAAATTCCAAAGTCCAAAAAAGCGTATTTTGGTAACTTTTTATAACATTAAAAAATGAATAAAAAGTGATCAAAAAGTCATATCAAAACAAAAATCATACCGTTAAAAACTTCAGATCACGGCGCAAAAAATGAGTCCTCATACCGCCCCGTACGTGGAAAAATAAAAAAGTTATAGGGGTCAGAAGATGACATTTTTAAACGTAAAAATTTTCCTGCATGTAGTTATGATTTTTTCCAGAAGTGCGACAAAATCAAACCTATATAAGTAGGGTATCATTTTAACCGTATGGACCTACAGAATAATGATAAGGTGTAATTTTTACCGAAATATGCACTGCGTAGAAACGGAAGCCCCCAAAAGTTACAAAATGGCGTTTTTTTTTAGATTTTGTCGCACAATGATTTTTTTTTTTGGGTAAAATGACTAATGTCACTGCAAAGTAGAATTGGCGACGCAAAAAATAAGCCATAATATGGATTTTTAGGTGGAAAATTGAAAGGGTTTTGATTTTTAAAAGGTAAGGAGGAAAAAACGAAAGTGCAAAAACGGAAAAACCCTGAGTCCTTAAGGGGTTAAATCATACTTTACCATGACGTTGGTCTTGCAGCAGGATGTTTAAAACTCCGGGACACTTTTTACAGCCCAAGGGTAATGCGATCAGGAGATGTACTGGAAGTCCCATGTGGGGTGTCTCAATACCAACAATTTCCATAGCCCAAGGGTAACGTGATCAGGAAATGTACCAAAAGTCCTATAGTCTTGATGTCTTTGTTCCGTTGTTTTAATCTCTGAATACCGGAAATTGTCAGTATTTGGACATTTCCAAACATTTCTATATATTTCTTTGATATATAGGAAATGTGTACCAAGTATAATTGTAATATCTCCTGCCATTCAGTTATGCTGACATACTGCACACACACACACACACATATATATATATATTCATGGACATAAATGTTGGCACCCCTGAAATTTTTTTTAGAAAATTAAGTAGTATTTCTCTCAGAAAAGGATTGCAGTAACACATGTTTTGCTATACACGTGTTTATTCCCTTTGTGTGTATTGGAACTAAACCAAAAAAGGGAGAAAAAGCAAATTGGACATAATGTCACACCAAACTCCAAAAATGGGCTGGACAAAATTATTGGCACCCTTTCAACATTTTGGAAAAATAATATTGTTTCAAGCATGTGATGCTCCTTTAAACTCACCTGGGGCAAGTAACAGGTGTGGGCAATATAAAAATCACAGCTGAAAGTAGATAAAAAGGAGAGAAGTTCACTTAGTCTTTGCATTGTGTGTCTGTGTGTGCCACACTAAGCATGGACAACAAAAAGAGAAGAAGAGAACTGTCTGAGGACTTGAGAACCAAAATTGTGGAAAAATATTAACAATCTCAAGGTTACAAGTCCATCTCCACAGATCTAGATTTGCCTTTGTCCACAGTGTGCAACTTTATCAAGAAGTTTGCAACCCATGGCACTGTAGCGAATCTACCTGGATGTGGACGGAAGAGGAAAATTGATGAGAGGTGTCAATGCAAGATAGTCTGGATGGTGACTAAGCAGCCCCAAACAAGTTCCAAAGATATTCAAGCTGTCCTGCAGGCTCAAGGAGCATCAGTGTCAGTGCAAACTATTCATCGACATTTAAATAAAATGAAACGCTATGGCAGGAGACCCAGGAGGACCCCACTGCTGACACAGAGACATAAAAAAGCAAGACTACATTTTACCAAAATGAACTTGAGTAAGCCAAAATCCTTCTGGGAAAACATCTTGTGGACAGATGAGACCAAGATAGAGCTTTCTGGTAAAACACATCATTCTACTGTTTACCTAAAACAGAATGAGGACTACAAAGAAAAGAACACAGTACCTACAGTGAAATATAGTGGAGGTTAAATGAGGTTTTGGGGTTGTTCTGCTGCCTCTGGCACTGGGTGCCTTGAATGTGTGCAAGGCATCATGAAATCTGAGGATTACCAACGGAGTTTGGGTCAGACTGTACAGCCCAGTCAGAAAGCTGGGTTTACATCCGAGATCTTGGGTCTTCCAGCAGGACAATGACCCCAAACATACATCAAAAAGCACCCAGAAATGGATGGCAACAAAGTGCTGGAGAGTTCTGAAGTGGTCTGCATTATGTCCAGATCTAAATCCCTTTGAACACCTTTGGTGAGATCTTAAAGGGGTTATCCAGGAAAAAACTTTTTTTTATATATTAACTGGCTCCAGAAAGTTAAACAGATTTGTAAATTCTTTTAGAAAATCTTAATCCTTTCAGTACTTATGAGCTGCTGAACTTGAGTTGTACTTTTCTGTCTAAGTGCTCTCTGATGACACGTGTCTCGGGAACCGCCCAGTTTAGAAGCAAATCCCGATAGCAAACCTCTTCTACTCTGTGCTGTTCCCGAGACAAGCAGAGATGTCAGCAGAGAGCACTGTTGCCAGACAGAAAGCAACAATTCAACTTCAGCAGCTGATAATTATTGAAAGGATTAAGATTTTTTAATAGAAGTCATTTACAAATCTGTTTAACTTTCTGAAGCCAGTTGATATAAAAAAAAGTTTTTTCCTGGCATACCCCTTTAAAATTGCTGTTGGGAAAAGGCGCCTTTCCAGTAAGAGAGACATGAAGTAGTTTGCAAAGGAAGAGTGGTCCAACATCTGGCTGAGAGGTGTAAGAAGCTTATTGATGGTTATAGGAAGCGACTGATTTCACTTATTTTTTCCAAAGGGTGTGCAACCAAATATTAAGTTAAGGGTGCCAATAATTTTGTCGAGCCAATTTTTGGAGTTTGGTGTGACATTATGTCCAATTTGCTATTTTTCCTCCATTTTTTGGTTTAGTTCCAATACACACAAATGGAATAAACATGTGTATAGCAAAACATTTTCTGTGAGAAATACCGTACTTTATTTTCTAGAAAAATTTCAGGGGTGTTAACATTTATGGCCATGACTCTATATCTATCTATCTATCTATCTATCTATCTATCTATCTATCTATATATATATATATATATATATATTTTTTTTTTTTATAGTCGTTCTATCACCATTTTTACTTAGCGTACAGTAGCACTTTAGTTAGGGGCAGTTAAGGCACTAGACTGGGCAAACATTTACAAAGTAGATGCACAAAAATGAAGAAAAGACACATCCTGAAAACAAAGAAATCCTTTAAAAGTAACAGTGCTTTTCATGTACCTTTTGTTTCTACTGTCACCACACACTATACTATACTACATACACTAGGCTGTCATAATAGGGTTGGAGTTATAGTTCAGTAACAGCCATACAGTAGGTTGAAGATCATTGTTTTAGACCAGTGGTCTCCAACCTGCGGACCTCCAGATGTTGCAAAACTACAACTCCCAGCATGCCCGGACAGCCGTTGGCTGTCCGGGCATGCTGGGAGTTGTAGTTTTGCAACATCAGGAGGTCCGCAGGTTGGAGACCACTGTTCTAGACTCTCACCTGTCAAGTGAGTGCCTTCCTCTTTCTTATGTCCCCAGAGATTTCTCTTCTGGTCTACCACCCTCATCATTGAACTACCATATATATGATCATCCTGTAATTCACACATCATGCCCAGATTCCTGTCAGTGGAGACGGAGGGCAATTGTTCAGGTCGCCAGCACAACAGAATAACATGGATTTGCAGTATTATCCAATATACTACAGTCTGTTGATCTTGAAGGCTGTTATTCCTGAGAGCTCTTGTTTAACATCATTAGGCCGGGGAGATCACTGAGGTCAGAAATAATGAACTGTCCTTCAAAGGACTAATCCTGATCTAAGCGTACAATACATGAGAGACCTCTAAAGTACCAGATATATCCTGAGCTGAGCTTTAGTTCAGTAGGGGAAAAAAGTTCAGTAGGGAAAAAAGAACGACATTGACTGCAAAGTCTTGTTCTGGTCCTTGTCTCTTGGTTGTCCTTCCCTGGGACTCCTTTAGTATAAATGTATCATTGCCGAGCAGGAACACCCCACAAGACCTGCCATTTTAGAGATGTTTCTTATCTGGGGCTATTGCCCTGCTTCCAACACATCAACATCTTCAAGAACTGTTATAATATATACAACACCTTTTTACTTTTATCTGTTAGTACTTTTAGTTTTATAACTGATTGATGCATCTAACTATCTATATATTTGGTGCAGGGATGTAGTGATGCTCGCAAATATTCGCAATGCAAATTTTATTTGCGAATATCGCTTATTCGCGAATATTTGCGAATATAGCACTATATATTCGTAATTACGAATATTCGTTTTTTTTATTTTTTTTTATATTTTTTTTACAGTACGCATCACAGTGATCATCCCTCTCTGCTTCCAGCTTGTGTGGTGTAAAGAAGGCTCTAATACTACTGTGACCCCCCGACATGCGATGGCCCCGACATATGATCAAATCGACATACGATGCTTTTATATGTCGGGGCCATCGCATTAACTGCTATCCGACAGCGGATAGCAGTTTAAGCATCCCTGACAGGTTCACTTACCTATCCCCGCTGCTCCGGGTCCACTTCGCGATCCTCCGGCGTCTTCTGTATCTTCTCCGGCGTCCGGGCCTCGCTTTCCGGCGTCGTTATTACGTCCTGCGCACGTAATAACGTCACCAGAAAGCGAGACCCGGACACCGGAGAACATGCAGAAGACGCCGGAGGATCGCGAAGTGGACCCGAAGCAGCGGGAGAGGATCGGGAGCCCCTGGGACGGCAGCAGTGACAGTCCGGAGCAGCGGGGACAGGTACAACTTTCTCTAACAGTGGTCTTCAACCTGCGGACCTCCAGATGTTGCAAAACTACAACTCCCAGAAACATCTGGAGGTCCGCAGGTTGAAGACTACTGGCTTAGTAGCTCACTCACGTGGTGGAGTCGTTAACCCCTCACCCAGCGTTAATGCTGCCGCGGGGTGAGGGGTTAACGCTACCGCTGCCATGGGGTGAGGGGTTAACTTAATCCCTCACTCAATGGCAGCGGCAGTGATAACCCCCTCTCCCCAGGACATAACAGCAAGGACCCCCAGGCCTGGGCACAAAGCCCCCTAGGCCTGGATACAAATATCCCCCACCCCAGGCCTGGGCACAAATATCCCCCACCCCAGGCCTGGGCACAAATATCCCCCCACCCCAGGCCTGGGTACACATCTCCCCCACCCCAGGCCTGGGCACAAATCTCCCCCACCCCAGGCCTGGGCACAAAGCCCCCCACCCCATCTGTACTTTGTGTGGTTATTTTTACTTACAGTGGGTTAAAATTTCATGGACTCAGGAACCAATTACCAGTTTTCCATAGACATATGTACTCAACATATGATGGTTTCAACATATGATGGTCCTCTCGAAACCAATTACCATCATATGTTGAGGGACCACTGTACTGTGTGAGACTGGCGTGCACTGAATTTTTGCATATGCTAATTTTTATATGCTAATTTCCACATATGCTAATTTTCGCATATGCAAATTTTCCGCATATGCGAAAATTTTACGCGAATATTACGAATACGCAAATTTAGCGAATATATGACGAATATTGGTCCATATATTTGCGAAATATCGCAAATTCGAATATGGCCTATGCTGCTCAACACTACAGGGATGTAGATATAAGGGGTGCAGAGGTAGCTGTCACACTGGCGTCTTGGTGCCAAGGGGGTTTAAAGGCCCGTCTGCCACATAAGATGGCACTAGTATTAGGCTACAGCTGTAGTCCAAATGAATACACTGAGTTGTATGTTCAATAATCTTATGCAGCTGTAACTCAGTAGGTAAAAGGGTTTTACCACCTCCTTCTTTTGGCTTCTTACATTGCTTTGTCCCACTTACAGGCTTGGGCAAAGGGCAGGAAATTCCAATCACATACGCAGGGTTTAAAGAGGTACTCCAGTGGAAAAAAATTTTTTTAAATCATTTATTTTAAACATGTAAATTACTTCTTTAAAAAAAATCTTAATCCTTCCATTACTTATTATCTGCTGTATGCTCCAGAGGAAGTTCTTTTCTTTTTGAATACATTTTTTGTCTGACCACAGTGCTCTCTGCTGACATCTCTGTCCATGTCAGGAACTGTCCAGAGCAAGATAGGTTTGCTATGGGGATTTGCTCCTACTCTGGACAGTTCCTGACATAGGAACTGAACAGAGGTGTCAGCAGAGAGCACCGTGGTCAGACAGAAAAGAAATTCAATATTTTCCTGCACAAGCGACTCTGGTGAGAAAAAGCATATGTCCTATGAGCACAGTCAGCACAAGATGTGTAAGTGTATATCATAGCTTAAAGGGGTATTCCTGTGGAAAACTTTTTTTTTTTAAATGACCTGGTGCCAGAAAGTTAAACAGATTTGTAAATGACTTCTATTAAAAAGTCTTAATCCTTTTGGTACTTTTTAGCAGCTGTATGCTACAGAGGAAATTCTTTACTTTTTGAATTTCTTTTTTGTGTTGTCCACAGTGCTCTCTGCTGACACCTCTGTCCGTGTCAGGAACTGTCCAGAGCAGCATAGGTTTGCTATGGGGATTTTCTCCTGCTCTGGACAGTTCCGGATACGGGCATCAGGTGCCAGCAGAGAGCACTGTGGACAACACAAAAAAGACATTAAAAAAATAAAGATTTTCCTGCTAAAAAGTACTGAAAGGATTAACTTTCTGGCACCAGTTCATTTAAAAAAAAAGTTTTACCAGAGTACCCCTTTAAATATACTGCTCAAAAAAATAAAGGGAACACTTAAACAACACACTGTAACTCCAAGTCAATCACACTTCTGTGAAATCATAACCATTAGGTTCTGGTCCTGAGGTGTTCTACCCTCTCCATACTTATATTCAGGGACTTATATACACTGCTCAAAAAAAAAAATAAAGGGAACACTTATACAACACAATGTAACTCCAAGTCAATGACACTTCTGTGAAATCACACTGTCCACTCAGGAAGCAACACTGATTGACAATCAATTTCACATGCTGTTGTGCAAATGGAACAGACAACAGTTGAAAATTATAGGCAATTGGCAGGACACCCACAATAAAGGAGTAGTTCTGCAGGTGGTGACCACAGACCACTTCTTAGTTCCTATGCTTCCTGGCTGATGTTTTGGTCACTTTTGAATGCTGGCGGTGCTTTCACTCTAGTGGTAGCATGAGATGGAGTCTACAAACCACACAACTGGCTCAGGTAGTGCAGCTCATCCAGGATGGCACATCAATGCGAGCTGTGGCAAAAAGGTTTGCTGTGTCTGTCAGCATAGTGTCCAGAGCATGGAGGCGCTACCAGGAGACAGGCCTGTACATCAGGAGACATGGAGGAGGCCGTAGGAGGGTAACAACCCAGCACAGGATCGTGCTGCAGGACCGAGCAGGCCACAAATGTGCATGTGTCCACTCAAATGGTCAAATCAAACAGACTCCATGAGGGTGGTATGAGGGTCCGACGTCCACAGGTGCAAGACGTTTGGCATTTACCAGAGAACACCAAGATTGGCAAATTCGCCACTGGCGCCCTGTGCTCTTCATAGATGAAAGCAGTTTCACACTGAGCACATGTGACAGACGTGACAGAGTCAGGAGACGCCGTGGAGAACATTCTGCTGCCTGCAACATCCTCCAGCATGACCGGTTTGGCGGTGGGCCAGTAATGGTGTGGGGTTGCATTTCTTTTGGGGGGCCGCACAGCCCTCCATGTGCTTGCCAGAGGTAGCCTGACTGCTATTAGGTTCCAAGATGAGATCCTCAGAACCCTTGTGAGACCATATGCTGGTAAGGTTGGCCCTGGGTTCCTCCAAATGCAAGACAATTCTAGACATTATGTGGCTGGAGTGTGTCAGCAGTTCCTGCAAGAGGAAGACATTGATGATATGGACTGTCCCGCCCCGTTCCCCAGAACTGAATCCGATTGAGCACATCTGGGACATCATGTCTCGCTCCATCCACCAACGCCATGTTGCACCACAGACCGTCCAGGAGTTGGCGGATGCTTTAGTCCAGGTCTGGGAGGACATCCCTCAGGAGACAATCTGTCACCTCATCAAGAGCATGCTTTTTTTTTATTGAGTGAGCCTTCTGGTACCATAGGATGTAGATATGCAGCAATATCCCCCATATAATTGGTAGCACTGGATCATTTCTGACCAATACATCAAGTTCTGTCTCTGATGGGATTAACCTTACTAAGTGATTGTAAATCAGACGCTACCCTGCTTATGTGTGCACATAGGAAGTGATTAACTCTTTAGTGAGAGCACATTTATCTAGTTTAGCATTTTGAGGTGATGCCCTGCATATGTGAAACCCTTATCAATATTATCACCACATCTTGGTCTGAGATAGGGAGTGACTCATTTACAGTGTGTATACTTTCACTTGTTTATATAATTGTACATAGTGGTGCATTCCCATAGGGAGCTTGTAATCTAGTGAAGTATCTCCCCATTGGTCACTCTAACTATGATAGTGGTATGAATTGCCTACTGGAGGGGGAGAACTGGTTGCCCTATGAGCCCTGTCTACATCAGTAGAAACATTGTGGCATGTCATAGCACTATGCTGCAGCAGCCACTGGGTGGGGCAAGGAATGCATACATATGTCTTTTCCTAACCATATTGGGGCAGCAGGAATAGACGAAGCAGAAATGCAAGTAATATGTAAGTATTAGTTTGTAGCTGAGGGACTGCTCCCTGCTACATTGCCTAGTCCGCACTGATGATTATTGTTGATGGTTTTCAGAGACTTGAGGCGACTGAGCCTAAGGAAGGATTAATACACCAATATTCTGCATCACCTCAGCAGATGGTAGTCAGTGTCCAAAAGCCAACTATTGTAAAAAGCCTTGTAGCAAAACAGTAGCAGCATCCACTGGTGAGTTTGTTTTTGAAAAATTCAAGTTTTATTTCTCCACGGTACACAGAACAATATAATGTTTCATCTCGCTAAGGGGTCTTTGTCACATACTTTCTTGCATTTCACTGTAGGAACACTGGGAGATACCTAATTCTCAGAGCCCAAAGAGGGTATAGTAGATGCCTCCATTCTCTGGAGGCATTAGTTGTGCTGAGACAACAGGGCACAGATGCCATTAGTGGGATAGGATCCGCAAACTCTTATGTGTGAAGCAGCAGACTGTGAACTGTTGAACGAAAAGGTGAATATCCTATAAGAACTGCATTGAGCATATGGTTTGTGTGGAGCCAGTGCTGGTTAAAGCAAGAGCTCTGGCAGTGGAGAGAAAACTCTAGGGGCAAAGGACTGCTCCTATCACGATGGAACAGTTGTATGTGTTAAGCCTGTTGTGCAGGAAACTCTTACTTGTCTGCTATGTGACTGGCCATTGTTGTTGCGCTCAAGTTTTGGGTCTGCAAGATGAATTTATGTAAAACAGTACCCTGTTCCTGGCCTCACCATGGCTCGGAATCAGGTACTAGATCCGACATCCCCCATCATTATGATTCTCGTAATATTCTTGCCATCAAACATAGCAGAACCCTGACAAGTTATGTTAAAGTCAAGGAAGGCAAAATGGAACTGGCAGAGCTGTAATGGCTCCATTATAAAAATAAGCCCTGACACTAATGTGGACAGAGCCTTAGGCTAGCCAACAAACTGTAACAAGTGTTTTCCAAAGTTTCAAACAAAACAAGGTGATCTGTGAAAGCCGGCTACTTTTATTTCGGGACAAAGTGTTTTGAAAGGGGGAAAAACAGCACTTTGTCCAAGAGTTCTGCTTTCTTTTTGCATTTTACTATCCATACCTAATTACCAATTGGTAAACATATTGATACATTCAGAACATTGCTAAATGCTATTGACAAGCGCTCCATATCCTTAGCATCTCGCAGTTATAAACTAATTGCTTGCTATCCTGGCTTTGTCACAGGTCTGTCTTTGGTCTGGTAACTCAAGAACCAATAAGTGTGCACAGACCTCCTGTGATTTTCATTTGCTTTAAACAGCTGACTCAGAGGACACAGCCACCTTCACTCTATGTTATCCAACATAATAACTCATACACTGCGGGATATCTCATAGGCTTCATCACAGCCATACAGAAAATTGCTGTTTCTGTTTAGTCTTGTTATGCTTTTTGCTACTTCAGTTCTTAGAAAGTCTCTAATTTCTCTGTATCACATCCTATTTAGCTTAACTTCAAATTATATGTTCTCAGCAAACCTGAAGGTTCCAGTAGATATGAGTATTTGCCTATTTAATCCCTTTATCAGCAGCAACAGTTTTAACTTCCCAGGGGCTTATGAACACATGACTTGTGCCATGGTGGCATTATAGAGTGCCGATAACTCTAATAATTGCAAATCATTAATGGCATCACAAAGTGTCCATCTTGGTTGGATTGGAGGCATGTTATATCCAGCAGCAACAAGCTGGAGGACAGTAAGTACCTCGCAAATACGCAAGAAGTAAGTCACTGCCAACACTTATCTTAATACGTGAAAGGAATGTAAAATTACAACTCTTGCCTTTGCCACTTGCATATTACAAATATTAGTGAGCGTGAACCAGTTGAATCTGATTTACTTTAAAAAGA
The DNA here is from genome assembly GCF_029499605.1 of Hyla sarda. Lineage (NCBI taxonomy): Eukaryota > Metazoa > Chordata > Amphibia > Anura > Hylidae > Hyla > Hyla sarda. Next base: position 454,542,011 of record NC_079189.1, on the reverse strand, counting down.
TGCATAGTTACTCTAGGATTTGAATATTATGCTGTGTTATGCATTTCTACTGCCTAGGTTGACTGTGGTATGTACATCAAGTTTATTTGAATTTGCTTTCTGTTGATCAGTGCAAATGTATTGCAAAGATTTCTGTAAATTTTTTAGTCTTGCATTCCTTTTATCATTTGCTCTTTTTGTTCACCTTTTAACTAAACTTTGGAGTAGCTTCATTGTTATATGTGTATAACTGCTAAATGCTTTTGTCTTGATTTGTTTCCATTTTAAAAATAAATCGACAATTGATTGAAAAAAATTACTTAAAATCAGTTATGCACACCTACTGCACACATATGCACATTCACTGCTTACACACCTGTATATGCACACTCCTTACATGTTCACATACTGCATACAATCAGTAACTCCATTTATATATACTGTATCCATATTTCATATATTCACTTTAGTCCTGTATCTAAATACCCACGCCGAATAGCACCCAAAGCACCTGGCATGCAAGTTTGCCATAAGTATGCTCCAATATTGTATCCCTACGTATAGACGGAGACAGCTTTATTAGTAATGTCACTAGTTATTTAATGCCTTAATAATAGTAACGCCCACACTGCCTATAATACCAGCCATATTCCTGCCAGATGTAGTTGTATATGTTGAAGGCTGGTTACAGCCTGTGTTTATGGGAGGGGCCTGGGTGGTATCAATACCACCACGTGCAGGTCTAGGTACACGTCGGAAGTCACGCTGTTCTGTGACGTCAGTCTTGGTGGGAGTTTCATTAGTGGCAGAGCTGGACGGCGTGGTTGAATAGATGTGGAGAATGACCGATCCAAGCGGTATGATGGTAACTTCAGGGATTTCTCACTGGGGAGCGACATGTAGGGTGGTGATGTTCCGCCAGTCCTGCCCACAGCGGGAGCCTAGTTTACTGTTGCATATGTCAGGTATGTTGTCAGCTCTGCCTGCAGCAGTAACGGGTCTCAGGAGTTGGCAACAAGGTAATTGTGGACTGATGAGGCGTGATTTGAACAGAGGGTTTGCAAGTCTGCTGTTGTGTTTTGTGCCTCTCTCTTCTGTTTCTCCCCTCTGCTATGTCTTGCCGCAGTGGCGGCGGGATGTGAGAGCTTGGGGGAGGTGCCTCGGAGAGCAGTCTCATTTCAGCTCAATGTTTTGGCAGACTGCTGTATGTGGGGTTTGCTGGGAGCCGAAATTTTACATCACTGGCGCATGGAAGGTGCAGGGATGCGGAGAGAGCTTGGTATCCTGTGTAGCTGGCTGCTGCTGGCGCTTTGTTTTTTGGATCAAGTATGCTGACATTAGGTATTGTGAGGTGCGGTTGGCGGCGTGGGACTACAGCGGGAGATGCAATCTTGTTCCCACCGTTAAGAGCCTCCATCAGTGGAAAGGCTAATCCTGCCCACTCCTTACAACGCTTCGGTACACATCAGCACTCGAGAGTTGCATTCCTGTTGTCAAGTATTGGGTGCGTTGAAAATTGGTGGGGTATGCTGGCAGTTGTTGTCCTTTTTCAGATACTGGGTTGCATTAGCTGGTACTTCATGCTATATGCCATAGTTTTATACAGGGGGCCACGCTTACATTTGGTACAGTGTTATCAAGTTACATATAGGGTACCACACTGTTCTTTAGGCAGAGTACCATGCTTATTTTATGCAGAGTACCTCACTTATGTTCTTATTGTACTAGGTTACCGTGACATACAGTTGTGCCACACAGTTCATACTTCTACATAGTCAGACCATGCTTTTGTTTCTTTACAAAATACACCGTACATGTTTTCCATACAATTGTACCACATAGCACGCTGGTGTCTCCATACAGTCATTACATGCCTATATTGTACCACGTTTAAGTTTTACAGTGGTACCACACTTATATTTTAGACTGTACTTTGCTCAGGTTCTTATACAATTACCGGCGGGACTCAGGAGCGGAACATTACAGGGAGTGGGAATGTTTATAATGGTGGTATGTTTAAGAGCAATTATAATGTGTATACGTCACAGTATTATAATACGTTCATAGTTGGCATATTTTAGTATTTTTACGTTTTAGTATTATGATATGCATATGTTCCTTGCCTTTTTTCTTAACAGTTATCTGTATACCTTTCATAGTTTTTATGGTGTGTATATGTTATAGCACTCATAATGGATATACGTTTCGATCCACAATCCGGATCTTTATCAAGCTTGCTTGATAAAGATCCGGATTGTGGATCGAAACGTTGCATCTCACTGATGGGTGAATAAAACTATTTTATTTGGATTACAATCCCTGGAGTGCCGCTTCTTCCGTATTTTCTTCAATATCTGGGATCTTGAGTCGGACCCCTGGAGCTTGTGCACCCACTCTGGACTATAAGTCCTCCACTGTGCCTTACCTGACTTCCCTTTGCTTTTTCATAATGGATATACGTTTGCAGCATTATAGTGGATGCGTTTCATAGCATTTGTGGTGTATAAATATTTCATGGCATTTATAGGGGGTCTTCGGTCATGTTTATAGAGTTAGGAATGGGTAGCATTTATAAGGGTACACGTTTATGACAGCCATAGAATCTTCACGTTTCATGCCATTATAGTATGCATGCCTTCTTACCACTTAGTGGGCCCACGTTCACAGCATTATAGTGTACATACATTTGCATAGCATGTAGGGTGTGTATGCATTCCATATAGCCCAGCATGCTTATGTTTCCGCATAAGGTAACATGCTTATGTTTTCCCTACAATAAAACACGCTGTTGTTTTCCATACGGTGTCACACGTTCATGTTTCATGGTGTCAGCAACCGGACTGGTATGCGGGAGATGCAATCTTGTTCCCACCGTTAAGAGCCTCCATCAGTGGAAAGGCTAATCCTGCCCACTCCTTACAACGCTTCGGTACACATCAGCACTCGAGAGTTGCATTCCTGTTGTCAAGTATTGGGTGCGTTGAAAATTGGTGGGGTATGCTGGCAGTTGTTGTCCTTTTTCAGATACTGGGTTGCATTAGCTGGTACTTCATGCTATATGCCATAGTTTTATACAGGGGGCCACGCTTACATTTGGTACAGTGTTATCAAGTTACATATAGGGTACCACACTGTTCTTTAGGCAGAGTACCATGCTTATTTTATGCAGAGTACCTCACTTATGTTCTTATTGTACTAGGTTACCGTGACATACAGTTGTGCCACACAGTTCATACTTCTACATAGTCAGACCATGCTTTTGTTTCTTTACAAAATACACCGTACATGTTTTCCATACAATTGTACCACATAGCACGCTGGTGTCTCCATACAGTCATTACATGCCTATATTGTACCACGTTTAAGTTTTACAGTGGTACCACACTTATATTTTAGACTGTACTTTGCTCAGGTTCTTATACAATTACCGGCGGGACTCAGGAGCGGAACATTACAGGGAGTGGGAATGTTTATAATGGTGGTATGTTTAAGAGCAATTATAATGTGTATACGTCACAGTATTATAATACGTTCATAGTTGGCATATTTTAGTATTTTTACGTTTTAGTATTATGATATGCATATGTTCCTTGCCTTTTTTCTTAACAGTTATCTGTATACCTTTCATAGTTTTTATGGTGTGTATATGTTATAGCACTCATAATGGATATACGTTTCGATCCACAATCCGGATCTTTATCAAGCTTGCTTGATAAAGATCCGGATTGTGGATCGAAACGTTGCATCTCACTGATGGGTGAATAAAACTATTTTATTTGGATTACAATCCCTGGAGTGCCGCTTCTTCCGTATTTTCTTCAATATCTGGGATCTTGAGTCGGACCCCTGGAGCTTGTGCACCCACTCTGGACTATAAGTCCTCCACTGTGCCTTACCTGACTTCCCTTTGCTTTTTCATAATGGATATACGTTTGCAGCATTATAGTGGATGCGTTTCATAGCATTTGTGGTGTATAAATATTTCATGGCATTTATAGGGGGTCTTCGGTCATGTTTATAGAGTTAGGAATGGGTAGCATTTATAAGGGTACACGTTTATGACAGCCATAGAATCTTCACGTTTCATGCCATTATAGTATGCATGCCTTCTTACCACTTAGTGGGCCCACGTTCACAGCATTATAGTGTACATACATTTGCATAGCATGTAGGGTGTGTATGCATTCCATATAGCCCAGCATGCTTATGTTTCCGCATAAGGTAACATGCTTATGTTTTCCCTACAATAAAACACGCTGTTGTTTTCCATACGGTGTCACACGTTCATGTTTCATGGTGTCAGCAACCGGACTGGTATGCGGGTAGTGGATCCTCTGTGTCAGTGACGCGAAGATGTGGGCCGTACCAGGGGACCGGTTCTAAGAAGTTACTGGTTTTAACCAGAGCCCGCCACAAGGCGGGATGGACTTGCTGCGGCGGTAACTCCCAGGTCGTATCCCCTGATAGCGACTTGACCTCACTGACAGCTGAGACAGGCGTGGTACACAAGGATAAGGCGAAGGCAAGGTCGGACGTAGCAAAAGGTCAAGGCAGGCGGCAATGGTTCGTAGTCAGGGGCAACGGCAAATGGTCTGGATACACAGGTTAGGGATACACACAAAACGCTTTCTCAGGGCACTAGGGCAACAAGATCTGGCAAGGACAGGAAGGGGAAGTGGGTTTATATGTATAGTAAGTGTCACGCTTCGGCTGGCAGGAGGTGGATCCTCTGTGCCAGAGAGGGATTGGCGTGGACCGGTTCTAAGTTGCTACTGGTATTCACCAGAGCCCGCCGCAAAGCGGGATGGTCTTGCAGCGGCGGTAGCAACCAGGTCGTATCCACCAGCAACGGCTCAACCTCTCTGACTGCTGAAGATAGGCGCGGTACAAGGGAGTAGACAAGAGCAAGGTCGGACGTAGCAGAAGGTCGGGGCAGGCAGCAAGGATCGTAGTCAGGGGCAACGGCAGGAGGTCTGGAACACAGGCTAGGAACACACAAGGAAACGCTTTCACTGGCACAATGGCAACAAGATCCGGCGAGGGAGTGCAGGGGAAGTGAGGTATAAATAGGGAGTGCACAGGTGAACACACTAATTAAGCCAACTGCGCCAATCAGTGGCGCAGTGGCCCTTTAAATTGCAGAGACCCGGCGCGCGCGCGCCCTAAGGAGCGGGGCCGCGCGCGCCAGGACAAGACCGACGGAGAGCGGGTCAGGTACGGGAGCCGGGATGCGCATCGCGAGCGGGCGCCTCCCGCATCGCGAATCGCATCCCGGCTGAGAGAGGTATTGCAGCGCACCCGGTCAGCAGGTCTGACCGGGGCGCTGCAATTGCGAGGATGTTGCGAGCGCTCCGGGGAGGAGCGGGGACCCGGAGCGCTCGGCGTAACAGTAAGTGATTGGAACTGATTGGATCAGGCACCAATTAATGGTGCCCTGGCCCTTTAAATCTGAGAGCGACCTAGAGAGCGGGGCCGCGCGTGCCGGGACTGAGCAGGAGGACGGGGCAGGTGAATGGAACGAGTTGCCACCTACGGGCAGGCATGTCCCGCCGTGTGGATCGCATCCCCGCCGGGGGACACAGAGCAGCGCTCCCGGTCAGCGAGTCTGACCAGGGCGCTGCAAGAGCAAGATCAGAACACTGCGAGCGCTTCGGGGGAGGAGCGGGACCAGGAGCGTTCGGTGTTACAGTACCCCCCCCCCTTAGGTCTCCCCCTCTTTTTGTAACCAAGAAATTTGTGGATAAGCTCCTTGTCCAAAATATTGGCCTCCGGCTCCCAGGACCTCTCTTCAGGACCACAATTCTCCCAATCAACAAGAATTTTTTTTTTCACCTCGGACAACCTTGAAGGCAAGGATCTCCTTGACAGAGAAGACATCAGAGGAGCCAGAGACAGGAGCAGGAACAGTGACCTTGGGAGAAAAGCGGTTAAGTATGAGAGGTTTGAGAAGAGAAACATGGAAACAGTTAGGAATGCGAAGAGAAGGAAGATGGAGCTTGTAGGAGACAGGGTTGATTTGGTTTTTGATTTTAAATGGCCCGAGGTAATGAGGGCCCAGCTTGTAGCTAGGGACACCAAACCGTATGTATTTGGCAGAGAGCCACACTTTGTCACCGGGGGCAAAGACAGGAGGAGTTCTTCTCTTTTTATCCGCATGTCTCTTCATGCAAGAAGAGGCCAGTAAGAGCGACTTTTGAGTCTCCTTCCAGATGGAGGAGAAGTTCCGGGTTAACTCATCCACATCAGGAATTCCAGACGAAGTGGGAATGGGGAGGGGGGGGGGCAGTGGATGACGGCCGTACACCACAAAGAATGGAGATTTGGAGGAAGACTTTGAAGATTTGGAGGAATTTTTGAAATTGTACGAGAATTCAGCCCAGGGCAGAAGGTCGACCCAATCATTTTGATGGGAGGAGACAAAATTTGGCAAGTAGTCACCAAGAATCTGATTCACTCTTTCCACTTGCCAATTGGATTGGGGGTGATAGGAGGAAGAGAAATTCAATTTGATCTTTAATTGATTGCAGAGTGCTCTCCAAAATTTTGTAACAAATTGGACGCCTCTCTCCGAGACGATATGCATGGGAAGCCCGTGAAGGCGAAAAATCTGCAGAAAAAATTGCTTCGCCAACTGTGGCGCAGAAGGAAGGCCAGGAAGCGGGATAAAATGGGCCATTTTGGAAAAGCGATCAACGACCACCCAAATGACAGTGTTGCCATGAGATAAAGGAAGGTTAGTGATGAAGTTCATGGCTATGTTAGACCAAGGCTGTTCAGGCACCGGCAGAGGAAGGAGAAGACCTGCAGGCTTCTGGCATGGAATCTTGTCACGTGCACACACTGTACAGGCTCGTCCGAAATCGGTCACATCTTTTTCCAGGGAGGACCATCAATAGTGTCGGGCAATCAACTGTATAGATTTTTCGATTCCAGCATGACCAGCCAGATGGGAGGAATGGCCCCATTTGAGAGTCCGGAGGCAAAGACGTGGAGGAACATAAGTTTTTCCTGGAGGAATTGGCACCAGAGAAGTAGGAGCAGAAGAGATCAGACACTCAGGAGGCATGATGTGCTGAGGAAGAGTCTCGGCTTCTGAGGCATCGGTGGAACGTGATAGAGCATCAGCCCTGACTTTCTTGTCTGCAGGACGAAAATGGATTTGAAAATTTAAGCGGGCAAAAAACAAGGACCATCTGGCCTGGCGAGGATTTAACCGCTGGGCGGATCGGAGATAAGACAGGTTTTTATGGTCAGTGTAAATGGTGATGGGGTGAAGGGATCCCTCCAGGAGGTGTGTTCATTCCTCAAGTGCCAACTTGATGACCAACAGTTCTCGGTCTCCTATAGAATAATTTTTTTTCAGGAGGCGAAAAGGTTTTGGAGAAAAAACCGCAAGTGACGTTTTTCCCTTGGCGGTGTTTTGGAGAAGGACAGCTCCAGCTCCCACTGAGGAGGCGTCAACCTCAAGGAAGAAAGGCTTCAGAGCATCTGGCCTGAACAAGACTGATGCAGAAGCGAAGGAGGCCTTAAGGCGAGTAAAAGCTTCATCTGCTTGGGGAGGCCAGGACCTCGGATTCACGTTTTTCTTTGTCAGTGCCACAAAAGGGGCAACGATGGTGGAGAAGTGGGGAATAGTGTTGCTCGTGAATATTCGCAATGCGAATTTTATTCGCGAATATCGCATATTCGCGAATATTCGCGAATATAGCACTATATATTCGTAATTACGAACATTCTTTTATTATTTTTTTTTTTTTTCCACAGTACACATCACAGTGATCATCCCTTTCTGCTTCCAGCTTGTGTGGTGTAAAGAAGGCTCTAATACTACTGTGTGAGACCGGTGTTCAAATTTTCGCATATGCGAAAATTAGCATATGCTAATTTTCGCATATGCAAATTTTCGCATATGCAAATTTTCGCTTATGTTAATTAACCCCTTAAGGACCCGGGATTTTTCTGTTTTTTCATTTTCAATTTTTCCTCCATAACTTTAAAAAATCATAACTCTTAAAAATTTTCACCTAAAATTATATATAATGGCTTAATTTTTGCGTCACTAATTCTACTTTGTTCTGACATTAGTCATTTTACCCAAAAATCTACGGTGAAATGGGAAAAAAAATCAATGTGCGACAAAATTGATGAAAAAACACAATTTTGTAAGTTTTGGGGGCTTCTGTTTTTACGCAGTACATTTTTTGTCAAAAATGATACCTTATCTTTATTCTGTAGGTTCATACGGTTAAAATAATCCCCTACTTATATAGGTTTGAATTTGTATCACTTCCGAAAAAAATCATGAATACATGCAGGAAAATTTATACGTTTAAAATGGTAATCTTTTGACCCCTATAACTTTTTTATTTTTCTGTGTTCAGGGCGCTTTGAGGACTCATTTTTTGCGCCGTCATCTGAAGTTTTTAGCGGTACAATTTATCTTCTGATCAGACTTTTTGATCACTTTTTATTCACTTTTTTGTGGTATAAAAAGTGATCAAAATGCGCTATTTTGGACTTTGGAATTTTTTTGCGCGTACGCCATTGAACGAGCGGTTTAAAAAGCAGTATATTTTTATAAATCGGACATTTCCGCACGCGGCGATACCACATATGTTTATTTTTATTATTATTATTTACATAATGTTTTTTTTATTTTTGGAAATGCCGGGTGATTCAAACTTTTATTAGGGGAAGGGATAATTGAAAGGGTTAATGATTTTTTTACACTTTTCTTATGCAATATTATAGCTCCTATAGGGGGCTATAACATTGCATGTACTGATCTTTTACACTGACTGATCCATCTCCATAGGAATGGATCAATCAGTGTTTTCGGCGATTGAATGCTCAAGCCTGGATCTCAGGCTTGAAGCATTCATTCGGCGATCGGACAGCACAGGAGAAGGTAAGAAGACCTCCTCCTGTGCTACAGCTGTTCGGGATGCCGCGATTATACCGCGGCGATCCCGAACAGCTCCCTGAGCTAACCGGCACATTTTACTTTCGTTTTAGCCGCGTGGCTCAGCTTTGAGCGCGCGGCTAAAGGGTTAATAGCGCGCGGCACAGCGATCAGTGCCGCGCGGTATTAGAGGCGGGTCCCGGCTTCACTATGACGCCGGGCCCGCCGCGATATGATGCGGGGTCACCGTGTGACCCCGCGTTATATCGCAGGAGTGGGACTCATGACGTACGCATACGTCATGGGTCCTTAAGAATTTAATGTATATGCTAATTTTCGCATATGTTAATTTTCGCATATGCGTATTTTCGAATTACGAATATGCGAATATTCGTGAATATATGACGAATATTCGTCCATATATTCGCGAATATTCGCAAATTCGAATATGGCCTATGCCGCTCAACACTAGTGGGGAATAAACTGACGATAGTAGTTGGTGAATCCGAGGAAGCGCTGGATAGCACGGAGTCCTTGGGGGCGCGGCCAATCCAAAACCGCGGAGAGCTTGTCAGGATCCATTTGAAGACCTTGTCCAGAGACCAGGTACCCCAGGAAAGGAAGACAGCTGCGTTCAAAAAGGCATTTTTCAAACTTGGCGTAAAGATCATTTACACGAAGGCGCTGGAGCACTTAACGGACATGGAGCCGGTGTTCCTCTAGGTTGGAGGAAAAAAATTAGAATGTGTTCTAGATAGACAACAACACAAGTATACAGTAAGTCCCGAAAAATTTCATTGACAAAGTCTTGAAATACTGCAGGGGTGTTGCAAAGGCCAAATGGCATGACTAGATACTCAAAGTGACCATCTCTGGTGTTAAAAGCGGTTTTCCACTCATCTTCTCAAATTCTGATGAGGTTATAAGCGCCCCTGAGATCGAGTTTAGTGAAAATTTTTGCTCCGCGCAGACGGTCAAAGAGTTCCCAGATGAGAGGCAGAGGGTAGCGGTTCTTTACAGTGATTTTATTGAGGCCAATGCAGGGGCGTAGTGAACCTTCCTTCTTCTCCGGCTGGAGAAGAAGACTTCCTGATGAAACCTTTCCTTAGATTCTCCTGTATGTATTCTGTCATGGACTTAGTTTTGGGAGCAGAGAGAGGGTAAATTCTGCCACGGGGCGGTGTGGTACCAGGAAGCAAGTCGATAGGGCAGTCGTAGGGTCTATTTGGTGGTAAGACCTCCACTAGCTTTTTACAGAAGACGTCCGAAAAGTCCTGATAGAACTTTGGAAGGCCAGGCAATGGAGTAGCGATGGAGACTTGGCTGGTTGGTACCCACTTGAGGCAATGTTTGTGGCAGGAAGAGCCCCAGGATTTAATGTCCCCAGTGGTCCAGTCGAGGGTAGGAGTGTGACGCTGGAGCCAGGGCAAGCCAAGAAGGATGTCAGAGGTACAGTTAGGCAAAACAAAAAATTCTATTTTTTCTTAATGGAGAAGACCAAAGGTCATGTGCAAAGGTTCAGTGCGGTAACGCACGGTGCAGACCAGTCTTTCCCCATTTACAGAAGAAATGAAGAAGGGTTTGATGAGACGGGTAACAGGAATGTTGAATCTGTTGATAAATGAGGCTTCAATAAAGTTTTCTGCAGAACCTGAGTCCAGGAAGGCCACCGCAGAGAAGTAGGAATTAGCGGATGGAGAAATCCGCACTGGAGTAGTCAGACGTGGAGAGGATGAATTCACACCTAGTAACGCCTCTCCCACGTTAACTAGGTGCGTGCGTTTCCCTGACGCGGAGGGCGAATATGGCAATCCTTAAGGAAATGTTCAGTACTAGCGCAGTACAGGCACAAATTTCCATTTCTGCGGCGTGTCCTCTCTTCTTGGGTCAGGCGAGACTGATCCACTTGCATAGCCTCCTCGGCGGGAGGCACAGGAGTAGGTTGCAAAGGACTCTGGAAGAGAGGTGCCAAGCGAGAAAACCGCCTGGTACGAACAAGATCCTTTTCTTGGCGGAGCTCCTTGTGTCTTTCCGAGAAACGCATATCAATGCCGGTGGCAACTGGATAAGTTCAGGCAAGGTAGCGAGAATTTCTCGTGCGGCCAGAACATCTTTGATGTGGCTGGATAAACCTTTCTTGAAGGTCGCGCAGAGGGCCTCATTGTTCCAATCTAGCTCAGAGGCGAGGGTGCGGAACTGGATGGCATATTCACCCACTGAAGAGCTCCCTTGGACGAGATTCAGAAGAGCCGTCTCGGCAGAGAAGGCCCGGGCTGGCTCCTCGAAGACACTAGGTACTTCGGAGAAGAAGGACTGGATGGAAGTAGTGGCAGGATCGTGGCGGTCCCAAAGCGGTGTGGCCCAGGACAAGGCATTTCCATATAGTAAACTGACCATGAAAGCCACCTTAGACCGTTCTGTGGGGAACTGGTCCGACATCATCTCCAGGTGCAGGGAACATTGGGACAGGAATCCCCGGCACATCTTAGAGTCCCCATAAAATTTCTCAGGAGGAGATAAACGGACTCTAGAGGAAGGAGCGGCAGCTCGGAGTGGAGGAGATGCTGGAGCTGGCGGAGGAGATGGTAGAGGCTATGAAGGCAGAAGCTGCTGGAGCATGGCGGCCAACTGCGACAACTGTTGTCCTTGTTGGGCGATCTGCTGAGACTGCTGGGCAACCACGGTAGTGAGGTCAGCGAGACTTGGCAGCGGCACCTCAGCGGGATTCCCTGCCGGATCTACTGTCAGGAACCGGACTGGTATGCGGGTAGTGAATCATCTGTGTCAGTGAGGCGAAGACGTGGGCCGTACCAGGGGACCAGTTCTAAGAAGTTACTGGTTTTCACCAGAGCCCGCCGCAAGGCGGGATGGACTTGCTGCGGTGGTAACTCCCAGGTCGTATCCCCTGATAGCGACTTGACCTCACTGACAGCTGAGACAGGCATGGTACACAAGGATAAGGCGAAGGCAAGGTCGGACGAAGCAAAAGGTCAAGGCAGGCGGCAATGGTTCATAGTCAGGGGCAACGGCAAAGGGTCTGGATACACAGGCTAGGGATACACACAAAACGCTTTCTCAGGGCACTAGGGCAACAAGATCCGGCAAGGACAGGAAGGGGAAGTGGGTTTATATGTGTAGGGAGTGATTGGAACTGATTGGACCAGGCACCAATTAATGGTGCCCTGGCCCTTTAAATTTGAGCGACCCGGCGTGCGGGCGCCCTAGAGAGCAGGGCCGCGCGTGCCGGGACTGAGCAGGAGGAGGGGGCAGGTGAATGGAACGGGAAGCGACCCGCGGGCAGGCACGTCCCGCCGCACGGATCGCATCCCCGCCAGGGGACACAGAGCAGCGCTCCCGGTCAGCGTGTCTGACCGGGGCACTGCAAGCAAGATCAGAACGCTGCGAGCGCTCCGGGGGAGGAGCGGGACCCGGAGTGCTCGGCGTTACACATGGGCTTATGTTTTCCATTTGGTTAACAGGCTCATGTTTTCCATGTCCTACAATACGCTTATGATCCCATATGGTATATCACGCATATACTGACGATAAACATGCTTATGTTTCCATATCCATATGCTTAGTACTCCATATGCTTTAATTCGCTAATGTTCCCATACGATATATCATGCTCATGTTCATACGATATAACACACTGTTTATGACACATAAGGTATTATACGCTTATGTTCCCATACAATATATCACGCTCATATTTATACAATATAACATGCTTAGGTTTTCCATACGGTATTATACGCTCATGTTCCTGCGGGGATATATTATGTTACATACGGTATGACATGCTTATGTGGTCCATAAGGTGTAATGCGCATTATGTTGCATTTGGGACTAAGCATGTTTTACTTGCATTGTGTTCTTACTACACTTAGGTTACAGTGGTATTATTTCTACGCACATGTCATGATAGCATTGTATTGCGTACATGCTGTGGCAGTGTTATGGCTCATATGTTCCTAGGGCATCGGTAACATGTATGCCTTGCCATAACATTGTCGCTGTGTATAGGTTTTTGTGACTTTGTGATTGGGCATACATTGCTACAGCTTTGGTTATTGGGCATGTTAGCATTGTTGCTATGGTATTGTGTTATGCATATGTTGTCATAGCATTATTACATGCACAGGTTGCTTTTGCTTTGTACAGGCCTATAGCATTGTTGCTGTGCATTCTTACTATGCACGGTTACTTTAGTATTTGTTACTATGCTTTTTACTATAAGAATTATTACACATTTTGTTACCATGGCATTGCTCATTGGGCGTTAGTATGTTTACTACAGCATTGTTACTATGCATATGGAAATATAGCATTTTGTTACCATAGCCTGTTTTCTATAGCGTTGTTACCATAGCATTTTGTTACACAGTTCCTTACCATAGCATTTGTTTACCATAGCATTTTGTTTCCTTAGTTTTGTCTACCATATGTCATAATAGTGTTTATTCATATGTCATAGTTGGCTCATGCAGTACACGCGCATAATTCCGTATAGTAGAACACGGTTATGTTCCCGTGCAGTAGAACGCGCTGATTGTCCAGTACAGTAGTACACGCTTATTGTTTTCCAGATGGTAGAACAAGCTGATGTTCCTTACAGGACAACACGCTAATCTTTGCGTTCAGTATACTTTTTGCCTTATTAGTGTGTATACCTTCATAGCTTAATGGTGCGTTTACGTTTACAGTGTTTATATTGTTCATGTCTGTTGCTTCATGTTAGTACACACTCAGAGCAGTTATAGGGTGCATGTTACATTTTCATATGCATTCACAAGGGTGTATTATGTTCATATGGTTGAAGTTTTACGTTGTGTATAAGCTCATGCCTCATAGTATGTGGATACTTTCTTAGCAGATGGTTATATACTGTCTGTATGTTTGTTAGTGTTTTTTTAGGGTGTTACGTGCATAACAAGTAGGAGCGTGTTATTATGGCAGCTGGGCCTATGCATTATGAATATGTTATAAGAGCTGGTCAGTTTGCACATGTTATCATTCGGTGACATTGTACGTACGTTATTTTGGCTTTTACAATTCTTGCGTTATCATTGCTTGCCACCATGTATGTTGTTGTTGGTTACTGCTATATAAATGTTATCATTGTTGTCACTTTCTACACGGATCAATGTATCTATATGTGTTTTATTTGGTCGCTACTCTTCATTTATAGCTTTGTCACTATGCATTTTGTTAATATTAGAGGTGCACCGAAATGGAAATTTCAGAACCGAAACGAAACCGAAATAAAAAAAAATGTCCGGCCGAAACCGATACCGATACCGAAAATGACTTCTCCCCGTCTTCTGGTAAAATGCAGCGCTCCGCTCATTAGATTAGATTCCCCCACATTAGATTGCCAGCTCCCCCACATTAGGTCGGGAGTTCCCCCACAATAGTAGGCAGCTCCCCCACAATAGTAGGCAGCTCCCCCACAATAGTAGGCAGCTCCCCCACAATAGTAGGCAGCTCCCCCACAACAGTAGGCAGGTTCCCAAATTAGGTCAGCATTTCCCCCACAATAGTAGGCAGCTCCCCCCAACAATAGTAGGCAGTTCCCACACAATATTAGGCAGATCCCCCCAACAATATTAGGCAGCTCCCCCCACATTAGGTCAGCAGTTCCCCCACAATAGTAGGCAGGTTCCTCACATTAGGTCAGCATTTCCCCCACAATAGTAGGCAGCTCCCCCCAACAATAGTAGGCAGTTCCCACACAATATTAGGCAGCTCCCCCCAACAATATTAGGCAGCCCCCCCCACATTTGTAGGCAGCTCCCCCCCCCCCCACAATATCAGGCAGCTCCCCCCAACAATATTAGGCAGCTCCCCCCACATTTGTAGGCAGCTCCCCCCCACAATATCAGGCAGCTCCCCCCAACAATATCAGGCAGCTCCCCCCACAATATCAGGCAGCTTCCCCCCCCCCACAATATCAGGCAGCTTCCCCCCCCCACCCACAATATCAGGCAGCTTCCCCCCCCACAATATCAGGCAGCTTCGCCCCCCCCACAATATCAGGCAGCTTCCCCCCCCCCCACAATATCAGGCAGCTCCCCCCCCCCCCAATATCAGGCAGCTCCCCCCCCCCCACAATATCAGGCAGCTCCCTCCCCCCCACAATATCAGGCAGCTCCCCCCCCCCAATATCAGGCAGTTCCCCCCCCCACAATATCAGGCAGCTCCCCCCCCCACAATATCAGGCAGCCCCCCCCCACAATATTAGGCAGCTCCCCCCCCCCAATATTAGGCAGCTCCCCCCCCCACAATATTAGGCAGCTCCCCCACAATATTAGGCAGCTCCCCCCCCACACACACACACACACACACACATTTCTAGGCAGCTCCCCACCACATTAGGTCAGCAGTTCCCCCACCCCACAGACATACAGCCTCCAGCCATATACAGTGTATGGCTGGAGGCTGTATGTCTGTACTGCTGCCCCCACAGTGTTCCGGTCACCGCTCCTCCGGCCCGGGGTCACATCTACTGCTATGGCATATGGACCATAGCAGTAGGTGCCGGTGCCGGGACCGGGGGAGCGATGACCGGAACACTGAAGAAGATGACGCGGTCACTTACCAGGCCCCGGCCGGCGTGCGTTCTCCTGCGACGATCCTGCGGTCCTCCTGCGTCTCTATGGTTGTACGCACGGGACGTCAGTGACGTCCCGTGCGTACGACCATAGAGGCGGAGAAGCGAAGGACCGAAGGAGGATCGCGGGAGGATCGCAGGAGGACGCCGGGGAATGGTGAGTGACCGCCGGACATCCTTATGTCCCGAAAAGATTTTTCGGAACACAGGGATGTCCGGGATAGGATTAGGAATACTTCTTTTTATGTGCCCGGGCCGACTCCCGTGTGTGGCTGCAGGCGGGGGCCGGCCAGCGCATATAAAAACAAATACTGTATACTAAAAACCAGGGGGCCTCCAGCTGTTGTGAAACTACAACTCCCAGCATGCCCGGACCAACTTTGCCGGTCCGGGCATGCTGGGAGTTGTAGTTTCACAACAGCTGGAGGCTCCCTTGTTTTTAGTATACAGTATTAGGTTTTATATGCTCGGGCCGGCCCCCGCCTGCAGCCACACATAGGAGCCGGCCCGGGCACATAAAAAGAAGTATTCCTAATCCTATCCCGGAGAGCGTAACCCCCCCCCCCAGATGTTGCGGCCGGCCCAAGGGGAGGTGGGTCATTATCGGCAGATTTTTAGTTGTTTCGGCATTTTGCCGAAATAGCTATTTTCGGCCGATATGTATCGGCCGCCGATATATCGGTGCATCCCTAGTTAATATAGCTTATTACCAAGCATATGTTAATATCGTTAGAACTCATACATTGTCATAGCTGGTAATACGTATACATTATTATAGCTCAATTTCACTCGTATACGTTATTATAGCTTGTCATTTCGCACACATTATTGATAGCTTGTCACTATGCATATGTCATTTTAATTTTCATCATGCATATGTTATCATAGGTTGTTACTATATATATTACTACATGTGTTTCAGCTTTATGGCTGGGGGTAGCCTTGTCGGTTTGTCCTTGATTGGTGTTGTCATTATGGCATTCTTCTCACAAATGTTATTACACATCAGGTTATGTTTAGTCTTGTTTTTTGCTTACGTTATTTTTCTAGCATTGTCCCGGTACATATGTTACATGTGTTACTATGGTATTGTGGTGACATGCTTGTTATGGCATCACAATAGTGTACATTACACTACATTACGTTATGTTATGATTTTAGTCCTGATTCTACACTTATGTTACATGTCATGTCTTGTTACTATACCATTGTTACAGTGTTTACTTTAGCTAGCTTTGTGTTTGCAAACGTGTTGTGAATGTAAGTATTCATATATTTTCACGGTTAATTATGATAGGTACTATGATAGCTGTAAAGTTTGTAGTCGTAGGGAAATACATATCATGCATATGTCTTACGCAGATGCAGCTATTTTCTGTGTTGTTTTAGCATAGTTTCCCTTAGCAAGTAAGTATTTCCTTACACATGTTTTTATATGCATGGCACGGTGTTTATGTTGCCACATGTCTTGGTTAACAGGCAAGTGTCACTATACTCATTCATTCACTTACGTTATTTCTAGTATTGGCTGCGTATACATTACTACATGCATGACACAGTGCTGATCTCCCCACACGTCTTGGGTACCTAGCAAATGTCACCATACTCAGTTGTACGCTTTACATAATTTTGTAGTATTGCTGTGTATTCTTCACTAGTGTTGCTCGCGAATATTCGCAATGCGAATTTTATTCGCGAATATAGCACTATATATTCGTAATTACGAATATTGTTTTTTTTTTTTTTTTTCACAGTACACATCACAGTGATCATCCCTCTCTGCTTCCAGCTTGTGTGGTATAAAGAAGGCTCTAATACTACTGTGAGAGACCGCCGGGTGAATTTTCGCATATGCAAAAATTTGCATATGCTAATTTGCGCATATGCGAATTTTCACGTATACTAATTTTTGTATATGATAATTTTCGCATATGCTAATTTTCGCATATGCGAAAATAAAACGCGATTATTACGAATATGCGAATTTAGCGAATATATGACGATTATTCGTCCATATATTCGCGAAATATCGCGAATTCGAATATGGCCTATGCCGCTCAACACTATTCTTCACCATGGTGTTATTACTATTTTCACACTAATGTGTTTGCGCATATGAGTTAGCATGGTTACGTTTGTGTTCCATCAGTGTTTGTGCTTCGCAGGTTAGTTAGTAGGGTCACATGCACTTGTTACTTTGTTTCTCTCCGGCTTTGGTTTTGGTACGTTTGTTACTTTAGTTTGGATGCTGCATTGGCGTTCATCACATACACGTTATAATGGCTTGGTTATCATGGTACCGTAGCTCTTGCATCATTACGGCACACACGTTATTTCAGTATGATATCTCATACGATATTTTGACATTATTGTACAGGGTAATCACTGCACTTATTTTCGCAGGTGATTCACTGATCTTGCATGCATAATTTGCTCTAGCTTTGTTAGGTGTGTCTGCCAAGCTAGTCTTGTCACTATGCGTCACACTGCGTTAGTGTTCCGTTACACTTTTCAGTTCCGGTTTATATGTTTTGTCATGTTAATTTTGCTTGCTGCACATATGGTTATCAAGAATGTGTTCTTGTAGTTTGGTTACTGTGGCGCCTTTAGCATTTTTGCCAATTGGCTTACTCTTGCATTACTACAGGTTCGTTAGTTTCACCATCGTTGTATCTCATTCGTTCACTTTTGTATTCATTACAGGGTAGTCAAATTGCATAATTCATTATGCATTACGGTGATAGGCATCATGCACATATGCTCATTATCAAGCAATTGGTCTTGACACACTTACAGGACATCTTCATAGTCATTATCATTCTCAGCTTGCCTGCCACGTCTGCAGGGGAGTACACTACTTGAGCTATTGCTTCTGACATGTTTTTCAGAGCAATAACAGAAGGACACATAGGTGGTTGTATACCTGTTATGCCTGACACGTTTTCAGGTGGGATGCACTGCATAGTTGTATGTCCTGACACGTTTTTTCAGGACAAGACTGCCATGCTTCACTAATTTATACCTTATCTACATTTGACATATTCATGCATGGTGACATGATTCAGTTAGTCATTTTTTCTATATTGGTAGTCACCATGAGGTCCTTTTTTCTTAGGTTGGTGGGGATTTTGAGGTGTCTCTTCATTATGATTATTTTTCCTCATAGTCCTGTCATGTAGGCAGCATACTCCTGAAACGTTCTATTTCTTATGACGCTTGGGTCTTTACCTTCCCTACATCTTGTCGGGTTTTTGCCAACCTTTGAACATAGAAGCAGCATTTGATGATGATTGAGAGGTTTGTCCATGTTGTCTAGTGGTGAGGGGAACATGGTTCATCAGTTCATCCGGCAGGTGGTGGTTGGCAGCTGATGCCCTGGTTTTATGTCAAGGGGATTCCATGCTACTTCCCTAGGTATGCTGTTTTTGCCCTCTTAAAGTGTACCCTCGACGGTGGCCTGGGCACACATCTAACCGCAGATTAGGTGAGGTAGGTTCATGTCTCTTGCATCCTTGGATACAGGTTTAGGTGAGTAGTGATATGTTTATCTCTCATTGTTTGGTAGTTTAGGTAGGCTTACGTTCCATGCACACTGGAAGGCCTTGACCATAAGTTGAAGGCTGGTTACAGCCTGTTTTTATGAGAGGGGCCTGGGTGGTATAAATACCACCATGTGCAGGTTTAGGGGCACGTTGGATGTCAAGCTGTCCCACCCATTATCTCTCCCTCATTTCGGTATTTTTCCTTCAGTCTTATTCAGGGTATGCCCTCTTAAGGTGTATTCCCGACAGTGGCCTGGGCACACATCTAGCCACAGATTAGGTGAGGTAGGTTTATGTCTCTTGCATCCTTGAATACAGGTTTAGGTAAGTAGTGATAAGTTTATCTCTCATTGTTTGGTAGTATAGGTAGGCTTAGGTTCCATACGCACTGGAAGGCCTTGACCATAAATATATTTTTACTGTCCTATAGGAAATACATAATGATTCCATTGCCTATAATTTTTTTGTTAGAAACATTTAAAAACAAAGCAAAAAAAAATGTCCTTCTATAGTTGCATACTAATATTCTTTTGATTCCAGTTTAGAATTCCAAGGAATGTGTCCAGTGCTCACAAGAAGGTACTTCTAGTGCACCATTTCTTCCTTGTTGACCTGGACAATAGCAGGAATCACTTTGCTGCTTGTCTAGTGGGACTTAGCTACTAAGCATGTGCAGCCACTAGCGCTAGGCATTGTAGGCGGATGCTCTAAGGGGGAATTAAAAGAACAGCAGGAGGCACCATAACAAGTGTATAACAACAATATGCAGGCACATAAACATTTTTATTAAATAATTTCAACTGAAATATTATTCTTTCAAACCATGGCATGTCAATTAATACAGCAATCATTTGGGAATTTGTTGCAGATTTATCCCATTGACTTTAATATTTAGTCAAAATCTAAAATAAAATCCACAATCGAATATATTGCAGCAAACATGGCAATCCATAAAAAATCCAGAAATAAAATTATTTGTTGTTTTTTTATTTTTATTTTAGACAAATCCACCCTAAAACTGCAGCAAAATCTTTCCTGCAAAATTGCGTAGATTTGTTGGAAAATCATCCACAGCAATTCTGGTATCTCTGAATATACTCTTACTGGAAAGACATCATTACATTGTTAAATAAATAGCTTCATTACTATCCATGCCATTCACATTTGCTTGTGCTTATGGAGGGATTAACCTTTCTTCTAGTTATTCAATATCCTTTTTCAAATGTACAATCCTAAGAAATATTCAAGTATTTTCTCCATTTTTACAGATTTGTCAGGATATATACTAGTGCTGTAGTCTATTTTAGCCCCATAGGGAACTATTCCAAGTAATCTTTTGATTGCTTATACTGGTTAATGCTGTGCCATAGGCATTACATTGATCAGTGTTATCTAGTGTTCGACATATACAGGCTGCTAAGGCTGCCTGTATAATTTGTACTTTTAGATCCCGTGATCAACTATGATTGCGGAATTTAATGGGTTAATGCAAGGCATCAGCCTTAAAGGTAAATCCTGGCTGCTTATAGCAGACATTTCTCACCACCTATGATGCGGGCAAAATTCCTGTGCTAGCTTCAAAGATACTTCACGTTACATGATGTAAATATATCGCTTTGTCACATTATCGCAGTATTCCTGCCCAATGGGTTAAAAAGGACCTGTAGCCAACCCCCTCCCCCCCCCCCCCGAAAAAAAAATATTAAATTGTATACCCCTCAATGTAAAACATCCACACCTCGTGACTGTAAAATTCTTTTTAATATTTACTCCCAATTTTAAGAATTTCCCTAAAATGTCATATGAACTATAAACTATCTCAGGAACAGGAGGGTGGTATTAAGAAACTATAGCTATTCAACCCCTGGAGACGGAGGGTTTTTCCATTTTTGCACTTTCATTTTTTCCTCCTTACGTTTTAAAAATCATAACCCTTTCAATTTTGCACCTAAAAATCCATATGATTTTGTGCACCACCAATTCTACTTTGTAATGACATCAGTCATTTTACCCAAGAAAAAACGCCATTTTGTAACTTTTGGGGGCTTATCTTTATTCTGTAGGTACATACAATTAAAGTGATACCCTACTATATAGGTTTGATTTTGTCGTAATTCTGGAAAAAATCATGGAAAAAAACTTCATGTAGGAAAATATATACATTAAAAATTGTCATCTTCTGACCCCTATAACTTTTTTTTTCGCGTACAGGGCGGTATGATAGCTCATTTTTTGCGCCATGATCTGACGTTTTTAGCGGTACCATTTTTGTATTGATCAGACTTTTTGATTGCTTTTTATTTATTTTTTCATGTTATGAAAAGTGACCAAAAATAAGCTATTTTGGACTTTGGAATTTTTTAGAACGTACGCCATTGAACGTGTGTTTTATTTAACAATATATTTTTATAATTTGGACATTTCCGCACGTGGCGATACCACATATGTTTATTTTTATTTACACTGTTTGTTTTTTTAATGGGAAAAGGTGGGTGATTCAAACTTTTATTAGGGAAGGGGTTAAATGATCTTTATTCACTTTTTTTCCACTTTTTTGTTTGCAATGTTATAGCCATCATAGGAGACTATAACACTTCACACACTGATCTTTTACATTGATCAATGATTTCTCATAGGAAACCATTGATCAATGATTATGCCGCTTGACTGCTCATGCCTGGATCTTAGGCACTGAGCAGTCATTCGGCGATCGGACAGCGAGGAGGAAGGTAGGGGACCCTCCTGCTGTCCTACAGCTGTTCGGGATGCTGCGATCTCGCCGCGGCGATCCCAAAACAGCCAACTGAGCTAGCTGGGAGCAGTTTACTTTTATTTTAGATGCGCGTCTGCTGCGTCTAAAGGGTTAGAAGCGTGCGGCACCCCAATCAGTGCCACGTGCTATTAGCCACAGGTCCATTGCCCCGCGTTATAGAAAGGGAGTGGGCGCAGGGCGTACGGGTATGCCCTCCGTCCCCAACAGATTAATGGTAGTAAAGTCTGTTTATTTATTTATTTATTTATTTTTGGGGGGGGCACAGGTCCTCTTTTACAATGGCTTTCTTTGTGAGCTTTGTTTCCTTACAGGTATTTTTCCACGGTATTTACTAATGTTTCCCCATGTTTTACACTTTTCCCTATATTTTGCATTCTTTTTTACACATGCTCTGAGCTCAAACCTACCACATTTTATGTGGAAACCTTAGTAAATATGTTGGGATTTTTTGAAAATCCCAGGAACATGCCCCCTTTTTGGTGGCCACACCCCTTTTTCAGGTTTTCTGAGTAAAATGTGGAGTTGTCGCAAAATGAGAATTTTTGTCACAAAATACGGCGCAGACACCATTTGTGGCTCAATTCTACACATTTTGGCGCACAATCCGACAAAACAATTTCTAGGTATAGTGTTCCATGCCCCATCAGCTCCTGCGTTGCTCTACACTGCCCTCCCCCTCTCCCCTTTTTGTTTATGGCATCAGGGTAAGTTAACAGTCATAGTTATGGCTACAACCCTTTCCTTTAAGGGATACTGCAGTGGAAATCAATTTTTTCTCACATCAACTGGCTCAAAAATGTTAAGCACATTTCCAAATTACTTCTACTCAAAAATATTAATTATTCTAGTACTTTTCAGCTGCTGTATACTACAGAGGAAGTTGAGTTGTTTTTTCCAGTCTGACCCCAGTGCTCTCTGCTGACATCTCTGTCCATGTCAGGAACTGTCCAGAGTATGAGAAAATGCCCATAGCAAACCACTCCTGCTCTGGATAGTTCCTGACACTGACAGAGGTGTCAGGAGAGAGCACTGTGGTCAGACTGATAAAGAAAAACTCAACTTCCTCTGGAGCATAAAGCAGCTGATAAGTAGTGAAAGGATTAAGATTTTTTTAACAGAAGTAATTCACAAATCTGTTTAACTTTCTGGCACCAGTTGATTTGAAAGAAATTGTTTAAAGAGTACCCCTTTAATTCCTGGTACCTCTTTTTTCTTGGGTAATTGATGGGAGATACATCCTGACAGCAATAACCAAAAGGATAGGATCCATTATTGGTAACTGAAATCCAATATGGAGCCCTTCTTATGGTCCAGGATCCTTCTAGGTATATTGTGTACATGCTTACTGTATACTTTGTCAAGGCATGTTTTAGCATACAGAGAAAAATTTTTTACAAGACATCTGTCTTCACAGGACTTGGCAGGTAGACATTAACCATCAAAATAAGAATGAAATGGACTAGTGTAAAGCTAGTGTAAAAAGTATGTTTCCAAAGCGTATCCAAACACTACATAGTAAAGTAAACTACTGAGTGCTTTCAGAGTAACAGTGTATAAAGGAGTCGTCTGCAATAACAGAAGCTGACAAGATAATGTGGCACTTTGGCAAATAGCAGCGGTAGACGATAAAAGCGAATATTACTAGCTAGTCATTTCTACACTAAACTGAAATGTGTCATTTTGGTCCAAAAAAGCTTTCAAGGTGTGTGAAAATGTGTTAATTTCTGTAACCCCTTCACAGCTAGGAAGACAAAAAATTGCGCACTATATGTGTCTTATCATGTAAGTTGCACCAAACTGACTTCATAGGAGAGAATTATATTGAAATCTCTATAATTATTCGTATCTCTATGGAATTTATCTCAAAGCTTTCACATTAGCATTTACATTACTTGCATATCTCTAAGACAATTCTCGCTTATATTGATTATTTTTATGACTAATGCCAGTTTTAGATGAGCTTAATAGGAACACATTCTTACGTCCATTATGGACACAAGTCTTGGCCCAGTTGCATCATTCATGACTATAAAGCAGTTCAGGCGGTTACAGACATTGCTGCAGTAGGGTCTCGTTCACATTATGATAGTGTTTTCTCAGGCATGAATGTCAAAATGGCATGCTGACGTATCCGTGCACAGACAGGCACAGGTCCTATTGACTCCAATGACTTGTTCGGGTCTTTTTCTGAGCATTTACAGCAATTACAGTACTTGGGCATAACATCATAAAGTGTTGCATTTTAATGTCCAAGTCAAAGCCCTTAGGGGTCATTTATTACCATGTGTGACTTTTGTTCTTTTTCACCTTTGAGACACACTAGTGTTGATCAGCATTTATCAAGGTGCTTGTGCTTTTTTTTTTTATAAATGCAAGTTAGTGTTTACATGCAACTTTTGGATGCCGGAGTCGTACAGATTTGCTCAATAAGCTGATCTACTAGATTTGCTAAGCATAAAAAAATGTGGAGTTCACTTGTCAGTCAGCCTGGCATGGCAAACTGGTCCCGGATAGAGTGGCCATTGTGCAAAACCGTGCAACTTTTCCAAAAGTCATATGCTATAATTCAGTGTGTAAACAGTGCACCCAGGAAACTATGCCCAATAACACCTACAAAACGCCCACTTGATTTGCTTGGTGCAGAATGGCTAGTATGCCAGTGAATGTCGTATTATGAATGCAGTGAATGCTGTGTGCAATGACTTTGCAATTGTATAGGCCAATTTGGGCCTCTGTAAATGACCCCCCTTAGACTATCTCTGGAACAAGGGACAATGGGCTGTTCAGATTATGTTGGTTCCTGCAAGAAGCTTTCCTTTTGGCATGAGCCAATATTACTGCAGAACAATTTAAACAACTACTGAGTGCTATGCCACATGCTGGAGTACTGAAGGTTAAAGGTCTAACACACTGTTAGTTTCCCAGTGGACCATACACATTCTTCAAATGCTACCATGTATTTGACCATTGCTACCAAGCATAGGCACTTGTACATGGAGTCCCAGTTTCCAGACTGATGTTGCATCTTCAGATGAAACAATAATTAAAATCCCCATCCCATGCCGGTGGCTTTGCCTTGTTGTAGTGGCCAATACAATCCAGATATCCATTTATCTTATAAAGATGAATAGGCAGCATGTAGGATGTATCTAGTCTCAATAAATCGAGTATGTACATCTACTACCTGTATGATATTTGACTGTCAGAAAGACATAATACACTATAGAATGCATCCATACCTAATTGAATCTTGACTGTCCCGAAGGTAGAAGTGGCCTTGCTTGCAAAGAGGAAGGCATCCTAAAAAAGTAGAGGTGAAAGTGTTCAGCGTTGTCATCAGAAATGAGTGAATCTTTCATCAGTTTCATCATTTTTTGGTGCATAATATAAAAACAGTGTTAATACATGGTGCTATTCAATAGGGTGTATAAAATATGCAGCTTGCACTACTTTTCTTGGTTTTGTGGATGAAAAACAATAATACTATCTTGTTACTAATTCATAATTTTTACATATTCAGCCGTAAAACTGCAAGGTGAAGTGAATAACCTAATCTTGTGACACTGGCACCTGTCAAGGGATGTATTAGGCAGTAAGTAAACAGAATCTCAGAGAAGCAATTCAGTCGGCACTGCCTTTGTTCACACCATGCATCAGCAGCCATTTGACAGTGATAACCTGTGGTTCCCAATATGATGCTACACGTAGATGGTGCTTTATCCAGACTAAAAGCAGTGAAATACATGGCATAAAGAACGAAGATGGAACTCACCAGGTAGCAGAATTATTTTCCTTTTATTAATCAGACAGCAATTGGTCTAAGATACAGATGTCCGATGGGCCATTTCATACCATGCATGCATACCAAGCATTTCATACCATGCTTACCTGTGACCTCGTGACCACAAGTAGGCACCCTGCATGGTGTGAAATGGCCCGTCAGCCATCTATATCTTAGACCAATGCTGTCTGATAGGGATCCCTGCTTCTGTACACTAAGTGGTGAAGGAAAAAGTGAATGCATTGCAACTCAGTTGATATTTACTTGGCTAGATCTTGGTTATGTCTGACCTAGTGAATGTAGTGAGTAAACAGCAATGCATTACCCTTGGGCAGTCACACATTATGGTGGAGATCTGGTTGGTTGCTATGGGCAACTGTATCACTCTTCCTCTACACAGGTTTTCATAAATCTCCCGGCTGTGTCCATCCCATTGAATGTTAGCTGAGCTACAAACTGCTCAGTGTACAGGAGCAGGGGACCCTGTGTTTGACCCTGATCTTGTACATACTTTCTCTAGCACTATTGGTGTAGGTGTCCTGGGACTTGCCTGAAATGAATCCCAAAATGTTCAAATTGAGAGAAATTCAAATTTTTGGGAACATTTTGATCAAATTTGATTTGTTCAGAATGGATTCACTTATGTCTATGGGCTATACCTGTAAGATGTTAAGATGTCAGAACACATGTTACACTGCAGCTTGCTACATGTAGGGTTGGGGAGATCACTTAGTGCAGATATTAGGCTTAAATGCTATGGCTAATCATTGTAGACTTGTGTTAAACTGGCTTAATAGACGGTAGCATTAGCTACTTTACTAATATATAGACTTCTTTTTCAAAGCATTCTGAAGTTAACTGGAAGACAGTACAAATGGGAATTACTGATTTTTAAGTGGTATTATCAAAAAGATAACCTTTGTAATAAACTATAGCATTAGTCAGCACGGGGAGCTTTCGTTTTGTCAGCCAAAGAACTTGTAGTAATATCCGGCTTCCCCTTGCCTTTCTGTGATAATTTTTTCACACTTCTTGATATCTTTAACCTTTGAAAATAATGCAACAGGATGTGTCGGCTTCTTCTGACTTTTAATGCTGCCAGTAATAAAGGAGATATGGAAATGTGACTTGAGGAGGAGAGTCATTAAAATCCATTACTGGTCAGGTATTCCACTTCTAGGCAGGACATTCTTTTTTTTCCGTAAATTAAATGTCACAACTTTAAATAATAAAATGTAATGTTTTATCTCACTCTATAAAGTTTTCACCTAGAATCATTCCAAAGAGTGTTCACTTCCTGACATTAGTAGCAAATTACATGGCAGTAAAATCCAACCCATTATAAGACATTTAAGGCAGCTTCACTTTTATGACTGATAAAAATAATTGAAAAAAAACCTGCAAAAATGTACAATACTGAAGAAAATATATTAGAGCAGTCAACAGAAGTGTTGGCTTCTCTTGTATTATGTTAGGGTGTGCATACCCAAGAGGCAGACCGCTGCCGCTGTGGGGTCTTTAGAGCATGGGTCAAGTACTGGTTGCTGCGTAGTGAAAGTAAGAAGGGGATAGGGGACTGGACCAAATAATTAAAGGACAGAAAGGGGGGTGAGGGGGAAACAAAGAAGTCTTTTGTTCTGGGAGGCAAAGTTTGTACTATTTTAAGAGTCCCCTCCTTTCCTGAGCCCTGGGGTCTTACTCTTCTCTGCACACCACTCGTAGCAAGTTATTTCAAGATTTTACTTTGTAATCTAGGCAATACTTTTAAGTTGGTTTCCACCCCTTGGTTTCCACCTGAATTGTCAGAGCAGTTACAAAGCAGTGATTGGATAATAAAAAGTATATGGACATGCCTCAGTAGTCCCGGAGGAATAACAGAGAATTAGCACAATGCCATTTAAGGGTATTCCCAACTGGCAAAGTTATTCCCTATTTACCGTTGAGGGAATAACATGCTGATCAATCGGGGTCCAACTGCTGAAAGCACCAGGCTTGGCAGTAATCAGATGCTCCATAGAGTGTTGGCCTCCCTCGTATGGTGTGCTCCATTTGTGATCACTGTGGGTCCCAATGGTTGGACCTCCAGTGACCAGCTTGTTATCCTCTATTCTTATGAGAGTTAATGGCTGTTAAAATGACCAGTTATGTCATTGGTATAGGCCCATTCTCTTCAGTGGTCTTAAAGAGCCTAATTTTCTGTCGCTGTGATACATGACCCCCTTACAACAAAAAGAAAGAAAGAAATACACCATAAAGCGCACACCCAAGTTTTAAGAAATATACCAATCTTTATTACTGTACATGATTACAAAAAACAAAAAGCTAATCAGGCAGACATTTAAAAACATTTAAAAAGGCCCAAAGGCTATTTCACAATGGTCCCCTCCCAGGGCATCTGCACTATTCATATATATTACACTGTCCCTTATTTCGCCAACAATAAGAATATCATCCAAGACAGTTCATATACATTCCCCAAAACAAAAGTAAATACAACCTATACAATAACTGTCCTAAGTGCTAGTATACCAATAATACTTAGGATAGTGCAGGTGCCCTGGGAGGGGTCCTAGGGGATTCCCCCCCCCCCTATTGTGGAATGGCCTTTGGGCATTTTTTATTGTTTTTAAATGTCTGTCTGATTTTTGTTTTTTGTAATCATGTAATAAAGATTGGTATATTTCTTAATACTTGGGTGTGCACTTTACGGTGTATTTCTTTCTCTCATTGTTGTATGTGTATACTAGTACATGTGGTAGAACCCCTGTGTAAATTATTGGGCTAATCCCACTTACTGTTTTTTACATGACCCCCTTCACACATGTTCCAAACACCTTAAAATGATCATAAAACATACTCTTTTTGACCAGTCAGACTGAATTAAAACATACAGCAATATAAAAAAAATATCAGTAAACATAGACATTGAACATAATGAGTCACGTAGAGAAACTTGCTGATGCTATGTTAAAATATAAGAATTACAGTTGGTTGGGGTAACTTCTGTTTGGAGGACATCACCGATTTCACGTGGGTTAATATTATAGGCAATCAGCTCACTTACCAGTTTACTGTAGATTATGCTTTTCAAAGTAGTCCATGTGAGTAGAACTCTCGCTATCACATCCCCCTAAAATGGTGCTTGTGTTGATATGGATTGTGAAGATGCTAGAACTGAAGTGTTGATAATAGCCATTTCTGAGATTTCAAGGGCAATTTAATCTGCTGGCAAGTAGCCCAGCTTTGCAAATCATTTGACCCTCTGCTCGAATTGGTATTAACATCTCACCAGCGTCTAATGAATGAACATTAGCAAAATCACCTGGCACGTCGGCTTGGCCACCACTAAATCTCCCTGCTTCCCAAAACACATCATCTTGATTATATAGACTGTAGCTGAGCCTGACGGTACAACATGCCTGCTATCTATTACCTAAACAAATACATTCTTAGCATCATTTATTTTGTATCTGTCGTACCCGTTATTATGGCCCCATACCTTAATTAGAACATTAAACTTAACATTTTCCTTTTAGAACAGCCAAGATCTTAGCCGTTAAACGAACACTTCAATTACCTTACTTGTAATGGAAAAAGTGTAATTAACATTGTCTTGAGGCTAATTTTTATTTATGCTGCAATCCTTCAAAGATTCTGCAGCTTTGCCTTCCTTGTCATCGGATTCAGCTTGTTTGCACTTTTCCGCGCAGCTCATTAATTCAGGCTGGGTTACGGTAGTTAGCTGGGAGTAAATATGAATTATGAAATCATTTCACTCTGTGCCACATATTCCCCGGCAGTGCTGCAGGATGCTTCTTAATGTTACACAGTCTAAACAACAAGTAAATAACCAAGAAAGGAAACTGGAAACGGCTCCTCTGTTCTTGCTTGGCTCTGATTTGATTCTGAAGGGGAAACGTGATTATTCTTGGACTACATGCCAGATTCAGGTTATGACAAACACATGCCAAATGAAAGAAAGTAGAATGAAACCCAGAAGAACAAAGACTACAAAGAACATAGCGATCTGTTTATAAGCCTCTGCTGCTTAATGGTTTGATGTACTTTGTTATATTGGGGTCAGTGGTGATTATGTTATCATTATCAGTTCACCTACAGCAGAGTAAGGCTTGGTAAGTCACCAGACAGAACATGTCACTGTCTGGGCATCACCACCAGTGGTCAAAGTCCATGCCAATATTAATAATTGTTTGTCTCCTGGATCCAGTATGATCATACAATACAAATTTAACAATCCAGGCTCTTTTCACAATGCATCTTGCATAATGAAGTTCCCAGTATAGAGAACCATACCACATTGGCATCTAATTATTTTTACCAAGTGAGAGTCTATCTGGCGAGGTATTGCATTCATGTTTTAAAGGAGACAGTGAATGTGGCACCGATATCTACAGTGCCCATAAGACTTCTGATGGATAAGTGGAACATCCTGCTCCTAGTTTTACTTTGTTATTATTTTTACAAACAATTATCTTTTGGTTTTTGGTCTTTTCAAGTTACATTGAAGGTAAAGGAACACTAGATTTATTTTGTGACAAAGAAGGGACTAGCATGATTTCACCCCAATAAAAGTATCTGTCATAACAACGTACATACACAGTTAAAAAAAGGTGCAGAGATAGCAGTTGCCTCTGAGTCTGATAGCCCTTCTGCCACCAAAGAAGACTTCAAATGGATATTCAATTTATGTAAAAACCAAACGGCAACCTGCTAAGGCTATAAAAGAAACTGCAGTATACTGCAGCTTGACGACTCACACTATGGGGTAGAGTGAACCGAGATTAACTGATAGGCACTTATACCCCAAGTGCCTGTCTTAAAGTGCAAAACTGGTTAAAAAGGAAGGGAGTGCAGTCCTCAGGTGTTCTACTGTGGGATAAATGGAAAGCTGGGTGAGTGGAGAAAAGGAGGAAGAGGGGGAGCGGGGGGACGGTGAAAAAGGGTGTGAGGGAAAGGAATTTGAACAGGAACAAGAAAAGAGAGGGAGAGAAAAAAAAAGACAGAGGTATCACAAATGTAGTATGTAATTTTTTTTTTATAAAACAGACATGCATAAAATCCCCTTAGAGATTGTGATGTTAGGAGGTGTGGGCTGGTGACTTCCCCTATAATTCTTAATGTTGCAATATTGCCGCTGTATGCTGTACACAGGCCGTGGCCCTGCATTATAGAAAGGGAGTGGACTCAGGGTGTACAGGCACGCCCTGTGTACTTAAGAGGTTAAAACTCAAACAGTGTTACTTCAGTGCCCAGAACCCATTGCACATGCCATACTACCCCTCCCCATACTGCTCACTTTTATAAGTTTACTAGCTGAGTACCTGGCACAGCTTTTATTCCCCCTACCTTATCTTTGTGGTGGAGGAAAAACAACAAAGGAGGAAGCTTTTGTCCTCATATCCCGTCCCTAAATCCTGACCTCATATCCCCTCCTCATATCCCAACCCCAAATCCCCTCCTCATATTCTGACCTCATATCCTGTCCTCATATTTTGTTCTCATATCTCGACCCCATTTCCTGTCCCTATATCCTGTCCTCATATCCTGACCTCATCTCCCGTCCCTATATCCCAACCTCATATCTTGTCCCCATATCCCATCCCCATATCCCGTCCCGATATCCCATCCCCATATCCCGACCCCATATCCTGACCCCATATCCCGACCCCATATCCCGACCCCATATCCAGACCCCATATCCCGACCCCATATCCAGACCCCATATCCCGTCATCATATCCCAACCTCATATCCCATCCAATACAGGAATTTAGGTGCACTAATGTGGTAGATGTTATCAATGACATTGGCTAACCCTCAAAACTGACGTTAAAATTGAGACATTAGCCAGTATATCCTTATATGAAGGACATACCTGAGCCCGCACACCAACGCCAAGGTTTCTCAAGTGGCACGGGACCTAACACCTACCTGTGCATGATAAGCAAAACCAGGGGCCAGTGGGCAATTACAGCAGCATTAGGTACGACTCACAGCCAGTTCCCAGTTCACCCCAGCATGGCTGGGCACACATACAATGGGAAGAGGGAGGCAGACTATAAGCCCCCCCCCCCAAGTTGACTCATATGTTGCCGGCCTCACAGGTGGACCTTAATGCTGCCTATAATAGTGATCAAGGCGCATTAAATGTGGAGTTTACACACCTTCAACTATAAGATTTAAACAATAACAAAGACATGGTCTTAAATGGCAGGAGGTGCTCAACCCCAAATGCAGTTGTGCATTTACGCTGGGGGAGCAAATCCTGCCATTGTGGTCATATCCCGTCCCTATATCGCGTTCTCATATCCCGACCTAATATCCCTTCCCTATATCCTGACCCCATATACCGACCCCATATCCCGACCCCATATCCCATCCTCATATCCCGTCCTCATATTCTGACCTCATATCCCGTCCTCATATCCTGTGTCCATAGCTAATCCTCATCTCTAATCCTCATATCCCGTCCTCAGGTGGGGCTGCATTGTGGTAAAGATATTGTAAACTGAAAATAAAAGGGGTGTGGCTTAAAGGATGGGAATGTCTTTGTGAAATGGGACATGGCATGCAGGGAGGGTGTGGCTTACCAGCCGTACTGACACATTCACCAGGAGAAGCAGAGCGGAGCTTGTGGAATAAGGCACCTGAAGTCCTATATACTTGCATGGGACTTGAAACAAAAAAAACATCTTTCACATATAGGGGCAGGTTAGGTGTTAATTTAACAATTATATATTTTTATTTGACATATCAGTAACATGTGGCCAAGTATTTTTGAAATATCTGCAGCTGTTTGTAAGTTATACAGTAACATATATTTCCCATAGACTTGTATAGGACTTTAAATAAAAACCCAGACTCTCACAAATGGGGGTGGGTAAGGGTTAAATTACCTATTCTATGTTTGTATTTGATATATAAGTATGTGTGCCAAGTTTCATGTTATTATCTTTAGCGGTTTGGAAATGATGCTGGAACATATACACATACACACATACATACACACACACACACATGTTGAGTTTTATATATACACTAGCTGAGTACCCGGCGTTGCCCGGTTTTTCCTTCTTAATCCTTTTTGCGGAGGAAAAAAACAAAGGAGGAAGCTTTTGACTTCATATCCCATTCTCATATATTGTTGTCATATCCCAACTCCATATCCTGTCCTCACATCCCGACTTCCTCTCCCGTCATCATATCTCGACCTTAAATCCCATCCTCACATCCCGTCCTCATATCCCGTCCTCATATCCCGACCTCCTATCCCGACCTCCTATCCCATCCTCCTATATCAACCTCCTATCCCGACCTCCTATCCCGTCCTCCTATCCCGTCCTCCTATCTCGACCTCCTATCTCGACCTCCTATCCCGACCTCCTATCCCGTCCTCATATCCCGTCCTCCTATCCAGTCCATCTATCCCAACCTCCTATCTCAACCTCCTATCCTAACCTCCAATCCTGTCCTCCTATCCCGACCTCCTATACCGTCCTCCTATCCCGTCCTCCTATCCCGACCTCCTATCCCCACCTCCTATCCCGACCTCCTATCCCGATCTCCTATCCTGTCCTCCTATCCCGTCCTCCTATCCCATCCTCCTATCCCATTCTCCTATCTCGACCTCCTATCCCATTCTCCTATCCAGTCCTCCTATCCCCACCTCCTATCCTGTCCTCCAATCTCGAGCTCCTATCCTGACCTCCTATCCCGTCCTCCTTTCTCGACCTCCTATCTCGACCTCCTATCTCGACCTCCTATCCTGACCTCCTATCCCGACCTCCTATCCCGTCCTCCTTTCCCATCCTCCTATCCTGTCCTGCTATCCCGACCTCCTACCTGACCTCCTATCCCGACCTCCCATCCCGAACTTCCATCCTGTCCTCATATCCCGACCCGTACCTCCTATTCCGTCCTCCTATCTTGACCTCCTGTCCCGACCTCCGATACCGTCCTCTTTTCTCGACCTCCTATCTCAACCTCCTATCCCGACCTCCTATCCTGTCCTCCTATCCCGTCCTCCTATCCCATCATCCTTTCCCATCCTACTTTCCCGTCCTCATATCCCGACCTCATATCCCGACCTCCTATCCCGTCCTCCTATCTCGACCTCCTGTCCCGACCTCCTATACCATCCTCCTATCCCGACCTCCTATCCCGATCTCCTATCCCGTCCTCCTATCCCGTCCTCCTATCTCGACCTCCTATCCTGTTCTCCTATCCAGTCCTCCTATCCCCACCTCCTATCCTGTCCTCCAATCTCGACCTCCTATCCCGACCTCCTATCCCGACCTCCTATCCCGACCTCCTATCTCGACCTCCTATCTCGACCTCCTATCTCGACCTCCTATCCTGACCTCCTATCCCGACCTCCTATCCCATCCTCCTTTCCCGTCCTCATATCTTGACATCCTATCCAGACCTCCTATCCCGTCCTCATATCCCGTCCTCCTATCCTGTCCTCCTATCCCGACCTCCTACCTGACCTCCTATCCCGACCTCATATCCCGACCTCCCATCCCGACCTCCCATCCCGTCCTCATATCCCGACCTTTACCTACTATCCCGTCCTCCTATCTCGACCTCCTGTCCCGACCTCCTATACCTTCCTCCTATCCCGATCTCCTATTCCATCCTCCTATCTTAACCTCCTATCCCGTCCTCCTATCCCGTCCTCCTATCCCCACCTCCTATCCTGTCCTCCAATCTCGAGCTCCTGTCCCGACCTCCAATCCCGTCCTCTTTTCTCGACCTCCTATCTCAACCTCCTATCCCGACCTCCTATCCTGTCCTCCTATGCCGTCCTCCTATCCCATCATCCTTTCCCATCCTCCTTTCCCGTCCTCATATCTTGACCTCCTATCCAGACCTCTCATCCCATCCTCATATCCCGACCTGTAATATGTGTACCAGGTATTGAAATATCTCCAGCTGTACGGAAGTTATGTGGGAACATACATTTTCCATTGATTTGCATGGGACTTTAAACAAAAACCCGACCTTCACTAATGGGGTTAGTTAAGGGTTAAATTAACTATCCTATATTTTAAGTGGACATATTAGTAACATGTGACCAAGTATTATCGAAATATCTCCAGCCGTTTGGAAGTTATGCGGTAACATATTTTTCCCATTGACTTGCATGGGACTTTAAACATAAGCCCCACCCCTGGCAATTGGGGGTTAGAAAGGTTTAAATCACCTATCCTTTGTTTGTTGTTGACATATAAGTAACATGTGTGCCAAGTTTCATGTTAATATCTTTAGCCGTTTGAAAGTTTTTGTGGAACATACACACATAGATACATTAATACAGGTTCTAGCATATGTTGTGTATGATCACCCCTTGCCTTCATGGCATATATTCAGGGGTACACTGATTCCTGCATAGATAAAAGGGAACTCATAATACCATGTATACAAAAAGAAAATCGAGTTCAGACACCACCTTAATAATTAAAATCATGATTTTATTAAAGCAATTTTTAAGGTTAAATTCAAGTACAAAAAAATAGGGCTACTGCCAGGTACAATAGGCTTACATATAATATGGTATAGAAGGTAATCAGTATGGTTTCTCAGTCTCTCAGAGAACTGCACTACACATAAATTATTCCTGCTAAAGTGCTCTATGTGCGGTATATATAGTATACACTTACCACAATTGTGGGTTTTACTAAATATTAAACCAGTGCAGTAAGGTGCCTGAGTATATTACAACGCAAATGTGCATATACATAAAATGTATTAATATAATAATATTGCGCAACAGTAATATAACAATATAGTAATCACTCAAGCACTATCTTGACTTGTATGGGGACTTTAAACATAAACCCCGCCCCTGGCATATGGGGGTGAGTAAGGGTTAAATCACCTATCCTATGTTTGTTGCTGACATATAAGTAACATGTGTGCCAAGTTTCATGTTAATATCTTTAGCCGTTTGGACGTGATGCTGGAACATACACACATATATACACACATACATTGAGTTTTATATATATAGATTCCCACAAATTGAAAAGAGACTGAAAACCTTATAGGTGTAAATAGAACCTTAGAACGGCTCACCTGAAAAGGAACTGAGTATATTAACCTATAAAATGACACTTTCACTGTCTGTCTACATAAAGAAATATCATAGTTTTGAACGCCGGAGGATACTGAGTCAACATAAAAACATCCTGGAAATAGTAATAAAATAAAATAGCAATACTTGCCTTTCCCTCAAAGTGGATTTCATTCTTCTTAATATTGCTGCTCTCCAAAACCAACAAGGCACATGCTCCAGGGTCCTCCACTTCTGCTATATCTTGATATTAAGGAACAAAAAATAAATGAATAGATGCAATCCGAACACCAATTATGAAGGTTATCATAATCCTTTATTGTTTATTACATATCTTTAAATATAAAAAAATAAAAAAAATAAATAGATGCAATCCGAACACCAATTATGAAGGTTACCATAATCCTCTATTGTTTCTTACATATCTTTAAATATAAAAAAAAAAAAAAAAATAGATGCAATCCGAACACCAATTATGAAGGTTACATAATCCTTTATTGTTTCTTACATATCTTTAAATATAAAAAAAAAATAAAGTTACCACAGACAATTATATTTGCTTAAGAAGAAAACAATTTGAAATATGGCTGTCCATAATGCACATATTTTAATGTTTGATTTCTTTAGTATATGTCTGATCATTTCGCAATTTCCCATGCTGCTTTTTGTAATCTTGATCAAGTTATCGTAAGATCCCCTTATGCTACGGTAACATGTATTCTATGTTATAATAGTAAAAGCGTAATACAGAATAATATTGCGTTAAAATTTGAGGACAGTATATGAGGTTGGGAAATGAGAACGGGATATGAGGATAAGATATGAGGTCTGGATATAAGGAAGGGATATGAGGTCTGGATATAAGGAAGGGATATGAGGTCTGGATATAAGGAAGGGATATGAGGTCTGGATATAAGGAAGGGATATGAGGTCTGGATATAAGGAAGGGATATGAGGTCTGGATATAAGGAAGGGATATGAGGTCTGGATATAAGGAAGGGATATGAGGTCTGGATATAAGGAAGGGATATGAGGTCTGGATATAAGGAAGGGATATGAGGTCTGGATATAAGGAAGGGATATGAGGTCTGGATATAAGGAAGGGATATGAGGTCTGGATATAAGGAAGGGATATGAGGTCTGGATATAAGGAAGGGATATGAGGTCTGGATATAAGGAAGGGATATGAGGTCTGGATATAAGGAAGGGATATGAGGTCTGGATATAAGGAAGGGATATGAGGTCTGGATATGAGGAAGGGATATGAGGTCTGGATATAAGGAAGGGATATGAGGTCTGGATATAAGGAAGGGATATGAGGTCTGGATATAAGGAAGGGATATGA
Organism: Hyla sarda; assembly: GCF_029499605.1. Lineage (NCBI taxonomy): Eukaryota > Metazoa > Chordata > Amphibia > Anura > Hylidae > Hyla > Hyla sarda. The sequence goes on along the minus strand of NC_079189.1, from coordinate 454,504,981 downwards.
GGTCTGGATATAAGGAAGGGATATGAGGTCTGGATATAAGGAAGTGATATGAGGTCTGGAGATAAGGAAGGGATATGAGGTATGGATATAAGGAAGGGATATGAGGTCTGGATATAAGGAAGGGATATGAGGTCTGGATATAAGGAAGGGATATGAGGTCTGGATATAAGGAAGGGATATGAGGTCTGGATATAAGGAAGGGATATGAGGTCTGGATATAAGGAAGGGATATGAGGTCTGGAGATAAGGAAGGGATATGAGGTCTAGATATAAGGAAGGGATATGAGGTCTGGATATAAGGAAGGGATATGAGGTCTGGAGATAAGGAAGGGATATGAGGTATGGATATAAGGAAGGGATATGAGGTCTGGAGATAAGGAAGGGATATGAGTTCTGGATATAAGGAAGGGATATGAGGTCTGGATATAAGGAAGGGATATGAGGTCTGGAGATAAGGAAGGGATATGAGGTCTGGATATAAGGAAGGGATATGAGGTCTGGATATAAGGAAGGGATATGAGGTCTGGAGATAAGGAAGGGATATGAGGTCTGGATATAAGGAAGGGATATGAGGTCTGGATATAAGGAAGGGATATGAGATCTGTATATAAGGAAGGGATATGAGGTCTGGATATAAGGAAGTGATATGAGGTCTGGAGATAAGGAAGGGATATGAGGTCTGGATATAAGGAAGGGATATGAGGTCTGGAGATAAGGAAGGGATATGAGGTCTGGAGATAAGGAAGGGATATGAGGTCTGGAGATAAGGAAGGGATATGAGGTCTGGATATAAGGAAGGGATATGAGGTCTGGATATAAGGAAGGGATATGAGGTCTGGAGATAAGGAAGGGATATGAGGTCTGGATATAAGGAAGGGATATGAGGTCTGGATATAAGGAAGGGATATGAGGTCTGGATATAAGGAAGGGATATGAGGTCTGGATATAAGGAAGGGATATGAGGTCTGGATATAAGGAAGGGATATGAGGTCTGGATATAAGGAAGGGATATGAGGTCTGGATATAAGGAAGGGATATGAGGTCTGGATATAAGGAAGGGATATGAGGTCTGGATATAAGGAAGGGATATGAGGTCTGGATATAAGGAAGGGATATGAGGTCTGGATATAAGGAAGGGATATGAGGTCTGGATATAAGGAAGGGATATGAGGTCTGGATATAAGGAAGGGATATGAGGTCTGGATATAAGGAAGGGATATGAGGTCTGGATATAAGGAAGGGATATGAGGTCTGGATATAAGGAAGGGATATGAGGTCTGGTTATAAGGAAGGGATATGAGGTCTGGATATAAGGAAGGGATATGAGGTCTGGATATAAGGAAGGGATATGAGGTCTGGTTATAAGGAAGGGATATGAAGTTGAAAACGTCATTGTTGCTTTTCCTCTCCCACAAGGTTTAGGTAAGAAGACTAGGCCTACTTTTTCCTGATCTATAACAAGATATCTGCAGATTGGACTTGTTCAAGGTGTTTGGTTTCCTTTGGCACACCACAAGGGCACACCAGGTTATTATTCTGATTCCCATTTGCAGAAATACTACAACTTGTTTTCAACTAGCTACTCTATGACTCTCCATTTAATATCTGTGTTAGCTCACATAGTTTTGTTTTTTATTCCCCAGTCCAACATAAGAGGTTGGTTGCCTGGACCAAAAAAAACACCATGCATCTATAAAATTATTCCTCCTACAACCACAACATTTCAAATGATAGTTGATAAACATGTTATTCCAACTGGTCTCCTGTTCACATTATAGAGTATATCACTCTTATTTGCCTTTGGGCAAATCACTGACCTTGTTTCCCAACCTTACTATTAAAATGTAACTTTTAATTGACATGTGAATTAGAAGTTATGTTTTACAGTAAGGTTGAGAAACAAGGTCAGTGATTTGTCCAAAGGCAAATAAGAGTTATATATTATTAAGAGACCTGCCAGCGTACAATAGGGTCTTTCATATTACAAAATATGTTTGGGACATTAGGAACCGGTCTTTGCCCCAGTGTAGTATGTGCCAGATTCCCAGGGTAAAGACCCCATTATTAAAAGGGTACTCCGCCCCAAGACATCTTGTGCAAAGGATAGGGGATAAGATATCTGATCGGGGTGGGGGAGGGGGGTTCCAGCCACTGGGACCCCCGCAATCTCTGGGCCGGCGCCATGGTGTTCTGAACACGGAAGCTTGGCGCTTCCATGTTCGTGACATCACACCATACCCCCTCAATTCATGTCTATGTGAGGGGGCGTGACAGCTAATACAAAGCCATCATGCCTCCTCCCATAGACCTGAATAGAGGGGGCATGACAGCTGTGGTCGCTCGTCATCTGCCACGGAGTGGAGTTTGCTCTGTGCACTGGATGACTGGGGTGCCGTCCTGTGACCAGACATATTATCCCCTATTCTTTGCATAGGGGATAAGATGTCAAGGGGCGGAGTACCCCTTTATTTCTGCTGTACAGTAAGTTCCAAAAATTTTAAACATTACCTTCTACTTTAAAAAAGTGTTTAAACACCTTGATGAATGGGTCATATTTTGTCTAACTTTGAAGCCAACTTACTCTTTTTAACCCATTAATAACCTACTTTTTTTTTAACCCATTAATATGAGTTGGAAAGAGTGATATAGGGGGCTGCATAAGAAAACAGTTGTATCAAAAAGAATGAATAAAATATCACATAGTTTTTCATTAATATTGATGCTCTTTATGCTGTGTTATTTATTATGTTACACATTTAAATGATATTGGACAAATCTCCAATGTTAAAGGGATTGTTCATCTAGCAAACTTTACCTCCTTATTTACAGGAGGAGGGATATGTCTATGATCTCTTAGGATCTAAATCACAGGGACCTGCTGCACTATTCACTATCTATGAGTACAGCGTTTATTTACCTCTAGTAGTGTTGAGCGGCATAGGCCATATTCGAATTCGCGAATATATGGACGAATATTCGTCATATATTCGCGAATATTCGCATATTCGTTATATTCTCGTTTTATTTTGGCATATGCGAATATGTGAAAATTAACATATGTGAATATTAGCATATACAAAATTAGCATATGCGAATTTTCGCACGCCAGTCTCACACAGTAGTATTAGAGCCTTCTTTACACCACACAAGCTGGAAGCAGAGAGGGGTGATCACTGTGATGTGTACTGTGAAAAAAAAAAAAAAACTAATATTCGTAATTACGAATATATAGCGCTATATTCGCGAAATTCGCGAATAATATTCGAATTGCGAATATTCACGAGCAACACTAACCTCTAGCAGAGCCATAGATAAGGAAAAGAGCAGCACTCCACATGCGTGACCTCCTCTTCATTCTAATGGGAGAATCAGAATCCTCATAAGGCTAAGTTTCCACTTGTTTTTTTTTTCTGGCAGTTTTTGGAATACTGCCACTGCCAAAGTCAGAAGTGGATCCATAAGGGAGGAGAAGTGTAAGTTCTTCCTTTATATGTCCTATTCCTTTTTAATACATTTCTGGCTTTGGCTCAAAAACTGCAGTGGCAGATTTCCAAAAACTGCCAGAAAAATACCCAAGGGAAAACTTAGCCTAAGTGAGACCTCAAGAGGTCCCAGCAATTGGACCCCAGTAACCGCATGCTTGTAAATAGGTAAGACAGTTTCCGTATGGCCAAAAATTAGAATGATGAAAAAATAATATTTCATCCTTCTTGTCGCCATGGGCTAAGCAGTGTTTCCGCTTTCACTTTTCAAAGGGTAAATTTTGTTTCAGTTAATTTGGAAACTGTTTTGAAATGTTATGGTAAGCCAACATTGACATTATTAGAGAACTGGTTAATACATGAAAAAAAAAATTTCTAACTATTGTGCCGACTTCCAAGAGTTTTCTACTAAATTACCGGAGACAAAAAAAGCTCTGGAGAGCTATGTATGTAACCTTTTTTTCTTTTGATATTTTTTTTCTTCTCTTGGCAGCAGCACAAGTTTTAATATTAACTGATAATGTAATTGAATTTTAGTAGTACAGGCAATATTATACACTACATCAAAGCACTGGTTAGTTTGAATCTATTTTTTCTATGCATTTATATTAACTGTGTGTACTTCAAAGACGCCATGTCATGAGCCAGGCTTCTGAAATTGCCGACAGCTTAAGGCCACAGTTCCCTGATTTCAAGCCTATTTTATTTGGCTGTCCTTACACTAACTATAAATAAAAAGTCATAATTCTGAAGAATGTCCACTAAATTGGACAAATGCTGCATAAATACGGGCTGTTGTAATTCAGCAAGGAAAGGGCACTAAAGGAACATGGATTATAGTAATGTGAGAGTCATGAGAAGTTTCTAAGAAAGCGGTGAAGGAAATAAGCAATATAAATGACTGCCATTTTTTGTCTATCCTTTGCAAATTAGATTTTCTATCTTTTTTTATTATTTTTATTTATTTTATAAAATAAAAAAAAATTACATTTAATATATATATATATATATATATACACATATATATATATATATATATATATATATATATACACATTTTTTTTTTAAAATAAATTCATATGTATTTATTTTGCAAATCTGTTGAAGGGAACCTATCATCAGATTTTACCATATATAATGCCTGGCAACGTGTTATATATGGTAAAATCTTCTTTCTCCCCATCCCCGGGAGATGTTCCTGGCTGCAGAGATCTTGAGGATATATAGTTGTCACGATGCCGGCTGGCAGGAGGTGGATCCTCTGTGCCAGAGAGGGATAGCGAGGACCGTGCTAGTGGACCGGTTCTAAGACACTACTGGTTTTCACCAGAGCCCGCCGCAAAGCGGGATGGTCTTGCTGCGGCGGTAGTGACCAGGTCGTATCCACTAGCAACGGCTCACCTCTCTGGCTGCTGAAGATAGGCGAGGTACAAGGGAGTAGGCAGAAGCAAAGTCGGACGTAGCAGAAGGTCGGGGGCAGGCGGCAAGGTTCGTAGTCAGGGGAGATAGCAGAAGTTCTGGTACACAGGCTTTAAACACACAAAACGCTTTCACTAGGCACAAGGGCAACAAGATCCGGCAAGGAAGTGCATGGGAGGAGGATAGATATAGTCAGGGACCAGGTGGAAGCCAATTAAGCTAATTGGGCCAGGCACCAATCATTGGTGCACTGGCCCTTTAAGTCTCAGGGAGCTGGCGCGCGCGCGCCCTAGAGAGCGGAGCCGCGCGCGCCAGCACATGACAGCAGGGGACGGGAACGGGTAAGTGACCTGGGATGCGATTCGCGAGCGGGCGCGTCCCGCTGTGCGAATCGCATCCCCAACGGCCATGACAGAGCAGCGCTCCCGGTCAGCGGGACTGACCGGGGAGCTGCAGGGAGAAAGACGCCGTGAGCGCTCCGGGGAGGAGCGGGGACCCGGAGCGCTAGGCGTAACAGTACCCCCCCCCTTAGGTCTCCCCTTCTCTTTATCCGGTAACTGCCTCCCCTGGGATGAGGACACCGGGAAAGGATGGAGGGATTCCTCAACGGCAGGCAGAACAGCAGGAGTAGGAATGGGGAGAGAGGGCAGAGGGCGAGACCTGGCACGGGGCAGTGTGACACCAGGACGAGGGCCATGCGGGGACACAGGGGCTTGCCTGATGGGACTGGGAGGGGGGGAGAGGCATTTCCTGTGGCAGGCAGAGTCCTTAATGACCTTAGGGGGACCGGATACAGGAGGAACCACAGGGTCACGGCAGGGAGTACTGGGAACCGGTTGAAGGCAGTCCTTGGAACAAGAGGGGCCCCAACTCTTGATCTCCCCAGTGGACCAATCCAGGGTTGGGGAATGGTGTTGAAGCCAGGGTAGTCCAAGGAGAACTTCAGAAGTGCAATTAGGAAGGACCAAAAATACAATTTCCTCGTGATGAGGTCCGATGCACATTAGGAGGGGCTCCGTGCGGAAACGCACGGTGCAATCCAACCTGGCTCCGTTGACCGCGGAAACGTGGAGTGGCTTGACAAGACGGGTCACCGGAATTCGGAATTTATTCACTAAGGACTCCCGAATAAAATTCCCAGAAGCTCCAGAGTCCAGGCAGGCCACGGCTGAGAGGGAAGAGCTGGCTGAAGTAGAAATCCGAACAGGCACCGTGAGACGTGGAGAAGCCGACTTAGCATCAAGAGACGCCACACCCACGAGAGCTGGGTGCGAGCGTGCGTTTCCCAGACGTGGAGGACGGATTGGGCAATCCACCAAAAAATGTTCAGTACTGGCACAGTACAGACAAAGATTCTCTTCCTTACGGCGATTCCTCTCTTCCAGGGTCAGGCGAGACCGATCCACTTGCATGGCCTCCTCGGCGGGAGGCCTAGGCGCAGCTTGCAGTGGAGACTGTGGGAGAGGTGTCCAGAGATCTAAGTCTTTTTCCTGGCGGAGCTCTTGATGCCTCTCAGAAAAACGCATGTCAATGCGAGTGGCTAGATGAATGAGTTCATGCAGGTTAGCAGGAGTCTCTCGTGCGGCCAGAACATCTTTAATGTTGCTGGATAGGCCTTTTTTAAAGGTCGCGCAGAGAGCCTCATTATTCCAGGATAGTTCAGAGGCAAGAGTACGGAATTGTATGGCGTACTCGCCAACGGAGGAATTACCCTGGACCAGGTTCAGCAGGGCAGTCTCAGCAGAAGAGGCTCGGGCAGGTTCCTCAAAGACACTTCGAATTTCCGAGAAGAAGGAGTGTACAGAGGCAGTGACGGGGTCATTGCGGTCCCAGAGCGGTGTGGCCCATGACAGAGCTTTTCCAGACAGAAGGCTGACTACGAAAGCCACCTTAGACCTTTCAGTAGGAAACTGGTCCGACATCATCTCCATGTGCAGGGAACATTGCGAAAGAAAGCCACGGCAAAACTTAGAGTCCCCATTAAATTTGTCCGGCAAGGACAGGCGGAGGCTAGGAGTGGCCACTCGCTGCGGAAGGAGTGCAGGAGCTGGCGGAGGAGATGGTTGTTGCTGCTGTAGCTGTGACTGTACTTGCTGTAGTTGTGACTGGAGTTGCTGTGTCATGGTGGTCAAGTACGACAGCTGGTGATCTTGTTGGGCGATCTGACGAGCTTGCTGGGCGACCAGCGTAGGGAGGTCAGCGACCACTGGCAGAGGAACTTCAGCGGGATCCATGGCCGGATCTACTGTCACGATGCCGGCTGGCAGGAGGTGGATCCTCTGTGCCAGAGAGGGATAGCGAGGACCGTGCTAGTGGACCGGTTCTAAGACACTACTGGTTTTCACCAGAGCCCGCCGCAAAGCGGGATGGTCTTGCTGCGGCGGTAGTGACCAGGTCGTATCCACTAGCAACGGCTCACCTCTCTGGCTGCTGAAGATAGGCGAGGTACAAGGGAGTAGGCAGAAGCAAAGTCGGACGTAGCAGAAGGTCGGGGGCAGGCGGCAAGGTTCGTAGTCAGGGGAGATAGCAGAAGTTCTGGTACACAGGCTTTAAACACACAAAACGCTTTCACTAGGCACAAGGGCAACAAGATCCGGCAAGGAAGTGCATGGGAGGAGGATAGATATAGTCAGGGACCAGGTGGAAGCCAATTAAGCTAATTGGGCCAGGCACCAATCATTGGTGCACTGGCCCTTTAAGTCTCAGGGAGCTGGCGCGCGCGCGCCCTAGAGAGCGGAGCCGCGCGCGCCAGCACATGACAGCAGGGGACGGGAACGGGTAAGTGACCTGGGATGCGATTCGCGAGCGGGCGCGTCCCGCTGTGCGAATCGCATCCCCAACGGCCATGACAGAGCAGCGCTCCCGGTCAGCGGGACTGACCGGGGAGCTGCAGGGAGAAAGACGCCGTGAGCGCTCCGGGGAGGAGCGGGGACCCGGAGCGCTAGGCGTAACAATAGTTTAGAAGTGTCCTCTGATGGCACGGTAACTAGTCCCCTTGGTGGGGAACTACACTCGTCTAGTCCTCTGCTTCGGCTGTAACCAAGCCCCCTAAGCGTGATTGATCCATCTCATCGCTTTATCCCAGCTGCTTAGGGAGCAGAGTAATGAAGAGGGCTGTCAAACACGCTGAGGGGGTGTGGTTACAGCCGGAGCAGCAGCGCTAAGTGACTATAGCTTTCAGCCAAGGGGACTACTTACAGGGCCAGCGGGGGACACTTTTAAACTATATAGCCTCACCATCGGTGGCAGGAATATCTCCCAGGGATGGTGAGGATGAAGATTTTACCATATATAACGCATTACCACATGTAATATATGGTAAAATCTGGTTCCCTTTAATACATCCATAGGTTTTTATTAGCGCTTCTGTCAATGTAATTAGTGTACACTGGCCTCCGTTTGACCAGTTTCCTTTGGGATTTGTTATTCAACAGAGGGCCTCAATGACACACTTTCCTTTGCCTCCTTTATTGTCTATAACTTGCAATTTCTTCAATAACCACTGTCTTTAATCTGATACACATTATTGTATAAACTCCCCCTTTCTATCACTTACTTTTTCATTTTTTTCTGTGCACATTAATGTCAAGGAGGGAACGTCACTGTGGTCATCCTATTAAGGAGATGTGTCCCTCAAGAGGCAGGGACAGTGATATGGGAGGCTTCAGTTTACACTTTCATCGACAGATCTACTGAAATAAACCTTAAACATCTACCTAGGTGCATTGATATATCTATCTGATCATACCCTCACTAACACACCACTAGGTCATCACCAACACTATATATTATTTGTGAACACACATGGTTGGTTTGATTAGGTGACCAAGAATTGAAATTTCTGTAGTACCATTTTAGTTTTATTGATTAAAAGTTATATTTTATCTGTCCTAAAGAGTAGTATTGAGTCTGTGATAAAATATTGATCATGACTGGCAATCGGCTACGCTGGGCCTCTGCTTATTTCAGATCGCGGAACTGATCATTCAAAACCGTTCTTGATTTTTTGTTATGACAGACAAATAAACACTCTAATTTCTCTATCATGTTAAACAATGGTAACAAGATTCTACAGCATAGGATTTCTGTTGTGTTCTATTACACCACATTGATTGACATCCATTGTCTTTTAAATGTTTAAGAAAAAAAAACTGTATATTTTTTTCTTTTTTTTTTTACAAAATAGCGAGATGGGGTGTGATCCTAGCCTTGCTGTCTTATAATCAGTTTGAATTATCAGGCAAGGTTTATATATTATGATTTCTATATTATCACAGACTTCTATCATGAAGATGCATTGTCCGCAAAGTTGCCGTAGAAACAAAAAAAAGTGGGAGATTAATTAAGACCTGTTGCAAATTTGCTTCATTCCTTATTATAGCTGTATTGGGGCAACAAAAAAGGTTTCAAAGATATAATGACTTTTTACACTACGAATCTCCATCAGGATAATTTGTCTAAGAGGCTTTCGCTGATATCCTTTGGTGCTAGGACCACGTGGACCTGTGCCATCCCCATCGATGACAATGCAGTCTGTGTGCAATTCCGCTGAAAGAATAAACATGTTCCATCTTTCTGAGTGTGAATTTCTGTGGTGGGATTTTCCATGTGGACATTCTGTAGTGTGAACAAGGCTTTTATTTTTACAAAAATGTAGTGAATAATTGAAAAAAAAAAGTGATTTAGAGCCCTATGTCTGTAGATGCTCTGTTCAGACTGCACATTCTATACACAAACTAGTACCACTAACATTTGTTACCACACCTAAACAATTTTGATCTGTCTTTAGTTGTAAGGTGTGATGTTCTTTATGGAATCTATGACCGATGTGCTTGGGACTTTGAGTTTCTTTGTAGCATTCCTTATTGAGCATTGAGGTACAATTTGTGGCTCTCCAACAGTTGCAAAACTATAACTTTTAGTGTTCCCTGTATTCGCATGTACAGTATCTTCAAACATATTTGATGTGCAGGATTTCAAGCTGCAGATTTCAATGTAAACTAAATGACTGAACACAGCTTCAAATCTGGAGCATCAAATTCTGTGCATCAAACATGTGCAGGATACTGTAAGTGTGAATAGACCTTTAAAGGTCTTTTCTGCCAAACATCTGTATAAGGCTGCATTCACATTACGTTTCTTACATACGGGGGCCAGATCCGGCTGGGAGATGAGAAAACCGGGTGCTCCTTTACCCCGGCCAGACCCAGACCCCCAACTCATTCATTTGAATGAACCGATTGGAGTCAGATTGTGACTCTGGTCGCCTAATTTCTTGCCCTGTATCCATTTTTGTGACTTGACTTAAAACCATAGTATACCACGGTTTTAAGTCCGGTCACAAAACCAGATACGGGGCAAATAAATTAAATGGGGGCCGGGTCCGGCTGGGGTACGGGATCAACTGGTTTTCCCATCTCTTAGCCGGATCCGGTCCCTGTATATAAGAAACATTATGTGAATGCAGCCTTATTTTAATACTGCATTCTTTCTTTTCTCTCTCACTTACTTTAAAATCTTTAATTTATACTTCAGTATCTTTAAAATAGTCTTAGGTATTATAGTTATTATCAGCATTTGTATAAACATACTTTTGGTCATATTCAATAACACATTTGCTAGTGCGGAAAAATACTATGATACAAATTAAAAAATATATCATACAGCTACGTGTATCATTTATTGACCAAAGATTATTTGTGCCTTGTCAGCAAACTGGCCATATATATTACACTTGGCTGATCAATTGTGATTCAGATTTTTTGTCTATATATTTTATTTGTCAAATTATCAAACCAAACTGTCAGATTGGCCATATGGGGAAATTTATCAAAACCTTGGCAGAGGAAAAGTTGACCAGTTGCCCATAACAGCCAAATAGCTTTTAATTTTTTTAATTTTTTTATTAAAGGCTTCTGAAAATTTAAAGAAGCAATCTGATTGGTTGTTATGAGCAACTGGTCAACTTTTCCTCTTACAGCATTTGATAAATCTCCCTAATAGTTTAAAGGGGTACTTCGGTGGAAAACTTTTTTTTTTTTATCAACTGGTGCCAGAAAGTTAACCAGATTTGTAAATTACTTCTATTAAAAAATCTTAACCCTTCCAGTACTTATTAGCTACTGAATACTACAGAGGAAATGCTTTTATTTTTGAAACACAGAGCTCTCTGCATAATCATAAGCACGGTGCACTCTGCTGTCATCTCTTTCCATTTTAAGAACTGTCCAGAGTAGGAGAAAATCCCCATAGCAAACATATGCTGCTCTGGACAGTTCCTAAAATGGACAGAGATGTCAGCAGAGAGCACTGTGTTCCAAAAAGAAAATAATTTCCTCTGTAGTATTCAGCAGCTAATAAGTACTGGAAGGATTAAGACTTTTTAATAGAAGTAATTTACAAATCTGTTTAACTTTCTGGCACCAGTAGACTTAAAAAAAAAAAGTTTTCCACTGGAGTACCCCTTTAAAAACTGTGTCAAAAAAAGAAGAAGAAAAAAAATGCATTTGATCTTGCTGGGGAGAAAGGGTATGCAAAGTAACTCTTGCACTTCTTTTTCCAACTAGTTTTCAGTCAGTCTTGGAAACTGACTGGGAATATATGCCAAGTCAGAGATCCCTCCAGATGGAAAGAATACCCATATGTTGGGCAAATACAGTAGTTTTACTGAAATTGTTGACTTTCATTTAAAAGGGGACTTCAGTGGAAAATACTTTTCTTTTTAATCAACTGGTGCCAAAAAGTTTAAAAGATTTGTAAATGACTTCTATTTAAAAATCTTAATCCTTGCAGTACTTATCAGTTGCTGTATGCTCCACCGGAAGTTGTATAGATCTTCTCTGCCTGACCACAGTGCTCCCTGCTAACACATCTGTCTGTATCAGGAACTGTCCAGAGCAGGATAGGTTTGTTATGGGGAGTTTCTACTTCTCTAGACAGTTCCTGACATTAACAGAGGTGTCAGCAAAGAGCACTGTGGTCAGACAGAAAAGAACTATACAACTTCCTCTGGAGCATACAGCAGCTGATAAGTACTGAAAGGATTAAGATTTTTGAATAAAAGTAATTTATAAATCAGTTTAACCTTTTGGCACCAGTTTATTTAAAAAAATTGTTTTCCACTGGAGTACCCCCTTTAAAGTGTTGCATATGGAGGATGCGTGCACTTTATAGGAACTAGCTGACTAATTATTTTGAATACTGTGAGGCTTTTTTAATATTAGAGACACCTCCTTTTATTGTAACCATCATGATATGTGGCTTATAATTAACTATTAAAATCCAGCAAGAATAAAAACTCATAAAATCATAATGGTCAACTTGATAGATATAATGCAACATATTCCTACCAAGAGATTTGTCACTATATAACCATATTATACCTGGCGCAGTAAGTAGCTGGTTCTGTTTAGTAGCTGTCATTCTACTCTCTCGATCAGCTTGAGTTAATGTTAAATTAACCTAAATGAGTCCCACTTGAATACTTTGCAGCTTACATTTGAATGGCAATTGTCTACGAACCAGTGCTAAGAATTAATTGGCTTTATCCCTTGGAGTACCATAAGCTCCAGTGTAAGGAGCAGCCATAGTGTTGTTTATAATAATGTCACTCATACAAGGTATTAGTTGTATTAGCTAGCGGGAAAGTGGGACAAATCTCCTTTGTAGTGTCTACACATGGACTGTAGGTGGTATGCATATATTACATCTTCATACTAATTAGTAACATGTAGTGTCAACCTTTTTCGATTATTACTATTTTCAGCATCCCCCCTGGCTAGTTAAAGAATACAGTACATAAAAGTATAAATGTTGTTTTAGATACACTTCAGAATGGATTGTCATGTGTGTATATAGAAGAAATGACTACAATTTTGGCCATTATGTAACCTTTATCTTGCACATATCAGCACTTCCTCTCTAGCGCTATTTCTAGTTATCAGTCTCTTCTAAGGTTTTAGCACATGTGGTACCTCAAATAATTACCTTGTGCGTTTTTGCTGTAAATGGCCACAAACGCAATAAAATGTAAATTTTTACCACAATTTACATCATTAGCATAATCACAGTAATACTATTTTTACTCAGATTTTGGCCATTCACAGCAAAAGTGCATGCAGTAATTAGTTGTAGTACCACAATGTGTGAATACAGTCTAAGCTAGTGGGTAGAGATAAGCTGATTTGATTTCTGACATACACTGCACACAGAAGAAAAAGAGATTCTGCTTCCCTAATATACTCTAAAAACAGCAGTATATGGGGGAATTTACATGTAACAGAAATTTTGTGTATTGTATCTGCTGATTTGTGCAGGTACATCTGCAGTGGGTCATAGTTATGGGCAAATTAATGAGATTTTATGCCAAAATTAAGACATTAATAGCCGTAAGTTGAATCATTATGGGAGGACACACACTACTTTACATTGTAGTGCAGTCACTACTTTATATTGTAGCAGAGAGTAATTTCTTCAGTGCTGTCACATAAAAAGATAGAATAAAATATTTACAAAAAAGTGAGGGTTATACTTACTTATGGGAGATATTTAGGATCCAACTGATGAGTGACCCTTCCCAACTGTTTAAATGTAATGATCCCCCCCTTTTGACTGAAATGACTTCCCTGATATCTGACTATGACATCAGACTATGACCTATCCCTTCATCCCTGCTCTGCACAATCTCCCTATCTATAGGCTCCAAACTGTTATAAGGCACAGTAGGTAGGTAGATAGGTAGGTAGCCTGGTTGGTATCTAACTAGGTAGTTAGGTAGCCAGGTATGTAGGTAGGGAACTAGCCAGGTAGGTAGGTAGCCAGATATGTAAGTAGGTAACTAGCTAGCTAGGTAGTTAGGTAGCCAGGTATGTAGGTAGGTGTGTAATTAGGTAGCTAGGTAGCCAGGTATGTAGGAATCCAGGTTGCTAGCTAGGTATATTGGTAGGTAGGTAGCTATTTAGGTAGCTAGCTATATAGGTAGATAATTAGTTAGCCAGGTATGTAGGCCAGCTATGTAGGTAGTTAGGTAGTCAGAAATGTAGGTAGGTAGACCCATCTATGCCTTCCTACCAGGCATAGGGACATCTCACACTGAAAGGAACCTTTCAGCTGTATATGCAAGTAAGCCACGCAAACAGCTCAAAGCATTGCTCACTCACCCTCGGAATAGCAGTGGCGAGCGGCAGCCTTTTCCACCAACCAAGCCCTCGGACCACGTCCGAATGGACTGTTCAGTCAGTTCCCCTCTGTTACATTCTATCAAAAATTTGTTCCTTTCACAAATCTCACAAAACTATCATAATTCATTCATGTATCCCCATGTGAACTTTTTAGAATGCTATTTTAAAAAACGTAATGGAGGGGGCCTGGTGAGGAACAAAATGCTGTTTTTACCTTTTTTTTTGTCAGAAAATATCTGACTATAACTTATTATAGATTTAACAGCTTGTATGTATTTTGTATGTCATGAAACATTGAAACAGCATCTGACCCCCTGAACAGAGCTTAATTGGAGCTTTACATTTGATCAAAATATTTATTGCACAAAAAATGTGTGAAATTGCAAATATCCATAAGATGCGTGTACCCTATCTGAGCCAGCCTTGTGGAATGAGAAGTGCCTCAGGTTGTAAAAAAATCAAACACAGTTATCTTTGGTTTTATGAAGGTATTTGGCTACAGCTGACCTTACAATTTTCAGTTCTTTTCCATCATGCAAATATATTTTTATCGGGGAAAAAAATGCCTGGTATTTGTAGAATGGAATTCAATATAAAGGATATTTTTATTTTTTTACATAATGAAGCAGATTGATAATATCTGCACATTTTCACATAGCTAAGAGTTACAGCCATGAAGCTACTGCATCCACTTCAGAAATGATCAGGGGAACATAATAGTCAGAACAACAGTGGTGCATAAGCTAAGGTAATAATCTAGACATCTCGCATTGGACTTAAATATTTTTAAAAGGCTTTAAAAAAAAAAAAAAAAGCTTAAAACACTTCCATGTGTGGATTATTATGACTTGTATTCTATTTCTTGACCTAATGTTCCGCTTTCTTCCTCATTCAGTCATTTCTCCTCATGAGGTGTTATTTTACTTATCACACTTATGTAAACTGTGAAAACTGAGGTATTGTGTCCAGATGGTTAAGGGACATCGTAGTGGTCCTGTAAACGTGAAGAGTACATTAGATATAAAAAGTTTTAAGAGGATATGTTGTTGAGGAAGACAAGGAGAATGCAGTAGTTTGCATGTTGGGTTACATGTAAGAAAGCCAAGGGCATAGTAAAGGTAAAGTTACTGAGTCGCAGGCCATATACTGTAGCCCATTAAAGCGGTACTCCAGTGGAAAACTTTTTTTTTTAATCAACTGGTGCCAGAAAGTTAAACAGATTAAGATTTTTTAATAAAAGTAATTTACAAATCTGGAAGAAAAGTGCAGAAGCCAGCGGTATAATAAACTTCAGCTTTATTCGTAATCCATATAAAACTTCGACATGGCGTCTCAAAATACCAACGATAAAACCTCCTGGGTAAGCAACATGACGTGTTTCAGGTCATGTGACCTTTCATCAGATGCATCTGATGAAATGTCACATGACCTGAAACGCGTCATGTTGCTTATCCAGAGGTTTTATCATTTGTATTTTGAGACGCCATGTCGAAGTTTTATATGGATTAGGAATAAAGCTGAAGTTTATTATACCGCTGGCTTCTGCACTTTTCTTCCTGAATTGGAGGTCTTCTTGCCTTGCGGAGGATCGGGTGAGTTGAAAATCCTTGTTATTATACATCATTTACAAATCTGTTTAACTTTCTGGCACCTGTTGATTTAAAAAAAAAAAAAAAGTTTTCCACTGGAGTACCCCTTTAACCCCTTAAGGACTCAGCCCATTTTGGCCTTAAGGACTCAGTCAATTTAATTTTTACGTTTTCATTTTTTCCTCCTCGCCTTCTAAAAATCATAACTCTTTTATATTTTCATCCACAGACTAGTATGAGGGCTTGTTTTTTGCGCGACCAGTTGTCCTTTGTAATGATATAACTCATTATATCATAAAATGTATGGCACAACCAAAAAACACTATTTTTGTGGGGAAATTAAAAAGAAAAACGCAATTTTGCTAATTTTGGAAGGTTTCGTTTTCACGCCGTACAATTTACGGTAAAAATGACATGTGTTCTTTATTCTGAGGGTCAATACGATTAAAATGATACCCATTATTACATATTTTTCTATCATTGTTGCGCTTAAAAAAAATCACAAACTTTTTAACCAAATTAGTACGTTTATAATCCCTTTATTTTGATGACCTCTATCTTTTTTATTTTCCGTATAAGCAGCGGTATGAGGGCTCATTTTTTGCGCTATGATCTGTACTTTTTTTTGATACCACATTTGCATATAAAAAACTTTTAATACATTTTTTATAATTTTTTTTTTATAAAATGGATTAAAAAAGTAGCAATTTTGGACTTTTTTTTTTTTACGTTCACGCCGTTCACCGTACGGGATCATTAACATTTTATTTTAATAGTTCGCCCATTTACGCACACGGCGATACCAAATATGTCTATTAAATTTATTTTTTACGCTTTTTGGGGGTAAAATAGGAAAAAACGGATGTTTTACTTTTTTATTGGGGGAGGGGATTTTTCACATTTTTTTTACTTTTTTTTTACATTTTTGTAAATTTTTTTTACACTTGAATAGTCCCCATAGGGGACTATTCATAGCAATACCATGATTGCTAATACTGATCTGTTCTATGTATAGGACATAGAACAGATCAGTGTTATCGGCTATCTTCTGTTCTGGTCTGCTCGATCTCAGACCAGAGCAGAAGACGCCGGGAGCCGGAAGGAGGATGGTGAGGGGACCTCCGAATGGCGTTCTGAATGATCGGATCCCCGCGGGCGATCCGATCATTCATTGAAATCGCGCACTGCTGCAGATGCCGGGATCTGTATTGATCCCGGCACCTGAGGGGTTAATGGCGGACGCCCGCGAGATCGCGGGCGTCGGCCATTGCCGGCGGGTCCCTGGCTGCGATCAGCAGCCGGGATCAGCCGCGCATGACACGGGCATCGCTCCGATGCCTGCGGTTATGCACAGGACGTAAATGTACGTCCTGGTGCGTTAAGTACCATCACACCAGGACGTACATTTACGTCCTGCGTCCTTAAGGGGTTAACCTACCAGTGGTAGAATGTTCTAAAATAGGACCTGTGACCTTTTCTACAAATGATAACCATCATTATTTAAGTGCTGCTTCAAAGATTCCGGTACTTTTTATATTTTTGTCTAGCCCCTCTATTCGCTAGCTAGCAGAGAATTTAGTTTTAGTGACCAATGAGGGCCTAGACAGTTAATATTGGAGTCAATAGATATACTGGACTTGGGTTTCCAGAATCCATTCAATATACTTACTGCAACAAAATTTGTTGCACAATTTTCTAAGAAAGAATGTAGACCACATGTTTAAAGGGGTACTCCGCTGCTCAGCGTTTGGAACAAACTGTTCCGAATGCTGGAGCTGGTTCCGGGAGCTCGTGACGTCACTGTCACCCCCCCCCCCTCACATTGACTTGCATTGAGGGGGTGGGGCGTGAAATCATGAGGGGGCAGGGCTATGACGTTACGAGCTCCCGATGCCGGCTCCAGCATTCGGAACAGTTTGTTCCAAGCGCTGAGAAGCGGAGTACTCCTTTAACATCCTACAATACATTATAGGCTCTAACAATATACATATTTTATTTCTTTGTAGGACACAGAGATATTGAACACTGCTATCCTTACAGGAAAGACAGTAGCCGTGCCAGTAAAGGTCGTTTCAGTTGAAGAAAATAGGTCTGTGACGGATATTTCAGAACTGGTGGAATGCAAGTCTTCAGATGAGGATGTGGTAAAAGTAAGTGGAAGTGTATCACATATGTTAAAACCCTAGTACCAGAGCTAGTGCTGTCTATATATGCACAAAAAATAAACAAATAGGGGAGATTTATCAAAATCTGTCGAGAGGAAAAGTTGCCGAGTTGCCCATAGCAACCAATCAGATTTCCTCTTTCATTTTTAACAAGGGCTGTGCAAAATAAAAGACGCGATCTGATTGGTTGCTATGGACAAATCAGCAATGGACAGGTTTTGATAAATCTCCCCCATAAAGTGGATAGAAAGCATCCCCACTGCCAATCTGTGTATCTGTGAGAACGACAGAACAATTATTTCCAACCACTGGAAACCTGTTCCAGCCAAATAGTTATTTGGACAAAATGGTTTTGCAGAACAATTTAAATAACTGAATCAAAGGAGAAAATTGGGGTTCAACTCTGAATAAAGAGAAGTATATCCAAGCACAAGTATATCTTTGCAAATGATAAATCATGTTTTTGAATGATAAATTCCATGAATGTGCATATCACACGGCTGTATACAGTATGGGAACTTGAACTGCTGTCACAATACTGATGGGAGTTCCTGCTCCAAGCAGGGCTGAAATGTGCCAGATCATTGGAGTGTCACTTTAATGACAAGCATGCCTGTGATACAAGATTAGAAGGCCTATTTACTATTCTTATCCCCGTGTAATTTTTGCCTTAAAACTGTTGTGGTTCTGGACCTGCTGTGGTTCACAGCATTATTTGTTATAGTAACCCTCATGACTACACCAATCGTGTGCAATTCCTTTGTTTGAAATCCAAGATGGCTGCCGAACAAATAGGATAAAGTCCCAAAATGGCAGACGAATATGTAAAAGTCAGGAAGGAAGCACAAGCTAAATTAATAGGGCTTAAATGCACTTGCAAACACCCCAATACACTGATAAGTTTTGAGAACTATAAAATAAATTTTACCTGGTATTTTGGCAACACATTTTTTGCACTTGCAGTTTACCCTTAGAAAATGAACAACCAGTAATCAGTAACAAGCACAGTTATTAATGTTAATAATGTTAACAAGAACAATAATTTATAGCTAAACTTAAAAGGTACATACAAACATCAATGCAGTCATTTATGCATTCAATAGCATTGATCTACCTGATGTTTATATATACTAGCTGAGTACCCGGCATTGCCCAGTTTTTCGTTACTAATCCTTGTTGTGGAGGAAAATCAACAGAGGAAGCTTTTGATTTCATATCCCGTCCTCATATATTGTTGTCATATCCCAACCCCATATCCCGTCCTCCTATCCCAACTTCCTATCCCGAGCTCTTATCCTGACCTCCTATCCCGTCCTCATATCTGTCCTCCTATCCCGACCTCCTATCTTGACCTCCTATCCCGACCCATAATATGTGTATCAGGTACTGAAATATCTCCAGCTGTACAGAGGTTATGTGGGAACATACATTTCCCATTGATTTGCATGAGACTTTAAACAAAAACCCAACCCTCACAAATGGGGGTAGTTAAGGGTTACATCAACTATCCTATATTTTAAGTGGACATATAAGTAACATGTGACCAAGTATTATCGAAATATCTCCAGTCGTTTGGAAGTTATGCAGTAACATATATTTCCCATAAACTTGTATGGGACTTTAAACAAAAACCCCGACCCTGGCAAATGGGGGTGAGTAAGGGTTAAATCACCTATCCTATGTTTGTTGTTGATATATAAGTAACATGTGACCAAGTATTATCGAAATATCTCAGGCCGTTTGGACGTGATGCTGGAACATAAACACATATATACATATACACACACATTGGCCCTGATTTACTAAGAGTGGAGTGTAGGTTTCTTTGTGGGTTTTTATTCCCTACAATTTATTTTCCACTGTATTTACTAAGGTTTCCCTACATTTTCCACTTTCCCTACATTTTGCTTTTTTTTTTTGCACCTGCTCTGATCTGTCTGGTTTTCCTCAGCTGAAAGCCACCACATTTTATGTGGAAACCTTAGTAAATATGTTGGGTTTTTGTGAAAATGTTGGGAACACGCCCCTTTTCTGAGACCACGCCCCCTTCCCCGGTGGCCCACACCCTTTTCAGGTTTTCTTAGCAAAATGGACAGTCAGTCGGGTTTTTTCAATTCTGGCGCAAAATCTGGCGCAGACAGAATTTCTGGCGCAATGCGACAGAATCTGGCACACAACCCCACAAAACATGTCGGGTTTGCAGTAGTAAATGAGGGCCATTTTGAGTTTTATATATATAGATAACATTATTTTTCTCATGTTTACCTGCTCTATAACCCTGTGTATTGGGTTTAGTGCGAGTAAACAGCCTGTCAGTTTCCCTTTTCTTTATATACTGTACCCACATTAATGAACTACATACTGTGCCATCATTATTTAACTATATACTATGCCGCCATTAAGGATCTATACACTGTGCCAGCATACATGAAAAATATACAGGTCCAATATAAATTAAATATAGTATACACTGTGCTTTCATAAATTCCCTTTACACTGTGCTTCCATGAATTTCTAAAATACTGTGCCTACATATATACGCACATACACATATATATACTGGCACCTACATACACACATGCACACAATCACATTACAGAAAAGCACATACAGTACATAGGTAATATACGCACATACAAGCAGACACTTTAACACATACATACAGGCACAAATATACATATAGAATCATATATACACAGACACGTATAACACGGAATATATACAAGCTGATATAGCCAATAGACACATCATACATACAGATACACACATACATTCACTCACTCACATATATACACAATACATTCACTCACATATGTACAGTATACACACGCACACACAGGCACACACATACATTCACTCACTCACATACATACACATAATTCCTTACAGTAAAGGCGCCATCCCTCTCTGCACAATACTAGATAATGACATGATAAATGGCTTCCCCTTCCTGCTGGGAGGACACAGCACCCTGCATTAAACGCACATACAAATCCCCAGCAACAGATCCTTTTACTGCACCTGTCACCCTGCAGCTCCTTGTGAGGGCACTACAGGGGTAGGTGCAGAAAAGGGGCAGGGGCTGAAGCCCAATTTTACTCTTATGTGTGCACATCACTGGTGTAAGTGAAGCATTTCTGTACTCCTTTTTTTGTGTGCTGATAATGTGCAGGAGCACTACATTTATTAAACGGGCGCAGGGCATTTGATACATTTTGTACAGTACACTCTTCACATACACCAAAAAGCCAAGTTAAATCTGGGCTGGTGAATTTTTGTCACTTTTTTGGTCTATTAAAAAATCGTAATCCTTTCAGTACTTATGAGCTTCTGAAGTTAAGGTTGTTCTTTTCTGTCTAAGTGCTCTCTGATGACACGTGTCTCGAGAACCGCCCAGTTTAGAAGCAAATCCCCATAGCAAACCTCTTCTAAACTGGGCGGTTCCCAAGACAGGTGTCATCAGAGAGCACTTAGACAGAAAAGAACAACCTTAATTTCAGAAGCTCATAAGTACTGAAAGGATTAAGATTTTTTAATAGAAGTAATTTACAAATCTGTTTAACTTTCTAGAGCCAGTTGATATATATATATATATATATATATATATATATATATATATATAAAAAAGTTTTTTCCTGGATAACCCCTTTAGCAGCTGGTCTGTACACACTTGAAAAAAAAAAGTGTAAACCCAAAAGTCGCAAAACATAGCTTGAGGTGCAGCGATGTGCCAAATGTGTGGCAAATATACACAGAAAAACAGCTTAAAACCCAATGATAAATGTCCCCCTTAGTTCCTGCTTAAAGTAAAAGTGCAATGTGCATCACAATTCAAATAAATACACACATACAGGAACAGACCTCAATAAAATTAAATTCAAAACAGATTGCACCATACCAAAACAGTATTTACACCCTATCATCCCTGACATCCCAACACTGTTTCCCTACAAGCTTCATCAGGGAACATTGTTAGATTGCGTAGTCTAAGTTTACACTGTCTAAGAATTCAACACGTCTAGTAAATCTGGTCTTTTGTTTCTTTTTTGGCCATTTAGGTTAAAATGTCTGAAAAAAAATGTTTGGGGCTTTTAAGTTGCAAACCATGCACGGTGGAAAACAATGCCACATGCAACTGTTTCATTGGAATAAACAAATGTCTCCCAAAGTGTTAACAGTCAATAATATTTTGTTAATATTTTGAAGTTGAGATATTTTAATCAATATTTACAAGCTTTTTTATTTACACATTTTCCTCAATAGTTGTTTAGTATCAAAATAATAAATAAAAATAAAATGTGAATAAACCACTGTTCTATTCTCGGTAATACTTATCAACATATCAATAGAGCAATAGCACATGAAAAAGCAACTGCTAAAATAACAGGATTTCTGTATTTTATGAGCCACAAAATGAATTGTGTATGTCCCCTGGAAGTAAACAATAAAGATTCCCTCTGAATGATTGCAAGCAGAGATTTTATAACCAATGAGGATTTGATGCAAAAATTATATTGTGTCATATTATATAATTTTAGACCCGTAGGCTTCCTATACTGTTTGTTTTTTTGTTTGTTTTTTAGGTTTCTTTAATTCTTTCAATTTTTTCATGCATTGTTTTTAGTCCTATTGGGAAAATGTAGAGAAATGAATGATGTACTTAGAATATGCTTAATTTTGAGAAAAGCACCATGGGCCAAAAAAAGCACAAAACTTTGTGTGTAGTGTATTTTATTGTTGACGATATGCTTTCAACAAAACATCTATCCGCAGTTTTATTTGCAACCAAAATGCTGGAAAAAAACATCATAAAGAATGCTAAAAAAAAAAAAAAAAAAAACAACAACAACCAAAAACAACAACTCTGCATTATCTGTTCTTCATCTCAGAACAGAAGACTGTACTTCTGGTCTGGTATGTTTAACCTGATACTATT
Source organism: Hyla sarda (assembly GCF_029499605.1). Taxonomy (NCBI): domain Eukaryota; kingdom Metazoa; phylum Chordata; class Amphibia; order Anura; family Hylidae; genus Hyla; species Hyla sarda. The sequence continues at coordinate 454,482,211 of NC_079189.1, read as the reverse complement.
CAAAATCTTACCTGTTGGTTACGACACTAGAGATGTAGTAGCTGCAAACGGTGGGGCACTACTCTGTTTCTGTTCTGTGCTATGCATTTAGCATAGTTGGCCATAGAATGTAAGGACAGGAGCAGGGATTGATGTTTATGCCAACTCCCTGCTTCTGCACCTTACGCTACAGTGCATACTGTATGCATTGCCGTTTTTTCACATAATTCCACTCCACAGTATAGTTACTACCCCTCCTATGACCCCCATAGTATAGTAAGGACCCCTTCGTTTCCCATCATAGTTCAGTGAACACCTCATCTGTGACCCCACAGTAAAGGTAAAAACACACAACTCAACTTTACTGGCTTTCTGGAGGAACCGATTTGTCCTTCAGGTAAGACAATAGTGACATATACGGCCTGGTGGGATGGTCTGCACACTGGGAAGTCTAGACATAGGTAGGGCTATTTACCGTCTGTTGATGCATGTGGGGCAGTACTGGAGGCGCACTGTGGATGGGTAAGTTGCAGCACTTAAGGTGGACATAGTTAAAATAATGCTGCAACAGAACAGGGCAAGTGGCTCCCTGTCCTTTTGCCTCAGTTGGAACTTCCGGTGTGGACAGTATCTCTGTATGGCGCTGCCTGTATCGGGAGCTTAGAGAATAGCAATCACAGGGAGCAGAGTGCTGAGAGTGATTTTTCTTTTTATTGGCCTACCACTTTATAGGGACAGAATGGAGGCATAAAATATATGGGATCTAGTTGCTATATGGGGCCAAATGAGGACCTAATAGTATATGTGGGCAGTATGGGGGGCTTTTACTTTATTTTGGCAGTATGGGGATGCCTACTGCAATATGGAGGCATTATGAGACCTTTATACTATATGGGGGCCTACACCTATATAGGTGCAGTATGGAGACATAACACAGAATAAGGGCCTTATACTATATGGGACAGTATGGAGTATAGTATGTGAGAATATTGGTTGTTTATTTAGTAACAATATAGCAATATTAGTCATTTGTCAGTAGTAATAGTAGTGGCGGTCATGGTGTGGTGGTATTATTTGTCTTTTATGGGTAACTGTTAAAGCGTGTACTCCGGTCCCCGTCCCCGGACCGCCCGCCCCCTCGGCCTTTTGCCCCGGGATCCTGGCGTCTCCCGGTCAGTCACACTAACCAGGAGCCCGGGTTCCCTTGTGTCTGGGACGCGGCTGCCGTGACGGCTGGCCCGTTCATGCGCCGCGTCCCAGCTCCACTCACCTGGCTCCCCGCTCCTTGCGCCATTCTTCTCTGCCTCCCGGCGCACGCAGCCCCGCTCTCTAGGGCACATGCGCGCCGTATTCAGTAAATATAAAGGGCCAGCGCACAGGTAATTGGTGCGCTGGTTCCTCACTTCTCCTGCCTTCCCTATAAAAGGCACCTGCCCCTTCCTGCTCTTGCCGGATCTTTGTGCCCTAGTGCCTCTGAGAAAGCGTTCCTATAGTGTGTATTGCCTTGCCTGTTGCCGAACTCGTTGCTACCGCCTACTCGCCTGTGAACCCTTGCTGCCTGCCCTGACCTCTGCTACGTCCGACTACGCTCCTGCCTGCTCCCTGTGTACCACGCCATATCAGCTGCCTGAGAGGTTGAGTTGCTACTGGAGGATACGACCTGGTGGTTACCGCCGCAGCAAGACCATCCCGCCTTGCTGCGGGCTCTGGTGAAAACCAGTAACCACTTAGAACCGGTTCTCTGGTACAACCTGCGTCATCGCCTCTCAGGTCCAGAGGATCCACCACCAGTCCAGCCGGTACGTGACAGTAACACAAAAAGGGACAGGGTAGCAGTGTGCACATATTTTATTTTCATCATTTTAGATTTGGTTAGTAACAGTATGGTGGTAACATGCGTGGTGATATTTGCATCTTGCATGCTTTTGTTATTTGGTATCTGTGTGACTATGTTTAGTGATATACATTATCATATCATGCATAGAAAACTGTCTCAGCTATGTTAACATATCATATACATTGTGTGTGTATTATTATTATGTACCCTTTACCTGTGGGAGGGAGGTCCAGAATTTGCTCTGGACCCATTGTACTCTATTTATACTTCAGGGTATGTGTATTATTCATGGATACATTTATGATTATTCGATACATGTTTTATTTTCTTCGGAACCACAGAGGATTAGCTGGTCTTCAATAAAGCATTTATTTCAGGTAGATATTACTCCGATGGATCATGTCTTCATGATAAATATGTGAGTGCTGCCCAGTACATCCTTGGCTCGGGGCACAAAGGTTGTTTGTAATAAACACAATGCATTTGATGCAGCTCCAGTCTTCCAATCGTATGATTAAAAAGGGGCTGAAATGCAATACCACTTGTAGAAAATCAAATGACTTAGTGAAGGTTAGTCAAAGAGGGTATGCGAAAACAAGTTCTATAATGAAGTCAGGAAGTAAAGCAGATCAGAATCTGCAGCTTACGCTTTAGGTATCGCACCCACTTCACTTGTGCATTCACGATACTGAGATCTATTTATTGATCCCACAATCGTGTACATGAGAGTTAAAGCCTAGAATAGATAATCACATTGTTTCTGTCTATTTCAGCATTTATTCTATTAGTGGAAAATCTCCACCAACAGTTATAATAGTTTCCTATCTATCTTATAAAAATCTATATGCTATATACAGAATTATTTCTTTCCTTCCACAGACCTTAATATGCTTTTTTTTTCTTGACAAGATGCAGCATTTCCTAATTCAGCACAATTTTATTAAAGGGAAAGAAAAACATTACTTTGTGCCATACACATGGAGATAAGGACTCTTGGGGCTTTTATTTTGAGTAGATTTCAAAGAGGCATATAGGGCAGTCATATAGGGCAGTCAAAAAATTCACCTGGATTTGTCAGGAGACGTGTGATTTAAGTATATCTGGCTCAATATACACTGGCAGGGGTTCACTTAAATGGGCAATGTAAAAATCAAAACGTTTTCATATGTTGTACCTTGACCTTTCCAATATATTTAATTAAAAAAATGTGCCTCCTTTTCATAGAAATCAAGGCTCATATAAAAAAAAGCACCACTAGAGGTCCCCAAACCATGCAGAACAGCATCATCTTTGCCCCAGCTAAAGCACAGGCAGGGACAAAGTCCAGAAAGTGTGGGTAGGACTTGCACTCGTCTGTGCTCACTCCTGTCCTTTCAGACTCCTGCCTGAAAACAGACAGGAGGGAGTTACAAAGTAGCCTGCGGTGATTGGATAAAGAGACCCAGCACAGCACAGCAGCCTCAGGGAGGAGTTGAATGCATGGGAAGTGAGGGCGGGCTCAGTGCTTGCCTAGGACATGCCCCTTCCAGTGGATAGAATAATGAGTGGACATCAGAACAGAGGGATTTGTGAGCCAAATACAGAAGTTAGACACATCAAGAAACATGCAAAGCATCTGCAAGAACAAGTGAGTAACATATATAAAAATTATACTTTTTTCTGTCATATCACAGGTACGATTTAAGACCAGCGCATAAAAAGGCCAGTATTAGTTAATTTCCCCTAACAATCCACAGTAGTTAACACTTTGATACTTGATTGTATGTATCCAATGTCCTACGAGGGGTTACCAGTATGGGCAAAACAGAAGCTTACAATAAGGAGGAGCTCTCATTGTCACACAATAAAACAATGGATCTAACAGTGGCAAAACCTTTTTATAATTCTCATTAATATGAAGATAATAGTATCAACCCCTTGCTGGCCAGTCTACTTTTTGCCTTAATGAACAAGATTTATTTTTATTTTTTTATTGCCCTATGAGGGATTATTTTATATAAGATGAGAAGTGTTTTTGTAATGACACCATTTTGGGGTCAATTTTTTTCTTTTATTTTTTTTATAAAACACACCAAAGCTAACTACCAAAACATCTGTTCTTCTCAAGAAAGATTGGTTAATGTGAACGATGCCTCAATGCAAAGAGCTTTCAGAAGACTACAGACTACAGTTTATTAGTTATCAATGCAGACATACAGATGATTCCAAAGGGCCCAACTATTCCCACCCAAATTTGCACGTCTAGCCAATAAATTTGGTGTCACATTTAAAATCTGTGTACTGTATGTTTGCCTCTACAAAACTGAGCACAACCTGATAACAATATAAAAAATATATAATAAATATTGGCGCTTAAAGGAAACCCAATCTATATGACTATTTAGTCATATAATTTGGGTTTCCTTTTAGCGCCAATATTTATTATATATTTTTTATATTGATCTACGTTTTATAGTAACAGGGAGCTATAATATATTAGGCAGCCATCAGGACCCCTAGGCCAACCACTGACGGGAAGCGCAGGTTTCTATTTCTATCTGTTTTAAGAACCTGATAACAAACATAATATCATGATACACACAACAATGTGGTTTCAATCTTTTTTTTCTGAATGAAAGGAGTATTCCCTGCTAAAGCTTTTATGCCTCCTTTATTGTCTATGTAGCTGCTGGAGATAGCAGATATCTTCATCAGCTTTACAGACAATTTATGGAGGGGTGGTGCAAATGCTCAACTAATTGCTTCATTTCAAAACAAGCATTGGATCCCCATTCTCAAGATTTTAGGGGGTCCCAGCAATTGACCTGATCTGATACTTATCCCCAATATTATGGATGGAGAATAAGTGTTTTAACTTAAAATATCCCTTTAAATAAAATTTAAATACCGGTAATTATTTGCAAAGAAATAGCATATATTAGTGTATATATATATATATATATATATATATATATAAATATATATACAGCTAATCCTTATAATAAATCAGTATCATCCGCACTAACCTGTACTTACCTACCCTCCCCCCTTGATTTGTGATCCCGTTAATCGGTTAAGCATCTTATTTGGACGGCAGGTTTAGTGCAAGTGCGGAGCTGCGGGAGCACACTAATGCAACCGCTGCTTCTTCCCCAAGCATGCTGGCAGTTGAGCAGAGTGAAGAAGCAGCAGTGGGGATGTCCTGGAGCGCCACCCGAGCACTAAGCCTGCCGAATAAGAAGATGAACAGGCGAATGGGACCATAGATCAAGGGTAGGTAAGCATCGTTATCATCAGTGTCATACTCACTACACACCCGTACCAACAGGTTAGTGGGGTGACACTGATGACAGATTCCCTTTAACCAAATGGAATGCTCCAGTGATATCTATTCCCTAGGGTTAGTGTTTATGTTTTGTTATAAAATATACATTTATTTTAGCTTTAATGTTGGAATTGTTTAGTATAAACATCGTACTCATCACACCTGGACCACTGAGATTCATTAAAGTTATGTTGTGTCAGACCCTGACATAATGCAGCACTATTTTTCTATAAAAACCCACTATTTCCTCTTCTACTGTGCTACATGACACAGCCATATATTTAATGATTCTTAAAAATCTCACGGCAGATTCCGTTTAAATCAATCTCAGCTTCATTCTGCATGACATAGAACAGATGAGAAAGATAAATGTCGCTCATTCCAAACATCTCAATCTCTTCATAAATGTGCTGCCATAAAGCAAATGCAGTGCAGTGTTTTGTAAAATGTATGTAATTTTACAGTGTGATTTCTCAACAGTCCCATGACTAATTGTCAAACACTTTAATCCAGCAGACTCGTATTGTGGACATGATCAATCTCCTATTGCTTTTTATTACAATTATTTTTATGTTTTACCAGATGTATCAAAAAGTTGTATGGTGCTTAGGCCTTCTGTATGCTTCCTTGTAATTCTTTTAATCAAAAGAACTTCTTTTAAAGGAAAACTGTCAGCCTGTTCACCCACACTAAACTCAATACACTGGGTTATAGTGTGAATAGGAGTCCAACGAGGGGTCACTTACTTAAATATGACCAGTAGGTCCTGAGAAGTCCCCCAAGAAAATCCTCTGCTAAATTCAGTAAATCGTGAGTAGCATATTAATGGCCTGGTAAAGTGTCACAGACAATGAATATGTAAATTGAGCGCACAAAGACCCTCCCCCTGTGCACAATTATCAGAATTTAGCAAATTATCTTCTGGGGGAAATAACTCAGGACCCACTGGATATATTTAAGTAAGTGACCCCTCTTTGCACTCCTGTTCACCCACACTCTAACACAATGTATGGGGTTTAGTGTGGATGAACAGGCTGACAGTTTTCTTTTAAGCTATCATTTACTTAACTCCTATTCTTTGCTGTACTGTAACAAAAGACCTAAAAATAGAGATGAGTAAACTTTTCAAAAGTTTGGTTTAGCTGGTTCTAACTACTACGCTCTGAACCTGTTCCAACAGCCCAAACATTTATAACAATGTCTAAAAGTCCTAAAACCAATGTAAAATACAGGTCATATACGAGTGTGTTGGAAGAAACAATAGCTTTTTCCAAGAGGCCCAACATTTTTGGGGTGTAGCAACATGATTCACATTCTATAAAATGCATAAAAGTGATACATGTGTGCTTTTACTTATATCTGTGTGGTTGACTGTTTAGTGTCCCTTACCGAGAGCTTCACCTAACACCTGCTGTCTCTAAAATGGCTGCTGAAGCCATGTGCATAAGCTTTTATAGTTGCTTTGACATCACCCCTATACTGCTTCCAGATTGGTTGGGAGGGCTGTTTGCAAGGCATTATGGGCTACCCGGAGGTCATGGGATCCTTTATTCTTATCCTTTCTACCACTTGGCTGGTGTCATTTTAGGAGGCTTGGCCGAACTGAACAGACAAATAAACCATAAAAACATTATTTTTTTAAAATACTGATTTCTATATTAAAATAAAAATATAACTTTGGCACAAAGTTGGACTACTACATGTTCATATACACATTCTATCATATCCTATGTATATTAATGTAGTATATAATGACACTCTCATAAACACTATAATGGATATCAATACTATTGCATGTAAACTGAAAACATTATCACACAAAATAACACCCACCTTATCAGTGCTACTTGCTTGATATAATGGTGCCAAATTTCTCTGAGCATGGGACAGCATTACATTGCAAAGACATTGCACAGAAGGGGGGGGGGGGGGGGGTTAAGAGATAAAAAGGAGATACACATTTCAGATGCTTCCTGATATGATTTAACCATTGAAAATAAAATCTTCAAAGTATATCATAAAGAGCTTTAACACAAAAGCTCATTCAGATCTATAATATCCAATGATATCTGTATAAAAATGCCTCTGTAAAGCTTTTAGTTCAACTTCTTTATAACCATTTTGCCCTGAATCTGTATGATGAGTACAGTTTAGTTTTATATTTTAAAGGGAATCTGTCAGCTGTGCCTAGCTACTAAAGTGCCACAGCCTGGTACTTCTCATCACCCGCACCACCCAGACTCTTCTTGATTGACATACAGGGCTCTGTACATTATTCAAGACTGGGAGGTGAGAGTCAGCAGGGAAGCATTGCAGGGTAGGGCACTTGAGCAGTTTGGCACCACCTCTTGGACACTTGAGTGAGAAATAAAAAGGAATTGTTATAATCTTAGCAGCCAGTACCACCTTTAGCTTCAGGAAAAGTATAATTTTCTTTAATACCCTAAAGCTTTGTTAACATGACAGAATTTATGCACCGAATTTTGCATGGAATTCTGCATTAAAATTCAGCATGAATTTATAGCCAATTCACTTCAGTGGAATTCCTGCAGCTTAAATTCTGCTGTGTGAATGGGACAGCAGAATCACATTGAAGTGCATTGGCAAAAAATCCATGCAGCATTTTCATGCAGAATTCCATGCACAAATTCCGGTGTGTGAACATAGCCTAACAGCTTTCCAACATTGTCTGTAGATCTTTTTGTTAAATTTGTACCCTTTTTGTAAATACAGAAGTTCCTTTGTATCGTTTGTACGCTTTGTGTTTTTCCTTGGACAGCTCTTCACTTGTCCAATATTGACATCAATAGAAAAAAAAGATCCAAGGCATTAGAGGTCCAGTAAAACACTTATTTTATTAAAAGATTGATAAAATACAGCATTGTTTTGGCCATTTTATCAAGCCTTGTTTTTGGTTTGATAAATGCTGTTTAAAACCAAAATGTTGCTAAATTTAAGTAATTTTACAGAACCTGTCGTGCCTTGGACCTGCCATTCTGTTTTTTATGTCAAATGTGTAACTCCTGGGCCTAATTGACAAATCTATAACAGGGCCCTCGCCTAACATACACTGGTGTCTTCTTTTGTGGCAGCATGCCTATGGGTGTTCTCTGTAACACTCCTATAATTCTGATTGTGTTCCTGGTCTCTCTGCAGATAGGTGAGGCATAGCCACTGCGGAACTCCAGATTTATTATGATTTGCGCCAGTGACCTGGTGTGATAGCGGAAATCCACCGGCATAGATTCCCATGTGCAGTGCACAACCTGTTGCTGCACAGGCATGTTTATAAAAAAAAAAGCTGACACGTCTTCATAAATCTGCTGAGACTAAATCTGCCTATTTGTTAGAACTTCGCAGGTTTGCAAGCTGTACTTGTATTAAATCAATAGGACGCATTTGCATTAAGTTTACCTATATCCATAAAGTTGCTATTTTTTATCATGCGCTCCGGAGGGAATCTGATGCTACAACTGATCCCATTTATTTGACTGGGACAGTTCACAATCATTGGGGGACATTTACTAATCTAGTCTCTTCTGGGTATGCTTATAGACCAGCGTATGTGGTAGTCTCCTGTCTATTGTGCTCCTAATTTATCAAAGGTCTCACAGCCCTTGATAAATTCTGTGCTCAGACTTCAGGGTCTACAGCTTAAACTGCATTTAGACCTGCTCCAACATGGTCTGACATTTCAGCGTATTTTGGGCAGATGCGACTTGTCGCACAAAAGTCACACTTGATAAATTCAGCACCAATGCATTTTCCAATGCATTTCCTTCTAAAATAGACTTGCATGCATCATGTTCTAAAAATCCTCTACAGCTAAAGTCGCAGAAAAGTCGCACATATTTAGACTGCGACTTTCTGTGCAACAAATTTAGACAGGAAAAAGCAGTCTAAATCCTTTGATAAATCTCCCCCATTGAGTGTCTCAATTTTTAAGCCTGCTGCGTGCACCTGTCCACCGTCCAGAAACAATGGATGCCGGATGCCATACAACTGAAGACAACTTGTCATCAGTTGTGGCATCAGTTGCATCCAGATCTAGGCTGAGTTCATCTATGTCTGATGCCGGACATATGTGAACCCAGCCTTACATATATATATATATATATATATATATATATATATATATATATATATATATATATATAAGGTCCCACAAGTAATAATTTACTCAAAAATAAATTGATGACCCTTAAATTGTATTAATCCAAAGTCCCCATGCTGATCATCTGTTTGACCAAGTCGTGATGCCGTATACACAGTGAAACAGAGTTGGCGACAAAACGCTCGATGCTGGCTCCTATTGAGCACCACACTGATCATATACCTAGAAATTTTGCCTGTAAAATTCCTTTAATTATTAGAAAAAATAGTATTGCCCTGTATGTTGCTTTTGTTGATGTATATTTTGTAGGTAAATAAACATAATCATGATGGCTGTGACTTATATATTGGTATAGCGCTTCTATACTCTACCTTTCAGGTGGAAGTCTTTACTACGTGACAGATTACATTTGTAAGCATATCACTAATGTTATACTACATTTGAGGGCTTCTATTTAGTGATAATAAATTCTACATTTCATCTCCTGGTATACCTGTGCGTTCTATTTATTTTCATTGTAATATTACACAGTACAGATGACACATGTAATGATGCAGATATTGTCATTCATGAGCATGAAAAGACTTCATGCCCAATACATTTTATTGAATTGACAATTGTGTTATATGGAGATGGTATTAAAATAGATTTCTCGGCCCTATAACAGTTATGGATTTTTTTTACTGCGCCAAAATAGCTGACATTGGCAAGTTAAATCTCTGCCTTGCTCTTGGTAAATAAAATGCGGATTATGTAGAGAGAAATATGCTTTGCTTATCATAACTCTTATATATATATATTATACAAAGAAGAAACCAAAACCTGTAAATCCTTTTTCTATGTCGTGGACATTGGAGGCACCCTATAGACTTGTTTGTAATGTAAATAGATTTGACAAATGAGGCATGTTTAATAGTGAATGACAATGATGGATAGAGCTTTGGAAGTTTCAGAATACGTGACATATTTCAATTGCTATGTTTGATTGGTGACACAGTGAAACTGTCAGCTTGTCACGGCATTGTATGTGCCCTCAATGTTAACATCTTGTTAGTTACAGTACAGTACATATCTGCTGTTCAAGCACAACTTGTACTTAAATGCCTACATTGTTAAAATTCCATTGCAACAGTCCCAAATGTGGCATGACAAAGTGACAAAACAGACAGGCTGAACTCTTCTAATATACAAGAACAGGGAAAGAATATGTAAATTATATTTGGATACGGCTTAAATAGACCATACATTTGACATTTCCTTCCTGTCTGGGCAGGGGATTCTCACTGTATCAATGTATCCTGCATCAATTCAAACTTGTTTGTAAATTTGAGATATATTTGTCATTTGAGATATCAGATAGAATAAAAAAAAATAGGGTTACCTGCTTTAGAACACCTATTTTTATGGACCCTATTAAGGAATTCTGATTTTATTGAGGGAGACTCCCTCTTTTAGGACCCAGTGCATTGATTCTACACAGACCATTGATTTACGAAACAACCCAGAAATAAAGTGGTGATACTGCAAGAAAGTTAAAAGCTATAGACAATTTTACACTTTTTTTTTTTATTATTCTTTTGTTTTCTTATGGAAAATTAAGTAGTGGTTTTTCATAAAAATTTAAATAAAATAATAATAAAAATAATAAAATAAAATATTTCCACTATTTTGCTGCTGCTGAGAGAGAGAGAGATAGCTAGCAGCAGGGAGAGGTAGGGAGTTGTACATAGCAGCTTTAAAGGGGTACTCCACTCCCCAGCATTCGGAACATTTAGTTCTGAACACTGGGAGCGGACATCCGGGGTCACTACGCCCCCTCGTGATGTCATGCCCCGCCCCTTTTCATGTCACTCCACGCCCCCTCAATGCAAGTCTATGGGAGGGGGGTGACAGCCATGATGGGTGGACCGTGATGTCACAAGCGGGCGTGGTGACCCCCCAAAGATCGCTCCCAGCATTCGAAACAAAATGTTCCGAACACTGGGAAGTGGAGTGCCCCTTTAAGACTAGATAGAGAAGTGAGAATACTTAGAGGGCAGCTCATATATGCTGTAGATATGGAGGGAAGCACACACAATGCAGTTTGCAGGGAAGAATTACATGGACTGTGTACAAGTGTACAGAAGGAGTGCAGCCACAGAAAACTGTCACCTCTTCAATACATCAACCTAAGATTCAGCACAGACGGCAAGTATATACATCCCATGAGAAGTATAAGTGCTTAGAAGAGGGACACAAACTGAATGTTAGGGTCTCTAAAATTGAGGGAATGAACATTACAGAGTGAAACTTTTAAATTCAATATAACTTCTAACATATGGAAAAATCATAATTTTCCTTCTCAAAAATGTCCATAGTCTTTAAATAGTTGTTGTCAGTTGATTACTGGTGGCCTAGGTACAGCTTACAGAGAGAAGGGGGAGAGGGGCAACAGACCAAGGCCCACTTACATGTTGAGGCCCAATCACTTTGTAATAGGATAGGTAGGCTATTACAAGGTGACATAAGATGCAGATACAGTTCAATACTATGGCAGAACAGGAACCATTAGCCCTCTGCCCTGTCATACACTAAGCCATGCACTAAGGGAGCACTATTACTCTGAAAAGGGCACTAAGGGGGACTGCATTTTTACTGTATAGGCTTGGTAAGGGAGCATTATTATGCCTTTGGTTGGAGGTTATAGCAATGGGGCATACTATAATCCTTTTTAACAAACAGGGACTCTAAAATACAAACAACCTACTTAATGTAAATTTTGCTCCACTGTAGAGATGTAATTTTGTACCAGTTCTTATGACTAAACACATTCTTAATCTACTTTTAAAGCATCCTAATGATCCTAATCCTAATTTTACATGTTGTTGTGATAGTAGCGGTGTTGAACTATTGGTTCCACTTTCAATGATGACGTTGATCAAGTATCATGATATACCCTGTTAAACCCTATATGAGGTCATATAGGGTGTAACGGTATATTAGGATAGGTTCCTGTGTGGAGGTCTAAACAAGTTTTTCAAATGGTCTATTAAAAGTTGAGTTTTACATGATTTCTGTAACTTTTATTTTCCCGTAAGTGCCCTCCTTCACTGTGCCTATCCTCCTCCCTGTGAAATCGCCAGTCAGTGACAATTGTGCATGGGCAGCTCCTGCCACAGGAAATGTGAAGTGAAATCTCTTTTCCTGCAAGTCCCATGTAAATAACACCCCCTTTCCCATACATTCAGTTACATATACTGGGGGTTCTTAGTAAGAGTTTTTTTTTCCCAAGAGGGGGCAACCCCTTAAAGGTTGTGGTTGACCAATTTGCCCTGGAGCCTTCAGGGACCTTTTTGTATTTTAAATTTATCAAATGGTGCATGGACTTTGCTGAATGACCACAGAGCTGTTCTACCTTAAATGTCGCAGAGAGTGTTGTAGTAAATGTGAGTTATATAGGGCAGGGTTGAATTGCCCTGTGACAACTTCTAAATCTGGCCCGTGCGACTTTTGTGCAATTCTTGTGAGACTTTTCACAAAAAGTTGCACATGATAAATTAGTGACCACTGCACAAAGTGATCTAAATCAGAACACCCATGGTCAGGAAATTTAATGCCAGCCTGCGACTTTTCCTATGACAAATTTAGACGAAAAAAGCAGTCTAAACAGCTGAATAAATAGTGTGGGAAAAGTAAACTGGCCTGTAACAGTGGAGTCCTAAGCTTTTAATTTCTGGTTGGTGACCTGATCTTTCTTTGCTGGTACTAGTAGTTAGAGTAGGATGCCAGCACCACTAATCCACCAACAATGTAATGTAATTCTTCTCTTGATCTGCCAGTTCAAAGCGCAGATTGTCTTCTCTATTACAATGTTTCCCTCATTTTCTGTATGTTATTAAATGGCTTGTAAAAGCATCAGTGTATACCAATAACGCTACAAATAATATACTGCTCACAACAGTCCAAAGAGTATAAAGCAGTGTTTTATTTTATACAAACTCTTCTAAGCAGAGCAATAGCCATAAAATGAATGGGCTTATGAAACTCCATATTACTATTAGTTGTTGCAATGAAAGTGTTATCGCTGTGTTCTGGCCTCTGCCTTCCTTTGTGTGTCTGGATGTAATTGCTTGTCTCATACAGCCGTTGATGAGAATAGCAGAGGTTGGCAGACACTGTACAATAGCCTAAGCGCCTGAGATGGTTCCCTTGTGCACACTAGAGGACTGAGCATATCCTGAGTGACTCTTCTCCTTCCAGAACACTGAGAAAAAATGAACTGGCTTCAATGAACCTTCTGTTACAAATGTACATAGCTTTGCAGAACTCTAGAGCATATAGCTTAGTAGTCGGTTCACATGAGAAGAAACACAATATAAGTATACAATATTAGAGAAAGTTAATCATCCTAGCATAAAAAAATGAAAAGCTTTATTGCACTCTCTATAGCCTCTCTATTCAAGCCATTTAAATACATAAAGTTAGCTGGGCATCATTTATGGTGTCAACAACTAATTATAGTTCCGCCACCCAAATTTAATTATAGGGCCAAATAGATATAGTAAGATTCAGCTCACCGCTTGTAGCATGCATACCCAGAACATAGTTAAATTCAGCACACCCTCCAACGGAAGCTTCGGAGTGTTCCCAGGTGCAACAGGTAAGCAAAAATGGAGAGAGAAATCCGGCTCCCAGGACTGGATAAAAAATGGTAGCTTTATTGAATCATATTAAAATCCAAAATAGAAAAAAGGAGTGGATGGCTAAAAGCACAAATGAAACGCACCAACGAGTTTCGACTTGTTAACAAGACTTAATCATGATTAAGACTTGCTATCAAGTCGAAACGCGTGGGTGCGTTTCGTTTGTGCTTTTAGCCATCCACTCATTTTTTCTATTTTGGATTTTAATATGATTCAATAAAGCTACCATTTTTTATCCAGTCCTGGGAGCCGGATTTCTCTCTCCATTTTTGCTTACCAGTTTTAATTATAACCAAGATGGCCAAAATCTGGCCGGAGAAGCACATCATCTCTGCTTATTTCATGTGGCTCCTTTTCCCCCAATCCCGAGCCAACAGTTCTCTATGATTCATAGCATTCAGAGAGATTACTGGTACTGTCCTTGGCAGGACACATCACATATGTGACTTTATTTATGACTTTTTTTTTCCACCAGTGCTGATCTTACTGGATCTCCACATTCAATAGTTGCAGATTTGCAACTTGCTCTCAAGTTTTGGAGAGTACATCTGAGAGAAGTGAGGAAACAAGTGTGTCGTATTGAAGAAGCATTGTGGCTGGCATATTTGTGTGCTCGTTGCTCCGGATGGCAAATTTGTATGGGCATTGATATGTGACAGGATTTTTGCAGAGTTTAATGAAGCTGACCTAATACTATGTGTCATTCAATATGACAGTAACATAGTTTGACAAATATTTCATCACCTTGGTTGCGTCATATGACAACCAGATTCAGTGGGGAAATTTAAAACCCAACCGCTGCCTTAACCCCACCACATCCCATTCATTTAAATGATCCAAACGGAGTCAGATAGTGACTCCAGTCCCCTTATATTTGGAGCATTCTCTGCCACGGTTTTTAGTTTGGCAATAAAACTGATACGGTTCAAAAATGAGCCAACCGGAGTCACTATCTGACTCCATTCGGCTCATTCAAATTAATGGAATGCAGCTCGGGTCCAGTGAGGATACAGCAGCAGCCAGTTTTTAAATTCCCCTGCCAGATCCGACGGTCGTATGACACAATTGTGGTGTGAATGCACCCTTAGACACAGAAGTGCGCAGTCATAGTTAAAACCTTTGAAACTGACACAAATTTTAGTTTACACAGTGTCCTGCTTTAGTGCTTTTAGATCTTTATATGGTATACTGAAGGACTATTATAAGTTTTTTTTAACTTTTAATGATAAATATCAAGTTTAGGCAAAGATATAATAAAATATTTACAGTAACACACATTTGGAATAAAAGAGACGTGGATGCACATCCACATGTACTTCGATCAATTGCTTCTCAGCACATTTACAAAAACTAACATCAGGTAGTTACCATACATTGTGATCAAACTCTTTAGGCCCACTTGCCACTTCACGGCCACCTGATTTAGGTGAGTCCCTAACCTAAAGTGGTGTGGTGCCAGACAGCAAACACCACTGATACAACACCTGTGTCCACAGGAGGAATGACCCAATGGTCCTGCAGCCCTACTATGTGGCCGTGTCTTTTTTTTCCCCAAAATTTTTGTTACATTTGTATTCTGTCCCCTCATTTATTTATTTTTGTCTTGGTTCCAGCACTCATTCATCTTAGGTACATTAAATCAGGGAGAATGCATAGGAGTTTATTCTTAGCTTTTCCCAGACAGGGAGCCCATGGTAAGATGAGCTAAGTGATATTTTTATACTGATATGGTGCTGTGTGGCGGCCATTATTGCTGTAGCACTGTGTCTGTGTGTGGCATGGCCCAAAGCCAGGGCTGCCACAGTAGTTGGGTTGCCAGGCTAGTTGTGGGCATGGTGTTGTGGCGGATGAGGTCCCTGCCAGAGATATGCCATTTTAAGTTAGGGACCCATTTGAATCAGCAAGCCGTGAAGTGGCAAGTGGACTTGTACAGTTTGATCAAAATGAATACAAACTACCTTATGTTACATTTTGTAATTGTGCTGAGAAGCAGTAGTTCCAAGTATAGTACTACATACATGTGGATGTGCATTCATATCTTTTTTATTTAATTTTGCATCATTATTTAGTGTAGACCCTTCAAGACTACTGCAATTTACCCTGGTAAATGCAGGGCCTAATTCAGGGTCTAATCAGGGCCTAGAGTTTATGGCCTAGAGCTTATTCTGTGTTTCCTTTTTCCATTAAAAAGTTTCATTGAATTAGAAAATAATATAAAGGGGATGGGAAACCGGGGAAAGAAAGGAAGGTGGAGCAGCTAAGCTCTACCTCCTTGACACTTGGCCGAGAAATAAAAAAACAACAATTTTTCAACAACTATCATCTGTCACGTAGGGCAGGGATAGAGTGCAGCCCTAAACTTGCCCACACCCTCTGTCCCGGCCTACTTTCGTACCCGTTATAGATAACGTGTCCACAACCATGAAGACGGTCCCTTCCTATAACAAGTGAGGGACAGTCAAAAGTCAAAACAATAAATTACAGTACTGTATGTGTCGGGAAACAGCTGGAGGCACACAAAACTAACTAAATTAAAACTAGGCAAACACACAGTCAAGTCAGGGTCAAAACTAGCCGAGTCAGCAACAGGAGTTATCGAGGTACAAATACGCAAATATAGAAGAGAGGTCAGAAAGCCAAGCCAAGATCAATAACAATATTACAGGACAAACAATGCTGGTTACTCCGAGACAAGCTCTTTCACTGGCAACCCGGGATGGAGTGAGCTGGACTTTAATGTGATTGGTGATCACAGGTGATTGCTGCCACAGTCAGATTGGCTAAGGCGTAGCCAAGCAACCAGGCCATACAAAAGCTCAAGGAAGGTTAACCCTTTGGGTTCTTACAGTACACCCCCATTTAAGAGGGGCCACTGGACCCTTAACAACCTGGAAGAACAGAGTTACCGACTTGGATACATATGGACCATCAATCTCCTCATCTGTATCCTCATCCTCTATGTCACACCACTCATTGGTGTCCTCACAATCATTCTTTAAATCCGCATGAGTGCTCTCAAAACACTTATTTGCCATACCGTCGCAACAAACTGATTCAGCCAGAGGCTGCTGCAGAACTGGCTTAAAAACACTCTTAGATGTTAAATCAGTTTGAATAGTAGATGGAACAATGCCCCCCAGATGAACTTTGCCAGACACAGTCCACTGTGAGGCACGTGATATCTGTGTGCCCAAGGGGCCTTCACGATTACCGCTTGGACACAGACGCTTGAAACAGGATCTGATGAAATGTGTGTCTTCTCCACAATAGAAACACATCCCATAGAGTTGACGAAATCTCCTGTGCTCCTCCGGGGTATGGATGGACCCTGTCTGCATGGGTTCATCCTCAGGCACAGGTTGATTATTAGAGACATGAGAGGAGTCAAGCAGAAAAGGAGAGGTAGAGGTGAAAAAACACTCCTGTTTGCGTTCTCGCAAACGTCTATCCAAACGCACAGCTATCATCATTGCTTGGTAAAGGGTGTCAGGAGAGGGATAAGTTACCAGCATGTCCTTTAAGGTGTCAGATAAACCCAGTCTAAACTGATAAATCAAGGCTTGGGTGTTCCATTTGGAGCCCAAACGCCACTTTCTAAATTCTGCACAGTAATCTTCGACAGGTCTCCGTCTGTCATGACCGACAGAATGGAGAGGGAGCCCTAAACTTGCCCATCCACGGGATACAGTGCAGCCCTAAACTTGCCCACACCCTTTGTCCCTGCCTATTTGCTTACCCATCCTAGATAACAGGTCCACAACCACAAAGACGGTCCCTTCCTATAACAAGTGAGGGACAGTCAAAACAATAAATTACAATACAGTATGTGTCGGGGAACAGCTGGAAGCACACAAAGCTAACATAAATAAAACTAGACAAACACACAGTCATATCAGGGTCAAAACTAGCCGAGTCAGCAACAGGAGTTATCGAGGTACAAATACGCAAATACGGAAGAGAGGTCAGAAAGCCAAGATCAATAACAATAATACAGGAAAAACAATCTTGGTTACTCCGAGACAAGCTCTTTCACTGACAACCAGGGAAGGAGTGAGCTGGACTTTAATGTTCAGCTCATAGGTGACTCAGCCTGATTGCTGCCACAGCCAGATTGGCTAAAGTGTAGCCAAGCAACCAGGCGAGAAAAAAGCTCAAGGAAGGTTAACCCTTCGGGCAACTCTTATTAGCAAAGGACACAGCCAGTTTTCTTTTTTACATTTTCATTTTTTCCTCCTCATCTTTTAAGAGACATAACTCATTTTTGCCCATCCATGGACCTGTGAGGGCTTGTTTTTTGCTCGACCAATTGTACTTTTTAAGAACATCTTTCATTTTACAATAAAATGTACGGCGCAATGTTTAGTATTTACAGAGTGCACCTCACTATTCTGTAGGTTAATACAATAAAAATGATACCCGTGTTTACATCATTTTCTATTATTATAAGGCCTTTAAAAAAAAGTCATACTTTTAAAAGGAAATCTATCATCAGTGTCACCAGTACTAATCTGTTGGTACAGGCTGGCAGTGCGGGTGACACTGATGAAAATGATACTTACAATGGTGGATACATGGCTCTGTTTACCTGTTATCCTTCATATTCTGTTTATGCAAATTACTAGGCTTGGTGCATGGACTGCACCCACAAGACTGCAAGAGAATGCTGACATCACGGCTGCTTCTTTCTCACTTTGCCCTGCCAATAAATATTGATAATCTTCCATCAGAAAATGGTGCATGCATGGTAGTTGCAGCACGAAGTGAGCAGGCTGAGGGAAGTTTATTTATATTTATTAGCCGAGTAATAGAGAGAAGAAGCAGCATGCTCTTGTAGTCTTTTGAACGCCAGCCACACACTAAGCCAATCAGATTGCTTCTTCTATTTTTTACTTCTACTTTTTTTTTTTTTTTTTTTTTTAAAGGCCTCTGGAAAAAAGAAAAGAAGCAATCCGATTGGTTGCTATGGACAACATATCAACTTTTTGTCTGCACAAGTTTTGATAAATCTCCTCCATTGTCCTTTAAGGAAAAATGACAGGTTGTTCAAAATGATGTTATACTTATTAACATCGGTCCAGCCATTTTCTAGATATTGGCCATGTTGCAAGTATGCAGATTAAGTCTTGTGTGCAATGGAGGTGGGAGATGGCTTGCTGAGCTTCCCTGCCTCCGTCATTTGGCCGTCCATCTTCGGCATATTGATAATTTTTCACTTTACACTATAACCCAATGCATTGTGTTTAGTTTGGGTGAACATCCTGTCAATTTCCCTTTAAGGAACTAAATGAAACAAACACAATCATAGCCATACACTGCAACCCTAAGCCACAGCCTTTAACCCCTTTAATATTCTAAATTACAACAATATTTAAAGTATATAAATATATGATATAATATAGACTTCCAGGGATGGTACATATTAAACCGTAACCCTAAATCATCCTGGGTAAAAATACAACAATTGACCATACTATTTAAACAGGTAAGGCCCCTTTCATGCTGCTATTGCTCCCCGTCAAGAATGGCTGTTAAAGTCTCTCTTTTTTTATTTATTTTTTTGTGTGTGACTTTAATGGCCATCCTTGTAACAGGGCACAATGGGCAACAATGGGACCCGACGGCTCCCATTTACTATTATAGGGGCTGTCGAGCGCCATTGCTTTATAACGGGAATAGCGGGAGAAAAAGACGGCACAGGCAGTATTTTGCCTCCCGGTATTCTCTGTGGCTCCCCTGAAAGGTGCCACACTGCCGTGTCCTAACAGCAGTGTGAAAGAAGCCTGAATTGAATAACTTTGAATATGTAGTGACAGTGGAACCTGTCAAGAGGTGGGATACAAAAGGCAGCCAATAAAAAGTCAGTACTTGAAACTTATGTGTTGAAAGTTGGAAACATGAGCAAGTGTAAGGATCTGAGGGGCTCTGACGAGGATCATATTGTGGGGGCTATATGACTAAGTCAGGGCATCTTTAAAATGGCAGGTGTTATTATGCGGTTCTTATGCGGTGTTCATCGTATGCAGTGGATAGTACCAGAAGATCTACCAAAAGTTTTACAAGGAAGGACAACTGGTCAACTAGGGACAGGTTATAAGGCTCGCTGATGAGTGTGGGCAGTATTAGCTAGCCTATCTGGAGCTATCCCACACAAGAGATTCTGTAGCACAAAAAAAGTTAATGGCTATTATAGAAATGTGACAGGACACACAATGCATCACAGCTTGCTTTGTATGGGGCAGTGTAGCCATAGAACAGTCAAATTGCCTTGCTAATGTTATGTTATGCGCTCCGGCTGCACACACTGGCCGTGAGCGCATGGTCCCATTACCTGCTGCTGCCAGTGGGGCGCATGCGAGCCCCATTCCATCACTCACCTGGTGCTTCTCCGGCGCCCGTGTCCCCATCCCCTAGGGCGCACGCACCGGAGCTTTAAGATTCAAAAGGCCAGTGTGCTTATTAGTGTAATTCACCTGTGGCTCATTGATAAAGTCTTCCACCCTTCTAACTTCCTTGCCAGATCTTTTTTGCCCTGTGCCTATTGTCGTCTATCTGATCCTTTGCTCTGTGACTTGACCTTGCTCCTCTGCCGCCTGCCTACTGACCTCCTGCTACGTCCTGACTACGCTTCTGTGCCGCCTGCCTTGACCTCCTGCTATGCTGACTATGAACTGCCTTATCCCTCTTGTGCCTCGCATCTCCTCAGCCGCCTGTGTAGTCGAGCCGTGCAAGGGGTAGCGACCTGGGTGCCGCCTGCTGCAGCAACTCCATCCCGCTTTGCGGCGGGCTCTGGTGAAAACCAGCCGCACCTTACACTCCGCTCCCTGGTACCGTCTGAGTCATCTGCCACACAGGTCCAGCGGATCCACATCCACCGGAGTTCCTGTCTTCTGAAATGTGAGTGTTACAGCTAAACCCTGAATGAACCTGCAATGATCATGTAAACATTTGAACTGAACCATAGAGAAATGAAAGAACGTTTCCTGGTCTGAGCCTGGATTCTTGTCCATACTTGAGCATATAGTATAATAATAATAATAATAAATAATTTCAAGGAAAAATTAGTGAGAGAAGGAATACAAAGAGGACATTAAACAAAACTTCAAATACGCATCTGAAATATGGAATTATAGACTGAAATTAGAGATCTGTCAAATAAAAGACAAAAGCATGAATTCTGTAAAAGCAATGAAAGACTCTACAATTCATGTCTACAACTATAAGTTAAGCAGGACAGAGGAGCAGTGAAGGTTTGGTGAAGCAGAACGCCATCAGGGGCTTGTGATCTGTTTATGATTGAAGGCATCATGAATTCTGATAAGTATAAATACATTTTCATGCATTATGTAATCCTGTCTGGAAAATGTTTCATCGGGAAAAAAAATTATTCTACAACAACACAATGCCCCCAAGTCACTGCTGTGATGATCAAGACACGTGTATAAGGAAGCTGCTGGTATTCTTAGAACAAGGGAATGGCCACCCTGGAGCCCAGATCTTAATATCTATAAATGTTTCTGGGATCACATGGATTGTGAGAAGCAGGAAATGCACTCAACTTGGACTGAACTTTGAAAAGGTTTTGAAGGTGAATAAAACTAAAAACAAATGTGTTAAAAGTAAGGAAAGCTCTAATAATACTGCAGAATCATGTTATATTTAGTGGGGATGAACACAAACACACACCCATCCTTATATCCCGACCTCATATCCTGTCCTCATATCTCAACCTCATATGCTGTCCTCATATCCTGTCTTCATATCCCATCCTCATATCCCATCCTCATATCCCAGCCTCATATCCCGTCCTCATATCCCGTCCTCATATCCCGTCCTCATATCCTGTCCTCATATCTCAACCTCATATGCCGTCCTCATATCCTGTCTTCATATCCCATCCTCATATCCCATCCTCATATCCCAGCCTCATATCCCGTCCTCATATCCCGTCCTCATACCCTGTCCTCATATCGCAACCTCATATCCCATTCTCATATCCCGTCCTTATGCCCCATCCTCATATCTAGTCCTCAGGTGGGACTGATTTGTGATGAAGATGTTGTAAGCTGAAAATAGAAGGGGATATGGCTTTGTGGGACTGGGTGTGGTTTGCAAGCCAAACCGATGCACAAAAAGGGTAGAGAATTAAAATGGTGGGGCTTAAACAGTGGGTGTGTCTTGACACGTTCACCAAGAGATGCAGAACAGAGCTTGTGGAGTAAGGTACTGGAAGTCCCATATACTTGCATGGGACTTGAAACAAAAACCCATCTTTTATAGAATGGTGTAGGTAAGGGTTAATTAACTATCATATATTTTTATTTGACATATACGTAATATGTTTACCAGGTATTATTGAAATATCTCCAGCCGTATGGAAGTTATGCGGGAACATACATTTCCCATAAATTTGGTGTGGATGAAGGAGTGAGGAAGGCACCAAATGTATACAGCTTCTCAGGAGTTAATAATGCCTGCGAGATAATATAGCAAAAAGTGAGGTCAACAGATAAACCGGGTGGAGGTGCTGGAACAGATATATAGAACAACTTAACTAATAGTGTGTAGCAAAAGAAAAGAATATTATCCGCACTCACCGCCAGAAACAATAATAGTTGCTCCTAAATGGACATCATAGCCGGACCAGGACTGCAGAGACGTTCAGTGCGCTCAGAGGCATCTGAGCGCACTGAACATCTCTGCAGTCCTGGTCTGGCTATGATGTCCATTTAGGAGAAACTATTACCCTTTCTGGCGGTGAGTGCGGATAATATTCTTTTCTTTTGCTACACACAATTTCACATAAATTTGCTTTAAACAAAAACCCCAACCCTTACAAATGTGGTTGGTTAAGGCGTTGCCCGGTTTTTCTTTCCTAATCCTTGTTGGGGAGAAAAATCCACAAAGGAGGAAGCTTTTGAATTCATATCCCGTCCTCATATATTGTTGTCATATCCCAACCCCATATCCCGTCCTCATATCTCAACCTCATATCTCGTCCTCATATCCCAACCTCATATCCCATCCTCATATTCCGACCTCATATCTCGTCCTCATATCCTGACTTCCTATCCCGTCCTCATATCTCGACCTCCTATCCCATTCTCATATCCCAACCTCCTATCTCGACCTCATATCCCATCCTCATATCCAGACCTCCCCATACCGTCCTCCTATCTTGACCTCCTATCCCGTCCTCATATCCCGACCTCCTATCCTGGCCTCTTATCTCGACCTCCTATCCCATCCTCATATCTCGACCTCCTATCCCGACCTCAAATCCCATCCTCATATCTCAACCTCATATTCCGACCTCATATCTCGTCCTCATATCCTGACTTCCTATCCCGTCCTCATATCTCGACCTCCTATCCCATTCTCATATCCCGTCCTCATAGCCCGTCCTCATATCCAGACCTTATATCTCGGCCTCCTATCCCGACCTCCTATCCCGTCCTCATATCCCGACCTCCTATCCTGGCCTCTTATCTCGACCTCCTATCCCATCCTCATATCTCGACCTCCTATCCCGACCTCAAATCCCATCCTCATATCTCAACCTCATATCCCGTCCTCATATCCCGACCTCCTATTTCGACCTAATTTCCTGTCCTCCTATCTCAACCTCATATCCTGTCCTTATGTCCCATCCTAATATCCTGTCCTCAGGTGGGACTGATTTGTGATGAAGATATTGTAAGCTGAAAATAGAAGGGGAAGTGGCTTTGTGGAACTGGGCGTGATTTGCAACCCAGACCGATGCACAAAAAGAGTATATAATAAAAGGGTGGGGCTTAAAATGTGGGCATGTGTTTTTTAAAATGGGTGGGGCTTGCAAGCCAGATTGACACATTCAGGTGTACTGGAGTAAGGTACTGGAAATCCCATATACTTGCATGGGACTTGAAACAAAAACCCATATTTTATGTAAGGGTGTAAGTAAGGGTTAATTTAACTATCATATCTTTTTATTTGACATATAAGTAATATGTGTACCAGGTATTATTGAAATATCTCCAGCCATACAGAAGTTATGTGGGAACATACATTTTCCATTGATTTGCATGGGACTTTAAACAAAAACCCTGACCCTAACAAATTTGGGTAGTTAAGGGCTATTCTATATTTTAAGTGGACATATAAGTAACATGTAACCAAGTATTATCAAAATATCTCCAACCGTTTTTAGTTATGCAGTAACATATATTTCTCATAGACTTGTATGGGACTTTAAACAAAAACCCCGACCCTGGAAATGGGAGTGAGAAAGGGTTAAATTACCTATCCTATGTTTGTTGTTGATATGTAAGTAACATGCGTGCAAAGTTTCATGTTAATATCTTTAGCCGTTTGGATGTGATGCTGGAACATAAACACATATACACGCACACACACACACATATTGAGTTTTATATATATACTAGCTGAGTACACGGCGTTGTCCGGTTTTTCCTTCTTCATCCTTGTTGGGGAGGAAAATCAACAAAGGAGGAAGCTTTTGACATATATTGTTGTCATATCCCAACCCCATATCCCGTCCCCATATCCAGTCCCCATATCCCGTCCTCATATCCCGACCTCATATCCCGTCCTCATATCCCGTCCTCATATCTTGACCTCCTATCCCATCCTCATATCCGTCCTCATATCTTGCCCTCATATCCTGACCTCCTATCCTATCCTCATATCCAGCCCTCATATCCTGTCCTCATATCTAAACCTCATATCCCGACCTCCTATCCTGTCCTCATATCCTGTCCTCATATCTTGACCTCATATCCCAAACCTCATATCCCGACCTCATATCTCGACCTCATATCCCGACCTCCTAACCAGTCCTCATATCTCAACCTCTTATTTCGACCTACTATCCGGTCCTCATATCCTTTCCTCATATGCCATCCTCATACCTCGACCTCATATCCCTACCTCCTATCCCGTCCTCATATGCCATCCTCATATCTCGACCTCCTATCCCGACCTCCTATCCTGTCCTCCTTTCTCGTCCTCCTATCCCTTCCTCCTATCCTGACCACATACCTAACCTCATATCTCGACCTCATATCTCAACCTCATATCCCGACCTCCTATCCCATCCTCATATATCGACCTCATATCTCGACCACCTATCCCGTCCTCCTATCCCGTTCTTCTATCCCGTCCTCATATTCCATCCTCATATCTCAACCTTATATCCCGTCCTCATATCTCGACCTCATATCCCGTCCTCATATCCCTTCCTCATATATCATCCTCATATCCCGTCCTCTTATCCTGACCTCATATCCCGACCTTATACCCCGACCTCTTATCCTGACCTCTTCTCCCATCCTCCTATCTCGACCTCATATCCTATCCTCATATCCCATCCTCATATCCTGACCTCATATCTCAACCTCCTCTCCCGACCTCCTATCCCGTCCTCATATCCTGACCTCCTATTTCGTCCTCCTATCTTGACCTCATATCCCAAACCTCATATCCCGATCTCATATCTCGACCTCATATCCCGACCTCCTATCCCGTCCTCCTATCTCAACCTCTTATCTCGACCTCCTATCCGGTCCTCATATCCTTTCCTCATATGCCATCCTCATACCTCGACCTCATATCCCTACCTCTTATCCCATCCTCATATGCCATCCTCATATCTCGACCTCCTATCCCGACCTCCTATCCTGTCCTCCTTTCTCGTCCTCCTATCCCGTCCTCCTATCCTGACCTCATATCCCGACCTCATATCTCGACCTCATATCCCGACCTCCTATCCCGTCCTCATAGCTCGACCTCATATCTTGACCACCTATCCCGTCCTCCTATCCCATCCTTCTATCCCGTCCTCATATTTCGTCCTCATATCTCAACCTCATATCCCGTCCTCACATCTCGACCTTATATCCCAGCCTCTTATCCTGACCTCTTATCCCATCCTCATATCTCGACCTCATATCCTATCCTCATATCCCGTCCTCATATCCTGACCTCATATCTCAACCTCCTATCCCGACCTCCTATCCCGTCCTCATATCCTGACCTCCTATTCCGTCCTCCTATCTTGACCTCATATCTCGACCTCATATCTCGACCTCCTATCCCGACCTTCTCTCTTTGTGAGATGGGGTGTGGCTTGCAAGCCGGATTGGCACATTCACCAGGAGATGCAGAGCGGAGCTTGTGTAGTAAGGTACTGGAAGTCCCATAAACTCGCATGTACTTGAAACAAAAACCCATCTTTTATGTAAGGGTGTAGGTAAGGGTTAATTTAACTATCATATATTTTTATTTGACATTTAAGTTATATGTGACCAGGTATTATCGAAATATCTCCAGCTGTACGGAAGTTATGTGGGAAAATACATTTCCCACCCTCACAAATCAGGGTATTTAAGGGATAAATTAACTATCCTGTGTTTGTTGTTGACATATAAGTAACACGTGTGCCAAGTTTCATGTTAATATCTTCAGCCGTTTGGACGTGATGCTGGAACATACACACATACATACACACATACACACACATTGAGTTTTATATATATATATATATATATATATATATATATATATATATATACACCCATCTTGTTTCTGTTTTATATTTTGTCTTTTCATGTGACAACACTGAAGAAATGACACTTTGCTACAATCTACAAAAAGTAGTGAGTGTACAGCCGGCATAACAGTATTTAATGTGGTATCCTCTCATAATTCAACACACAGCTGTGATGTCCCGACACCGTGTTTCATACTGTGCCTTAGTTATTATTCCCCAAAGTTAGAGTCCCTAGGACTGTTGGAGTTCGCTTCCCTAATTAACCCCTAGTCACCCCTTAGTAACTTGATATTTATAAATATTATCTATGTAAATATATGTATATGGTGTTACTCACTTGTTTTAGCGTTGCAGGACCTGCGGGTCATGTAACACGGTTCAGAACTCTATGGTTTGCTAAAGGACCTTTGGTGGTTCTAGTCAGGTGATCACCCACAATCCATTGTAACGGTGAGTGACAGCTGATATGGACCAATCCAAAACGGTCAGCCCCTGCCCATATAAGGGAGCTGCGGCCATTTTGTTGTGCTCTTGGGTTGCTGACTCTGGACGAGGTAGGACCTCTGCAGCTTTCAAGACAATTACTAGGCCAAAGCCTTGCGGCCTAGGCCTGTGCTATAGACGGATAGTTCTTGCAATACCCCGCTATCTCTGCAAGATCTCTGGACCTAATCCAACCCCTAAATCCATCAGAACTATGCAGATACAATCCTCCTAATCTTAAGAGAACTTTCCGGTCCTAAGCAACTGTCAGTCACTGCTGTGCTGTCTATATAGACTCTGTTATCTGGACTGTTACCGATACTGCATGTACAGAAAATCTTCAGTAAAGTTCCTGCAAGTTCAGCACTGCTGTGGATAATCCATTTATTCTACACTTACCTATCGCTCTTGGGAAGGGTGGCGAGAGGCCCAGCATCACTACAGAGTTTTAACCCTCATCCTGGCATCACGAGTGACAAGGGTTAACAGCGTCCTTTATAATTCAAGAACCGTAATACCCCAACTACCCTATACCCCCACCAAGGTTAGCACACAGCCATTAATGTCTAAGCCTTGGCAACAAAAGTTAGAACACCTCTAAGTGGAAATGTGCAAATGGGGCCTAATTAGCTATTTTCATTCCCTGGAGTCATGTGACTCATTATTGTTACAAGGTTTCACGTGCGTATGTGGAGTATGTGTCTTAAATATGGTGTTATCACTCTCACACTTTTTAATACTGGTCCCTGGAAGTGAACTGACACCTCATTGCAAAAAAGAATTATTGCTCTACATAAAGGTGGCCTAGGCTATAATAAAAGACCCTGAAATTGACCTGCAGGATGGTAAACAAGACTATATAACGGTTTCACAGGGCAAGTTCCACTCAGAACAGGCCTAGCCATGATTGACCAAAGTACACATGCTCAGCGTCATATTCAGAGGTTGTCTTTGGGAAATAGAAGTTGAAGGGGTGGGAGGTCAGCCTGTCAGTGCTGAAACCATACACTTTACACTGCATCAGATTTGTGTGCATGGCCCTCATCCCAGAAGTAAGTCTCTTCTAGAGATAAAGTACAAAAGAAGGCGACAAACAGTTTGTTGAAGACGAGTGGACCAAATATATGGACTACTAGAACCATGTCCTGTGGTCCGATAAACCTATTTAGTTCAGACAGTTTCAAGCATGTGTGGTGGCAACCAGATGAGAAGTACAAAGACAAGTGTGCTTAGGCTACAGTCCAGCATGGTGGTGGAAGTGTCATGATCTGGGCCTACAAGAGTGCAGCTGGCATTGGGGAGCTACATTTCATTGAGGGAACCATGAACACCAACATGTACTGTGACATACTGAAGCAGAGCATGATCCCCTCCCCTCTCTTCAGAGACTAGGCCACATGATAATAACCCCACACACATCTTCAAGGTGACCACTGACTTGCTAAAGAAGCAGAGGGTAAAGGTTATGGACTGGTAAATCATGCCTCCAGACCTTAACCTTATTAAAATATTTACAAAAATGTATTTATTTTTTGTGTGATGAAGAAGTGGAGAAAGATTTCTCAAATATTGAATATGACCTGGAATTATTTTATACATTGTCACTCTAAAAAAAATTGCAACTCATACAATAACAAGTCGAGGTCGGGGATTTGTCCTCCTTAAGTCGACTTAATGCATACAATTGGAGTTCAGGTCCTTTTTGTACAAGCAATGTGAGCAGAGAACTCCCACAGAGAGCCAACTGGCTCAGGGATTGTTCTCACCAATCATTAAAGTGAAATGAAATCACATATGACCTACATCTCCATCGGCTACATCCCCTCTGAAGTTAATAAAACAATATGCTGTGTCCATAATGTGACAAAAAAGACATGTCTTTGCTGACCTTGTGCACACACCGTTACTTTATTCCCAACCAATTCCCAGGTGGCTGGCAGGATCTCTCTTGTGGATGTAGAGCACTGGAATATTTGGTATCAGGTATTACTGGATGATACATTCTGGTAGGTTTGTTTATTCTTGATAAATCTAGTTTAAACAAGGGCTTTGGAATCGGTTCAATTTCCTGGGAATAATTTGTTAATCTTTTGCTCTTTAACATTTAATGAAAAGCAAAGACAGAAAGGAACGGCACAAGAGTTTTGAAATCTGCCAATTTGTCTGTTTTATGGTATTGCTCCTTCTTCTGGAAGCCTTTATAAAACAGATTTAAGGCTTCATAAAAAACATAGAGAAATACATTAATGGACAATCGATTTCAAGGAGTAGGCAGGAGGCAGCTAAAGCTAATGTACAACAATTTGTGCCCATCCTTGCATAAAATACTGATCTTGCTTGCTGGGGCTGAAAAATGTACAAGGGGTATTTGAACCAGTTAATCTTTTCTTTGATCACACCTCCTTCTATTTACAATAACCACACTCTCATATTCAATAATGCGGCTGTGTTCATGCTTTTCTGCTTAGTATTATTTGCAAAACATCTGAGATTTGCAGTCATAACTTTCTATAGAATTTGTACGCTTTGATAGAAAGGAAGGCATATAGTAAATAAGACATTGTCATGTACACTGGAATATAACGGATGCTATTTTATGTTCATATTAGAGCTGAAAGCCCTGTCCTGGTCATTGATCTGTTGACCCTGACACTTGTCCCTTCTGGTCACCAGACCTGTAGTTCAGCTGGGATTTGCAGTTGTAATATGCTCTTGTGAAACCGGCTTTAGGCTATATTTACACCATATCCAATTTGAAGCATATACAGTTACTGTTACTCTTTCTCAGCTAGTGGTTTGCCAGTTCTTTGTTCACTTTTAGCCCTGTTCTGTAGATATTGGATGTATCCAGCTCAACTTCTTGATTACCATAAATTGGAAAATTAGCTTATTCCATTTTTCTGTCTTGACTATCCACTCTCTTGTATGTGCCTTATGGTACATACCCACCTATCTTTTTCCATCACTTGGTATGACATTTTATCTGACATCAACCACCTTGCCTGTGTCTCAAAATACAAGCTGCAGTCCTATAGTGTCCCTTTGATAAAGGGGTACTCCGCCCCTAGACATCTTATCCCCTTTCCAAAGGATAGGGGATAAGATGTCTGATCGCTGGGACCCCCGCAATCTCCCTGCTGCACCTTGTTTAGAGCGTTGGGTGCAGCACCGGAGGCTTATGACGTCATGACCGAGCCCCACTCGTGACGTCACGGCCATGCCCCCTCAATGCAAGACTATGGGAGGGGGTGTGATGGCCATCACACCCCCTCCCATAGACTTGCATTGAGGAGGCATGGCTGTGACATCACAAGCGGGAGTGACCATGATGTCGCGAGCCTCCAGCGTTCTGGCGCTGCACCAGACACTCTAAATGAGCGCCAGGTGCAGCAGGGAGATCGCAGTCATGAAGTTCGCTCTGTTCACCGGATGTCAGAGGTGCTGCAGCTGGGATTGCGGTGGACCCCAACTGCGGGACCTCTGCGATCAGACATCTTATCCCCTATCCTTTGGATAGGGAATAAGATGTCTGGGGCAGCGTACCCCTTTAAATCTGTATACTTGTTTGAAACCTGAATGCCCACACTATTGCACAGTAGACCATAATGTACAGTATTTTATCGCAGACAATTCACAGAGGCTGTATACAATTGCGTTTATCTGTGCTTTACCACGCTGCCTTTGCAGAGAAGAGCAATAGCTCTGCCCAGAGAACCTAGGATTATTTCTGTATTGTTTAAAAACTAATAGGTGACTTGAAAGGATGGCTTCCCAGCAGCCTCAATATGTTCCTTGTAATAGAAATGAGATATTATCAATGTATTGTGACAGGCTGAGAGAACTTTCCACTGTTCTGAGCATTACAACTGGGATTGTTGAAAACTTTCGCTACTCTAAAGTTGGGCAGGCTCACAGGGGAATAGCTAAATTGTCATGTAGGGACACTTTTGTAGACAAGTATTTCTTCACAGATAACAGATGAGGGTTTCTTTACTGTTTCAAATTATACAGGTATGCGATCTCTGCACAGAGCCGTACGGTTTTATTAAAAACTGTATCAGTCTGACTTTTTGCATCAATCAGCTGATAAACTGCGGCAGTTGTTTCTTTCCCTTAAATGTCACATTTCGAGCTGGCGGATGTCTTTGAACTGAATTCTTATTGTCCTCCATGTACTGCATCTATAACACTTTGTGCTTCTCCTGGAGTATATTGTATATTCCATAAGCAAATTTAAAAACAGCCATGGTAATAGGATTTATATAACACAGTGTTTATAAATAGAGAAATTACTTGCAGTATTCAAGAGTAAACTACGTAAACCATAAAACGATATAAATACAAATAGTTTATATCCTACATATTAAGGAATCTTAATCTACACCACAATTCCCCCCACTTACTATTCACAAGTTTTTTTTTTTGTTCCGCCCTTTACCCACCCTACTATTTTCCCGGGTCGGCCCCCTTATACACAGCACACTAATATAATCAGCCTTGGTTGGGATACACTGGCATACACATACAAAAGGGACTACAACTCCCAGCATGTGTCATTCAGGAGTCTTCAGTCTGTGATATAACACCAGCACGCTGCCTCTGTAGTCACCTGGGGGTTGTAGTTCACCACACCTTTATAGGGCATTGTTTCCCAACCAGGGTGTTTCCCAACCAGGGTGTCTCCAGGTGTTGCAAAACTACTACCACCAGCATGCCCGGACAGCCAAAAGCTGTTCGGGCATGCTGGGAGGTGTAGTTTTGATACAGCTGAAGACACCCTGGTTGGGAAACAATGCACTTTGTAATATACTAAATTGGCTAGAACAGTGTTTCCCAACCAGTGTGCCTCCAGCTGTTGCAAAACTACAACTCCCAGCATGCCCAAAGGCTGTCAGGGCATGCTGGGAGTTGTAGTCTTGCAACAGCTGGAGGCACATTGGTTTGTAAACACTAACATACACACACATAACAGGGACTACAACTCCCAGCATGTGTCATTGAGGAGTCCCCCCCCTCCTTCACACACAGAAATCATCCCCAGTCCGAGATTTATTCCCCTGCAGTCTATACATCCCCAGCCCGTGCACTTTGTTATCTTCCCCTTCAGATAACACTCTTATCTTGTCTTCTTTCAGTGCAGACCTGCATCCTCAGAAGACAGAGCAGGGGGAGGGGAGATGAGGAGCTGTGTATGTCCTCTCTCTCCCCCTGCTCTAGCTTCTTTCTCTCATGCAGACCTGTGTCCTCTGGGAGGGGGAGATGAGGGGGCATGGCTTCTTTCTCTCATCCAGACCTGCATCCTCTGGGAAGGGGAGATGAGGGGGCGTGGCATTCTTTCTCTCATGCAGACCTGCGTCCTCCGGGAGGGGAAGATGAGGGGGCATGGCTTCTTTCTCTCATCCAGACCTGTGTCCTCTGGGAAGGGGAGATGAGGGGGCGTGGCATTCTTTCTCTCATGCAGACCTGTGTCCTCTGGGAGGGGGAGATGAGGGGGCATGGCTTCTTTCTCTCATCCAGACCTGCGTCCTCTGGGAAGGGGAGATGAGGGGGCATGGCATTCTTTCTCTCATGCAGACCTGCGTCCTCCGGGAGGGGGGGATGAGGGGGCGTGGCTTATTTCTCTCATGCAGACCTGCTTCCTTCAGGAGGGGGAGATTAGAGGGCATGGCTTTTTTCATGCAGACCTGCGTCCTCCAGGAGGGGGAGATAAGGGGGCGTGGCTTCTTTTTCTCAATCAGACCTGCGTCCTCCAGGCTCTGAAAGAACAGAGAGAAAAAAAAGCCCTGACACTTTGTCCACAGCCTAATCCTAATATGGCTGATGCCGTGGACGACAGTAAGAGATCCAACACAGAACTACAGAACTTCCTGGCCCACAAACAGGAAAGAAAAAAATGGCAATTGCAAAAAACATGAACATTAAAAGAAGATGCAATATAGCCAAAAATCTTAACCACCGGAGTACCCCTTTAAAGGTGGCTTACTGACATTGTGTATTAAATAGGTTATCCAGCATAAGGAGACTTTAGTACTTACCTGCCAGACAGTAATGGGCATGCTTAGGTAGAATCCGTGCTTGTCTTGGGGCTTGATGGCTGTGTTGTGAGTTCACCATAACAGTGCTGCTTTCCCTTTGTGAAATGGCCAATTCCTGTTGGAGTTTCTTTCCTCCAACTACAAATCCCAGGATCGCTTGTTTGTAAGTGTGACGTGACTCTTCTTCCTCCCACACTTCCACCCCACCCTTTGCAGCACAGCGTAGCTCCCTTCCATATGTGCTGTGATTGAAACTGCAATTCCCTGCAGCCCTGTAGAGAATGATCCCCCCATCCAGTGGTCACTCCACCCATTGAAGCAAAGACAGGCTTCCTTTCAACATCTTACTAGTGATATAGGGGGAGATTTATCAAAACCTGTCCAGAGGAAAAGTTGCTGAGTTGCCCATAACAACCAATCAGATCACTTCTTTCATTTTGCAGAGGCCTTGTTAAAAATGAAAGAAGTGATCTGATTGGTTGCTATGGGCAACTCAACAACTTTTCCTCTGGATAGGTTTTGATACATCTCCCCCATAATGTCTCGTGCCACATTGCAATCTGGGAAAAGCCTGAGACAGCACTCAATTTGTATGCTGCTAAAAATGAACATAGGGGCAAAGTTCACATACAAATTATAAGACCAGCCATGAAAGAGGTACAGACACTATATTATGAACTATGCTAACTTTACAGCCCTTGTAGCATAGATAAATATTATCAGATACTATCCAAATGTGAATACACATTTACTACTTTTTGGACCTGTTCATGATAGACTAACGGTTTAATGAAAAAGGCAAGAAAAACTAAGGGTAGAGTGCCTCATAGGGTATTAATGTTGGTGTTGGATGAAACATACTATAGGAACGTAGATTACAAGATTTTGCTGTGTCTTGTGACAAAAACTATACAAACACACAATTACTATGATCCTATTGATCCCTCCAGGCAAATCAAACTGCTCATTGGATGATGGGAACCAAGGAGTGTGTATCAATGACAAAAATAAATGCACTGTACTGGTTGCTTGCAAACCAAATATACCTCTTTGGGGT
The DNA here is from genome assembly GCF_029499605.1 of Hyla sarda. Lineage (NCBI taxonomy): Eukaryota > Metazoa > Chordata > Amphibia > Anura > Hylidae > Hyla > Hyla sarda. The sequence goes on along the minus strand of NC_079189.1, from coordinate 454,448,173 downwards.
CTAGATGTATTACACATTTTGGGGCATATATAGTTCCCCTTCCTCAGATACAAAATAAACCATAACATAACCCAAAGTGCATTGTATGTTTGCAATAAACAAGTTTATTTGGCTTATGGGAATTCAGCACGTTAGACCAATGGTTTAACCTTCATTCTGTGGAAATCAAGTGCATAATGTCAAGTCTTTGACCACTTACTTGTCATTAACTGGTGGCCTAGATGTTATAATCTTGTTGGTTTAAGGATTTTTCAGGGTTGTACAAAAATATGCCAGGGGGCAGGGATTAGGAGAGTAAATGTGTAACGGCTAAGGCCCTTTATGTGCTGCATAAAGATGTGGCGAATTGTTCGCCGGCGAATTGTTCACCGGCAAACATATGTGAAGTTCTATTCGGCCCCTATACTTTAACATTGCGGTAAACTTTGACCCTGTGAGTCAGAGTCAGCAGACACATTACAGCCAATCAGCAGCAGTCCCTCCCTTCCAGACCCTCCTACCTCCTGCACGGATGCCATTTTACCTTCATTCAGCATGCTGCAGGCTTAGGAAGTGGAGGGACAGAGAAGCTGCTCCTGCTGTAATAGGGAAAGCGATAGCTAGGTTGCTGCTAGGTGGTGTATTCAGGGTCCACTTTACTCCTAAAGCACTAGTCTAACATCTGCTTTAAGGACAGCACCCAATAAAGCCCTTTATAGGGCTCAAATATCAGTCTGTGTGTCTTGAAACAGCTGGAGGCACCCTGGTTGGAAGGGAACCGTTAGTTAAAAGGGGTAATCCAGTGTAAAACTTAATTTCCTTCAAAAAACTAACTACAGTATTAAAAGGGCTATAAGTTCAGTCCGTGTGTCTTGCAACTGCTGGAGGCACCCTTATTGGGGACCTCTGCTTAAAAGGGGAACTCCGCTGGCAACCTTTTTTGCTCATTGTCACACTAGTGCAAATCACATTTGGTGTGACAGTTGTTCAAATAAAAATAAAAATAAATACCTTTTTTGGCTGTGAAATAAAACCAGTGCTGCCTAAAGGGGGGCTCTAACTATGTGCTGCCTAATATGGGGGAATCTATGTGCTGCCTAAAGGGGGTATCTAAATATGTGCTGCCTAAAGGGGGCTCTATGGGCTGCCTAAAGGGAGGCTCTAACTATGTGCTGCCTAATATGGGGGAATCTATGTGCTGCCTAAAGGGGGTATCTAAATATGTGCTGCCTAAAGGGGGCTCTATGGGCTGCCTAAAGGAAGGCTCTAACTATGTGCTGCCTAATATGGGGGAATCTATGTGCTGCCTAAAGGGGGGATCTAACTATGTGATGCTTAAAGGGGGGATCTAACTATGTGCTGCCTAAAAGGGGGCTCTATGTGCTGCCTAAAGGGAGGCTCTACCTATGTGCTGCCTAAAGGGGGGCTCTAACTATGTGCTGCCTAATATGGGGGAATCTATGTTCTTCCTAAAGGGGGGATCTAACTATGTGATGCCTAAAGGGGGGATCTAACTATGTGCTGCCTAAAAGGGGGCTCTATGTGCTGCCTAAAGGGAGGCTCTACCTATGTGCTGCCTAAAGGGGGGCTCTAACTATGTGCTGCCTAATATGGGGGAATCTATGTGCTGCCTAAAGGGGGGATCTAACTATGTGATGCCTAAAGGGGGGATCTAACTATGTGCTGCCTAAAAGGGGGCTCTATGTGCTGCCTAAAGGGAGGCTCTACCTATGTGCTGCCTAAAGGGGGGCTCTAACTATGTGCTGCCTAATATGGGGGAATCTATGTGCTGCCTAAAGGGGGGATCTAACTATGTGATGCCTAAAGGGGGGCTCTATGTGCTGCCTAAAGGGGGCTAAAGCACGTTATTCCAAAGAATTTAGGAATAATAGGTGATTTATGCTCTTTATGGATTAAAACCAGACTCTGCATCAACTATGTAATTTTCCATTGGAGTATTGCCATGGATCCCCCTCCAGCACACCACAGTCCAGGTATTAGTCCCCTTGAAACAACTTTTAAATCACTATTGTGGCCAGAAAGAGTCCCTGTGGGTTTTAAAATTTGCCTGCCCATTGAAGTCAATGGCGGTTCGCCCGGTTCGCGAACATTTGCGGAAGTTCGCGTTCGCCGTTCGCGAACCGAAAATGTTATGTTCACAACATCACTAGTGCTACAGTATGCCATACCCAGTGTATGGTGATGTCACCAGGACCCTACGACCGGGGACTGTAATGCAATAGTAGTGATGGACTGGGAATGACCAAATGGGTTAGTTTAAAGGACAACTGCAGTGCTAATGAAGTAGTGCTCTAATGTCATTAAATAAGAAGTTATGCAACTTACTAATTGTGCTCCATTACCTTTTCTGCACAGTTTAGCTGCTTTGCTGTCACAGGAAGTTGCTGCCTGGGGCTCTAATGTAAGTAGCGTCTAACTGTTATTCCCTATGGGGCTGTCAGCTAGGTCGACGCTACGTCACAAACTCCCAGGATCCTTCACTCCCCCTGCAACTCCTCCAACCTCATACATATGCATTAGGCTGTTATGTGCTCTGCTCTAATGAGGATGGGAGGGGATAACCACAAGGGAAGGAGCTGTGGGCGTCACTTTATTATAATTTGTTATAATTTCCCTGGGGGGAGAGGAGGGGGGGAGAGCAGCAGCTCACAAGAAGCAGGTGCAGGGGGTCATGGGAAATGTAGTCTTTATGACATGACTGCTTACTGCTTTGGGTGGCAATTACCAGAGAACGGCTGGACCGTTTTAGACAAATGAAGTATCTTTGGAAAGGTCTTTTAATGAGCTATCAGATGAGGTAAACTTTTTTTTTTTAAGTACCAGCACTGCAGATGTCCTTTAAGTTTTTATCGTCCCATTACCTCCTATCCAGTAAATTTTAGTAATCTGAAAACCCGTTTAATAGCATTTTTCTACGTCCATCACTTAAAGTGGTTATACAGGATGAGAAAACACAACTGGATTCTTCCAGGGCCAGACTGGCCTACTAGGATACCGGGAAAATTCCCGATAGGTCGTAGAGTGGTGAAGTTAAGAGCTAAAAGCTCCCAGCTCCGCCACGTACTCCAATGCCTGCCGGGAGGCCACATGCAACATCTGTCATGTCGCCAGCAGTGCGATGACCTCATATGATTGTGCAACCTGCGCCATGACATAGATATTGTGTGCGGCCTCTGGACACAGACGGAATGGTTCTGCGTGCGTGCGATAGTAGGGTGAGTTTATTTTTTTATTTTATTTTCTTTATGAAACCTACTCTACTAATATAGTAGGAGGGAAAGGAAGTGGGGTGTTAAGGGAGAAGACTGCCTACCTGCCTACATACCTAAGGGGAGGGGGGCTGCTGCTATTACCTAATTATCTAAAAGGGGCTATTACTACTACCTTAAGGGCAATGCTGCTGTTACTACCTAAAGGGGCTTCTGCTATTACTACTACCTATAGGGGGCTGATGTTATCATTATATAAAGGGGACTGATGGTGTTAATACCTAAAGGGGGCTTCTTCTGCCACAGAGAGAAACTACCTAGAGGGGAACGGTATCTACATGGAGTCCTACCTATTTGGGTCATCTCCATAATGGGAAAACCACATAAGGGAACCTGTCTACCTACTAGACTTGTGCACTAGAAAAATTTTCGTTTAATTTCGTTTCGTTTTTTCGTTTTGGAAAAAAATTTCGGTTCGGCAATATTTTCGGTTTAGATTTTTCGGATACATTCGGTATTCGGGTATTCGTGTTGTTTTTTTCGGATACATTCAGTATTCGGGTACATTCGGTAAATCTTTTTAGTCTTTTTTTGGACTTTAGCGATCCTAATAAATAATGGAGATACCTTTTTTATTAAAATTTCGCAGGGTATCAAAAAAAAATCATAATAAAAAAGATACAGTGGTGATGAAAAAAATTGTATCTAACAAAATGTATCTTTTTTATTATGAAATGTTTATTCATTTTTAAACAGGGATCAATTTATGTGAGTGGGTAAAGCACTAAAAATGTAGCCGACAATAATGAAAATGTAGTGTGTGCGTGTTTTTCACTTTTTTTAAAAACATTTTTAGGTAGTACTACTACTCCCAGCATGGAACACACTCTTCCATGATGGGAGTAGTAGTTACCTGTACTAATTGACAGATTGCAGGGGTCCCTTGCGATCATCTTGTATAATGTATAGATGCGCCGGCTGCTCTTCTATGGTCCCCTGCACTCACCTATATGTACACATATTCATATTTCCCGCAGAGCTGTGATTGGCCAGATGGTTCCAGCCAATCACAGCTCTCTTTGAGAAATAGGAATATGTGTATATATACGGCCGTGCAGGGGAACATAGAAGAGCGGCCGCCGCATTCATACATTATACTGGAGGATCACAGCGGGTGTCAGGAGCGATACCCGCAGTGATCTTCCCTTTACTACAAGTACTACCACTCCCAACATGGAGTACACTCTGCTCCATGCTGGGAGCTGTAGTACCTGCATTAATAGACAGATCGCAGCGGGTGTCAGAAGTTACACTCGCTGCCATATGTCTATTAATGCAGGTACTACAGCTCCCAGCATGGAGCAGAGTGTGCTCCATGTTGGGAGTATTAGTACCTGCAGTAAGGGACAGATCCCAGGGATGTCACTCCTCCTGACACCGCTGCGATCGTCCTTATGTGAATGTCGGGATCAGCTGTTCTCAGGGCTACAGAGCCAGGAGAACAGCTGACGCTGAGCCGTAGGTATACATCGTATATCTACTGCCCAGCAAGAACTTACAGTGAGCCTGCAATGTGTATACAGTATACACATTGCTGGCTCACTTAACCCCTTGCTGAGCTGTGCGCTATGCGCAAGCCCAGCAAGGGAAGAGTTAACTTACACTGCTGGACAGTGTAGGTTAACCCTTTGGGCGGTATACACTATATACAGCTATCTATAGATAGCTGTATACAGTGTATACAGAAGACGAAGTCCAGCTTACTTCCCTCGAGTCCCGGGCTGGGTTCGTGTAGCTCCGCCCCCTAGTGATGACGTCATTAGGGGGGCGGAGCTACAGAAGGGAACAAGACTAGTTAATCTGAAGCTCTGTTCACATTGTACGTTTTGTATAATGTGAACAGACCCTTCTGGCAGTGTCTACCCAGACAGGGAGACTCCAGCTGTTGCTAAACTACAACTCCCAGCATGCCCAGACAGCCAAAGGCTGTCTGGGCATGCTGGGAGTTGTAGTTTTGCACCAATTGGTGGCTCCCTGTTTGGGTAGACATTGCATCATGGGTGCTCTCCCCAGCGGACAGCGCCAAAAATGTCATAACCAATTTTTTGTGTTTTTTTTTCTTCTCGTTTAAGATCCGTGTATGCAGAGGATTACTGCGGATTCGATGGATTACGGCGGATTATTTTTTTCCCCTTTAATAAAATGGTTAACGAGGGCTGTGGGGGAGTGTTTTTTTAAATAAAATAATTTTTCCAATGTGTTGTGTTTTTTTTTAATTTTTATTGAATTTTCAGGGTTAGTAGCGGAAGCTGTCTTATTGACGGAATCCATTACTAGGCCAGGGCTTAGTGCTAGCCCCAAAAACAGCTAGCGCTAACCCCCAATTATTACCCCGGTACCCACCGCCACAGGGGTGCCGGGAAGAGCCGGTACCAACAGGCCCGGAGCGTCAAAAATGGCGCTCCTGGACCTAGGCGGTAACAGGCTGGCGTTATTTAGGCTGCGGAGGGCCAGTAACAATGGTCCTCGCCCACCCTGGTAACGTCAGGCTGTTGCTGTTTGGTTGGTATTGTGCTGAGAATGAAAATACGGGGAACCCTATGCGTTTTTTTTTTTTTTAATTTAAATAAAAAAATGTAAAAAAAAAACGCATAGGGTTCCCCGTATTTTCATTCTCAGCCAGATACCAACCAAACAGCAACAGCCTGACGTTACCAGGGTGGGCGAGGACCATTGTTACTGGCCCTCCCCAGCTTAAATAACGCCAGCCTGTTACCGCCTAGGCCCAGGAGCGCCATTTTGACGCTCCGGGCCTGTTGGTACCGGCTCTTCCCGGCACCCCTGTGGCGGTGGGTACCGGGGTAATAATTGGGGGTTAGCGCTAGCTGTTTTTGGGGCTAGCACTAAGCCCTGGCCTAGTAATGGATTCCGTCAATAAGACAGCGTCCACTACTAACCTTGAAAATTCAATTAAAAAAAAAAACACAACACATTGGAAAAATTATTTTATTTAAAAAAACACTCCCCCTCAGCCCTCGTTAACCATTTTATTAAAGGAAAAAATAAATAATCCGCCGTAATCCATCGAATCCGCAGTAATCCTCTGCATACACGGATCTGAAACGAGAAGAAAAAAACACAAAAAATTGGTTATGACATTTTTGGCGCTGTCCGCTGGGGAGAGCACCCATGATGCAATGTCTACCCAAACAGGGAGCCACCAATTGGTGCAAAACTATAACTCCCAGCATGCCCAGACAGCCTTTGGCTGTCTGGGCATGCTGGGAGTTGTAGTTTAGCAACAGCTGGAGTCTCCCTGTCTGGGTAGACACTGCCAGAAGGGTCTGTTCACATTATACATAACGTACAATGTGAACAGAGCTTCAGATTAATTAGCCTTGTTCCCTTCTGTAGCTCCGCCCCCTAATGACGTCATCACTAGGGGGCGGAGCTACACGAACCCCGCCCGGGACTCGAGGGAAGTAAGCTGGACTTCGTCTTCTGTATACACTGTATACAGCTATCTATAGATAGCTGTATATAGTGTATACCGCCCAAAGGGTTAACCTACACTGTCCAGCAGTGTAAGTTAACTCTTCCCTTGCTGGGCTTGCGCATAGCGCACAGCTCAGCAAGGGGTTAAATGAGCCAGCAATGTGTATACTGTATACACATTGCAAGCTCACTGTAAGTTCTTGCTGGGCAGTAGATATACGATGTATACCTACAGCTCAGCCTCAGCTGTTCTCCTGGCTCTGTAGCCCTGAGAACAGCTGATCCCGACATTCACATCAGGAGGATCGCAGCGGGTGTCAGGAGGAGTGACATCCCTGGGATCTGTCCCTTACTGCAGGTACTAATACTCCCAACATGGAGCACACTCTGCTCCATGCTGGGAGCTGTAGTACCTGCATTAATAGACATATGGCAGCCAGTGTAACTTCTGACACCCGCTGCGATCTGTCTATTAATGCAGGTACTACAGCTCCCAGCATGTAGCAGAGTGTACTCCATGTTGGGAGTATTAGTACTTGTAGTAAAGGAAAGATCACTGTGGGTATCACTCCTGACACCCGCTGCGATCCTCCAGTATAATGTATGAATGCGGCGGCCGATCTTCTATGGTCCCCTGCACGGCCGTATATATACACATATTCCTATTTCTCAAAGAGAGCTGTGATTGGCTGGAACCATCTGGCCAATCACAGCTCTGCGGGAAATATGAATATGTGTACATATACGTGAGTGCAGGGGACCATAGAAGAGCAGCCGGCGCATCTATACATTATACAAGATGATCGCAAGGGACCCCTGCAATCTGTCAATTAGTACAGGTAACTACTACTCCCATCATGGAAGAGTGTGTTCCATGCTGGGAGTAGTAGTACTACCTATAAAATGTTTAAAAAAAAAGTGAAAAACACGCACACACTACATTTTCATTATTGTCGGCTACATTTTTAGTGCTTTACCCGCTCACATAAATTGATCCCTGTTTAAAAATGAATAAACATTTCATAATAAAAATGATACATTTCATTAGATACAATTTTTTCCATCACCACTGTATCTTTTGTATTATGATTTTTTTATGATACCCTACGAAATTTTTATAAAAAAGGTATCTCCATAATTTTTTAGGATCGCTAAAGTCCAAAAAAAGAATAAAAAGATTTACCGAATGTACCCGAATACCGAATGTATCCGAAAAATCAAACTATCTATATCCTTTTTATTATATTTGTTATCAGAATGAATTCTTCACGTTCGTTTACAGATAACGAATGCATTCGTTATTTACAGCATTATGGTCTGGAAATAACGAATGTATTCGTTACTTTGCTATTCGTATTATCGTGGCTATTCGGGAATGTTCAAAATATGTTTTCGTGCATTCGGATCGGTCCGAATGCACGAAAACGGTAAAATTCGTTAATTTAGACATTCGTGCCGAACCGAATTGCACATGTCTACTACCTACTGAACTATCTACCTAATGAAGGAGGGACCTACCTTCTCAATGGCAATCCACATATCTACCAACTCTACTGTGTGGGACACTAAGAAGGTTATTATTACTGTATAGAGCACTATAGGTGGTGGGAAAGTGCAGAGTCTAACATTTTGTCTGGCAGGTTCTGTGGAGACAAGTTGTGGCTGGAGGAAATCATCATGGCAGTCTGGGCCAGATGGAGAAGAAAAAATAAAGTGAATGACCTCACCAGATGTAACTGTGTGTAACCCTATATGGTCTGCAGAGCCTGTGTAGAGCTGATATCTATTACTATATGGCGGTGATATTTTCTCATTGTATACTGGTATTATGGGTAACATTTATCTCAGTATACAGGATTTGATCAGTAACAGTATGGTGGTAATATGTATGTGTTACGCCTAGCGCTCCGGGTCCCCGCTCCTCCCCGGAGCGCTCACGGCGTCTTTCTCCCTGCAGCTCCCCGGTCAGTCCCGCTGACCGGGAGCGCTGCTCTGTCATGGCCGTTGGGGATGCGATTCGCACAGCGGGACGCGCCCGCTCGCGAATCGCATCCCAGGTCACTTACCCGTTCCCGTCCCCTGCTGTCATGTGCTGGCGCGCGCGGCTCCGCTCTCTAGGGCGCGCGCGCGCCAGCTCCCTGAGACTTAAAGGGCCAGTGCACCAATGATTGGTGCCTGGCCCAATTAGCTTAATTGGCTTCCACCTGGTCCCTGACTATATCTATCCTCCTCCCATGCACTTCCTTGCCGGATCTTGTTGCCCTTGTGCCTAGTGAAAGCATTTTGTGTGTTTAAAGCCTGTGTACCAGAACTTCTGCTATCTCCCCTGACTACGAACCTTGCCGCCTGCCCCCGACCTTCTGCTACGTCCGACTTTGCTTCTGCCTACTCCCTTGTACCTCGCCTATCTTCAGCAGCCAGAGAGGTGAGCCGTTGCTAGTGGATACGACCTGGTCACTACCGCCGCAGCAAGACCATCCCGCTTTGCGGCGGGCTCTGGTGAAAACCAGTAGTGTCTTAGAACCGGTCCACTAGCACGGTCCTCGCTATCCCTCTCTGGCACAGAGGATCCACCTCCTGCCAGCCGGCATCGTGACAGTAGATCCGGCCATGGATCCCGCTGAAGTTCCTCTGCCAGTTGTCGCTGACCTCCCTACGCTGGTCGCCCAGCAAGCTCGTCAGATCGCCCAACAAGATCACCAGCTGTCGTACTTGACCACCATGACACAGCAACTCCAGTCACAACTACAGCAAGTACAGTCACAGCTACAGCAGCAACAACCATCTCCTCCGCCAGCTCCTGCACCCCTTCCGCAGCGAGTGGCCACTCCTAGCCTCCGCCTGTCCTTGCCGGACAAATTTAATGGGGACTCTAAGTTTTGCCGTGGCTTTCTTTCGCAATGTTCCCTGCACATGGAGATGATGTCGGACCAGTTTCCTACTGAAAGGTCTAAGGTGGCTTTCGTAGTCAGCCTTCTGTCTGGAAAAGCTCTGTCATGGGCCACACCGCTCTGGGACCGCAATGACCCCGTCACTGCCTCTGTACACTCCTTCTTCTCGGAAATTCGAAGTGTCTTTGAGGAACCTGCCCGAGCCTCTTCTGCTGAGACTGCCCTGCTGAACCTGGTCCAGGGTAATTCCTCCGTTGGCGAGTACGCCATACAATTCCGTACTCTTGCCTCTGAACTATCCTGGAATAATGAGGCTCTCTGCGCGACCTTTAAAAAAGGCCTATCCAGCAACATTAAAGATGTTCTGGCCGCACGAGAGACTCCTGCTAACCTGCATGAACTCATTCATCTAGCCACTCGCATTGACATGCGTTTTTCTGAGAGGCATCAAGAGCTCCGCCAGGAAAAAGACTTAGATCTCTGGACACCTCTCCCACAGTCTCCACTGCAATCTGCGCCTAGGCCTCCCGCCGAGGAGGCCATGCAAGTGGATCGGTCTCGCCTAACCCTGGAAGAGAGGAATCGCCGTAAGGAAGAGAATCTTTGTCTGTACTGTGCCAGTACTGAACATTTTTTGGTGGATTGCCCAATCCGTCCTCCACGTCTGGGAAACGCACGCTCGCACCCAGCTCTCGTGGGTGTGGCGTCTCTTGATGCTAAGTCGGCTTCTCCACGTCTCACGGTGCCTGTTCGGATTTCTACTTCAGCCAGCTCTTCCCTCTCAGCCGTGGCCTGCCTGGACTCTGGAGCTTCTGGGAATTTTATTCGGGAGTCCTTAGTGAATAAATTCCGCATTCCGGTGACCCGTCTTGTCAAGCCACTCCACGTTTCCGCGGTCAACGGAGCCAGGTTGGATTGCACCGTGCGTTTCCGCACGGAGCCCCTCCTAATGTGCATCGGACCTCATCACGAGGAAATTGTATTTTTGGTCCTTCCTAATTGCACTTCTGAAGTTCTCCTTGGACTACCCTGGCTTCAACACCATTCCCCAACCCTGGATTGGTCCACTGGGGAGATCAAGAGTTGGGGCCCCTCTTGTTCCAAGGACTGCCTTCAACCGGTTCCCAGTACTCCCTGCCATGACCCTGTGGTTCCTCCTGTATCCGGTCCCCCTAAGGTCATTAAGGACTCTGCCTGCCACAGGAAATGCCTCTCCCCCCCTCCCAGTCCCATCAGGCAAGCCCCTGTGTCCCCGCATGGCCCTCGTCCTGGTGTCACACTGCCCCGTGCCAGGTCTCGCCCTCTGCCCTCTATCCCCATTCCTACTCCTGCTGTTCTGCCTGCCGTTGAGGAATCCCTCCATCCTTTCCCGGTGTCCTCATCCCAGGGGAGGCAGTTACCGGATAAAGAGAAGGGGAGACCTAAGGGGGGGGGTACTGTTACGCCTAGCGCTCCGGGTCCCCGCTCCTCCCCGGAGCGCTCACGGCGTCTTTCTCCCTGCAGCTCCCCGGTCAGTCCCGCTGACCGGGAGCGCTGCTCTGTCATGGCCGTTGGGGATGCGATTCGCACAGCGGGACGCGCCCGCTCGCGAATCGCATCCCAGGTCACTTACCCGTTCCCGTCCCCTGCTGTCATGTGCTGGCGCGCGCGGCTCCGCTCTCTAGGGCGCGCGCGCCAGCTCCCTGAGACTTAAAGGGCCAGTGCACCAATGATTGGTGCCTGGCCCAATTAGCTTAATTGGCTTCCACCTGGTCCCTGACTATATCTATCCTCCTCCCATGCACTTCCTTGCCGGATCTTGTTGCCCTTGTGCCTAGTGAAAGCGTTTTGTGTGTTTAAAGCCTGTGTACCAGAACTTCTGCTATCTCCCCTGACTACGAACCTTGCCGCCTGCCCCCGACCTTCTGCTACGTCCGACTTTGCTTCTGCCTACTCCCTTGTACCTCGCCTATCTTCAGCAGCCAGAGAGGTGAGCCGTTGCTAGTGGATACGACCTGGTCACTACCGCCGCAGCAAGACCATCCCGCTTTGCGGCGGGCTCTGGTGAAAACCAGTAGTGTCTTAGAACCGGTCCACTAGCACGGTCCTCGCTATCCCTCTCTGGCACAGAGGATCCACCTCCTGCCAGCCGGCATCGTGACAGTATGGTGATAAGATTCCTCCTTGTATACTGGAATTATCGGTAATATTGGTCTCAGTATACAGGATTTGGTCAGTTACAGTGTGATGGTAATATTTCCTTTCCTACTTATATTATTGTTACTTGGTAAATGTATGACTTATTTAGACAGTATTATAATACATGGAAAATTAACAAATATATATATTAAAATGGCTCCAATATAGTGAATTACTGTAGCAAGTTAGTTCCTTGATAGATAGTGTACTGTACACACCGGATGTGGCTACCGGTGGCTGACGCAATGCTGTGAGACTGGTATGCAATTATTTCCAGGGCCTGGTTTTCATCCCCAGTCTGGCCCTGGTTTCTTCTATAAACAGCATCATGCCTATTCTCAGCTATTGTAGCCAAGTAGTATGGAGCTAAGTAGTAATACCACAAATATCCAGAGGGCTAGTGTGGTGCTGCTTTTAGAAGCTATTAGTTCTGCTTTTCTAATCCTGGATAATCCCTTTAAGGGAAATTAGTACTACCATTCTGTCAGCTTACTTTAATTTCCTAATAGCAATACAAAAGGTGGCATGGGTCTGGCATCAGAAGTGTTGACTGATAATTCTGACCTCCATCAACAATCATTTATAGGAATTCTTATAAACACTGTGTGAATTAAGGACCCAATGTGCTTGCAGATGCATGATAAGAAACCATGGACACCTTTTATGCACTTCTAGAAACAATGAGCAGTATAACTTGTGTCCAGTAAAGAATGCTGCATTTTTTTTCAAGTAGATTTAAGATTTCCACTAAAAAACAAACCCATGTGTACATTTCCAAGAAAGAGATACACTATAGCTCCATACTGTATATGCGGTCTTACATGACATGTAATCAATATACTGTGGATAAATATGAAAGATCATTGGTCCTTTCTGTAATGTATTTTTTTTTACTATGGATTACATTTAAAGCAAATCTGTCTTCTTTATTTGCTGCTAAGAGCTGCAGAAACCATTGTTCCTGGAGCTGATGGTGGTTGTTAAACTTATAAAATCACCTTTTAATCTCTCAGCCAAATGTCAGGAGGCGAGGCTGAGCTGCTTAAAGGAGTTGTCGGGTGAAAAATAACTTATCCCCTATCCAAGGGTAGGGGATAAGTTATAGATCGCGGGGGTCCGAGTGCTGGGACCCCGCTATCTCCTGCATGGGGTCCCAGCAGTCAGCTGGAAGGGGGCATGCCGACCCCGCACGGAGCGCCGGCCAACATGCCCCTCCATGTACCCCATAGAGATACATGGAGGGGGTGTGCCGCTCGCGGCTTCCTGCGGGGGTTGGACATCAGCTTCTGGCAAACTGCCGGAGCCCCATGCAGGAGATCGTGGGGGGTCCCAGCGCTCAGACCCCCCAACAATCTATAACTTATCCCATATCCTTGGATAAGTTATTTTTCACTAGACTACTCTTTTAAAGAGGTACTCCACTGCCCCAGTGAGCTGCCACGCCAATCCCATAGACTTGCCTTTAGGGGGCATGACGTGACATTGCGAGATGCGTGGCCGTGACATCACGACCCCCGAACCCAACGTTCGGAACAAAATGTTCCAAACGCTGGGGCAGTGGAGTACCCCATTAAGTGCCACAGCATTGCATGCCTTCTTGTTTACCCTCATCTCCCAGCCCCTCCTTGATTGATGCTTGGCGCTATATACATCAGTGAAGGAGTGACAGTTGACAGACCCCTTTAGTGTACATGTATTAGGGGGTCACAAATCTGGAGAGCAGAGTAGTGTGTGCTGTATTCCACAACATACATATATTAAAAACATTTGCTACCACTTCTGGTCACACCTTGCATTGTTAACACCAATTTGGTAAACATTTAGAAGATCAGACAATTATGGGTGAAGACCACTTCCCCTATTTATCCCCAAAAAGTGTAAAGGTTGTGGGTATCAATTTATACCATTCAGACTAAACAATTGGCAAACTTCTGCAGCATTTTAATTTTGTTATATCCGGAGAGTAGCTGGAATCCAAGGGCCCGGCTCTGCTTGCCACTTGGGGATAGATAACACAAAAGCAAACAACATTCCAAATGTAATGAATTTAAATATTCTATCCAGGACTGTGATTCACAGCAATTCTTGTACAGCAATTCTGGCTGTACAATATTAAAAAATATTGAAAGTTCCCCTAGACTAGTCACACTCAACACTGCTGAAGATAAGCTGTCATATTATTGAATGTAAATGCTTAATGAATTACATACATTAAAGGCAATAGGCCTTTAGTGTTTTTAAGAGTGCAAGGGATGTGTCATATAGGGCAATGGTAATTGCAGCCTTCTGCTACCAACATCGCTTGACTCTGCCAATCTGCCCTAAGTAACAGACCCTAAACTGATGACTGTTCCTACTCTCAGTAGAGTGCAGGGAATAGCAATGTCAAAAACAATAAAAGAAAACAAACAGTGCAGAAGTCAGGGAGAAGATCAGGACACAATGGGTTAAACAGGCAGAGAGCAAGGAGTAATTTCAACTACAGGGAAAGAATAAACAGACAAAGAGATGTCAGACAGGCCAAGTCAAAACCAAAATAGCGGCAAGGTACAGAATCAGAAAGCAAGAGAATAGTCATGTCTCAAGCCAAGGTAATAATACAGCAACAAAGAGATATATAAGCTCACCCTCCGTCTCCGGAACAAGACCCAGCCCACGGACACCACAGTGCAAAGGGAGGCAGGATACAAACACAGAAGTCCAGCACCAATGGGTAAGTGGATTAAAACTTCAAGGCTTTATTGAAATGCTCAAAAGCATACTGCAAGCATTACACACAGCATTAAAATAGATAAACTCCAAATGACAAATAACAATCAGCTGAAGAAACAATTAAAATATTGGGTAACACATATGCAATAGGTTCACATGAGCATGGGGTTAAGAATTAAGCTTTAACATACAGAAATCAAGAAGAAAAAATGTATGTGTATCATGTAACCTGTAACATTCATGCAAATGAAAACTATCTTTCTTTATTATTTTCTTCTCTGTACGTATTTAATATTTTATCTCCATATTCTTGCATGTTCTGAGAAAGAAGATAATATTCAAGCCTGCGGATGGAAATAATTCACTTGTATAATACACTACAAAAAATAACGCATATTTAAAAAAAACGCAAGCTTCACAAGTCCAACGTATTGATCACAGTATAAAACTTCTGTTGTTAAGAAACGCAACTGTGTGATGTGAATAAAGACTTGAGGGATTTTCATAACATGGTTAGTAAGTAAGAATTAAATCATGGCGTAGATTTTAACCAGAGGGCTGCCTGCTTCTCAACATAAATACCGTATATACTATAGCCAACCCGAATATAAGCCGAGGCCCCTAATTTCACCCCAAAATCCCAGGAAAAGTTATTGACTCGAGTATAAGCCTAGGGTGGGAAATACATCATCCCCCCCTGTCATCATCCAGACCCCCATCATTAACACCCTCATTATCATCACCCTGTCATCATCCCCCCTTCATCATCACCCCTTCATCATCACCCCTTCATCATCACCGCCTGTCATCATCCCACACCCCCCCTTCATCATCCCCTTGTCATCATCCCCTTGTCATCATCCCACACCCCCCCTTCATCATCCTCTTGTCATCACCCCCACCCCCCTTCATCATCCCCATGTCATCATCATCCTCTTGTCATCATCCCACACACCCCCTTCATCATCCCCTTTTCATCATCCCCACCCCCTTCATCATCCCCTTGTCATCATCATCCTCTTGTCATCATCCCACACACCCCCTTCATCATCCCCTTGTCATAATCCCCCCCTTCATCATCCCCTTGTCATCGTCACCACATGTCATCATCATCACCGCTTGTCAATGTCTGATACAGTGGTCTTCAACCTGCGGACCTCCAGATGTTTCAAAACTACAACTCCCAGCAAGCCCGGGCAGCCATCGGCTGTCCGGGCTTGCTGGGAGTTGTAGTTTTGAAACCTCTGGAGGTCCGCAGGTTGAAGACCACTGCGGCCTTCGACATCATCCAGCCCCCTCTCACCCCCTTTAGTTCTGTACTCACCTCCGCTCGGCGCTGGTCCGGTGCTGCAGGACTGTCCGATGGGGAGGTCGTCCGGTGGGATAGTGGTTCCGGGCTGCCATCTTCACCGGGGGGCCTCTTCTCCGCGCTTCGGGCCGGAATAGAGGCGTTGCCTTGACGATGACGCAGAGGGACGTTGGTAATGAACGTACCTCTGCGTCGTCGTCAAGGCAACGTGACTATTCCGGGGCCGGGCCCGAAGCGCGGAGAAGAGGCCTCCCGGTGAAGATGGCAGCCCAGAACCACTATCCCACCGGATGACCTCCCCACCGGACAGTCCTGCAGCACCGGACCAGCGCCGAGCGGAGGTGAGTACAGAACTAAAGGGGGTGAGAGGGGGCTGGATGATGTCGAAGGCCGCAGTGGTCTTCAACCTGCGGACCTCCAGAGATTTCAAAACTACAACTCCCAGACAGGCCGGACAGCCGATGGCTGCCCGGGCTTGCTGTGAGTTGTAGTTTTGAAACCTCTGGAGGTCCGCAGGTTGAAGACCACTGAGGGCGGAGAGTTCACTCAAGTATAAGCCGAGGGGGGTGTTTTCAGCACGAAAAATCGTGCTGAAAAACTCGGCTTCTACTCGAGTATATACGGTATCGAGAAACTTTCTCTATTAAGAAGTTTTCTATGGAGATCTCCTCCTCTCTTGGGCAAATATACCTTCTCAACACCCTGTATGGTTAAACTTGATGTGTCACCACTGTGACACTGCCTGAAGTGGATTGTCAGAGCTGAGACACCTACTGCATTATTAGAAATATCTGAAATATGTCTTCTGATTTGCGACATATTGTTTCTTTCAGCTTGTGCACAATCCCATATAAACCACTCCTTTGGTATTACAATTTATGAAATTACAATAATTATATTTCTTTCCTGTTGTATATGAGAAAAATGATCTATACTTACCATAAAGGTGCATGTGCTACATCGCGAACCCACACACTTATAGTTACCTTTACAGGAGACCTGTGGGTTGTGCAGAGTTACATTCACTGGGGGAGAGAAGGTTGCCTAAGGAAGGTGCTTTTTTAGAGAAAAAAACAATGCCATTTGATACAATCTGTTTTACAATCGGATCCTGTTCTAAGATGGGAATATAATGTTGGATAATCTGTTTTATATGTGTAAACTGTCTACAGTAAGGGGTAGTGAAAAAGACTAATTTCCCTCTTGTAACCTGGTCAGTTAGAACATTCCGATGTGAAATCAAATCTTGGCGATTCAAAGATAATGCTCTATTTTTAGAAGGATCTATGTCGTCTCGACAATCACCCCATTGAATGAGTCATTCGGTCAATTTTTTGGCTTCAAGATTATAGGTATTCACATTGGAACAATTCCTCCATAACCAATGACCACAACAGTAGGATGGGGAGGAGGGGAAAATACCCCCTTATGAACGTTGTGCAATGTGTGAAAGCTTGGGGTAACAGGGTGAGACACATACAGTTGTTCTACTGTCCTCTGATCTAATACCCCCATAGCCAATCCTTCTTGCAATAAACTTTTCATTTTTGTCTATATGGCAATGGTAGGATCAGAGGACAGTTTTCTGTATGTAGTGACATCATTCAACTATTCTTCATTCATTTTTTTGTACAAACCAGCATCAAGTAAAATAACAGAACCACCTTTGTCGGTGCTGCGCACCACGAGATCACGGTTATTGCACAGAGAGCAGACCGGGCGGAAATTTCATTGTAGGTTACATTATTATTCACATGTGGCGTTTTGTGCTCAGCTAGCTTTTGTGCAAGTTGACTAGATCTTGTTCAATTAGTTCCTGGAATCTATCCAATGCCTCACATCTAAAGGCAATTGGATAGAAATCAGGATTGCGTAAGGAAAAACGAGTGGGGTTGACATCATTTTGAGCAGCAGACGCCATTTCTAAAGCATGCAAAGAATAAACATTAATCTGATCAGTAATATTATTAATAGCAACATTACTCTGTATGGATAGATCAACATCCCCACTAGGTGTAATATCCTGTACTGAAAAAAAAAATTTATTTTTAAGGTAAGAGAGCGAGCCAGTCCGTTAATGTCCAAAAAAGTATTGTATAAATTAAAGTTACAACATGGAGCAAAAGTTAAACCTTTTGACAAAAGTGAACGCTCTGCATCAGAAATAATATAACTAGATAGGTTCAAAACAGCATACTCATCACTCAGTTGCGTTTTCGGGTCACGTATTGAGGTTTTCTTGTGTACATCTCTTCCGTATTTCCTTTTTTTGGGGGTGGAATAGAGTTAACTGACTCCATGCTTGAAGCAGAGGATGAATCCAGGCCAGAAAATGTAAGTGACCCATTGTTACCCATTATTTTAATTGTTTCTTCAGCTTATTATTTGTCATTTGGAGTTTCTCTATTTTAATGCTGTGTGTAATGCTTGCAGTATGCTTTTGATAAAGTGGGATACCACGAAACGCGTCAAGCTGAGCCAATGCCTCATGTACTTGCTTGAAAGCTGCTATTTTAAAGGATTTCAAAAAAGCCTTGACGTTTTAAGGCAATAATACAAGTATGCAGGAATGTTGCAGATATAGAGCCAGTAACAAAAAAGCTGCTATTACAGGTAACGTATGGATGGTGGACTGAGGTTTAAATAGCCCACCTGGAGGGTGTGGGTGGCGAGGCCGGATATCAGTGGCCCATAGTCAATCTCCTCTGATTGACCATGGCACTGAGCAATGCCGAACAGGAGGAGGAGTTGAGGTAGCTGCCAAAACCATAGGCAGACACACGTCACAGGATTCCTCCAAAGAAAAACCATGCTTAAGTTTACACTTGATTTTTTTCTGGCAGTTTTTGAGCCAAAGCCAGAAATGTACTCATAAGGAATAGGACATATAAAGGAAGAACGTACACTTCTCCTCCCTTATGGATCCACTTCTGACTTTGGCTCAAAAACTGCAGTGACAGATTTCCAAAAATTGCCAGAAAAAAAAAAAAAAAACAAGTAGAAACTTAGCCTTAACACAACTCTCAAAGGGTCCAGATCACAGAGAACCACTCTTTTAATTCAACATACCAGGTGACTGGTTCTCAAAAACTAAGGGGGGCATTTATCATTGTGTTTCAAGCTTTTTTTGGGTGCATATTTGTTGCACATTTGGCGCAGTGCTGTGCTTCAGGCTTTTTTTTAAAACCGCAAAAACAACCAAAAAGTCACAAAACTACACCAGACCAGGCTCAGCTTCACTAGAAGTGAAGAGTGAAATTTCAGAAAAAATGTTCCTCCACAAAATTTATCAAATGCCCTATGACCATTTAATAAATGTGGTGCTCCGACACATTACCAGCACACACACACAAAAAAAAGCGTAGAAAAATGCTTCACTTACACCTACAATGATAAATGCCCCTCTATTTCCTTGGAAGGAAGATGCATCTTTGACTTCTTTCTGATAATACATCTTCTAAGTATAACTCTGGAACTTTGCATCACTTTTCTATTGACTAGCACATTCTGGCCAGAAGTTATACCACTCTGCTTCCTAAAGATAAATCTGTCTGGCATATACAATATGATAAATGACATACCGCTTTGCATTAAGACATATTCCCTGGATGACAAGACTTTTCAAAGAGAAAAAAAAAACAATGTATTTTTAGTGTCAATATGCAAAACTACCTGAACAAAAGAGCGGTTTTCATATCTCTCTGCAGTGTATTGTTCCAGAGGTGAAGCTCTTGTCAGAAAGTTGTGATGACGGGCTGTCCACTTCTACCATTGCTTCTGTGCTCGGTTGCAAAGCAGATCTCATTAGAAATTCAGTAGAGAAATGCTGGAAGTGTCTGTGTTTGCATAACATACCAGGAGCGCCATAAATAATGTGCACGCTTGTAGGCACACCTTAGGATCAGCCTGCTGACACAAGAAGCAATGCAATTGCATTTCCGCTGGTGCTTTCAATGCTAGAGAGACTTTCATTAAAACGCTGCACTTTGTATTGTACTTCTGTCTTTCAGAGGACTGCATTACAACCTTATTTTATATTCTCCATCTACATAGAGTTTACTGGTGAATATCAATTGCTACCGATTCTTCCGATGTTCACACTTTTTCTGGATGTGAAGTGAAAATAGACATAAACCAAGCCACATAAGATAGAGGTCACTAGAATCGGTGGCTTTCTACTGGAGACAAATGATAATCCCTTGGATGTATAGCAAAACTATATCAGTTTAACTTTTAGGCCCCAGTTGATAAAAAAAAAAAGTTTTTCACTGGAGTACCCCTTTAGGAGCATATAGAATGTATTTCTTGTTGCAGTGTTATGAAATAATCTAATTAGTAGACAATGTTAGCCAAAATCTAACGTGGTTGTTCATCTTACAGTACTGTATTATATAGATAGAATATGTGAAGCTAGCCATTACAATAAAAGAATACCAAAAAGTAGAAAGTTAAAGGTGATTTCACACAGAATGAGTCTGCTATCGATTTTCTGCAGAACACATGTAAATATGTACATGCAGATCTGTAAAGTACTGTGCAAAAGTTTTCGGCACGTGTGTAAAAATGCTGCAAAGTAAAATACTTTCAAAAATAGAAGTATAAATATTGGCCCAGATTTACTAAGAGTGGAGTGTAGTTTTCTTTGTGGGTTTTGTTTCCCCGCAGGAAATTTTCCACGGTATTTACTAATGCTTCCCTACATTTTTTATTTTTTATTTTTATTTTTTTTACACATGCTCTGATCTGTCTGGTTTTCTTCAGCTCAAATCCATTACATTTTCTGTGGAAACCTTAGTAAATATGTTGGGATTTTGTTTAAATGTTGGGGACACACTGGGGTTTATTTACTAAGATTGGAGTGTAGTTTTCTTTGTGGGTTGTGATTTCCAACAGGAATTTTCCCAAGGTATTTACTAATGTTTCCCTACATTTTGCACTTCTCCCTATGTTTTCCTTTTTTTTTTTTACAACTGTTCTGATCTGTAGGGTTTTCCTCAGCTCAAATCCACCACATTTTCTGTGGAAACCTTAGTAAATATGTTGGGATTTTTCAAAACTGTTGGGGACACGCCCCTTTTGTTGGGACCACACCCACTTTCTCCCATGGCCACACCACCTTTTCGGATTTTTCTTGTAAAATGGAGGGTTTGGGGTTCTTTGGTCGCAAATTGTGTTGCATGGAACGTGCGACACAATTTGTGTGCAAAACCCTACAAAAAAGGATCACGTTAGTAAATAAACCACTCTCTTTTCGATGGCTACGGACCCTTTTCTTGGTCGTCAATTCTTTTCTTGGGGTTTCTAAGTGAAATGGAGAGTTGGTCTGGGTTTTTTATTTTTTATTCAGATGCAGATTCTGGTGCAGGCAATTGATCAATTAATGAAAGGCAAAATTAATGAAAAGATAGGAATCTAAATGAAAGCAATATTTGGTGTGATCCTTCTTTGCCTTTACCACTGCATCAGTTCTTCTAGGTACACTTGCACACAGTTTTTTAAGCAACGCTGCAGGAAAGTTGTTCTAAACATGTTGGAAAACCAAAAATAGATCTTTTGTGGATGTAGGCTGGATGAAATCCTTCTATCTCTTCATTCAATCCCAGATAACAATTATTGTCGAGATCAGGACTCTCTGAGGGCCATATCACCACTTCCAGGACTCCTTGCCCTTAGAAACATAGAATGTGTTGGCAGATAATAACCATTTGGCCCATCTAGTCTGTCCAATAATCTGAATCCTATCAATAGTCCCTGGCCCTATCTTATATGAAGGATAGCCTTATTCTTACCCCATGTTTAAACTCCTTCACTGTATTTGGAGTGACCACTTCTGCAGGAAGGCTATTCCGTGCATCCACTACTCTCTCAGTAAAGTAATACTTCCTGATATTACTGTAGAAACCTTTACCCCTCTAATTTAAGACTATGTCCTCTTGTTGCTTGAGAAAGGCCATTTGGCCGAAACGTTGCATGTACTTGGTGCAAATAAACTTCTAGCCGCTCTTTTCACTCATATGCAGTATGCTGTGTGTTCACTTGGGATGGAATCCTCTTGTTGTAGTTTTTTCTTCTTTTAAATATGCTCTCCTCCTTTACCGTGTTGATTCCCTTTATGTATTTAAAAGTCTCTATCATATCCCCCCTGTCTCTTCTTTCTTCCAAGCTATACATGTTAAGGTCTTTTAACCTTTCCTGGTATGTTTTATCCTGCAATCCATGTACTAGTTTAGTAGCTCTTCTCTGAACTCTCTCTAGAGTATCTATATCCTTCTGGAGATACAGCCTCCAGTACTGCGCACAATTCTCCAAGTGAGGTCTCACCAGTGTTCTGTACAGCGGCATGAGCACTTCTCTCTTTCTACTGCTTATACCTCTCCCTATACATCCAAGCATTCTGCTAGCGTTTCCTGCTGCTCTATTACATTGTCTTCCTACCTTTAAGTCTTCTGAAATAATTACTCCTAAATCCCTTTCCTCAGATACTGAGGTCAGGACTGTGTCAAATATTCTATATTCTGCCCGAGGGTTTTTACACCCAGGTGCATTGTCTTGCACTTATCCACATTAAATTTCAGTTGCCAGAGTTCTGTCCATTCTTCTAGTTTTCCTAAATCCTTTTCCATTTGGCGGATCCCTCCAGAAACATCAACCCTGTAACATATCTTTGTGTCATTAGCAAAAAGACATATTTTACCATCAAGACCTTCTGTAATATCACTAATGAAGATATTAAACAAAATTGGTCCCAGTACAGATCCCTGATGTACCCCACTGGTAACAAGATCTTGCTCTGAATATAGTCCATTGATTACAACCCTCTGTTGTCTGCCACTCAGCCACTGCCTAATCCACTCAACAATATGGGAGTCCAAACTCAATGACTGTAGTTTAAGTCTTCTATGTGGGACAGTGTCAAAAGCCTTACTAAAATCTTGATATGTGATGTCTACTGCCCCTTCTTTACACTGAATATAGTTCTTGGTGACATTGGCTGTATGTTTGGGGTTGTTGTCCCGTTACAGAATTAACATTTGGTGCCAATTAGATGCCTCCCAGAGGTGTTTTACTTTGCAGTATTTTTATCCACACCTGTCTAAAACTTTTGCACAGTAATGTACATAGATTTTTTTTTTATTGCATATCTAAGGCTACATACCCATAGTTATGCATCTGCAGGAGTGAATCCGTAGGATTTGGTGTGAATTTGACCCTGTTGATTTTTCAAAGAAGATATGTACCAGACCTGTCCTGTGTGAAAGCTTCCTAAAAGCTTGAGCTAAAAGAAAAAAAAACTGTTTGAGAGTCATAAAACAATACATATGCTGTGCTATATCACTAGAGATAACCGAATCGGCGCGGCAATGATCAGATTTGGTACATATTTTACCCCAAATTTATTTCTAATTAATTAGAATCCAAATTTTTTGTGATTTATTTTGAAATTGTTTTAACCCTAGTCCTGTAAACTAAGCGACATTTGCGCCCATCTCAGTGTGCATAGTACATGAGACCCTGCAACCTTTTCTGTAGGCAATTTGGAAACTTCCGAACCTGAAATGGGATCTAATTCTGAAACAAATGTGACATATTAGTAGAATATGTCCCAAAATCTCCAGAGATTCGCTCATCCCTATATATAACCCATGTATTGAACACTGTATTGTATCTGCTTATTAAGGACGACTGACACCATAGCAATTCTGCTGTAGGAAATCTTTGATTTTCATGTAGTTATAACAACACTCAACCTGGTATTATAAATCAATATAGAAGAGACTATAGACATACCTATCACCAGAGCATGCTTATTACTGTCAGCCTTCTGAATGTTGCTTTCTTCTTTAGGTTTCAGAGAGATGTGACTATGTATTTGTCAACGGCAAGGAAATGAAGGGCAAAGTTGATGTGATGGTGAACTTCACATACCAGTATCTGAGTGCACCTCTTCTTATTACTATCTGGGTTCCTCGACTGCCTCTCCAAATAGATATCTCTGACACAGAGCTCAGTCAAATCAAAGGATGGAGGGTGCCCATTATTTCCAACAGGAGGTTGGTTTGTCTTGTTTCATGAGATTCCATTACCAAATCAAAGGATAGAAATATTACATTTTTTGTACACATGCATGAACATGATATCTTGATGTATCCTCAAATAATGTACTATATTGCAAGTAGTATTAGCAACCTGAAGTTTATTGGAACTTAAAGAATTAAAAATACTCTGAAAAGTATGTTAGGTGGTAAAATTCTATAATATGATTTTTACTATAAAATCTTACCTTTCAGACCAACTAGAGACAGCGATGATGATGACGAAGATGAACGCAGAGGACGAGGCTGTTCTCTTCAGTATCAACATGCAGTGGTCCGAGTTCTCACTCAGTTTGTGGCAGAAGACCCCACACCCTTTGGACAGCTTGTATTCTTGCTGGGCTCCGATTGGCAGATAGATGTGACGGACTTGGTAAAGGATTTCATGAAACTAGAAGAGCCTCATATAGCAAAGCTCCAAGATGGAAGACTTCTCATCGGGAAGGAGATTGGAATGACCACAATGCAAGTATGTAAAATATGCCCATAAAGTTATTATGCCTATAATATGTACAGTAAACCTTTTTAATCCAGTATAGATTGGACCTGACAGGTGCCAGATTGATTATCAGATTTTTTAAATCATCAGTTGGTTATACAAAAAGTATATAAAACTCTGTACTAAAGAGAGTCTGTAATAAGACAAAACATGCATTGCCCATAAGGTCCACTCTGCATCTGCTTCCATATTATATTGTGGGTCTTTGCAATTTTCTGTGTTCATTGATATACCCCTGACAATCTCTAGATCTATTATTTCAAATTATAATAAAATCTTGCAGTTTTCATTCTGTCCACTAAGCCTAAAAATAGTCTCACACTTCCTGTTTTGCAGAACACCCTTTCCAGAAATATTCTCCTCGTCATCACAGACTGGATTAAAATGAAAGGTGACACCAGTATATAGATAAGATGGGATCAGGCCATCCACAATAGGTGATGGTCAGAGCTCACTCTCCCTCCCCTCACTGGACAATGACCTCTGCGGAGGTCGCATACCTTGCTTAGAAAACTCTTTTAAATACATTAATAGGGTGCCCTTCAGTCTAGTGGTCCCATGCATGACTCATTGTCAAGATAGTGCTGAAGAGAGCTAAAAATAGTTCGTAACAAAGACATGGGGCCCCATTCTGCTGATTACAGAGGGTCCCAGCAGTCTTCTGATTTTAAGATGAAATGCCCCTTTAATAAACTGTAGGTTAAAAAAAAAAAATCCAATGTCTTATGATCAAAAAACATAGGCCCAGATTTATGATCAAAAAAAACATAGGCCCAATTTGTCTGTGACAAAATGTATTTGATTATTTTTTCCAAATAGATAGCAACCAATCAGGCACATTTTTGTCTTAGAAAGATTGATAAATTTGGGCCAGATTTGTGGGTTCTTTTTCGTTCATTGTCCATGTACTGTATACAATATTACAGTATTACAAACAAATCTTCTTGCATTAGTGATTCAGAGCTATGCAGTGTTAAATGTGTGTCTGTATAGGCACAGAGGATCTTTGGGCATATTATCTGCAGTAATATGTTTTCATGCTCTTTCAGCACAAAAGCAGTTAAATCTTGCTCCTAATCTTCTATGACTGTATAATAAGACCGTGCCATAGGAAATTATTATTTTGTTTATTGGAGCTCAGTGGGGAATCGTTTATAAATAATGGATACGCTTGCTTATTATTAAATCAGTCTCTTTATGTGTTGTAGGTGATGTCCCCTCTCTCCGATTCCATCCTGGCAGAAAAGACAGTGACAGTGCTCGATGACAAAGTGACAATAACAGACCTTGGAGTGCAGCTTGTCTCTGGACTGTCACTCTACCTTCATTCTAGCACAGCAAATAACAAGGCTGTTGTAGTCACCTCTATGGCACAGGAGCTATTGCATACTCCAAAACAGGTAAGATGCTTAAGGCAATTCAAGAGTATCTTATTTCACACAGATAATTAAGGCAGTGCCTAAAATTTCCTCTATCATACTGTGAAATGATTTTTTAAACTCACAAAAGTCAGCCTAAGAAGAATGATCCTACCGTATACTTCTTAAAATAGTTACAAATTCTAACTCTTTGGGCCAAACAACTGTTTTTTGTTTGTTTTTTTAAAATAGTGAGGCAGATTTAATACTGTTGTACTGTGAGGTGCCAGTATCTCTCCCCCTTGGAGACATTGCCACAGGTGCATGTCCTAATGATGAATGTGGCACATGTTAAAAAGAAGTCAGCAGCAAGACCTGCCATTATTTTCCAACACTTTCTGATAAGTGACAAAGATTTTGTTTAAATAAATTGCATTCTATGTGAAGAACTGATACCCAAGTCCAAAGTGTTTAGAGATTGTAATTCCTTCTTATGTGTCTTCCTGTAGTCTTAAAAGGGTACTTTCCTTTGGAAAACTTTTTTTTTTATCAACTGGTGCCAGAAAGTTAAACAGATTTGTTAATTACTTCTATTAAAAAATCTTAATCCTTCCAGTACTTATTAGCGGCTGTATACTACAGAGGAAATGCTTTTCTTTTTGGATTTCTCTTCTGTCGCGACCACAGTGGTCTCTGCTAACCTCTGCTGTCCATTTTAGGAACCGTCCCGAGCAGGAGAAAATCCCCATAGCAAACATTTGCTGCTCTGGACAGTTCCTCTGGACAGTTTATGCAATGATTGCGACAGGCTCCCGCCCCCTCTGTCCTTGGAAGTATATCTTCTTAGAAGTGGACAGGAAAGAAGTGAGCTTCAGAGAGCAGAACATCTAAGACCTTTTCAGCTCTCTGGACAACCCCTTTAACACTAGTCTTTGTGATCATCACAGGCTGAAGAGAATGAAGCAGCTGTCATCCGATTGCTGATCAATTCCCTGCCATTATTCTATGATGCACATCAATAGTGGGCCACACTGCTGTATTCATGGTCCTTGTCAGAGAGATGCAAATCTACTTATTATACAATGACTGACTGCACTGCTATCGCATTTACTGAAAATTCATATTGCAACTATTTAGACTTCTATTTGGTGTATAATAAACTTATTATGTAGTATGGTAACTATTGTGATGAGTTGGGTTGTGTTCAAGTGACATTTTTCCCCATGTTTAGCATGTAAGTCACAAAAACTCCTGATGTAGACACTAAAGGCGTCTATAAGGTTCCATAGGGAGAGGAAAGCCAAAACTGTTTTCCTCTGGACTCTTCGGCCAGTATACATCAGTATAAACCAAACAAAATTATGGAATAGCCTGGTAGACTACATTTCTCTATACCTAAAAAACATATTTGCCTATGGGTGAAAGATGCCAAAGCATTGCATCTGTCACAGGCATCCATTTAACCAATATTTTGCGAAGCTCCATTTATGTCACCGTCTATTTATGGGCACTATCATTGAGCCTACAGAGGCACACATGCAAGGGACTTCTTCCTCTCGACCTCATGGTGGTACTGCAGATTGCTACCCCACACATTTTGTCTTAAATTTTGTTCCAACTTGCTGTCAGCAGTACCACTACCTGCAAAGGCGTAGCTTGTTGCTTCTGGGCCCTGAGGCATGATCTGCAACAGGACCCCAAATGCCAATAATAATACTGGTCTCTTATGGGGCAGATGTGCTTTGGGGCCACCTTAGGCACCAGTGCCCCAGTGTGACTGCTACCTCTGCTACCTCTATAGCTTCGCCCCTGACTACCTGACTCCCCCAGGAAAGATCTGAGAATATGATTGTCCATACGTGGACAGTTACCCTACATAGACTTCCAAATATAGTAATGGTCCATATGTGGATAGTTACATCCTCCCCAGGGTTTTCCTATGGAAGCAGGTACTATATCCCACTGCATGTCTTTACAGCGGGATGTGTACTTCTAGAGGAAGGATAAAATACACTGCTCAAAAAAATAAAGGGAACACTTAAACAACACAATGTAACTCCAAGTCAATCATACTTCTGTGAAATCGCACTGTCCACCCAGGAAGCAACACTAATTGACAATCAATTTCCCATTCTGTTGTGCAAATGGAACAGGCAACAGGTGGAAATTATAGGCAATTAGCAAGACACCCCCAATAAAGTAGTTGTTCTGCAGGTGGTGACCACAGACCACTTCTCAGTTCCTATGCTTCCTGGCTGATATTTTGGTCACTTTTGAATACTGGCGGTGCTTTCATTCTAGTGGTAGCATGAGACAGTGGCTGAGGTAGAGCAGCTCATCCATAATGGTACATCAATGCGAGCTGTGGCAAGAAGGTTTGCTGTGTTTGTCAGCGTAGTGTCCAGAGCATGGAGGTGCTACCAAAAGACAGGCCAGTACATCAGGAGACATGGAGGAGGCTGTAGGAGGACCACAACCCAGCAGCAGGACCGCTACCTCTGCCTTTTATGCAAGGAGGAGCAGGAGGAGCACTGCAAGAGCTCTGCAAAATGACCTCCAGCAGGCCACAAATGTGCATGTGTCCACTCAGACAGAAACAGACTCCGTGAGGGTGGTGTGAGGGCCTTTACGTCCACAGGTGGGGGTTGTGCTTACAGCCCAACACCTTGCAGGACGTTTGGCATTTGCTAGAAAACACCAAGATTGACAAATTCGCCACTGGCGCTCTGTGCTCTTCACAGATGAAAGCGGGTTCACACTGAGCACATGTGACAGACTGGAGACGCAGTGGAGAACGTTCTGCTGCCTGCAACATCCTCCATCATGACCGGTTTGGCGGTGGGTTAGTAATGGTGTGGAGTGGCATTTCTTTGGGGGGCCGCACAGCCCTCCATGTGCTTGCTAGTGGTTGCCTGACTGCCATTAGGTACCAAGATGAGATCCTCGGACCCCTTGTGAGACTATATGCTGGTGCTGTTGGCCCTGGGTTCCTCCTAATGAAAGACAGTGCTAGACCTCATGTGGCTGGAGTGTGTGAGCAGTTCCTGCAAGAGGAAGGCATTGATGCTATGGACTGGCCCACCCGTTCCCCAGACCTGAATCCAATTGAGCACATCTGGGACATCATGTCTCGCTCCATCCACCAATGTCACGTTGCACCACAGACTGTCCAGGAGTTGGTGAATGCTTTAGTCCAGATCTGGAAGGACATCCCTCAGGAGACCATCCTCATCAGGCATTGCATGCCCATGCATTGTAGGGAGGTCATACGGGCACGTGGAGGCCACACACACTACTGAGCCTCATTTTGACTTGTTTTATGGACATTACACCAAAGTTGGACCAGCCTGTAGTGTGGTTTTCCACTTTGATTTTGAGTGTGACTCAATATCCAGACCTCCATGGATTGATAAATTTGATCTCCATTGATGATTTTTGTGTGATTTTGTTGTCAGCACATTCAACTTTGTAAAGACTAAAGTATTTCATACGATTAATTAATTCATTCAGATCTAGGATGTGTTATCTTAGTGTTCCCTTTATTTTTGAGCAGTGTATGATATAAACAGAGCCTTACAGTCATAGCCAGTGCAGTAAATATTTAGGGCTATTTTAGAACTGTTCTTTTTATCAATATCCAGTAATTTGTGTAAGTAGGTTTTTATAACTGCAGGAGTCATGGCAATGACGACTATGGAAGTAGTTCCACTCCCCTGCCAGGCATGCAATGTAATAGTCCATGACTGTTTAACTCTTATTTGAGCTCCCACACTTTACCACTCCATCGTAAGAGGAGCTTACAGGACGCGTGAATTTAGATTTTAACATGCAAGGAGAAGAAAACATGATCACAACAAGAAAAATAAAGGGGGAATTGTTTTGCGACCAGTGTTTCATACTTCGTTCTACCATAAACCCCTACCAGTGTTGGATTGCAGTAGATACCTCTTGATCAATCCAAGCGCCTCCTAGGCTTTCCTATGCCGCAGGCTTAAAAATCTATACCAGGTCTGAGCTGGCATACTTTCTATCTACAATTTATGTCTACTTGCAGGCAGAAGATTGCAGTAAACTTGGTGCTTGGTGTAGAGAAGCTCCTTTTGTATGAAACCAAGTCCCCTATGTGACAGGTACTTTAGGGGAAGAAAGTGCCAAATTGTTGAAATTGTTGCGCAAAGCAAGTGTTCCCCCATAGTATTTTAAAAAGTAGTTTTTTTTTACTTTGGAAAGTTGCAAATTGTTGAATACCATTTTCTTAGACTGCACCTTTTTGTTTCTTAGGTTAGTTGGCGAAATTGGGATGATTATAAAACAATGGTATCTAGCATTTATCTATGCCAGTGTATTGTTGGGATGTGAAGGAGTAGCAATGTGCACAAGAAGCTTTTGTTGTGCCTGAGATTGTGGGAATGCTAATGAGAACATTGATTTGTTTCCATAACTACGTTCTAGCTTTGTGTTCATACCAAACCTTTTCTTGTAGCAATGATTTTGTTTGAGAATTTTCCTTTCTTCTTTTGTTTTCTTATATTGCTTGATTCATTTCTATTGACTAAATATAAGAATTAAAATGTTTGTTAGCATTTACAATCACCTTCATTGTCTCATTATCAGTTTAAGATTTTAACAACATAGAATAGAAACTAGAGAGTCTAAACCTGTGGTTCCAAACTGTGGCCCTCCAAATATTGCAAAACGTCAACTCCCAGAATGTCCGGACAGCCAACGGCTCTAAATAGATGATATAGCACTATAGTCTAAATATTAGCGAAATCGCAAAGTGCCGATATTCGCAATAAAAATTTGCATTACGAATATTTGTGCTCAACACTAATGATGAGGTCCATTTGTTTTTGTTTTTTGTGGAGGGGAATTCATCAAGCTGTTTAGATCATTTTTTTTTTTTATCTAAAAGTGTTGCATCAAAAGTCTCAGTTACTTCCCCTATGACTTTTGTGCAACATTTGCTATTGAACAAATCTGAACAAAGTGAACTACCGTTTGCAGTGGTTTAGACTACTTTTATGCAGTGGTGATGGATTCATGATCTACAACTTTTTTCTGAAAGTTGCAAAAAAGTTGCAGTGCCGTGGTTTACATGGAAACTCAGTCCATGTTACTTTAGCACTGTAAAGTACTCGGTGGGCATATGGTGGGCATATGGTGTAATGGTTAAAGGAAAACTCCAGAATAGAAAAATTGTCCTCCATACTGCTGTTAGTAAAAAAATAAATAGATACAGCTGGTGCCGGGGCCGAAAACATCACACTGCCGCTCAGCCTATCGCCAGCTGAGTCGGGACTTCGCTGCGGCCGGTGATTGGCTGAGTGCAGTATAACTCGCCGACCACCACCAACCAGCAAGAGGATCGCGGTGTAGACCGGAGTGGGTTACTGGAGGCACCAGGGGAGCGAAGGAAGGTATGTATCTCTGTATTGTTTTTTACTGCCGGCAGTATGGAGGACAATTTTTCTATTCTGGAGTTCTCCTTTAATACATTCCTCGATGCCCGGCATTAAAAAACAGGAGAGAGCTAGTCAGGAGCAGGGTATAATAGCATAAATGAGGGAGGGGGAACAAAGTGAAAACACTTTTAGATGCTGGGATCAAGTGTGATTGCGGTGTCTAAAGAGTTAATTGCGGACAGCGGCTATTAGCCGCTGTCCAACATTTGGAAAGAGCAGGTCAATTGGGGAGGGGGTTAAAAGCATCCAGAGATAGTTAGGGGTTTACAAAGTGGGAAAACAACAACATTAAGGGCAGAGCATTGGGAAGCTCTTACTCACCCTTCCTCTTACAGCGGACAGAACATGCAGGAAATGTAGGAGGACTCTGAGATAACTTTTATGTAATGTTCCCGTGCGCCAAGTTCATTTAGTGGCGTGCGACTTTGGATGAATTTGGCGCATAGAGTTTAAAACCAAGGCGACTTTACATGACTAAAATAGTAAAATAGTAGATAACTGTAACATCCGCGCTCCAGCCAGACACGCTGGCCGTGAGCGCCCTGTCATGTCCCCACTGCCAGCGGGGCTGGGATTCGCATTGCGGGACGCCAAGCATGCGAATCCCAGCCCATCACTCACCTCCCTGTCCTCGCAGCCCCGGTGCGCATGCCCCCGCCTCCTAGGGTGCACGCACACGAGAGCTCTCACTCTTAAAGGGCCAGTGCTCATTTAATCAAAGTGTCTGCACCTGTCTCCTGTCCTTAAATATCAGCTCCTCCCTTGTTTCCCTGCCGGATCTTTGGTTGTCTTTTGCCATTGTGATAGTCCTGTTACTGTTTACCTGTTCCTTGCTACCTTCCTACCCTGCACCTGTGTTCCTGCCCTGACATGCGGCCATCTTGCCACGTCCTGCCAATCTCCTTCTGTGCCTCCCACCTCCCAGCTACCTGTATGGACGAGTTGTGCCAGGGGTAGCTACCTGGGTGCCACCTGCTGCAGCAAGACCATCCCACTTTGCGGCAGGCTCTTTTGAAAACCAGCGGCACTTTAGACTCCGCTCCCTGGCACGGCTCACGTCATCATCCACACAGGCACAGAGGATCCACCACCTGCCGTGACCATAACAGTAAGAACCTGCCCGAACATGGTGATTATCTCGTCTGGCACCCGTGTTCCAACATCCACCTCTACTGTCTACTTTGCCTTCCGCCGAAGAGGCTATGGAAATGGATCGTTTTCACTTAACGCAGCAGGAAAAATCCAGTCGACGCAATGAGAATTTGTGCCTATATTGTGCCAGTCTTGAGCACTTTCTCAAAGACTGTTCTATAAGTCCTCCGCGTCCAGGAGAACTCTCTCAACTTGGACAAGTAGGAGTGGCTTCTCTAGATGTTAATATTACCTCTCCTCGCTTGACCACCCCGGTTCAAGTATTTTCCTCTGCCAAGTAGTTTTTTTACCATTTCTGCTCTTTTGGACTCCGGCTGCGCTGGTAACTTCATTTGTGCCTCCCAGGTCCATAAACACTGTCTTCCAGTGTCTCGTCTTGCCAAGCCCTTCTACATCTCTTCTGTTAATGGACAAAATCTGAACTGTAAGGTGCAATTTTGCACAGAATCCCTCGTCGTGCAAGTAGAAAATTTGCATAAGGAAAAAATTTAGTTCTGTGTGCTACCACATTGTACTTCGGAGCTTCTTCTTGATCTTCTTTGGCTTCAACGTCATTCTCCACAACTTGACTGGAAATCTGGTGAAATCACTTGTTGGGGACAATATTGCCAAGACCACTGTCTTGTTCCCCCTGTGATATCTTCTGTGCCTGTTAAACTCAGACGTAAAGTCTTGGATTGGGGACATACTTCCTTGCCAGTGGGTCACCTTGGAAGATGGAAGACTCCATGACAGAAGCCTGCAAGTTCCTTACAGCCTTTGCCCATTCCAGAAACCCCTTGGTCTCTTGTTGTGAGGAACTCTTTGAGTTCCAAAGAAGAGGGGGAGTGAGCATTCTGTCATGTCCCCGATCACTATTTATGTGTTCATTATAGCTCAAACTATTTTTTCTAGCATTGCAACTATTGATTATACTTCTAGAGAATGCATCTACTAAACAATATCTGACCAAAATATATGTATACCCCTTCTCATTAAAATTAAGTCATTTTTTGGTGGACACTGTGCACCCAAGTTCTGCTTCTGGATTTGGGCAACTGAAAAATCAGTAATAATGTCATAGGGCTTCCGTCAGCAGAGACGGCATGGAGGCATGCACAGAAGATGCAGTCTGCGTTTATTTTTATTTTTTTACCATGCATGACTATACAGTAATAGCAGGGATCTAATGGGCTGTTACAATTAGATCATTGTTATCCGTGATCTGTATATGAGGAAAGCAGGGAAGGCCTGGAAAAATGTTAGATTGGCCATTGATAACTTTAAAGGAGAACTATAAGAAAATTTACTTATCCCCCATCCCCAGGATAGGGGATAAGAAGCTGATCGCAGGGTCCGACCACTGGGGCCCCCTGTGTTCTCCGCTACGGGACCCGATGCACAGTGAGGAGTGTACCTGTAGGCCCTGCACCCGCTCCCGCAATATAACGGGTCATATTGGGTCAGTCCCGGCAGTTAACAGTAGCCGGGACCCCTGGCTAATACCAGACATCACCGACGCGGTGATGCCCAGTATTAACCCTTTAGATGCGGCGATCATAGTTGATAGCCGCGGCAAAAGTAAAAAAAAAAAGTCGGGTATCATTTTAATCGTATGGACCTACAGAATAAAAATAAGGTTATATTTTTACCAACCAATGCACTGCGTTTTGAAACGGAAGCCCCCAAAAGTTACAAAATGGCGTTTTTGTTTTGTTTTTCCAATTTTGTCCCACAAAATTTTTTGGGGGTTTAACGTAGATTTTTTGGTAAAATGACTGATGTCATTATAAAGTAGAATTGTTGGCGCAAAAAAACAAGCCATCATATGGGTCTGTACGTGCAAAATTGAAAGGGTTATGGTTTTTAAAAGGTAATGAGGGAAAAATTAAAGTGCAAAAACGGAAAAACACTTCGTCCTTAAAAGGTTAAGTGTCATTTTTGTGGTTTGGAAGTGTCCAACAGTAATAAAGGCTTAGCCTCAAAGCGATAGACCACACAGAAGTACAGAGAGGGGACACCAAGTGATAAAACACATAGCATGTAAAAAAAAAAAATCTTCCCTT
The DNA here is from genome assembly GCF_029499605.1 of Hyla sarda. Lineage (NCBI taxonomy): Eukaryota > Metazoa > Chordata > Amphibia > Anura > Hylidae > Hyla > Hyla sarda. The sequence continues at coordinate 454,413,767 of NC_079189.1, read as the reverse complement.
TATTATATTACTCACTGTCACAAGACTCTGGAAGGGATATTAGCATGACATATATGCATCAGGAGCTTCATGAAAGGGGTTTCTATGGGTGAGTAGCTTCACACCATGCATATGGCCAAGCATTGGAAGACTTTGAAGCCGTCTGAGTGATAAATAATGAATAATAATGCATGATTTTGAACCAGACCCTCTTGTCAAGTATCAGTACCTGACCTTACACATTCCTTTTTTGGGTACATAGGAACAGATTCACACAGACACTCAAAAATACTGTGGAACTCTTAGATGTTGTTATATCACTCAATATTAACACCCATGATGTTGGAATGAGACGTCCACAAGGTATGACAGTCAAGTGTCCACCCAATCCTGCCCATATACTGAATATATATATATATATTATTGCATGTATGTTTTAGTTTTGCTGTAAATTCATCCATAGATAATAAGAGGAGACTGTTTAGATATTGTACTGTATTTGCGATTTAAAGTATTTGCAATTGCTGTATGTATTTAAAAAAAAAAAATTACATTTGAGTGTAAATATATATTGCTTTTATTTAAATTGCTCTATCTGGTATGCATGCATTTTTATTTGAAGGATTTAAAAAAAAAAAATTTATTATTATTTAGAATCCATACAATTTATCCAATAGTTGGTAGTGTTGAATCTTCTTTTTTGATTTAAGTAACAAACCTATTAAAAGTAGAATCTTCTACTGTTCATGGTTAAGGATATCGGTGGTAATAGTTGTTATTACAAGTCTGAAGAGAAATTCTCAAATTCTTTTGACATATGCAGAAAACTCTGCAGACGCACAGCAGTTTATTGTATGCTGAGAGTTATGGAAATGTGAGCAATGAAGAAGTCTGCAAAGGTGACGCTATTACCTTCTATCTGGGGAAACAGCTTTGTATAGAAAGGTGCCATTAACCCAGATTGGTTTAACATAAAGCTGCATTTCTACAATATCTAGAACACCAATTATGTTCAGTCTATTTCATACACACAGAGAGACGCCCACATGGTGAATGGAGTGTCAAGTAGCATCAGCTAACTTTGTGTAAGGCAATATGACCTGTATAATATGATTCCAGAATGGAATTTAGGGTAATCTGCATCAAATAGGCAACATACAGTAGAAAGATGCCTAGAGCAGTACAGAAATTCAACTGTGTTTATTTTATAATGCTTAACAAAGCCAGTTTTGGCCTTAAAGGCTGAGAGAATTTAAGAGGCATAAATGATTAAACAAAAAGGGTCCTTTGTATTTTTTTAACCATTTCCCTTTTTTTATTTTATATTGTTAATGTTGTTTCTAAATTATTTTGTATTTATTATCTATAATGTCACGTTTCTATGACATTTCATTTACTACTACCTTTGTTTTTTGTTATGTCTAGGGCTGTAATTATGAAGCCATCAGCTTTGGCGATTGTAATGATTGTACTGACAGAACGCAGGACAGTAGACAGAGGGTATCTCCTCCTAAAATTGAGTCATACTTTCTCCAGATCCTAGAAATTATTGTAGGAGGGCCGGTGTGAGGTGGTTTTTTGCGCCCCCGTAGATCTATGCGTCCGCTCCTCCCCCAGCTCTCCGAACATTTCCGAAGCTAGAACTGGGGGAGGGCAGAGCAAGGGGAAGGAGAAAGTTCACGCCCCCTCAATCATCTCCCCTCCCTCATCTCCCCTCTCTGAGCTCGGCTGCTGGACGCAGATCTCCACGGCACGCCACCCTCCCCGAGGACATAGATCGCCACAGCAGGTCCCTCCCTCATCTCCCCGAGCTGAGGACGTAAATCTCCACGGCAGGTCCCCTCCCTCATCTCCCCCAGCAGATCTCCACGGCAGGTCCCCTCAAAGGGGGACATACTGCACGGGCTACAGGCTAAAGGGGGACAAAGGAGGACATACTGTACAGGCTACAGGCTAAAGGGGGACAAAGGGGGACATACTGTATGGGCTACAGGCTAAAGGGGGACAGAGGAGGACATACTGTACGGGCTACAGGCTAAAGGGGGACAAAGGGGGACATACTGTACGGGCTACAGGCTAAAGGGGGACAAAGGAGGACATACTGTACGGGCTAAAGACTGCACAAACTAAAGGGGGACATACTGTACGGGCTAAAGACTGCACAAGCTAAAGGGGGACATACTGAGCTCTATGTGTAAAGGGGGACCTACTGTACACAAAGGGGGACATTTAGTCCGTACAGTATGTCCACCTTTATACATAGAGCTCATTGGGAGCACTGCTCTACGTCCTCGGGGAGGGGAGATGAGGGAGGGGACCTGCCGTGGAGCTCTATGTCCTCAGGGAGGGGGCGGGCCGTAGAGATCTATGTCCTCAGGGAGGGGGCGGGCCGTAGAGATCTATGTCCTCAGGGAGGGGGCGGGCCGTAGAGATCTATGTCCTCAGGGAGGGGGCGGGCCGTAGAGATCTGCGTCCAGCCGAGCTCAGGGAGATGAGGGAGGGGGCGTGAACTTTCTCCTTCCCCTTGCTCTGCCCTCCCCCAGTTCTAGCTTCGGAAATGTTCGGAGAGCTGGGGGAGGAGCGGACGCATGGATCTACGGGGGCGCAAAAATCCACCTCACACCGGCATCAATGTTAGCCTCTCTTCTACTGGTAATTGTAAAAACACATCTTATGTTATCACCTTCATGTACAGGTACATTATTGTACATTAAAGGGGTACTCCGCCCCTAGAAATTTGTAAAAATATCAGATTTTTTTGAAATAGCACTACTTTTTTTTCCATGGTCAGTGTCTGGAATTGCAGCTTCGCCAAACTGCAAAACCAGCCACAGCCAATTAGCAAGAATGGTGCTCTGGTTTGACAATAACTAAATCCTTCTTGATAGTCTCAGCAAACTTTAACTCCTTAAAGGGGTACTCCACCCCTAGACAACTTATCCCCTATCCAAAGGATAGAGGATAAGATGTCTGATCGCGGGGGGTCCTGCTGCTTGGACATCCCGTGATCTCCGTGCAGCACCCGGCATTCTAAACAGTATGTTTAGAATGCTGGGTTCCCGCGGCAGGAGACGTAATGTCACAATGACCTCCACCATCAGACATCTTATCCCTTATCCTTTGGGTTGGGAATAAGATGTCTAGGGGTGGAGTGTCCCTTTAAGGGGTTAACGTTTACTGAAACTATAAAGGATTTACTTATTGTCAAACCGGAGCACCATTCTTGCCAAATGGCTGTGGCTGGTTTTGCAGTTTAGCTAAGCTGCAATTCCAGACACAGACCATGGACAAAAGTAGCGCTATTTCTGAAAAATGTTATATTTATAAAAATCTCATACAACCTCATACAAGGAGACGCAATAATGTATATTGTAATACATACTTTATCAGATTTATCTCAGCTGGGTGTGCCCTGTGACATAAGCAATTATGCTATCAGAATGTGTTAACGTTGGTTTTATATATGAGTGCACATAAACTTTAAGGGCTCATGCACATAACAGAGAAGCCAAGTCTGCACACTACCCTAGTATGTATATATATATATATATATATATATATATATATATATATATACCCTAAGATACTCTCTGCAGTTCAAGCTCTGTCAGAATTGGTGTGTCTGGAGATATTCCACCCTAAAACAATGTTTTGTAGGGGAGAATATACTCAATATAATCAAATCCTTATGGAAAATGCCACAATAAGATTTTATATACATATAAATAAAATATTAAATTGGGACATTTAAAGACTTCCCGAGATCTTTTAGGTTAAGTCTAGTTCCTATGACTATGGGCAAGGAAAGCATTGATGAATCTACTTTTCTGTTTATCAAAATTCACACCTTTGTGCGACCTACCCTCTTTTCCCCAAGGGCGTCTAACACATTCTTGGTGAATGGTGAACTCCATAATTTTATGGATATCACAGAGGGTTCTCCTGTTGTGGGTAGACCCTTGTATGGGCATTTATCAACGGGTTTAGTCAGGTTTTCTTTTACTATAATTGTAGCAAAATTGTCGCAACTGCGACTACGAGATTTTTCGTGCGACATTTTGACTGGAAAGCGAGAAAAGCAAGTTTTCCAAAAATTAACTACATAGTAATAATTTTAAAATGGACTACGGGTAGTCAGGTATTTATTAACTGCGACAGTCGCAACAGGGTTAAAAATTTACTAAATTTACTCCAGCTCATACATGGAGCAGAAAAAGCTACTATCAAAGTAAAAAAGGAAAAATTGCTTACGTGAAAGAAAATTATCAACAGGCTGAAACCAGTTGATAAATAAGTCACATACAAGCAAAAAAAAAGTAAGGAAAAAATTACTAAAAAAAAGACTACATAAGCAAACATTGATAAATGTCCCTCTTGATTCCTATAAAACTTTACCAATACTTCTAGTTATATGCTTTTTACACCTCATTGCTAAGGTGGAGAAGAGGAGTCCCTTTGATGATTTGATAGGTTCCTCGACAACACTTACTCTGTTGTATCACTTTATTATGATGTAACCTTTGAGAGCAGTTGCTTCTGCCTAACTTTCTCGTTGAGATTTTGTGATGGGGTTGGAAGATATACAAAATCATTTATTGGGATTTAACTTGGGCTGCAAGTCAACAATATTAAGGGCATGTTAGCCATTTTAAAATGTCTTAGTTGGGAGACTTGCCTGTTTGACTATTTACAGTTCTGAGTTAGGCTATGTTCAGATGGTGGAATGTCCGTATGGAAAATGTCCATGCTGGCATTCCACTGACAGCAAAGCGCCCGCAGAACATGCTAGCGCTAGAACCACTCGGAAATGCACCGTCTCATAGACGGCAATGCATTTCCGCGCGGACTTGAAATCAATTGGACTCTGCTGCTGCAGAATGCTTGTGAGGAATTCTTCTGCAGAAATTTGCACAGAAAGTATTTAGTCTGGTGCAGCAAATTTTGTTATACAAATTGAGGGCATATACAGCTACAGTAAGGGGGCATATATTTGTATGGGCATCCTATCATGGTTCCATATAACCCAAAAGGTTGTAGAGCCATAATATGGATGTGTGCACAGCACCTAATACAGTTAACGATCATATTGCGTAAAAAATCCAGTTCCTAATTTACAATAATTTACAAATAATAATGCATCGGCAGTTGTGTGTGAAGATGTATAAACCATCAAATTGTCACAATAAAACATAGACCTGCAAAAAAATGTTTAATACATTTAAAAATTTTTTGCCAATTTCTTGAGTATGAGATTCCCAATTAAATATTGAAATTGTTCAAAGTGCAGAAATAGTATGTAATGATTTAGTGCAGTGTCCTTCAGAGAGCTGCTTCTGCAAATTCTGCAAACCAAGTCAATAAATTCAGTCCCGTTCCTGACAAGGTTCTCCAATTACCATCAACAGATCAAGATGGATTGGAGACAGCTTATCTCAAGAAGAAAAAAAAGAAGTCCTGCCCTCACCCTGATCAGTCAGCGGCCGGACTGACGGATGATGGTGTTTCTTAATTACTAAACAGCTACATCTCATTTTACTTGATTGGAAATAACATTGTCGGCTTTTATTTCGGGCAGTTACCTTTATTAAGCACCTGTTTTCTGCTTGTCCGGTCAATAGAGGATACTGATTGTTTCTTTGTAACTAAGAAGGTGATGTTTTAGGAATCGTGGGGCTGGCCACGTGCTGTTACTTAGTAGCTATTATGGGAATCTGCACAGATCTATAGACAACACATCACATGCAAAACAATCTCATTGTGTCTTCAGATAAGTTTCATCACCAGCATCAGTTGTAGGTATTTATTGGAATAGATCATTTGTTTATCCCATTTCCAAAATCATTTTTTCAAACTGGGGGTTTTAATGGAGCTTCACATTTGTGACCATAGTAAATGGAATTAACCATAAATATAGACAACTCGAATGAGTTTCCATGTGTATTTTATTCAGAAAAAAATGAATTTTATGAATGTTTTGGATAAATTTAACTTTTGCATGGACTTAAAGGGCTACTCCGCCCCTAGACATCTTATCCCCTGCAATCTCAGCTGTGACACCCCAGACATCCAGTGCACAGAGCAAACTATTTCTTTTTGTATGTCTCTATGACATATTGAAGGTTATGTGCCCAATTTCATTTTTGTTTATATATAGGGTTCGAATTATCGCATATCATTTGCATACCAAATCACTTTCTATGACAGATTTATTTTTTTAACACATGGACCAATGTTTCGTTGTGTAGTATATACACTGCTCAAAAAATACTTAACCCCTTAAGGACCGGGGGTTTTTCCGTTTTTGCATTTTCGTTTTTTGCTCCTTGCCTTTAAAAAATCATAACTCTTTCAATTTTGCACCTAAAAATCCATATGATGGCTTATTTTTTGCGCCACCAATTCTAATTTGTAATGACGTCAGTCATTTTGCCCAAAAATCTACGGTGAAACGGAAAAAAAAATCATTGTGCGACAAAATTGAAAAAAAACGCAGTTTTGTAACTTTTGGGGGCTTCCGTTTCTACGTAGTACATTTTTCGGTAAAAATGACACCTTATCTTTATTCTATAGGTCCATACAATTAAAATGATACCCTACTTATATAGATTTGATTTTTTCGGACTTCTGGAAAAAATCATAACTACATGCAGGAAAATTAATACGTTTAAAATTGTCATCTTCTGTCCCCTATAACTTTTTTATTTTTCCGTGTATGGGGCGGTATGAGGGCTCATTTTTTGCGCCGTGATCTGAAGTTTTTAACAGTACAATTTTTGCATTGATAGGACTTATTGATCATTTTTAAATGATATAAAAAGTGACCAAAAATGCACTATTTTGGACTTTGCAATTTTTTTGCGCGCACACCATTGACCGAGCGGTTTAATTAATGATATATTTTTATAATTCGGACATTTCCGCACGCGGTGATACCATATATGTTCATTTTTCTTTTTATTTACACTGTGTTTTTTTTTTTTATTGGAAAAGGGGGGTGATTCAAACTTTTAATAGGGGAGGAGTTAAATGATCTTTATTCACTTTTTTTTTTCACTTTTTTTTTGCAGTGTTATAGGTCCCATAGGGACCTATAACACTGCACACACTGATCTTCTATGCTGATCACTGGTTTCTCATAAGAAACCAGTGCTCAACGATTCTTCCGCATGACTGCTCATGCCTGGATCTCAGGCACTGAGCAGTCATTCGGCGATCGGACAGCGAGGAGGCAGGTAGGGGCCCTCCCGCTGTCCTGTCAGCTGTTCGGGATGCCGCGATTAGCCTCGGCTATCCCGAACAGCCCGACTGAGCTAGCCGGCCACTTTCGGTTTCACTTTTAGCCGCGCGGCTCAGCTCTGAGCGCACGGCTAAAGGGTTAATAGCGCGCGGTGCCGCGATCGGCACTGCGTGCTATTAGAGGCGGGTCCCGGCTTCACTATGACGCCGGGCCCGCCGTGATATGACGCGGGGTTACTGTGTAACCCCGCGTTATATCAGGAGAGCAGGTCCAAGGGCGTACCTGTACGCCCTTGGTTCTTAAGGGGTTAAGCACTTAAACAACAATGTAACTCCAAGTCAATCACACTTCTGTGAAATCACACTGTCCACTCAGGAAGCAACACTGATTGACAATCAATTTCACATGCTGTTGTGCAAATGGAACAGACAACAGGTGGAAATTATAGGCAATTAGCAAAACACCCCCAATAAAGGAGTGGTTCTACAGGTGGTGACCACAGACCACTTCTCAGTTCCTATGCTTCCTGGCTGATGTTTTGGTCACTTTTGAATGCTGGCGGTGCTTTCACTCTAGTGGTAACATGAGATGGAGTCTACAACCCACACAAGTGGCTCAGGTAGTGCAGCTCATCCAGGATGGCACATCAATGCGAACTGTGGCAAGAAGGTTTGCTGTGTCTGTCAGCACAGTGTCCAGAGCACGGAGGCACTACAAGGAGACAAGCCAGTACATCAGGAGATGTGGAGGAGGCAAAAACCCAGCAGCAGGACCACTACCTCCACCTTTGTGCAAGGAGGAGCAAGAAGAGCACTGCGATAACCGCAGCAAAATGACCTCTCGCAGGCCACAAATGTGCTTGTGTCCACTCAAACGGTCAGAAACAGACTCCATGAGGGTGGTATGAGGGCCCGATGTCCAAAGGTGGGGGTTTTACCAGCTCAACACCATGCAGGATATTTGGCATTTGCCAGAGAACACCAAGATTGGCAAATTCCTCACTGTGCTCTTCACAGATGACAACAGGTTCACACTGAGCACATGTGACAGACGTGACAGAGTCTAGAGACGCCGTGGAGAACATTCTGCTGCCTCCAGCATGACCGGTTTGGCGGTGGGACAGTAACGGTGTGGGGTGGCATTTCTTTGGGGGACTGCATAGCCCTCCTTGTGCTTGCCAGAGGTAGCCTGACTGCCATTAGGTACCGAGATGAGACCCTCAGACCCCTTGTGAGACCATATGCTGATATGGTTGGCCCTGGGTTCCTCCTAATGGAATACCAAGCTAGACCTCATGTGGCTGGAGTGTGTTAGCAGTTCCTGCAAGAGGAAGGCATTGATGCTATGGACTGGCCCGCCTGTTCCCCAGACCTGGATCCATTTGAGCACATCTGGGACATCAAGTCTCGCTCTATCCACCACGCCACGTTGCACCAGAGACTGTCCAGGAGTTGGCAGATGCTCTAGTCCAGGTATAGGAGGACATCCCTCAGGAATACAAATATTGTCCCCAATACTGATGGCAGTAAAAAAATTAATATATACATACCTTCCTTCTCTCCCCCGTTGCCTCCGGTAACCCGCTCCGGTCTCCGCCGCGATCTTCTTCCTGGTTGCCGGTGGTTGACGAGTCATACTGCACTCTGCCAATCACCGGCCGCAGCGAAGTCCCGACTCGGCTGGCGATAGGCTGAGTGGCAGTGTGACGTTTTCGGCCCTGGCAGCAGGTGCCGGTGTAGTGAACAATTGTGTGTGCAGTATGATTCGCTGACCACCGGCAACCAGGAAGAGGATCGCGGCGATGACCAGAGCGGGTTACCGGAGGCACCGGGGGAGCGAAAGAAGGTATGTATCTATTTATTTTATTACTGCCGGCAGTATGGAACACAATTTTTGTATTCTGGAGTTCTCCTTTAAGGACATTATATCGAAGTTGGATCAGCCTGTAGTGTGGTTTTCCACTTTGATTTTGAGTGTGACTCAAATCATATCCAGACCTACATCGGTTGATAAATTTGATTTCCATTGATAATTTTTGTGTGATTTTGTTGTCAACACATTCAACTATGTAAAGATGAAAGTATTTCATAGATTAGTTCATTCATTCAGCTCTAGGATGTGTTATCTTAGTGTTCCCTTTATTTTTTTGAGCAGTGTAACTAGTCCCATTTTACCACCAGTTTTGGCAAAATTAAATGGCATGTATTGCTAAATTGGGAGCATTAATGTGTAATAAATTATTTTTAGCATCTTGATCTGCTATGTCATTGTTGAGAAAAAAATATTCTATTCAATATGCAGATGAGCTCTTTGGTGCACTAGGGTCATGACTGTACTAAAGGTACAGTCATGACCCTAGTGCACCAAAGAGCTCATGCTATTAGTGATGGGACCACTAGACACCAGGGAATAGCGGCATTTAATGTTTAAATGCCATGATCTTTATAGATAACAGTATTTAATCAGTTAAATTATGGACATTGGCGCAATCTCTAATGTTTACCATTAGTGGCAGATGTCAGATGCTGATAGCAGCGGGCATCTGTTGGTTTTGATGCGCACCCAACCTGCAGGCCTGTGTCATGTCTGCTCATCTGACCCATTATGTACATGTATGTCATGGGTCGAGAAGGTGCCTTCCTCTGGATCAACACAGCATGGACACAATGGGGATATGGGTTGAACTTAAAGGGGTACTCCTGTGGAAAACATTTTTTTTTTTATTAACTGGTGCCAGAAAGTAAAACAGATTGTAAATTACTTCCAGTAAAAATCTTAATCCTTCCAGTACTTATCAGCTTCTGTATGCTACACAGGAAGTTCTTTTCTTTTTGAATTTCTTTTCGATCTGAGCACAGTGCTCTCTGCTGACACCTCTGTCCGTGTCAGGAACTGTCCAGAGCAGGAGCATAGTGGTCAGACAGAAAGGAAATTCAAAAAGAAAATAACTTCCTGTGGAGCATACAGTAGCTGATGAGTACTGGAAGGATTAAGGTTTTTAAATAGAAGTAATTTACAAATCTGTTTATGCTTCTGGCGCCAGTTGATGTAGAATTTTTTTTTTTTCACTGGAGTACCCCTTTAATGGACATTTGTCTTATTTCAACCTTATGAACTATGTTACTATGCCTAGTAATGTATGCAGCCTTCCACATCAGGCTACCGTAACCTGGCCTCATATATTTCTCTTATACAAGCACTGTCGTAAATGAGAAGGTAGATGTGTAGGCTAGGTGCAATTTTCTTCTTTTTTTTGTTTTCTTTAATGTTCTCTGGAATTTGTAAATAATTAATTGAGAACTGTAATATTGACAAGAGCACTTTATGAAAGATAGTTTAGTTTAATCACAAATTATACCATAACCAGAACTGATATTGATTCTTAGTGCACTAAATGGCTGGGTAATGTATCAATCCAAGCATGACCATGTGTAAATGTCAATAGCGCATAGTGACTAATGGAGATAAATCTTGAGATAAATGTACAAGCAGTCTCATAAATACCAGCAGTATGCTGAATAAAGATGAAAAGCAAATTGTTTGATACTAAGCATTATGTAGGAACTTTAATTGGCAATTAAATTAGGTAATTTTTTATTAGCTGGAGATTGCATAAGTGTTTCTTCTTAGCTTCTCTCAGTCAAGGATCACATGGTAAGGTGAACTTAGTGATCTATCCACACTGGTGAGGGGCTGTGTGATGGCTATTGTTGTAGCACTGTGTTTGTGGGGTGGTGTGGCCTAGAGCCTGGGGCTGGTAATGGGGCTGCCAGATCACTGAGTCACTTCTCCCACCGACACTGGTGCTGCAGTGTTGGTTGATGCCACCCAGCGAGATGCTATTTAAAGTTAGAGACCCACTCAGGTGGCCTTGATGTGGCAAGTGGGCTTGTAAAGTTAGATTAAAATGTATACTAACTACCAGTGCAGCGTATAACTTGCAGTTGTAACAGATTCCACTCTTCTTTTAAGACTTTATATAAGGCTTTGGAGTGTGTCTGAGGAAATTTGTGATGTCAGGCACTGAAGTTGGAAGGCTTAGCTAACAGTTTCTATTTTACCTCATATTAGGTACCGTATTTATTGGCGTATAACACACACTTTTAAAACTAAAATTTAAGGCAAAAAGCCTGCCTGCGTATTATACGCCGATAAGTCTTCTGGTCACTGATTTAAAGCGGCCGAAGCAGTGGCTGCATGTTAAGTATTAGAAGCACGGCCGCGGCCTCTTTAAATCAGTGACCAGCGGCGTCTCCTCCCCGCTCTGTAAAACTGTCACTTGTTTTCTCCCGCACTATCCACAGGTACTGGTGGATAGTACGGGAGACGCTGATTAAAATGAGCCCCACCTTGTCCGGATCTGCCCTACCTTTTAATCAGCGTCTCCCGCACTATCCACCAGTACCTGTGGATAGTGCGGGAGAAAACAAGTGACAGTTTAACTTTTCATTTTCCCTACCTCCCCCTCCCTCATCATTCCTTTCCCTGCTTTTCCTAGTTTTATTTATTTTCCTTACCTGGCTGCGCTTCGGCAGGTCAGGTCAGGCTGCGGGTCTTGCGGGCTGCGGTCAGTGAAGCAGATGAGTGACGTCCTCTGCCGTCTTCTCTGCGCGGCATCAGTGATGTCACTTTTCATTTCCTGTAGTCGCCGCAGAAAAGTGACATCCCTGATGCTGCGCAGAGGTGCTGGGAGAGGACGTCAATCATCTGCTTCACTGACCGCAGCCCACAAGACAGCCGAAGCGCAGCGAGGTAAGGAAAGTGGAAGAATAGCATATACAGTGGTCTTCAACCTGCGGACCTCCAGATGTTGCAGAACTACAACTCCCAGCATGCCCGGACAGCCGTTGGCTGTCCGGGCATGCTCGGAGTTGTAGTTTTGCAACATCTGGAGGTCCGCAGGTTGAAGACCACTGGCATAGGAGGAACATGATGGGGGGGATGATGAGACAGGGGGAAATGATGAGGGGGGAATGATGGGGGGATGATGAGACAGGTTGGGGGGATGATGAGACAGGGTGGGGGGATGATGAGGGGGGAATGATGGGGACATGATGAGACAGGGTGGGGGATGATGAGACAAGGGGATATGATGAGGGGGGAATGATGGGGGGCATGATGAGACAGGGTGGGTGATGATGAGACAGGGTGTGGGATGATGAGGGGGGAATGATGGGGGGACATGATGAGACAGGGTGGGGGATGATGAGGGGGGAATGATGGGGGGACATGATGAGACAGGGTGGGGGGATGATGAGACAAGGGGAAATGATGATGGGAAATGATGGGGGGCATGATGAGACAGGGTGGGGGATGATGAGACAGGGTGG